>NC_085046.1:46471004-47130609 GCF_963662255.1 Cinclus cinclus
GTAGCAATGCTAAATTAAGTCAGAGCTAAATACTAAAGTGATTATTGTTGTGCAGAATGATACAATGGCAGACATATGTGCTATGAATCAGAACATACCAGATGCTTGTTCAAATGAATCTTTTCAAAAATTTGGTCTAGTGCAATAAATTTCAGAGCTTCAGCTTCTCATAAGAACATGCTTTGAATTACTTCTCATAAATGTTTGTTGGTTACTCTTGCAACTCTTCTTATTTCTTGAATGCAGTCCTGCTAGTATGAGATGATGTTCCTTGAGTCTCTTGAAGTCCAATATCAGAGGGAACTTCCACCTGTTTTATGTTGGCCCTGTGGCCCAACAAACTGGTTTTGGATGAGACGAGCATCAAAGGCATTTGAATGTCAACTGGAAGTTCCAGGTGGAAACCCTGGGCAAAGGAAAGCTTGCAGTGGTGCAGCAGACACAAAGAACCTGAGTAGAAGGCAAACAAAAAAGCTTGGAATGGACAGAAGACAAATGCTACCAGATGCTTTAATATGACCTGAGAAATATCAGGCAATTTTCACTTAACTGTTCTTTCTTACGACTGTGTTCTTTTGAACACAAAGAAGCTTTGCCAATGCCTCCCATTCCTAACTGCACTTTTGCAGCAGAGAATTTAAACCTCAAAGTACCCAATATGGTACTGCTGGCAGAAGAATGGATTTTGCACACAATTTTAAAAAAATACAAATTGAACTAAATGTTTTAGTGTATACTATGATTTCCAGAATTGACTAGATTTTCAGAAATTGCATATCTTTTATACCAACTTTAATTAAGAATAACTCAGATAGTAAGAGCATTTAGCCACTTTACCATCTCATAGATTGCAAAATTGTCTTCCCAACAATTTATACCTCATGCCCTCCCCAAACATGACAAGAGTCAATCCCCAGAAGTTAAATGAACCACATCCTCTGTGAATATACCAGTTCCCAACCATATGCAGAAGACCTGAGAAAACAGAGCTAGTAATATAACCCAGAAAATCAACAAACTGATTCTTTCAGATCTGCACTATTTTGAATTTGTAGATAAAAGGCAAAGCTTTCTGAGGCTTTTTTTTTTTCTATATGTAGAGCATTTTGCCAAACTTTCTAAAGACAATTCAGAGCTATGTTAGTCTTCAGCTTTTCACACTTATTTGATATTTCCTAATTACAATTCCCTTCAGTGACAGTACAATTGAAATTCCTATGATTCTTGTTGTAGCTATTTCACAGGCTTCCTTTATCTACATAAACATTACTTGTTCTGATTTCTCATCCTCCTCCAGTGTCATTTAATGGCTTCCTATTGTCATTTTTTTACCCTTTCTTTCACTTGAGTCCAAATTGATTTTCACTAGTGACAATTCTGTCTGTGATAGTTCTTGGGTTAGAAATACACAACTCCCCAAGTGAAGAGGTTTTGTGTGTGCTACCAAGTGCTTTAGGTAAAATATATAGTGCAATGTTTAAAATTCTTGACCACATCTTAATTTTTGACCAGAGCTACAGCACAATTGGTTCAAGTTCTGCATCTCACCCTTTTGTAATTTTTATTCCTGGGTAGTTTATTATTTATAGAACACCATAGGTTTAATTTAGCTACTGTACAGGTGCTGTATTTCTCTGTGATTTATAGTTTAGCACTATGATTTACTATGGAGCCTGCAGTCTGACTGAGATAGTTAAAAACCACACAGCAAAAAACAAGGGAAAGACAAATGCTGAACAGCACCAGTATGGAAGCTAGTTCATTAAAGTCAAGTCAAAGTCAAGCTAAAAAGGAGGAGTCTTAAGGAGGTTCTTAAGTCTTTTTTTATGTGGAGTAAGAGACGAACCTGAGGAAGGTCCTGGAAATGAGCCAGAGTGGTATTTGTCTATCCTCACCCCCACTGCTGTGCTCTGACTGAAAAAACTTTCTTCCAGTGAGTGTTTCGTCCCTCTCTTATTGCCTTAAATCACAGTAGTAACTTTTACAACTTTTGCTTCTCATCATCTTCCTTTCTAGCCATAAAGTTTATCAGTATCCCCCAGATACCACTACTGGCTCTGTCCCCTTACTAGCTTTACCAGTCCCTTGTTTTTTCTCTGCCTCCCACTCTGGATATCACCATCATGTGCACTTAATCTGCAGCACATTTTGCTGCCAGTCATTCAAACCTGACCCACGCTACAGCCCAAGGGATTCTCCCACTAACACTTAAAGGTGTTTTGGGCCCTCTTTGATGGTTTTAATTTCAAAAAATGTAGAAGCCTGGTTCTTTTCCTTTCCCTAAAGGCCCTTCATCAAATACAAGTTTCATTCTCTGAGATGGTGAGTGACTCCATCCTCTACACCTGCAGATCCTGTTCTATTAGTGGGTCTCAGTTCTCAAGTAAGAGTTCTCTTCTTTAACTTGCCTGAATTCCCTCATAATTGTCATGATTGTGTATGGCCACCACATAAAATTTTCTGCTTTACTAAAACAAGTGGGCCATTTTTTAAGGTTCTGCATGTTGTTTAAGAGGAAGATGTTGTACACATAGCTTCTCCTACATCCAAGAATTATATTGGTTCATTCTCAACTGGATTTTCTCTCCAATAGCTTTTATCTTTTGAGAAATTAGCAGATATAAAGTAGTTAAAAGAAGAGACAAGGGAGATAATTTAGCAGGAAATATATCCCTGCTTCTGTTGAAGGAAGATTTATAACAGAATATAGAATATCTGATATAGAATATATAGAAGATAGAATAGACAATTTCAGCTGGATGGGACCTAAGATAATAATCTTGTCCAACTGACCACTTCAGGGCTGACCAAGTTAAAACATGGTATTAATTACTTTGTCCAAAGAAATGCCTCTCGAACACTGGCAACTGTGGTACATCAACCATCGCTCCAGAAAGCCTATTCCAGTGTTTGATCACCTTCTTGGTAAAGAACTGTTTCCCAGTGTCCAGACTAAACCTTCTCTGGTGCAACTTTGAACCATTCCCATGTGTCCTACCACTGGATCCCAAGGAGAAGAGATCAGCAACTCAAAGGATATGACTTCCTGCCCTTTCACCATCTTTTGTGTCCTCTGGACACATCCAAGGATCTTCATATCCTTTTTAAATTTTGGGTCCTAGAACTACACAACATACTCAAAATTAGGTGGCACCAACTCAATACAGTGAGATATTTATCCCTCTTGGCTGGTAAGTTGTGCAGTATTTGATGCATCCCAGGATGAGGTTTGCCCTCTTGGCTGCCAGGGCACACATGCTGACTCCTTTTGAGACTCCTGTCAATTGGCACCCCCAGGCCCCTTTCCATGGGGCTGCTCTCCTAGTTTATACTTGTACCCAGTAGTATTCTCCCCCAGGTGCAGAATCTGGTATTTCAGGTGGCTAAATTTCATTCCATTAATCATAATCCAATGTTCCTGTCTATCCATATCCTTCTTCAAGGCCACTTGTCCTTCAAAACAGCCAACAACACTTTCCAGTTCAGTATAATCAGCAGACTTGCTAATTGTGCATTCAACTCCTGCACCCAAATAATTGATAGATATAATGAACAAAACTGTGCCCAGAATTTAAGCCCTGAGGGGCACTGCTGATGACGGATCTCTATCCAGATGTAGCCTCCTTCCCTCCAGTCAGTTAAAGCTTGAGTAAACAATATGTACCTTGCCATCTTTTTTTAAAAGCAAGCAAAGACCTGCATTTTTTTTTCTTTGCCAGATGAATTTCTGTAGCAAATGTGTGTTCTTCACACTCTGTCTCCTCAACTGATCTGAGTTTCATTTCAGTCAAGACAATTATATCATCCCCTTTGAGCCAAGTATCCCTGGAGTAGTAAGAAGGGAAATACAGTCATTAATGGGGTTAAACCCTATCCTGCAGAAAGCCAAAAAAAAAGATCATTGTTCTGGTTTAAAGCAGTGACTGAATGGGGAATCACTAAGCTGCAGGGAGATATGTTCTGAGTTGTATGTATTTGCCTTTGCAGCTCAAGAGATGCATAGCTGTACAGTGAACTGGTTAGTGCTTTGAAACAGCTTTCTGGACATTTTAAAAGATGGAACATTCCCATCTTCCAGTTTAGAAATAGCTACAGGGATAGATGCCCCAGCCACAAGAAGCAGGTTGGATTAAGATGGAAGGTGTGTAAGATTACTTCATGGGTGTTCACTCATCAGAACTAGATACTGCCTGGGTGTTTATATCCTTGATACTCTCTAATATATAATCTCTCCTTAGCAACTGATGGGAGAAGGGGAAAGATGTGATTTCCTTGAAGTACTGTCCCATCTATCAGCTCTACTCATCTTTTCTTCAAACTTATTTTGAGATAGCTTATTTTCTCCTCCTGACATTCTCTATTCCTAGGTTTGTCTATAGTTGGATGATTGTTATGTTCAGTTACAGATTATGAGATACATACAACTGTTCTCTTTAGAAATCTGAGGTATCTCATCAAGTGACAAATGTTGACAACCAGTTTTCCATGAGGGGATGTGAAGCAAGAAGATAAACAATACGATTCTCTCAGATATTTCTGCAGGGAGTGCAGATATAGCATGACCCCATTGATCCCAGATAGCTTCTGTAGAAAAGCAGCCAGATCTGCAGTTCGTTTGTGTTGAGCTGATGATAAACCTTGCAGACTTTTACCAGAGATAAGAGGATCATATTCTGCAATGGTCATAAACCATGCTAAAAAGGTTTGTATTGCTGTGAAAGCTGTGAATTACTGAACCTGGCTTTTTCATATTTTTCTTGAACTTAAAAAGTACAGTGATCACAATAAATAGATTCTCTTATATGTAAATGTGATTCTTTCATTGAATAACATCTGGATCATGTATGTGGGAAGAAATTACACATCTTTTAAAACTGTGTCTGTTCTGGTAATTGTAACCTTGCAAAGACTGGTTTTTGGCTTTTAAATTTTCTTCTTTTGACTAAAATAAAGTAGGACTTCATTTTAGGGTATGAATTATTTTTACTGGCCCTCTGAAGTCTCTCCAACAGAGCATAAAGGCAGAAGAGGTTAAAATGACAAAAAAAGGCACATCCTCATACAATCAGGAGGCTAAATCCAGCTGAGCAAAGCAAACGGAGTGCAGATACAAGACAGAAGTAAAACATGCAGCAAACTCAGAATTGAAAGAGTAAAGAAGTTAGTATGGCAGACAGTGAGAAACTAAGCAAACACACTGAAAACACAGCCCACGAAAGAAGCAAACACACACTACATGTAATGAGGAAGGAAAAGTCATACTCAGGCCATCCCCACTCATTGGCAACATATGAAGAGAGTCAGCAAAAGCAAGCTGTATGGGTTCCTCTGAAAATAAAGGCTTTCAATTTCAGAAATGCAATGTTCTTCCTACGAAGTAGCATATTGCTTTGTAAAAGTCAGTCCCTCCAAAAAAGTCAATGCAAATACCAGAATGTGGTTTAGGGTTTTGTCTTCTGGGGAAATGTTTATCCACATTAACTGGGGACAATTGGAAAGGAATCATTATAAATTATCTGTGGAACTTTGAAATTTATCTCTTGCATTGTGTCATGTTCTGGCAGTAAAGCAAAAGTAAGTTAATACTGGTGGTTCAGGGAAAAAGCTGGAATGGGAAACATCAGGAAAAGTGAAGGCAGTGAGTATTTACTCACAGCATAATTTGCAATATGTGGATGTTACACATGCACCTGGAGCAAGATGTGAACCTGTACTCACGCATGTATACACACACACCTTTGCCATGCAGACACTGAGACAAGAGGCAGAAAGACTAAAGCAGAAAACTGAAACAGAAAGCTTAAGTACTCTGAGTCCATGTTCACATGTGTTAGACCTCTGTCCTGAGTCCACCCACACCAAGCCCTTTTTGTTCACTTTGGTAGCCTTGAAAAATGTGACAAAGAGCCCTGGCATGTGGGGAAAAGCTAGTGGTTTGCTAAAGCTCTTATGGGTTGGTGTGCTTTTATAATCCTTTGTTAAATGCGATTGCGGCTTAGAATTCATTATTTTTTATGTTTCGCAAATTGAATTAAAAATAAATAAATAGCTAAAAGGAGCTTGCTGTCAAATTTGTTTCATCTGTGTATTGTTAAAATTCAGCTAGCAAACACCAAGTTTTTCAAAGGAGAACATCCAGGGCTTATGGCTTAAAAGATCAAAAAGCAGAAACAAGGGAGCAAGGAACTACATTCTTTGCCACCAGCCCAGCATCCATTACTAAGACTTTTATTCCTAAATCACACAAAGGCAGCAGTGAGCTGCCTTTGAGCTCAGGAAGATCTCATTTTTCACACAGATGGAACTGACAGAACTTTTAAATATGTGTCATATTAAAGGGTAATGAATAAAGATAGATATATCTTGTTCCATACTCCAGAAAGGAGCAGCTATTCAGAATGGGGAACTGAATAAACCTATTATTTCACATCACTTTCAATTATTCTAACATAATTTTCACAGCCAGGATAACTTAATGGGAAAGTGGCACAGGTCACCAATGTAATAAAAAGTTGAATGTTAGATGGCATGCAAAAATACTCAGTAGTTTTAACACTATCAGGAGAATTGGAGGCTTGGCTTTCCTTAAGCCAGGTCTATCTGCAACCTGCTCTCACTGCATTTGCACTGGGGAAACTGCTAGTGCAAACCAGGCAAAGCAAAATGAAGCTCAAGTAAAGAGCTGTTTCTGAAAGGTGGAAAGGTCTAAGCACAACAGACATCTCAGGCTGACAATGTAAATTCTGTAAGGACTCAAACCGAAACGGGCAATTACTGCCTTGTGCTTGAACTTGAATCTTAAATTATGGGATAGTTTCCTAGAGAGGGGGAACATTGCCGGAGACAGCTGTGGTGGACGGAAGGGAACACTGCTGTAATTACAGATCCTTACACATCAGTGACAGAAGCTACCAAACTCCAGGGGGAAACACTTTCATAATGTGTGTTATTGCAAAATCAAATATCATTCTCAGTTTGCAGTTGAATGGATACATTCAAGTATGGGAGTCTTAAAATTGGATTTCAGCCCTAAATGATGAATGTTAGGAGCTGGACTGCATTGGCAGAGGTGAGTTAATGTGCTGGGATCTTAACTCAGGCTTGAGTATACGATAACAGTGGTCAACTAGAGAAATGCAAGATTTGTCAGTGGGACTGGAGAGGGAGAAAAGAAAGAAAACCAGCAGACAAGTCCTAGGCAGAACATATGATATAGCATAATCAGAACAAACTTGTTCCCTTCTTTCAAGATGACTCCTAGCAGCAAGGGTGTTGAATGTTTCATACACTTTCTTGTGACACAGAGAATATTACTGGATAGACTGGAAAAGCAATTCTTGGTTTAACACCTTTTTTTGCCTTTGTAAGCTATATAGTCATAGACAGCAGTCTAAAACATGTGGCCTGCAGACTCCCAGGGTTCCAAAGATTACTTCCAAGGGCTGCAGCAGAAATAACTAAAGAACAAGCTGTTTTCTAGTCATTATTCAAGGATTTGCATCTCTCCAGTGAAGTTTACAGGGGTCTACAGGTGAAGAAAGCTTAAAAGCTTTGCATTTATACTATTACTATTGCATGAGAAGAAATGGATGATATTTTTCCAATTAGCACTTCCAGGGATGACTCAGCTCCTACTAGCATGATACACAACTATATTTTCAGAATATCTTTGCTTCGGCCAGTACACAGAATAAGACCTGATTATGTAATTAGCAACTGTTCAATGATTTGTGTTCTACTGGTTGTTTAATGGGGCTACAGACTTTACTCTGCTGTATTCTTTTGTAAAGAAGGAAAGATTTTTTGTTCCCCAAAATGCTTGTTTATTGGCATTTAACAGTATAAAATCTGAGTATTACACAGATATTTGTTTTAGGAAATCTGTGAGATGAGTGGATAAAAAATAGGGGAAAATAAAATAATCTTGGCAACCCACGTGCGATATTAAAACCTGGTCCTTTTAAGCACTTAATGTTTGGGATTTGTTTTTTTCATATATGAAAAATATAGCCCCCATTGACTTTAGTTACAACTCTGAACACAGAACTTTCTCACATCAGGAGTCACATCGACCATTAGGGAAATCAGGAGCTTCCAGGCAAACATATACAAAATTTGCTTGGAATGCAAGGAGTTCTGGTGCAGTGGGACAGAGTCCAAGCCAGCATTTAAACCCCAGGGGCCATTTATCCATACCACATCTTCTCCTTGCTCTCAGCTTTAAGTCCCGTACTTCTGATTGATGCAGTTCTTATCTCCACTCTGCAAACTTCCCACCCAGTCCCAATATTCTTGCACAGCAAAACCTAGGCCTTAGTAAATCCAAGATGAATGGACTACAGACACCAGCCCCACGTACAGCTTGTTTCTCATACCAGCACTGTTCCCCCTCTCCTTGTCTCAGCATCAGTGTTTCCATTGCCTTTCTCCCTTTCTCCTGTGTCAACGCAGCCAGGTTCAACCACAAGTTCTCTTTGTGAGTATTCCCAAGCTCTGATGGTCTCTTCCAGCTTTCACCTTGCACTTTACTTCATCACCAGTGCTCTCCCTCATCTCTGATTCTGGTTTAAAACTTTTGTCCTTCCTTCTGTCACCTCCAGGATCAGTTTCCACTATTCTGAGGCTTCTGCTGAGCAGCAGCTTCCCCTTTCCTCCACAGTGCTAGCCAGGGGAAGCTGGCTGAAAACCAGGCTGTGCCCCTCTCTCAGTTCAGATCTCAGCATTAGGTTTGACCTGCCACAGAGCCAGCCTTGTAACAACCACACTGGGGAAAACGTTATCTTAAATTTGGCTTGGAGTGTGCTCAGAGAAGACAAGTCATCAAGGAGGTTAGCTGCTAAAACTGTGAAGATTTCTGCTGAACACTTATGAGTGACAAACTTTCAAGGGCCTCCTTCTGACTGAGCAAACTGTGGCTGCATTTGCTGAAGGAGTGTACAAGAAAAGGTCTTTCAGCAAGACCACTTCTCCCTCCTCTCTCCAGACCTCCTGACTGCAAAGGCCAAATCTCCACTCCAAATGCCTTTGAGCTGAACAAGCCTTTTATTTGAATTTTATTTTTTATTTTATTTATTTTATCTGAAAATTACAGCCATGTGCACATAGGTGTACCTAGCAGAACCAGACGGCTCTGAACAGCTCAATTCTAGGAGCTGAATTCAGAAGAAATCATAACTGGTTGTAAACAGGGCTTTGTGAGTATGCAGACAATTTTAATAATACCTGGAGCCACCAGACTCACCTACAATAACTGATTTCATTTGGAGAAATCCATACAAAAACTGTTTTGGTACAGCCTACAGTAAACAAGCTTTTGTTTTATCCTCCTCCTCCCCATGTTAATTGTGACAGATACAGCCTGACATCACTGTAATCTGGGAAACAGATACTTAGGAAAGGAATTGCAGCCACACCATCACCTAGCTTTCATCTGACTTCTTTCTGCTCTTTGATCTCTTAGCTGGCTAATTAAGAAGCTTGAATCAGCACCCTGCCAAAATAGGTTGTGCCTTTTTTCCATACCTGTGACCCTCAGAAAGAACAACCAGTGTACTCATTTTCAGTGAAAGAGGCATTGCTTGTGAGTTTTTTAGCTCTGTTCATTTAGGTCACCATATAAATGTGTGCTGTGTTCAAGTGTGGACCCTCCTCTTTCTGCATTTCCTATTTTAAGATTAATTGAGGGGGGGGGGAAATATAAGCCTTGACAGCACATTTTGCAAAGGAAGCAAATGTGCTCCTCCCTAAATCTAAATGAATGGCCTTTTAAGGTGGCTGCTGAATTAAATTCCTGTATGATGAAATCAACAGTCATGAGAAAGTTCTTATTTCTGAAAAAGAAAAATGCTGCAGGGAAAAAAAAAACAAACGACAACTAACAAAAAATCAGCTAGTATGTGATTGCATGCCTGAGAGCTGAATAGGAGCTGTTTACACTGACTCAATAAAGATACTCTACTCAGCTTTGGTAGTAAGGCAGCTTTGCAGGCTGAAGGGAAATGGGGATATACATATTCTGAGCCTGCTACGCTTCTCTAATGTAAGACATGTGCATTTTGCTGAAGTCCTGAAATACCTCACTTAGAAGAAAGATGACTGAACCCCAAGCACATCTTTCTGTTTATCTATCATATATTACATAGTTCTGACATACTTTGAACAGTACTGTTTGCAGCCAATATCAGTCTTTATATACATGCCTGTAAAGTATGCAGCTAAAACCTAATTTCTGTGAAGACCTAAAATACTCTTAAAAAGTAAATACCCTTAAAAGAGTAAAAATAATCTCATTAGGGGAACAGGATGCATCTGGACATTCTCAGGATAGAAGCTCTACCCAAGCACAGCCTGCTGCTTTACCGTCACAGGGGGAAATCACAGGGAACCAAATGACCATGAAATGCAAAAATTAAAGAATCTCCCTGAAATCTTGAAAAAACGAGCCAGGGACCTCCATGAAGGCCATAAATTTTGTAGAGGTCAGGAGGTCACTAATGGTTGATTAACATTACTGAAGCACTTTTCTCTCATATTTCACAGTGATACTGTAGGAACATGATAATACAGTGGACATGAAATCTGGCTCCAGATTTTTACCTCTCCTTATACCTGCTGCCCCATGTAACCGTAAAACCTGGGTCCTCCTCCATGTCTTCCATTGTTGGGATTTCTCTTGTGGCTGGATTGTTGATAGAAATAATAGCTTTAGGGCAGGAGAGGTCCTTTAAGGTGTTGGTATTTTTATTATTATTCCATCACCCAGACTTTCATTAAGTAAGGTTAGACCAAACACTAATGATGAAACACTGATGCCTTAACTGTTTTCAGTGTTGCTACAGGCAATGATGCTACACCAGAGATAATTTAACGTTAGGGGAGGGCAGCTATTTTAGACAGGTCTACATGTGCAGGAAGGAAGGGGATGTGACACCTTGTTACAAAGTTAGTTTTAAGATAAATGAAGCAGAAAGCAATTATTTTCCTTTTTGAACACAATTCCTCCTCCTATCACAGATTCACAGGTGGTAAATTAATTACTTGGGCAGTATAAACAAGGAATGGAAAAGGAGCTGAATGATGGCTTGAATACCTTTCAGAGGCGAGCGACTTCTATCACAACAGGCAGGGGAATACTGTAGTCAAACCTACTTTCTGTGTCATAATCTAGAGCTAACCCTGAACTGGATGTCTCAGCAGGGGATGTGACAGCACTACATCCTTTTAATTTCTTCTGTCTTCTTTGCTCTCTGTCTACGAAAAGAATGAATTCTGAATTTTGGATTCTATATATATTTTATCCATAGCAACCACAACACTTCCCTCAGACTTGCTAAAATGCAAATCTTGAATTTAGATGAAAGAAGATGGATCTTCCCCCAATACTCTAATTCTGAGCTTGACTGAAATTTATAAGTAAATATCTTTGTCAGCATCAGAGCTTCCGGATGGCCCTTCCCATCTTACAGCCTCCAGACTATGGCTTAGCAAACCATGACATTTGCTAGCAATCAGTGCGAAAGCACTGAAGAAAAATTGCTACTCTACCAGAGCTTGGTTGCCCTATCATTTTCTAATGCTGCTGATGGGAAGATATTTTCTATTGTGAGAGGCTTGTTTTCCTGCTCAATAGGAACAATGATCCATAAGGATTTCCTGAGGAGTGATTTCTCCTTAGAGTAAGTCTTCTTGTCTCTTAGCCCCTGGAAGACTAATTGAATTACCCATTACCCATTTAAAACTATCCTGTTCCCCCCTGTATTTTCAACACTTACTTTAATGCAGAGGACTCTTCATTGGACACAGGAACTGGGGAATAGGGAACTAATGAAAAACTTTCATAAGCCAGCAGAGGAGGAGGAAACATGTAGGACCCACTAAAGGAATTAGGGAACCCATGTGGAATACAGCATGGGGGATTGCACTACGAGTTGAGCAACACGGTCCTGGCAATGCTGGAGAGTGTGAACTCCAGCTTGGAACAGCTGGCCCTGATGAGAGTCATGCCAGAGAACTTCTTTCTTCTCTGATCAGAAATAGCACTTGGGGCTTCTTAAGAAAGCAAAGGCACAAAGCAGTTAAGATTTATCTGTTTGGGCAGAAGTCCCAAAGCCACTACATTCTTCTCCTTGTATTTACAACTTTCAGTGACAAAACCTCTTCTCTGCAGGCTGCAGACTGTAATGTTTCACTGCAAGCACAGCTGGCTGTTTGGAGTGGCTGACACGCAGAGCTGCACCTGCTAGAATAGATGCTAAGAAGAGGGATGAGCTCTGAGAGATATAAAGGCATTGTCTGACCCTTGACGGACTGCATGGGCGAAAGAGATTGTTAAGACCATCCTGCGTGACCTCCTGCACTGACCATCTGCTGGCTCCTGGTTGGGTGACAGAAAGCCTTTCAAGATGTTACCAAACCTATAGAAATTACTCTGATCTGATCTGATCTGATGGTGAGTATTGGTAAATATGTGTGTGTGTGTCTTTAGACTGGTGGTGTGGAAGAGATGTCAGTCATACTGCATAGTTCCCTATTGTCCCTTTTTCTGCTTCCAGGAAGCTAGGAGAAGCAGCTGTACTGCAGAGATGCCAACCATCAGCAAAATACAGCAATTGTATTATGAGTTTAATGCTATTTATCTTCTAATTTATTTACCAGAGATGCATGTAATGATCAATGAAAGCCAGTTTGCTGATGAGAAAATTCTTAAAAACACCCTTCCATTTGCTAATGTATTTTTCTTATTAAATAAATTTGTTTGTTTGTTTTAGAATATTTAAAAGTTTTTTAAAAATAAAAGAAACAAGAAAATGAGGGTGGAGAGCTCAAGCTGAGAGAAGATGGGAACAGGCAATGGAAAGCAGGCCAACCAGGTCTCATCTTCTTGTTTCTAATTACTTGCCCTACGAAGGACAGGGTCCCCACTGCCCTGGAAGCATATAGTATCTGTTCCAAAGGTTCACATACTGAGAGGTGAATGGACACTTTGTGTAACTGTATCTGAAGGAGTTCAGTCTGATCTCTAGACAAACCTGAGAAAGTTGCTGGCTTGGTATTTGCCTGCACAAGTACGGCAATCTCCTGTGTGTTTACTACAGGTATTTGTAATGGCTGGGACCCCACAGTGAGAACTGCCTGCCTCTGTACCAAGTAGAATTAATTGCAGGATAGAGGCCCACTGCAGAACAGGTAAGAGGGATCTAGAGAAATGAAAGAGGCCAGACAGCATTAGATAAAGTGTGGTGAGAAAGCCTGCATTAATAGTAATAATGTAGCTGTGTTTCCTGAAAAGAGAGCAAGAAATTCCCTAGTGTGGACACATTTCTTGTTGGCCAAAACACATTCTGAATTCCTCAATAATCACACAGGAAGTGGTAAAATCCATCAGATAAAATGAACAGTATTTTATTTTTTTCAACATTAAAAATATATTTTAGGTCTATTACTATTTCTATATTCTTACTTACTATTTCTATTCTTACTATTTCTATAACTATTACAGAAAAAAAATTATGGCAAATCAGATTTATTTTTTCTGCCATACTAAATTTTTCAGTTATGTACAGCAAGTGGAATTTCTGTACATAAAGATGTGTTTTAGGAGCTTTGCTTGATCAGTACTTTACCTAATACGTGCATTATTCAAAAGTACTCACTGTTCTTTCAAAAATTCTCTCAAATAGAAATTATGTTTTAGTAGCTTCTCAGTCAAGTGACCAGAGAGAAAAGCAGAATTATAATAGCCATGAATTTTGTGCTTTGTGTAAACAGCTGTAGTTAGGTAATTTCTGATTTATTTTTGTCACTTTGTGTGATTTTGTCTAGTTTGCACCATGACTGAAGTCAATGTTGACTCTACCAAAACAGGTCTACAGCCTAGTACCTACCTTGCCTTGGTTGGCTGTTCTGAGAGCCTCCTACCAGGATTTCCTGTTGCCTCCATTTTAGAGCAGTTCTGTCTTTTCTCTGATGAGTGGAACATAGTAAGACCCAGCAGATGCTGCTGCCTGAGTTCAGTCAGCAGAATAACACTGGGATTCCTTCCAGCATCTTTGCTTGTAGATCAAGAGGAAGGAGGATACTAACTTCATAACTTCTCCCCATTGTGCCCCAGAGGTTAGGCACCTTGCCATATACAGATGATATCAAAAATGGAATCATTTTATAAATAAACTGTGAATTAACAATGGTCTATGTAAATGTATGCTTTGGTTCAAGTCCGATGTATTCCATTCTTTGAGAACATTCTCTAAATAAATGGAATGTTTTCATTTTATACATTGTTATAATTTATCACAATAAATCACACTGTGGTTTATTTAAGGCTTTCAGTGCTCTCTCTTGCATTTGCTGAACTTCAGGTATGGAATTAATATATGCTTTATTGCACAGTCTTCCTTTATATTCAAAGAAGAAGCCATGTAGCTATCACGATGGATTAAGACATCCTACATTAAAACCCTCTCACTTTTGCAACTGCATTTATGCAAGAAGACAACAGTAGCTAATGGCGCCATCTAAGACATTGAGTTGAAGGGACAATTTTTTCATAGCTGAGTTAATTATTAAAACTCTGAAAAAGGCTGCTTTGCCAGTTGTAGTCCAAGAAAATTGAATACTGTTCTCTTGCAAAAAATGCTTTGCAAGTATTCAGCCATCTTATTCCATTACATGCCATTACAAAAACAGTGACTGGTTTATTCATTGGAAGTTTGTGCACATACACTACATCTTTTGGCACCCCATAAATACTGCTTTAGCCTGCTTTCTGTCAAAGGCAAAGGCTCAAGGTAAGAACCTTTCTAAAGGAATACTTCTCCTATTGTTCTCTATGGACAGACCATAACGCTAATAGATGCATGACCTCACAATTAAGCGAACCCCATTCTTTCATGCAAGTTTTAACAGCCACCTTTGCTGTCTGGACTCAGGTACAACAGAGTAATAGGGTGATCCACACATCTGCTTGGAAAGGTTTTCTTTTGGGGGACATCCCCAAAACATCAGGACCAAACTTTCAAGCCTGTCCAAACCAACTTTTTCAGGAAGTAGGGGTTTCCAGGAAAAAATATTAATGGTGTTGTGGTATATTCACAATAAATTCTATCTGCAGTTACCAAACCAATCAACTTCCATTTGGTATTTAGTTATGCCTTAAAACATTTATTTACTGTCTTGTAATGATTCATATAACTATATAGTGCTGCCAAGTGAATTCCATTACCATGGGGACATTTGCAGAGATTTTAAATAGTTGAGATAAATACAATAAACTAGAAAAACCACCAAGAAATAAATTGATATGAAATGCATGATCACTGGCTCATGAAATTGAATGAAATACACTGCATTTTTGAACCAGCTAGCCAACTCAACAGTAACTGCACAAGTTGCTTAATAATACACTACAGGGAGAACAATACTACATTCTTTCAGCAATGAAGTAGCCAAAACACTTTTTAAAGAAAGGTAATGTGGACAAGTATTTTCTTCCTACACAATGGAACCCTCTTTTGATAACATTCCATTTTCCAGCTAGGTATTTCAAGGAAATAATGAAGACACACAGGAACTGGCATGTAAGTGTCATGTCCAGTAGACTATTTCTATCACAGTATCTTTGGTGAAGATGAGTAGTATCTGAAAACAGGCATGGCCATTACAAATACTAGCAAATTCATAAAACATGAAGTCATACATCTAAGTATTTCAGGTGTACGTATGTATGTATGTATGTATCTATCTATCTATCTATCTATCTATGAATCTTTTGTTTAATATATTATATTACAGAGGTGTTCCCATGAACTCCATGACCACAAGATTACTTACAAAAGGTGCTATCAATGTAAAATCAAATATTACATGCTTCCCATATATTTGTCCACAGTTTTTTTTTTACCATGGTTTTTACAGGATTTTGGGCATTATCTGGACTGTTAAGAGGGGGGAAAAAAGTGCTGGCAAGGAGTTTAGAAACATCCTGTGTAGGAAGAGTCCATGCTGCCAATTAATCCAAGAAGGACACTTAATGAACTCATGACCCAGAAGTTGTTTCAAAGAATATATTTATGGTATTATGCAAATTACCCCAACCCTTAATTTTCCACACTTCCATGAAGATTATGTGTTTTGCATTAAAATTCACACACTGTAAGGAGTGTGTCTGAAGTTTGGCTCTGAAACAAGCACATAATTTCTTCAAAAACTCTCTAACACTCTAACTTTCTGTTATTACAACAACACAAGAACTTCCATTATCTGGAAGACTAAGGATAAGTTTTGGTTAAAGCAAATGAATCTGAATTTGAAAAAAGCTCTTGAAATATTCTTGGCTTATATAGTGGATTCATCATGAAAAAGGCCATTATCTCCCACTATGAAGCCCAAATGTCTATATAACTGATTCTTTCAGAACTGTGCTCTATTTCTAGTATTGCTCAATCATCATAGCAAAATCACTAACTACTTTTCTCCTTATGTAAAATAGAAATTCCAAATGTAGCAATTCAGAATATAAATACAAAAGAATCTGAATTAAGTTTCAGCATTTTCCTTGTTTTATGTTTCTAGTGTTTATTCCACAATATGCACCAATTATTTAACTAAGTGGATTGAACCATAATGCATTTTGAGTATTTCTATACTCAACATTATATATTCATATTTTAGCAGTTTATGGTTTTCTTATAAAATATAGTTTTGAGATTATTTCTTCTGTTAATAGAGAGCTTTCATAGTTCAAGTTTGTATAACCCTTAAATTGCAAACTTCCTACTATCACCAGTGGCAGTAGCATTCAGTCAGACCTATTTGTAATCAGATGCCAACTGTCACACATGGCTTAAGTAAAAAATAAAAAAGAGTTTGTCTTTTACTTACTGGTAAGTATTTCATATCACCTTTTGTTGCAAAAGACTGGAGTAGCTCTACCGGATTAACTGGATTATGGATTATATGCATAGGTGTGTTCATCTTAATGACTGCCACTAGATAAACTATCAGCGAAGCCCAAAATGCAGGGGCATATAAGTCATCCTCTGACAAAAGCAGGAGACAAAACCAAGCACTGAACTATAAAAGTTTCTATTCATTTATTCTAGCCCAGTGGTTCAAAGGCTGAGTTTGTGCTGGAACCTAGAGATGAAACGCATAAGAAGTACCTGAAATTGAAATTTGCAACTGAGTGTCTGAAAAGTGACTTTCAGGAGGTTTTGTAGGTTCAGAAGATTTTATGGTCTGGTGCTGAGACACCAATATGTTTGTTCATACAGAGCAACTACTCAGACAAACCAGGAAGGACAGTCTGACTATACATGTGTTTGTGTGGTAGATTAGACAGGAGTGGTGGTGCAAGTCCTTCTCTGTGTGAATTCATTTGCTTCTAAAGGTCGTGCCAAGCAATTGATTTTGCTTAATAAATTCATTTAAGTGCCAGGGGCAGCCTCCAAGGGCAGATCTGGAAGCCAAGTCATGTGCTGAGTAAGCGCAGTGGCACAAGATTCTACACTATAGACTGGTAGAATCAGGACCTGCCTACCCAGAAGGAGCAGAGTCCAGGCTGGTTCAACTTGAGGCACAAATGGAGGGACTGGTCACTTTGGAATTAATTTGGAGAGGATTTCTGATTGTAGGCATGCCAGTAACTATAACAGAAGCTACAGTCACATTTTTACAGGTAAAGGAAACAGAACAAAGTGACAAAGTGATTAAAATGCCAGTTAAGTAGCATGATCTGTTGGCTTCAGCTGTTCAGCATTTGTACCCAAGGGCTTGGTGTGCATACTGCTACCTCAAATCGAATGGCACGTACTACATGTACTGCTCCTTTAGTATGTGCAAAGACAAAGCCAGATTAAATGCTCTTAGGCCGATGTACATGTCCTTTAATCAAAAGGGGACAACTGCAAAATACAAAGCCAGACTGCTGGGGCCACAGTGGCACAGGGTACACAGTACTTGTTTCCCATCAGAACCTGCCATTCACTTTACTTTTTTATAGAAACAACATCCTGATATGAGTAAAGAGAATAAAGAGTTGACTACTGTACATACAGAACTGATGTTTTAATTAAATCTGTAATATTTGATTTATTATCTAATATTTTCCTTCTCGAATTAAAAAAAAAAACAAAACACTGTCTCGCATTTATGCAGGAAATTAATTTTTAGCTCATTAATTCATATTAAGAAAAAACACTTTTCTTTAGTAAAGCATAACTCTTTCCTGAAATTTAAAAAAAAATAAAAAGGCAATAAAACGTCACATTGCATCGCATGTCTAAGTATTTTTTTCCCTTAATCTAATATGCAAAATATGACAGCAGTACCTTATTCTAGGCTAGAAAGCACTTGCTAAAGTAAACAGGCAGCAACCCCAGCTGCCCAAAGGCCTCGTTCTCGTAGCAGTGGCAGCCTGAGCAGCCACTTTGTGCCCTGCTCAGACACAACCCATCCTGCATGCTCAGCTGCAGCACAGCTCATTAACGATTACACATCTGGCTATAGGGAAAGCCTTGTAAGGAACTACTGAGACCTGCCCAACTCCAGTGGGTTTACTTATTAACAAATAATCAAATGGAGAACTGGAATAACAGGACACGTGACACACACGATCGCCTTACTCCTGGTCGTACCAGAAGTTGCTGCTATGCCTGCAAGCAGAGGGGTGGAAGGGCAAGAGGGTCTTTGCTCAAGGCTCAGACTCCCTGGCACAGGAAATGTGTTTTTCTATCTGTCAGCTCACCAGCTTGCATCAGTTACTCTTGTACAAACAAGACATTAGATGGTGCATTTTTCAAATAGCTTAACACTACTGGCAACCTCCTATGTCTCTCAAGACACGAGTCTCTCACATGGATGAAGGATACTGCCATGAAGGTTGTATCTCACCTCACTTAAGGAAGTAATCTTTGTTGGTGTGAGTGTGGGGCTAAGGGTTAGGCTGCCTTCCTACTTCTACTGAGCTATATTCCCTGCTACACCACTATAACTGCACAAAGCAACCATTTTCTACCTTAAACAATAAGTGCATGTGTGTGCCTCTCACAAGGATCACATCACTGGGTCATAATCTATCAAAGCCTCTTTCTTTAGATAATTGAAGTAATGGATGTACACCAGGACGATACAGTAAACACACTACAAAACAAGAGATGCTGTATTTTTCCTGTAGCAATCGTACAATAGAAGCCTGTGTTCATAACTTTTACAGCATTTTATAAGCACTTGCGGGTGAATGTGGCTCTTTCTTATCGCCACAGAGCACTTTTTTAAAAAAGCAAATGGCAAGACTTAAAAGGGGGGCAAGAGGTGAACATTTTATCTTGCTTCATTTGAATATCTGCAGCATAATCTTACAGGTGGCAGCCAAAGACAACAGTCATGATGCAGCAGTAATGATAGTTAGGATAGAATAATATAATGGCCTGGGTTAGAAGATGCTTTTAAAGATCATCTAGTTCTAAACTGCCTGCCATGAGCAGGGACAAGTTCCACTAGACTGGGTTGCTCAGAACCCCATCCAATCTAGCTTTGAACACTTCTAGGGAGAGGGCAGCCACAGCTTCCCTAGACAGCCTGATGCAGTACCTCACCACCCTCACAGTAAATATTTTTTCCATATGTATAAACTAAACCTACTTTCTGTTTGCAGCCATTTCCCCCTTATCCTGTCACTACATGTTCCAGTGAAAAGCCCATCTTCTTTCTTGTAGGCTCCTTTCAGGTACTGAAGGATGCAAGCAGGTCACCCTTTTCAGGATGAAAAAAACCAATTCTCTCAGCTTTTCCTTGCAGGAGAGATGCTCCTAATTACTGTGCTGCTTGTAAGTTTGCAAGGGTTTTTTCATGACAGCCCTCGTCCTCTGAGAACAGAAAAATATAAATACAGGCCTGACTCTGGAAACATTTATTTAGGCAAATGGCCATACTGACTTGGTATGTCCCTAACGGACAGGGTCAACAGACAAGACAGATGTGACACCTGATGCCTCAAATAACTGTTAGCATTTGTATTACTGCTGTTTCTTGTGCTAGAGAACAAAGCAAAATGGCAGCATTTACAAAGATATCATCATCCAATGTAAGAGGGAACAGATGTCCAAGAGGCAACAGAGTACAAAGACAAGAGACACTTCCCGTCAACATGACAAGCAGGGGTCAAAGAGTGGTCAAGATGCTGGTAGGCATTATTACAAATCTGAAACATAAGGATAGGTTTGAAGGAGGATGCTGTGCTCATTATTCTCCATTGAGCATCCTCAGCCTCCTTGCTGAGTTGGACTGTAGACAGGAGCAGAAATTTAGGACTTCACCCAGCTGGTGTAAAAAAACCGGTTGTTTTGGCAAGACATTGTTTGGTACACAAAGATCTGTCACACTTGCACAGTAGCTCCAAAGGTGCTACATACTTTGCTCTGACTGAGCAAGCATGATTCAGTCTGGAGATGCACCATGTGCCCTACAAACCCAGAAGGGATTGGAGTTGCCATGTAGGAGCAAGTCAGCAGACTACAAGTGCAGTAATTCCACATCTCATGCTGGAGCTAATGCTGTGTGCAAATTCACCTAGTGAGTCACATCTGCTTGCATTAGAAGAAATACAAAAACAAAATAGTCTTCCTATGTCTCACTGGCATGGAGAGACTGAAACTGGCTAGGCTGGTTGGGAAGCAACCTGGAGGCAACCCTAGTTAGCAGATTCTCTATATAAGGTGAGTGGTTTTTGTTTCTGTATCTGAAGACAAGAGGGACAGGGATGGGGGTTGAGTTATGGCAGGCTGCATCCTACATTTAAGTTTGCAGAGCTTTTTATTAATTTCACAAAAAGCAGTTACAAAATTTTATCTTCCATGTTCAAATAAAATAAATAGAATCTACAGAGTCCTGAAATTCACTTGTCAAGTTCAGTTTTTTAAAGTTCAATGACATTTAATGAAGCCTTTGCTTTTGAAGAGGAGCAGCAGATCATTACAGGAATGCAAAAAAGTTCGGATTTATTATATTGTACACGGAACACAGTATTTTTCAAACCTCAGGGACCCATTTGCATTTGCTTTATTTCTCAAAATGAGCACATTTTTCTCAAAATGAACACAACTTTACAGAAGCCTGTGAATTGCTGTATGAAAATAGACACTCCCTCACATTGCTGTTCACAGCCCAGAAAAATGGGACATTAACCTCACATAAAATCTATTGGCTTGTATCTTACTTCCTCATTAAGCCTGTGGCAGTTTTGCAGTAAGTTTCAAAGGTGCAAGCTTAGTTTTGTTTTCCCAACAATCAATTCACAAAGCAATGTTTTACTTAAAAGGGAATTCCCCAAAATCATGATTTCCTACTTGAAGATATCCCCATCAGTTACATGCTATTTTCTCAGCATTACGTATCTGAAAACCAAGATACACGTCTTTAAGCAATGTGAAGCCCTTACTACAAGAGAGAAAACAAGTATTATTCATACTGTTTGTTTTCCCACAATGTATTTTTATGGGAGAGCTGTGGGAACCATATTTTGCATTCAGTGAACAACTTCTTTGGTGTAAAATGTCTTGTTTGGTATTCAAATAACCACAAAAGCAATGTAGCTCTATCTCACCACTATGGACATTACCACCTAAACCAACTAGAAGAAAGAAAGGTTATTTCTTGCTTCATCCATTGTAAAAGGCATGAATTTACGAGATAACATTTGGCATCCTGTGACCAATGATAATAAAAATCTATTTCCCCTGGCACCCAAGAACCACAGTATATTGTAACACTTCCAGTTCTTAAAGAGTGCTGAACCACACTGTAAAGGGCTGCATACCCTTCTGAAAAGATTATGCATTTTCCTTGTCATAAAATGTATTTGTTTATCAAATGCACAAAAAAAGTACATTAGGAAAGAATTGGATGGAAGTCTGTGAGAAACAAAGGCAAACTTAGTGTCTTCATTGCTGCTCTTGCCTGCCTAGCTATGACTGCCTACAGAAATACTGCATTATTGAAAAATTTCATTTTGTTGCTGAAATGAAAGTTGCTATTTTCATCCTCCAGGGCATGTTAAGATGTACTTTTAATAATGGCAGCAACAAATTATATAATAAACAGTAAATTAAAGTATTTTTACCTTTTTGCTAACCACCTTTCCCTATTAGAGAAGTACACTGTGCCTCATGTAAAAGAAAAGGCCAGGAAAGGACCTTACTTGAAAATCCCTGACACAAAAGCATGCTAAGGTTCAAATCGCACATCATAAAAACAGATCTCCAGTATTCCAGTTTGGGCATAAAATATCCCAGATTTTAAAAGGCTCTTGGGAGTCTTTGGAAGATACCTGTCCAAAATGTAAAACAGAAATACAACATTGAGAGCTCTATTGGAATAGAAAAGGCAAAAAGCATGTTTCTGCCTCTCTTGGAATCCATGTTTACTCATGAAACTTCTCTACTGCAATAGACATTTATCTCGGCTGGCAGCAGCTTTTCCAAAGAGCCAATTCAGGGTTTCAGGAACGTACTAGACCAGCCCAGGCGGTAGGGCTTGGAAGTGGGATTCTCAGGGTACCCAAGCATCCCTTCGGCCCCCTAGAAGGATTTTACCTAGTGCCTGCCAACAGCTGCCTTCAAATGGTTTGGTTGTGTTTTGATTTTTTTTTTATTGAGTCCTCATTCATTACAGGGCACTTGAGTACCCAAGCGCGACTATGTGGCGGAGCGAGCGAGCCAAGCGCCGCAGTGCCGCAGCCCAAGGCTCCCCGAGGGTAAGGGTGGCTGAGGGCCTCGCTCGCTCTGCCCTGGGCTAGAAGCCGCAGTCGGCGCAGAGGCCCTGGCCCGCCCCGGGCTCCGCCAGGCGCTCACGGAACAGCGCCGCTCAGAGCATGGCCCCGTAACAAGGCGGAGGCGGTGCGACCGCCTCGCCCCGCGCGTCCAGCCCAGCGGACATCTTTCTTGCGGACAGAGCCCGGCCCTCCCGCCGTGCGGCCCTCGCTCTCCTGCAGCAGGCGCCCGGTTCCAAAATGGCCTCTGAGCGGTCCCTCTGTTTTAAAGCGCGGCGCGGGAGGAAATAATACCGACACCAACCCCAGCTTGGGAGAGGTGGGGGGAGAGACGAGGGGACCGAGCCGGGCGGAGTGGCTGAACCGGAAGTCGCTGCCTGCTCGGAGAGGTGGGTGGGAAGTGTATGAGGAGCAGGGCGGAGGCGGCGAAGGAGAAGGAGGAGGGGCAGGAGGAGGCGGAGCCGCTTAAGTCCGTCCAGCCGCGGGAGCGCGTCGGTACTGTGTGCGGAAGGGCTGCGGCCCCTCGGCGCAATCGGCGTAGGAGGGGTTGGAGAATCGCCGCCGGGTTGGCTGGCAGGAGGCGCTAGGGGAGGAGGGGGCGGCCTGCTCGGTGCCGCCGCGGCTGAGGGAAGCAGGGCGGGAGGACGAGCAGCCAGCCGGAGCCCAGCGTCAGCAGCGGCAGCCGTACCGCCGCCGCCCAGCGCCATGGGTGAGTCTCCAGCCCGGGGCCAAGGTCCAGCGGGGACAGTGCGAACCTGTGGCCGTGGGGTCTCCGCGATGGGTGGGCTGAGAGGTGTCGGCGCGGGGGGGGGAATACAGCGGGCACCGCCGAGGCTCCTATCCTGGCGGCCCCGCCGCGGGGCCCCCCGTCCCTTTGGCCGCCCCCCCCTCCTTCTTCGTCCTCCTCCTCAGATGTGGCTCCAGGCCCCCTTGCTGCCTCCTCTGCCCCGCACCCCCCCCCCCCCCCACCCGTCACTTCCTGCCTCGCCGAAATTGTATAATGCCTGCGCCGGGCTCTAGGAGCCGGGTGGCGAGAATGCTGGAGATATTTCTTCTCCGTTGCTTTTCTCCCCTTCCCCCTCCATCCCGGTCTCTCCTCCCTTTTTTCTCCTTTTGCGCCTAAATTTGGTAGGGAGGAATTTGCTGCTGCAGGAATTAAAGCAGCCTTTCAAATATGCGGGAGAGGAGCGGGTGGGACTGGAATCGCGTGAGGAGGGGGAAGAAAGGAAGGGGGCGCCCGTGCGCGGGTGTGAGCGTGTGTGGCAGCGGGAGCCCGCCAGCCGTCTGTTCGCCTCGCTTGCTGCTTTTTCTTTTTTTTCTTTTTTTTTTTTTTCTCCTTCCTCTCTAGGGCATTTTTGGAGGGAGGCAAATATATATATATGTTTCACTCGGGCCTGGCTTTTATTGGCCCCTGTACGGACGCTCGCCCGTGCGGCCCCCGGCCCAGCCCGTGTCCCTGCAGCCTCGGCCGGTCGTTTGTAAAAAGGAGAAGGTAGAAATTACAGTTTTCGAACAGTTGCCTCGGGAGTCTATATGAAATGCCTTTTTGAGCAGTTTCTGTTTGATCTGATGGCTTAGCGAACCAGTCTTGCAGATTAAATTGGAAGGGTGCTTGGTGTTTCAAGAGGGTGGCTGGGAGAAGGGACGATAATGCGCGAAGATTTTTTTTAAATGGGTGACTTAAGGAAAAGCAGCTAAGCTTATTTTAGCGTGAAGTCGTTGGCTTGACGCTGAACCACTTCTGTGCAAATGTAATTCCAAGAAAAGACAGCATTCAGGAATCTGTGTGCAGTTTGTGTGCCACCTCCTGCAGATGAAATATTGCTGAACAGAAAGAGTGTCAGAGCTACTCATTCACTGAATGTTTTTTCCTGGCCATTGTAATCTCCCTCTGACTGACAGTAGCTTCAGGTTGTGCTCAGTGAAAGAAATGCTTCCATATACTGAAATACCTATTAATATAATGACCAAAAAAAGTCAGTTTATTAAAAATATGCAGGTTTAGTTCCCATGAAAGTTAAAAAGGGCCACTGCTGAATATCGGGGTTTAAGAGGTAGACCAACCTTCTTATGGAAGCGAGTTTTTTTGTAGTAATAGCTTCTCAGTGTTAAATGATAATTTAATTTATGACTAGAACTTTCACTGAGATATCAAACTAATACTATTTCTTCTTTATAATTATATATATGTAAAGTTTTTACCTACTGAAATGTTGGGAAATAAGGGAAGATGTATTTTTGTGTAATGTTTAGCATCTTTCACTTGATACCTGCTTAGTTTATGGGGTTGCTAGTATCTTTTGCCGTTGATTTCTTAACATAAGAGCAGTAATTCAGTCTGACTTTGGATAACTGCATTTTTCTTTTAAGCTGACTCACGAATAACAAAAAACAATAAATAGAAATTTTTTGCCCTAGTAGTGTGGGTTTCAGGAAGCCATTGCTTTATTACTACCTTGTCTGTGTTGAAACCTGAATCCAAGAGCATCACCTGTTCTGTGTGTGCTACTATGGAAGAAACAGTTGTTACTTAAGTCATTTTGAAATTGGAGGAGATGTAACAAAAATTGTGCATATCATCCATACATTGATAACTCACAGCATTTCCTGCTCTTTACCCCTAAGGACAAGTAACTGGTCTCACTTAAAACAGTACTTCAGATACATACTTACTGCATACATGTTTCTGCATGTATGGGTAAAAACTTGATTGTTTATCTTGTGCAGAAATGAAAGGTCATATTGAACTGCTTTGTAAGCTGTAGATGGAGGAGGTTTTGCTTTTTTTCACGCATAGAAATGTCTAAACGTGCACAGCAGAACTTTTTTTGCTTTAACTGGCTGTCAACTTAGTGGTATTTAGTCTCTTCCATGGGGCAGGTTCACACTTCATGTGCTTTATTTTCTTCAGTTCTAGTATCTCAGTGCTGCTGAGGTGGTGTTTGTATTACTACCTTAAAATACCCACTAAGACAGCAAATAGTTACAAAATACAATGGTTGCAGATTCAAAGTCTCATTTTAAACAAAGTCTGTGAAGGAAAATTTGCCTCAGAGAAGGTGTAAGGAGAGAGGTCTGTAGTATGACAGACATTTTTAGCTTCAGCTTATTGCCAGACTATTTACTTAACCTGTCTAGACTAGAGATGTGTATGTATGAGCAACGATCTGTTTTCTATTAGTTAGTGCTCCAGCTTCTGAAATTAACTAGTTCATTGCAAATTCGTGCTCTGTAATTAGAATGGCATTTAGTCACCATTTAAGTAGTTTAGTTAAGCCTCATTTAAATTAGTAATTCAAATTTGGAGTAGTGTTAAACTGTAGGCAGTCGCAAGCTATTCCTTAGGAGGGTTTGCAAGTCTTGAGCTGATGTTTGTGGACTACGTGTCTTGCAGAGGTGGGGATGGTGGTGTGAGCAAGGTAAAGGCATTCCTCAACTGCAAGGGCCAGGAACTCAGTTCACAGAAACCAGTCATTTCCTGTTCACCTTGTCAGGGATGAGTAAAATTTTTTTCCAACCCTGGTTTAATGGCTGCATACCGATAACTCCATAATGTCATCAGGTAGCTCTTTTCTATTCTGTGGGGTTTTTAAATAGGAAAGAATCAAGTCAATGTTTACTTTCATAACTTTAGTTTAATACAACATCCCCGTTAAACCAGGTGTTGGCTTCATTGCGTGGACACAGCTGTGGAACTCCTATAAGCTATGGCATCCTTACTTTGCATTAAAAACCAAAAAGTAGCCAGTAGGTTCATAAGCACTTCAGAAGCCGGTATGTATTCACTTTCCTTTAGACAGAATTTGAGTTAGAGTAATGTAAAACACATGCCTGACTAACCCTTGTTCTGATGTATGTCCTGGACTTCCTTTGCCCAAAAGCCACTTGATCTTCTGCTTTTTATGCATTGGTGCTATTCCATGCTTCAGATATGTCTTACAGGAACCTGCTGGTCGCATGGGCTGGCAGGGCTGCTGCTTAGAGTCACTGCCTGGCAGCCCTTCTCAAAGCCACTCGTGGGGAACAGAGTACTTCTGTATCTTATTTTCAAGTGGCTCTTTGTGTGGCTGTTTTCATGCCACATTTCTGTCATTTAATGCAGTGATAGCTCAGTATGCATTTGAAAATAATTTTGGAAGCAGTATTGCTGAACAATATCACTCTGGGTGTTACATTCAGAAGCACTTGAACTAAAATAGAACTGAATTATTTCTTAGTGGCACAGAAGATTTAGAAATTTTTTTGGCCAACATTGAAAATAGCACCTCCAGATGCAGCTTTTCTTAATTGCCTTTTTCCCCCCTTATTACTATTATTATTCTTATTACTTTATTAATAGCTGTGTGCTTCTTATTTTCTATTTTTTAATCTGAATACTTAAGGTGTTGACTTTTAACCAGGGGAAGGATTGATTGAAACTTTAGGTAGATTGCTTCCTCCCATGACGTATTGTAGCTCTAGGGGGATCAGTATGAAGATACAGTACATAGTTTAGTCTCACACTTATAAAATAGAGCTTTTTAAATAGAAAGATTGCATCATACTCACAAAAGATGTGAGACCTGAATAAAAGAAAAACTTTACTTTAGATTGCTCTTTTGTTTGACAAAAAAAGATTAAAGGATGACAGTGGTCTTTAGAAGTGTGCTCTTAAAGCAAAGAATACCCCATATGAGGCTTCTTTCCAGTGCTGTGGGGTAAAGCATGACAGGAGAATGACCAGAAAAATAGAAATAAAAACTAGGTATATGAGGTATGCTCTTCAACATTGTTGGTGAATGTTGAGCTATGAAGTAGTAGTTTATCAAATTCCTATTGAAACAGTCTTAATATATACAGAAAACAGTCTATCATACAGTGATTACAAAGAATATACGTACAGTTGTTACAAAGAAACCTTTCAGAAAGGCAGCTGAAGGCCTTGATGACAGAATTTCTGGAGTGACATTTGTCTGAAAAAGCACTGTAGGTCATCAGAGTCGGTGCTGAGAAAAATGTAAGATGGCGTGAAGGTTGGTATTACTGCCAGTGATTGTCACTGAATTTTGGGCAGGTAGATTCTTAGAAGAACAACGCATTACAGATTGCCTATTTTTATATCTTGTGTGTTTAAAAGACCATTTGTGTAATGATTCATATTGAACTTTAAATGAAATGGAACTTGACCTAGTGAGGTTGTCAAAATTGCCATGAATACTTAAGTTAACATTAACATAAAGCTTGGATCAAACCTTTTCTGGTGTTGGCCAGTTGCAATGTTTTAATTTCATTTATGTGTACTTCTGTCACAGTGTGCAGGGAATTCTTGTGTGCCCAGTAGTGTCCTCTGCTTTCCATTTGGTTTGTAAGAACCTTGCCATGTGATTTTATAGCTTAGACTAACATGTAACTGGAGTGCAGTTGCAAAATCCTGTCTTGATTCTGTGTTTTTCTATGCACAGTGTAGAAAAGCTTCCAGTGTTTATATAGTGGTGTGATTAGATGAGCTTGCTGATGTAATGGAAAGTTAACCTTATGGTAGAGTAGTTTTCAGCTGTTCATGCAAACTTTTTCTCAGTCTCACTTTTTCAATGTGCAGTTATCAGAACTGATTGGAGGGCAGCCTGAGCTCACCCTGGTGATGCAGTTCCTGGGTGAACCTGTTGTCCAGCTGCTTGAAAGGAGGCAGTTCTGCTTCCCTGACCACCCTGGTGCCTCTTCAACCCAATTTCAGTTCATGGAGCTCAGCTCACAGAGTCTGGTCTGTTTTTCCTTCCTCAAAATAATTTTTCTTTCTATTAGTTGAGCTCCCTGAACCTTTCATTATGTGATCACAGAAGTGTTGGCATGGAAGAAGAAATGCAAGCGGGCTCAAGGGAAGGGATGGAACTTCAGCTGACAACTTGGGCAGTCTAGAGAGATACATGCAGCCTTGGTTTAGTGCGTGCTTTAGACTGGTGTAACACGGCGCTGTGCAAAGAGAAGAGAGCTTGATTTTCTGTTCCCACCCAAACACTGAATCTTAACATAGGATGGAGGTAGCTACGCTAGTGTGCTCAAAGCAGCAGACACTCAGTAGTTGATCTAGTTGTACAACTTGTTTATTTCCACTCTGCCAGTGGTTGAGATAGGGAAGGAGGAAGACTGTATCCTGTTGTAAAAATTGGTGCTAGTGGTTGAGAATGTGGTACTCTCCCCTTGGTGAGACCCTGGTGACTTATTTGAGGATAAACACAACTGGGCAAAGTGTAATGGCTTTTGTTTCAGCTCCTGTTGCTTACTTCTTGATCATTGCATGGGTGAGGTGAGGCTTTTTATTACAAGCTGTTGAATCTTTGCCTATGATGTTTATGTTAATATTATATTAGTATTAGGAATTTTCTAGAGTGGTTTACAAAACTAAGGCTGTCATTAATGATGGCTGCAGAACTCTCACAGTGAGGAGGATCTTGCAGTGATGACCAATCAGATCCTGACTGTGGTGGTATCTTGAGATACCAGTTTTGTATGACTTCCTGTTATTAAAAAAAAAAAAAACCAGGCAGTTTTGAGGCGTTAAAACCTGTTGCTGGAGAAATGTAATTCTCTGGAAGCTTTCTGACAGCAGAGGCTTTTCTGAATATGTGATCTTACCAATATGCACTGCAGTAAAATTCCAGGTGCTGGCTTAAATGTAATTTAATGTTTTCACATTTGGAACAGTGAAAATTTTTGAAGTAGACTGATGCCAAGAAACCCATCCTCTTATTTCTCCCCATCCCTTGCTTCTGGGAGCAAACATGTCCTAATTGTAGTTAATAAAGGTGTGTTAACTAACCAGGAGGTTCGAGATTATCTTAGTTTTTTCTTGGGAGGCTTTGCGAGATGGTGTGCAATCAAAGTATGAGTAGTCCTTTGATGATGGGTAAAGGGAAGCCATTCTGTTGCCTTCTGTGTTCTTTATTTCTGTAGCACTTTGTTGAGAGAAAACTTAGAAGAGAATCGACTGCATACTGCTGCAGTATGGTACTGAAGTTTGCAGTCACCTCCTACTGTTCAGATGTTGCAAATATTAACCCTCGGTGGTCTAATTTGCAATTCTGTGGGCATCTGCAAATCAGTAAGTTCTCAGAGCAGTGGCAAGAACCTTCAGTTTCTGTGTGAAAGACTGAAACAATGAAGAACATGACCTTAAAGAGACTGGGACAAAAACCATAGTATGTGGTTGTTAGTTGTACAGTTGAGGACTGTGAATAAAAGGAATCTCCTTTTCAGTTAAAGAAAAAATGGCTAAATGGTACATATTCCAAGCAATGCTGAAGACTAGATGCTTGAAGGGAGGAGAAGGTAGGGGTAATGTGCCTCCATCCAATAATAATTTGGCAAGGAAAGCTGGGAATTTCAGCAGGGAATTTTTCCTTACTGGCAGTAACAAATTTAGCAAGTTAGTTTTTGAGCTGGATGGTGGTGTTTCTTTTCATGTCTTTTATAACAGGGATTCTGTAGAAGGTCTCTTGAGGTTTGTTGTGTTCAGAATTCTTGAACAGTGGAAATTTTCAGCTGGGGAGTTCAAAATTATATTAATACTCAGTATTTTATGCAGACCAAGTTAAGTTATTTCAATGTCACTATGTTAGTAATGAAGGGTTACTGATGTGTTGTTTGTGCAAGTACATGCAGGAGTTGTTTTGGAGAAGACTTAGTTATTAAGACACAGCTTTGGCAAAGAAGTGTTAATGGATGGCCTCTAACCTGGCTGCTGAATGATTTTCACTTGCCCTTGGCATTGTGATCTGCTTGCAAGGCATCCAGTGGTCATCCTAGGTAAACCTAACTCTTTTTTGCTATGTTAACTCTTTGTCACTGTGGGCATCAACAATGATCCTGGTTTTCCTGTTGCTTTGAGTTGTGTTTCTGGGTGTGAATTTTGCCTGCTGAGTACTCTGGTGTGGCAGCAAGGTGTGGAGAGTAACTCCCACTTGAAAATTTGGCAGAGCTAATCATGCGGGATAGCTGCTCAGCTAGTATACATGTTGGACCATGTAATGCATACTCTTCACGGACAGCTTCCTTCCTCACTAAAATCAAAAACAAAAGGATTTGGGATTGAGAAACCAACAACTTTGGTGGTGTTAATCACTGGGATGGTTTGTAATCCAGCTGTGGCTTCACTCCTTACCTTCTTTAGATTTGTCATCCAGAGCAATTTGACTGCTGGTTATTTGGTTGCTCTCAGATGTGTTGTCTTCCTCTTTGAAAAACATGTGCATTAAACACCAAGTTAAAAATTCAATCTTTGACATAGAGTAAATGAAATAAAACCCGTGGTATCTCTCTAGCTTAAAATAAATAAAGATAATTTAAAAAAATGCAGCCAGTCAGCTTTGTTTCAGAACATCTAAGTTTAACAAATGAAGTAACTTTTAGTACTTCATTTGGCATAATTCTTGGAAATAACACCTGGGTCTTTTTTTAATCATGTTGGGCTGGGCTCATTAGAATTCTTTATGTTCTGAATAGAGAACTCAGTGTGGAAATAGTTAAATTCTCTAAGTATTAGTAGTGTAATAATATCCCTACAGATCTCTCTCAAGGTTTGGTGAAGCTTGTAACAGAAGTATTGGAACACAAAAATATGATTTCAGCTTAACATGAAAATTATAATTAAAAATCCTAAATTCTATGTTTTGGTATCCTTAAAATATGCTCTTATAGTGTGAACAGGGACACATGCATTAAAATTTTAGCTCAAAATATCTGTCATGGTGAAACCAGTAGGATTTTTGAAAGCTTTTCTATGGCAGACGGTAAGGAGTTCAGCATAGGAACTAGTATAGAAAAATACGAATATGCAGAAAACCAGACAACTTCCATATTGGAATGAATTGCATCCCCCATACAGAAATATATGCTAAAAGCCCTTCACCCTAGTTACTTCTCAAATGCGAGTTGTCCACGGTAACGGAAGAATCAGCATGAAATACTCTAATTTCTCTCTTGTTGAATGTACGATTCACCTTTCATTAGCATTTCTGCACCTGCATGTTCAAGAAATTTTACTAGATCTGATAGTAAACCTTTGGGCTAGAACTATAGTAATGCTATTTCTTGTCCTGCCATCCTTACAGCTGCTTGATGAGGAGGGAGAATGGGATGTACTGCTGGGGATTTCACTTCTGTAGGGATTCCAGGCATCAAACTGAAGGAAGTGCAAAGTGCACACCTGTAAATGCCTTTTTCGGAGTCCCTTCCTTCTTGGTTGAAATACTGCCAGTTGGATTGTAGCAGTCTGCTGTTACTGAGAAACTCATTTCTGTGCTTGGGCTTATATGAGAAGCTTGTGGTGTTGCCTCACTGGAGATTTGGTGTGGTAATCAGTTGGTTTGGGTTTGTTCTGGGGTTTGGTTTTTTTTTTAATTTTATTTTTAATAGTCACCTGCTGAATCTTTCAGTTAACTGATGAATCTATACGAATTTTGAAGGAAAATGCAATGTTAGCGTGAGCTTGAAGCAACTGAAATAGGATATGACATAGGAACTAAATGATACATTGCAGCATGACCTGTTAGTTTGTTTCTTAATACTTACTGTGCTTTGTTGCTTTTTTTCCTTTTGTGTTTCCAGTGCTAAGTGAGACTCAGGAAATGGTCTCCACCTAGAGGCACTGACCTACCTGGGGGAGAATTTCCATTTCCTTAAGAATGGCTCTTTTCAAAACCATGGTTTAGTTGCTGTTGTAGGAGATGAAAACAGTGTGAGATAAAATTGTCTGAAAGATGCCACCATTTTGGTACTGGTTGGTATGGGTTGTTTTGGGGTTTTAAAAATTATTTTAAAATCTTTTATTTGCATGTCTTTTGGGAAATATCTGCAAGCTAAATAGGCATGAGATGTTAAATATGAAGTGTAATAACAGCTTGTTTTAAATCTTGTTGGAGTTGTGTTTTGTGGTGGTTTTTTTTTCCCTTGAAAGCTTTGTATCCAGGGATGTTCCATAGTTGGTATTTTTTGGGGGGGGTTTTTTTTAATAATTTCTTTTTCTTTTGTATATCTTTCATCTTCAGTCCTTGGTTCAGTGTATTGGAATAAACATTCAAGGACAGCAAAACTGAGGAGGAGGAGGAGTTAAGGAGGTTAACAGTGGTGATCAACACACAATGTGTGGTCAGTGCTGCATAATCTGATGCTTTTCTTGACATGAGGTCCCCAGCTGCCATTTCATTTCCACCTGACTGTATAGAATGGAAGGTAATAGGTCACTTCACTGTCAAATGTGATTTTGAATTGGTCATTTCAGTTGGATGCAAGTTGCTGTGTGATGGTGGTTTGTGCACTGCTCTCTGCAGGCAAACTAAGGGGGTTTTAAAACCCGGAATAAAAGGGGAAATGCACAAACACACAAGAAGCTTTAAAATAGTATTCTTGTACTTCAAAATTGCATCTAAAATGCAAAAGCAATTTATTTTCAAGAAATTAGTTGCCTAGCTAATTCTAGTGGAGGTTGAACTATTAGAAAAAAATTGTCAACCTTTGTGGCTACCTGAATTATTCTGTAGTCATCATGGGTAGAACTTTTTAAGGTTGTATGTTTTAGCTATATGGGCCTGCTTTTTTAGTTTGACAACCTTCCTCCCTCTCTGCCCCTTTCTCCCCCCCATTTATCTATAATAAGCTTTTGTTTTTCTAAATACTTAACTGGCTTAATTTTCCTGTAGTTCTCTGCTTTCTTGCACTTTGACTGCTCAAAGAAGTGCAGCACTAGCTGTGTCAGCTAGAGCTGTGGTGCATATTTACTGTACACTGGCTCTGAAGTCTCTGATTTCTTTTGCTGGACAACCTAAGGTTTAGCAGTGTGCCTACTATATTATTACTTATTTACTTAGTTGGCTTGCTACTAGAGACTGAAAGAGATCCTCATTTCTTAATTGTGATTATGCATTGAAAGGATCTTTTTTTCAATCCTTTCTAAAAATATTCTTTATTTTTTTCTAATGTAGGCTGTACCCTCAGTTCACACTTGGAAATCAAGTTGTTGTCTTCCAAAGAAAGGCTGCAGCTGAAGTCTGTTTGAGGGAATAGAAGTGCTCATTTCCTTTCCAAGAGTGCTAGGCTTCTGCCATGCAGATTACAGCAGATGCTGACCCAACAAATATTTTTACTTTGAGTAGTGGAAGGAAAAACATGTTCATAGATGTTCAGTGTAAGTTTAACTTTACAAAGAGATCTGATGAATTTTCCTTTTATATTATTATTTCCATACTTTGTTCTTTTGTTGTTTGATTTTTTTTTTCTGTTGGATTTTTTAATATCTATTATTTTCATCTTAAGGGTTTTTGCAGAAAAAAAAAATTATTGTGGAGGTACTACACATTATCTCAACAAGTGCTTATGGATTGTAGAATCATTATTACATTAAATACTGCTACCTGAAGCCTGTATTTTAAGAATGCAGTAACAAAAACTGTAAGTTGCAAGATGTGTAGTTGCTGTCTGTCTGTGAAATGTGGGAGGACAAGATGGGGATATGTCTTACTTATTTTCTTTATGTATTGCCTCCATATAGACAAGTTGAAAAAAATGCAAAGTTTGATAAACTGTAGAGAATTTAAAGGGGTTTTGAAAATATTGGTAAGGCCTTCTTGCAAGTTTTGCAGGCTTCTCTGTATTAACATGAAGACTTCAAATAAGTAGCAATGTTAGAAAGAAGAAAAAAAAGTTACCATGTTAGGGATAGTGGAGGAAATAGAAGTAAACAGTGTTTATAGGCCACTCTTTATGCATAGAACCAGGAACTGTGAAACTGTTCATACTCACACCATGGTGGTAGGATATTGCATAAAAATACTGTGGCAAAAACGTTTGCAGAAATTTAACTAAAAGTTGTAAAAATAGTATTTTATTTATTGAAGTAATTGTTAGAGCAGGTGCAAATTCTTGTGTTTTAGCAGTACTGACATATTTTCAAAGTAAATTGCATATAAAGAAAACTTGCCCTACGTCTAGTTACCTTACCAAAATAAATAGTCACCATAGCAAATGTAAACTGTCGAAAAAAATACTGTGTTCGGAGGGTGTTCCTGGTTTCAACTGTGTGAAATGTGTGAAGAATGATCAGCTTTTCTTTTTATTGCTGTTGACAGCAAACATTGCTATCATATGCCAAATGCGGAGGGTATCTGCCCTTTCTAATATCACTGTGTTGAGGTCAGATTTCAACAATTTTTGGGTTTTCTGTGATATTCCTGGGTACTTTTAAAAACAGTATTTCTGAGGAGGTTACTAGAGGAAAAAATAAATATTTCTTTCTCTTGGAGTAAGTTTGATTGAGAAGCACTAAAGCCGACTTGGATTGGAAAGGACAGTCACTCCCTGATGTCACACTGCTTTTCTGTTTGGTCTTCTATTTTCTCTCCAGCTGTCTTAATTAATATTTGCTGCAAGTTTGACTATGTCATAAATCCTCAAAGAGTTTTCATAACATCATACTACAGGCTGTTGGTTGCTACCAGTGCACAGCAGCTGCACTTACCCATATTGAGTGTGATCTGAACTCTCAGGTTGCACATCACAGGTGAAAAATGGCTTTAGCTCACCTTGGACTTTGATCTCCTTTAGATAGAATGATAAGATATGCTCTTTTTTCAGGCACTGAGCCTTAGGCCAGAGTCTCTTATCTTTTGGCCCAGATGGTAATACCTGAAGAATGACTTTAAACTTAATTCCTGAACATGGTCATCTCAGAATAAAGGAGAAATGTAAATTACAGTGTCTGGGCAATAACAAAGATGATAGACTTTTTTTTAAAAAAAAGTGGTTGTTTTTTGTTTTTTTTTTAAATCAGTTATCTCCCTTAGAACTGCTTGGGAAACCACTGATGCCTTGTTCCTCTTTTCACTCATTTGCATAATTAGAGAAGTTTACTGGTGGCTTGTAATTCATTGATTCAGATGATGAATCCAAAAACACCAGCTCTGCAGCTGGTTTATGTGGGCTGTGACATTTTGCCTGAGGGAGACCTATATTAAAACAACATTGAGTACACAGAGTGGATGCACTGAAAGTCATCTAAGGCCAAATTAATAATTGTATGGCTTGCCTTCATTTCTGGTAAGTTCGATTGGAGATGGCTGACAACTACAAGAACATGAAAATATTAGAAGACTTGATATAAAATGATAGCGGGAATATGTCATGACTGAATGTAAAAGTGATACACGTGGACTGCTGTGCTGTATGTTCAGTGACAATATGTGACCATTTTTTAAAACTGAAGAGTGGGGTTGGGCGTTGGTTCTTTCCCTTTTTCCCTCTGTGGAATTTTCCCCACTGTCATGCAAAGATACCTGTTGATTAGGCCTTAATGACAGGGGGAAGGGGGTAGGTGAGGGAAGAGAGAAACCCCGAGAGATTCAAAAATCCGGAAGAACAGATGGAAGACTCTGGCTCGGCCCATTTCACCCACGCTCGTTCCAGGAGCGGGGAGCTAAGGAGCGCAGACAGCTGCCCGCACGGGGGTGAGCCCGGGGGCGAGGCCCGTGCCTCGCCTCCCTCTCGCGCCCTCTCTGTCAGCCCATGGTGACATCTTTGGAGTTCAGACGAGAAGGACGATTGCTGCCATCCCTTTCCCCATCCCTGCCATCCCAGCTCCGGGAGCCATCCTCACTGCTGTTGGACCCTGCACTGCTCCCTTTTCACTTTTAACCTGCCATCATCCAGCACTCTGCTGAGCACCAGGACCAACACCATGAGCGGAGGACTCTCTCCATCTCTCTGTGCCACATGGGACAGCACTGCCATCACCCCCAGCTCTCCTGCAGCTCTGTGGGACCTGCCTGCCCCCAGCACCAGTAACTGCAACTCGGGGAAAAGGTGCCTGCAGCCAAAAAGGACTGGGACCGAGTTACTGTTCTGTTTAATGCTAATTTCATAGATTTTTTTTTTTTTTTTTGGTCTTGTTAGATATATTAGTAAAGAACTGTTATTCCTATCCCCATAGGAGTCTGAGAGCTCCCTTAATTCCAAACATATAATAATTATAATAAGGAGGGATCACACTTTCCATTTCAAAGGGAGGCTTCTGCCTTTCTTAATAAATACCTGTCTTTCACACTAAGACAGAGTTTGGTGCCACAATGTGAGGCCCGAGGGCATTGAGAGGAAAGGCTGAAAAAGGAATAACAGTTCTTGAGTTACCTCAGTTTTGTGTTAGGTGGCATCATGTTGTCCAGCTTACCATGGTTTGGGCTCCATGTGGCCACAGCTTTATCTGTCCCATTTGCAATCCCTTACTTGAACATGGGTCTTGTAACTCAGGCTACTGTAACTATTATCCACTTCATTTTGTGGGTTGATAAGGTGAGGAATTCATGGATTTTTAACTTTCTCTGGAAGGTGGGTACATGGATTCACACATCTAACTATATATATGTAACTATATATGCTATCACACTCTAACTGTTTTTTGGGTTACTTTAATAATGGTACATACTGTGAGGATATGACACCAGGAAAAAATATGTCACAACCCCTTATGCTGTTTTTTGGGTCTACTCCACCAGTTTTTGAAGGGTTCAAATCTCTTCTGAGTGGTAATGATATAATACAGTGACTGGCATTACTAATAGGCCTTGTAAACGTGTTCTATTTAACATTCAGAAATGAGGGGAGATGGACTTGGATGACAATCCTGATAGGTACCCCAGGAAATAGGGATTCTGCCCCTGAGCCTGGCCCTGCCTCAGAGACTAAGAATTCTACCCCAGAGCCTAACCCTGCCCCAGAAGTTAAGGATGTTGCCCCTGAGCCTGACTCTGCCCCAGAGCTCACCTCAGAAAGGAACTATCCAGAGTGGGTGGGGTTTCTAGTGAAGGAGATGGGCCAGATGCTGAAGGAGTATCTTTCCCCAGCTCTTGAGAAACTCCCCCTGCCTTAAAGAGGGAGAACCTGATGGTGCAGCAGTGGAACCCACAAATGTTACATCTGTCCAGGTTGCAGCTGAACTGCAAGGGCACTCATAGCCAGCAACAACTGCCCCTGTGGAAACTAGAAAGTCTGAGATGAAAACAAAGCACCTGGATAATAAGGATCAGAAAGGAGGGCCCTCACAACCAGCAGGGGAGCCAGAGGTTGAGATTGTCACAGAGTCCCTGTCATACGAGAGTCTCCGTAATCTGCGTAAAGACATTGTATGACGGTGCTGTGAGGCTTTTACAATGTGGTTACTGCGGGTCTGGGACCTTATGGGTACAGGTGTGCAGCTGGATGGTACTGAGACAAGGAATTTGGGACCCCTGACCCAGGACTCAGGCATGAATCAGGTATTTGTAAAAGTGCCAGGCCTCCTTTCCCTCTGGGAATGGCTTTTAATGAGTGTAAGAGAGAGGTTTGTCCATAGAGAGAGAATGCAGGAGCACCACCATAGAATGCGCTGGAAGACCGCTGAGGAGAGGATCCAACAGCTGAGAGAAGTAGCAATACTGGAGGTACTCTTTGGGAGGGGTGGACAACATGACAATGACCCCAACAAGGTCAGGTGCACAGGGCAGATGTTGTGGAATCCGGCACACCTGGGGCCATCTCAGTACACCACATTCATTGCAGCCATTAATGCTGACACCAGCCACGAGACAGTGGGTTCTGTTGCCAATAAGCTCAGAAATTTTGAGAGTATAATGAATGGCCCAATGCAGGCTCAGGTCTCTGCCATGATTTGGGAACGCAAAGAGGAGTTGAAGGAGGAGATAAGAGGGGTGAGGGAGGAGATGAGGAAGGCCAATGCAGCACCAGTGCGAGTCACAGATCCCAGAGTTAGAGCCCAATGTCCCCAGCTAGGGAGAGAGGACGCGTACCATCAGCTGACCTGTGGTTCTTTCTGCGTGACCATGGGGAAGGCATGAGAAGGTGGGATGGGAAACCCACTTCTGCCCTGGCAGCGTGGGTGTGTCAACTCTAGGAGGGAAACACTAACCAAGGAGCTCCACTAAAGTGAAGGTAGCCTCAACTTCCCATAACCAAGATGCAGGATATTACAAAAGGGAGGGTGATTTGTCAGATCCCCTTGAGGGAACCTCCAATATGTATGCCCAGGAAGGAAATAATAACCAGGGCTAGAGGGGCCCCGCCTCTAGCCAGGGAGAGGCATGGGAAAACCAGGACTTTTGGGTGGTGTGGATCCGATGGCCTGGCACATCAGAGCCACAGAAACATAGAGAATTAGTTGATACTGGTTCACAGTGTACGCTAATACCATCAGAACATGTGGGGGAGGAGCCTGTTTCTATTGCTGGGGTGACAGGGGGATCACAGCAATTGAGTTTGCTGGAGGCTGAGGTGAGCCTGGCTGGGAAGGAGAGGCAGAAACATCCAATTGTGACTGGCCCAGAGGCACCGTGTATTCTAGGCATAGACTTCCTGAGGAATGGCTATTACAAAGACCCAAAGGGACTCAGGTGGGCTTTTGGAATAGCTGCTGTAGAGGCAGAAAACATTAAGCAATTGAACACCTTGCTTGGATTGTCAGAGAGCCCATCTGCAGTGGGGCTCCTGAAGGTGAAGGAGCAGCAAGTGCCAATTGCCACCTCGACAGTGCACCACCGGCAGTACAGGACAAATCGAGATGCCGTGATCCCCATCCACGAGATGATCCGTGAGCTGGAGGGCCAAGGGGTGGTCAGCAAAACCCACTCACCCTTCAACAGCCCTATCTTGTCTGTATACAAGTCTGATGGAGAATGGAGATTGACTGTGGACTATCATGCATTGAATCAAGTGACTCCACAGCTGAGCGCTGCTATGACGGACGTGCTGGAACTGCAGTACGAGCTGGAGTCCAAGGCAGCAAAGTGGTACGCCACCACTGACATTGCCAATGCATTTTTCTCTATTCCTCTGGCAGCAGAGTGCAGGCCTCAGTTTGCCTTCACCTGGAGGGGCATTCAGTACATCTGGAACTGACTGCCCCAGGGGGGGAAGCACAGTCCCACTATCTGCCATGGACTGATCCAGGCTGCACTGGAAAAGGGTGAAGCTCCAGAACATCTGCAATACATTGATGACATGATTGCCTGGGGGAACAGGGCAATGGAAGTATTTGAGAAAGGAGAGAAAATGATCCGGATTCTGCTGGGAGCTGCTTTTACCATCAAGAGCCAAGTCAAAGGTCCTGCCCGAGAGATCCAGTTCCTGGGAGTAAAGTGGCGAGAAAGACAGTGCCAAATCCCCACTGAGGTTACCAATAAGGTCACCGCGATGTCTCCACCAACCAATAGGAAGGAAACACAAGCTTTCCTAGGTGCCATAGGCTTTTGGAGAATGCACATTCCTGAGTACAGCCAGATTATGAGCCCTCTCTACCTGGTCACCTAGAAGAAGAGCCATTTCTACCCTGGGGTCCTGAACAGCAGCAAGCCTTTGCCCAGATCAAGCAGGAGATCGCTCATGCTGTAGCCCTTGGCCCACTCAGGATGGGACCAGAGGTGAAGAATGTGCTTTACTCTGCAGCCAGGAACAAGGGCTTGTCCTGGAGCCTTTGGCAGAAGGTACCTGGTGAGACCCGAGGCCGACCTCTGGGATTCTGGAGCGGAAGTTACAGAGGGTTTGAAGCCAACTTCACTCCAACAGAGAAGGAGATCTTGGCTGCTTATGAAGGAGTTCAAGCTGCCTCAGAGGTGATTGGCACAGAAGCACAGCTCCTTCTGGCACCCCGACTACCAGTGCTGGGGTGGATGTTTAAAGGGAAGGTCCCCTCTACCCACCATGCCACCGATGCCACATGGAGCAAGTGGATCGCCCTCATCACACAGTGCTCCGTATTGGAAACCTGAATCACCCTGGGATTTTGGAAATAATTACAAACTGGCCAGAAGGTGAAAACTTCGGTCTTGCCGATGAAGAGGAGTAAGAACAAGTGACCTGGGCTGATGAAGCCCCACCATACAACCAACTGCCAGCAGATGAAACTCGCTATACTCTTTTCACCGATGGTTCCTGTCGCATCGTGGGGATGAACCGCAAGTGGAAAGCAGCCGTATGGAGCCCCACTCGACAGGTTGCACAAGCTACTGAAGGAGAAGGTGGATCAAGTCAACTTGCTGAACTCAAAGCCGTTCAGCTGGCCCTGGACATTGCTGAAAGAGAGAAGTGGCCAAGGCTTTACCTTTACACTGATTCATGGATGGTAGCCAATGCTCTGTGGGGCTGGCTGGAAAGATGGATAAAGGCTAACTGGCAATGTAGGGGAAAACCAATCTGGGCTGCTGATGAGTGGAAAGACATTGCCACTCAGGTAGAGAAGCTACCCGTAAAAGTCCACCATGTAGATGCCCATGTACCCAAGAGGAGCACCGATACAATGAGCAAGTAGATCAGGCTGCAAGGATAGAGGTGTCACAGATAAACTTAGACTGGCAACACAAGGGAGGTTGTTCCTGGCTCGATGGGCCCATGAAGCCTCAGGTCATCAGGGCAGAGATGCCACCTATAAGTGGGCACGAGACCAAGGGATGGATCTCACCATGGACAGCATTTCCCAGGTTATCCATGACTGTGAGACGTGTGCTGCCATCAAGCAAGCCAAGCGAGTGAAGCCCCTCTGGTATGGGGGGCGGTGGTCCAAATATAAGTATGGGGAGGCCTGGCAGATTGACTACATCACACTGCCTCAGACACGCCAAGGCAAGCACTATGTGCTGACCATGGTGGAAGCCACCACTGGATGGTTGGAGACCTACCCTGTGCCTCATGCCACTGCCCGCAACACCATTCTGGGCCTGGAAAAACAAGTCCTTTGGAGACATGGTACCCCTGAGAGAATTGAGTCAGACAATGGGACTCATTTCTAGAACAGCCTCATAAACACCTGGGCCAGAGAACATGGCATTGACTGGGTGTACCACATTCCTTATCACGCACCAGCGGCTGGGAAAGTGGAACGGTGCAATGGGCTGCTTAAAACCACCTTGAAGGCACTGGGTGGGGGGACTTTCAAGAACTGGGAGATTAATCTACCAAAGGCCACATGGTTAGTGAACACCCAAGGTACCACTAACCGAGCGGGCCCTGCCTAGTCTGAGCCCTTGGGTACACTAGATAGAGATAAGGTTCCAGTGGTGCATATGAGAGGTATGCTAGGAAAAACTGTTTGGGTGAACTCTGCCTCCAGCAAAGACAATCCAATTTGTGGGGTTTTTTTCGCTCAAGGACTGGGTTGTACCTGGTGGGTGATGCAAAGGGATGGAAAGACCCGATGCATACCCCAAGGAGACCTTGTTTTAGAGTGAACTACCTATGGTACTGTGCCTGTATCTGCAACTACATGTATGTCTATAATTTAAAGATTTTAATTTGATGTAGTATGATGGTATGGGAAAAATTCGGGGTGGATAATGTTGGGGGTTGGTTCTTTCCCTTTTTCCCTCTGTGGAATTTTCCCCATTGTCATGCTAAGATACCTGTTGGCTGGGCCCTGGTGACTGGGAGAAGGGTCGAAGGGAGGGAATAGTGAAACCCAGAGAGATTCAGAAATCCGGAAGAGCAGACGGAAGGCTCTGGCTCGGCCCATTTCACCCGCAGAGTTTGGACGAGAAGGATGCTCGCCACCTCTGCCCCATCCCTGCCATCCCAGCACCGGGAGTCATCCTCACTGCTATCGGACCCTGCACTACTGCCTTCTTGCTTTTAACCTGCCATCATCAGCACTCTGCTGAGCACTGTGACCGACACCGTGAGCAGAGGGCTCTCTCCATCTCTCTGTGCCACATGGGGCAGCGCTCCCATCACCCCCAGCCCTTCTGCAGCTCTGCGGGACCTGCCTGACCCCAGCACCGGGAACTGCAGCTCAGGGAGAGGGTGCCTGCAGCCAAAAAATGACTGGGACTGAGTTACTGTTCTGCTTGTGGCTAATGTCATAGCTGTTGTTGTTTTTGTTTGTCTTGTTAGATATATTAGTAAAGAACTGTTATTCCTATCCCCACATCTTTGCCTGAGATCTACCTTAATTCCAAACTTATAATAATTTGTAGGGAGGAGGGGGTCACAGTTTTTCTTTTAAAAGTGAGGCTTCTGCCTTTTTGAGTAAATACCTGTCTTTCAAACTAAGACAGAGGTCTTGTGTACAGTTCACAGTGTCATCTGCTCAGTCCTTGGAAAGAGTCAAATGTGACATGTTAGGAATCGGTAAAAGGATCAGAGAGTAAGAGATAGCACATGATCATACATTGCATCTGTGTTTTGCCTGTTGGATACTGTGTGTAGCTCTTGCCCTGGCCTCTTCAGAAGAGAGCTAGAGTAGAGTTACGTAAGAGCAGCAGGAGACATGAAGTGGCTTCTTTTGAATGCAGTATGTTAAATGATTAGGGCTGTTTTCCAATGGAGATGCTACTGTGTAGCAGTTAAGGTAACAGGAGTTAATTTTGAAATAACAGTCCTCCTTTTAACAATGTACAGAGGGAGTGTATGCTACAGAGATTTTTGTGGATGCTTTTTCTGTGATTATAAGAAAAATGTGTGTGGAAGAGAAATTGGTCAAATGCTATTCAAGTGGAGAAATGCTTGTGAGGTAGATCTTTGGTCATTGTGGAGGTTAAGAGAAACACTGCTCTGTGTATTCTGCTGTATGGGCTACCTTAGATATTTCTGGCCACTGTTGAAGGCAGGAACTTTGATGTGACCCCTGTGGCTCTTCTTGCTGGATGATAGGTTTTGAAGTAGTACTGCTGTTCTCCAGCAAAGGAGGCCCTCATGTGCACTTGGTGAACTTGTGCTTGATGATGTTACCTTGTTTTGTAGTTGAAAGTAGTGATACGCAACATAATACCTGATTGTAATACAGTACTTAAGGTGGTTGATAGTAAAATCTTTGAGTACTGGGACTGCTGCAGGATCTGCAGTATTAGTTGTTTTCTGGCCTGTACAGCTTCCTCCAGTTCTGCTGCATATGCATCTGTCTTCCAGGGCGTTTTGTGCCACCTTTCTGCAAGGCACAGAGAAGGACTGGCATTGATCAGCAGTGCTTTGCTTTTTTGTCCTCTCAGAAGAGTCCAGCAGCAGTGTACCCAACGTGTTGAGCTGTTATGGCTCTGGATGCTGATAGAACATGAAGGGGGTTGTAAAAACAGAAAGCTTATATTGCATTAGGTAGAAAAGGCAGAACGGAACTTTAGTGCCACTTTGAACTGCAGTTTCCATCACAGTGTGAAGTTTCTAAAAATGGATTCAGACTCTGAGACTATGGGATTGCTTAAAAATTAGATGTTAAGGTGCAGAAGCATCTTAACTGCTGGCCTAGAATTTGCTATTAAGTTTTTTTATTATTTTATTATTTTTTACTTATTATTTTGGTATCAACATCTTGAACTTCTCAGGCATGAGAAGATGTTCAGTGACAAACAGAAACTTAAAGGATCTTTGTGATACAGTTTTGTAGTTAAGGTATTATAAATGGTGTGTTGGAGAACTGTTGTAGACCTCTTGTCATGCAGAGAGTTAGATGTTGTTGAACAGATGCTTAACTTGTGCTCCCTACTTTGTTCTTTATTTTGTGACTGTTGAACCATGACAGTTGTGGCCAAGGTTGCGGCAGTGCTCTAATGCTCAGTGTTGCAAATTAAGTGAATTGACAATGTTCACTGAATGTATAAAGTGACTTAGAAATACAGAATCATGGGAGACATTTACTATGATGATGGCTTTTACCTTTGTACCTTTTCCACACTAAAATAAAGATACTGTGCAGTAGTGTGGTAAAATGAGATTGCATATTCTAGTGAGCACCTCAGAAGAAGAAACACCCCTGAATACATTACTGGTTCAGGTACTATATGGCAAACAAAAAACACACTGAATAAATGAAGTAAAAAGTTTGTATAGCTACCTGTGTTGATCATTAAATGGCTGGAGTTCATATAGTATATTACCATGGAATTAGGTTGTCTTGTGTATAATCCAAACTAAATTAAGGTTACTAACAAAGTAAATTAAGGACAGCCTGCAAGAAAGGTGAAGAGGGAATTTTAACAAGGGTATGAATTGAGAGGACAAGTGGAAATGGCCTTAAATTGACAGAAGATAGATTCAGATTAGCTATTAGGAAAAAATTCTTTTTTGTGAGAGTGGTGAGGCACTGGAACTAGTTGTCCAAAGAAGTTGTGGATGCCCTATCCCTGGAAGTGTTAAAGGTCAGGTTCGATGGGGCTTAGAGCAAACTGACCTAGTAGAAGGTATCCACGCCCATGACAGGGGGTTTTGAAGTAGATGTTCCTCAAGATCCCTTGCATCCCAAACCATTTGTGATTCTGCTTAAAATGTGCATACTGAGCATACTAGATGGAAAATACTGTGGGTTACTTTGATCAAATGTAAGTAACTTTTTCTTCTTTTCTTTCTCATACTTCCCCTGTTCCTCTCTCCGGATTGCGGCTGCACCTGTACGGACTCATTGCTGCAATGGTTCAAATTCATCATTTTATTGGACTACTTCTGGATGTATTCTCTTTGATATCTTCAATCCTGAAAATGATGGAAATGTGTTGTTTACAAAGTAGCTGTAAGTATTATTTTGATGCAGATGTTTTACAGCTAATGTAGGAATAGAAGCAGCATTAGGTTTTTAGTAGATGAACTAAAATTGAGCTTAGGTAGCAGCTGGTTGAAAATTGGGAATGGATAAAAGGGGAAGATACTGTATGTATTAGAAAAATGAGATGTCATTTGGCACCGTGTTCAAACAGTGGAAGTCAATTCTTTAACAAAAAAGTACTAAGTTCTTTTGAAAGCTGTTGCAGGAATTAAAGAAACTCAATTCCTAATTTGTTTTGCTCTCTTTAGAAGTAGCAGGTTATGAACAAAGGCAACCATTTTAAAACTGGTATGTTGAGATCTTCCGTTTTAATTGGTATGCCAGAAATCTGAATCTGGCATCCAGATGCAGTTTTTTAAAAGGCTCTTTCCTATTGACAGCAAATGCTCACATTAAACACAGCATTAATGGCCAGTGTAGCATTTCATACATCTTTATCTTTCTGGTTACTACCATTTATGTTTCATTATCTAATTGTGGGTGAAATTAAAATAGAGCAAACTACCCCCAAAATTGCCATTTATTCTTTTTTAGCATTTCATATTCAGTGATCTCAAAGTTCTTAGGAGTAGAACAATCCTAAGTGTGGAGCCCCTTATAAATGGGAAGAGAAATACCATTCATTCAAAAGAAGAATTACATGGAAACTCATTCTTTTAAGCAAAAGAACTAGCTAAAGAGGGGGTGAAGTGTTTCTGGTAAACATGACATACATTGAAAGGTATGTAGTTGCCAAAGAATGTAGGTGGTTGACAACTAGAACTATTAGGAGTGTTTGACTGTGATTAGATATTTCATAGAGGAGTTCCACATCCTTAATGGTTATTAAGGACCTGCACTGTGAAGGAGCTTTTAATATCTTTAAAAGTACTGACCTGCATGTCATATAGTATCTCTGAAGCATTGGTTCCTGCTCAGGGTTTTAGATTGTGATAAATTCTATTCCTTACATGTAGTAATAGATTAGAAAATTAAAACAAATATTTGGATTTTAAATTCCTGGCTCATTTTAAAAATACTTTAAAACTTTTCAGATGAGATTATAGCTGCATCTGAGGCTCTATTGAAGCAAAAAGCTTCTTTTAAAAATTTCTTTGATGACACTATGCGAAGATTCCTACATTTAGGGAATTAATAGCATTTGTTGCATTATGAATATTTAGACTTGAACCTCTAACTTAGTCTTTGCAATGGTGTAGCTTTGTTTGAGGTGAATAGTTTATTTGCCAAATGGAGAAATCAGTCAAGTGACTTAAAGCAGAGTCCATTTATTGACTAGTGCTGTTGGACTGCCGAGAGTTTAGTTCTTCTTGCATTCAATACTTTAAAGGTGATAGTGGTTTTATATCCTCGCTTTAATGAAAGAAATATTTTTAATTTAAAAATTCAATTATTTATTACTGCATTGAACATATTCTGTCAGTTTTAGAAAGAAAAAAAAATCAAACAAGTCAACTATATACCAAACTTCTGTTAACCATACTGTACCATTTTAAGTACCTCCAGTATTTTCATTAATGTGGTGAGAAGAAGTAATGACTAACATGCACAATTCTTCTCTTTTTTCACAGTAGGCACTATTTTGGGTAAGTTTTTCAGAGTATAAGGCAACTCAAGTTTTGCCTGTATGGAGAGTTTATTGCAAGGTGTGCTGCATTAGTGTAAGTCTGGATTTAACATGAAAGCCTCCAGTTGAGTAACACAGCAGAGATGTCAAGTTGGTTCCCATCATGTTGAGGCAGTACCACCATGACTTGGAAATATAGGAAAGGTACATTCATGCCTGTGTTTCAAATGGGCATTGGTACCAAGTTGATTGTGTTTTAATTTGTTTGCACATGCTCACTCTTGTGTCATTATGCAGTCACATGGCAATTGCTTTTGCTGAAAATATTCTTAGTGTACCTGAGTTTCTGTGACAGTTTTTTGGCCATCCAGTAAAAAAAAAAAAGTATTTTTTGCTGCAATTCATTATACTTTCTTGAATGTAGACAGCTTGGGCTGTTGAGAGGTTGGGTAGATAGCACTTTTCTACAAATGTGAAAATGAACATTTCAGTAACTAAGAATGCAAACCAACTAAGAAATTACATGCTTTCCTTTTAACTTTTTTTCCTAAATATCTCTTGCTTTAGCAACAGAAGAACCTTGAAGGATATGTGGGGTTTGCAAATCTTCCAAATCAAGTTTACCGAAAGTCTGTGAAGAGAGGATTTGAGTTCACTCTCATGGTAGTAGGTAGGTTTCCTTCTTTGCTTTGAGTGTTGATAGTGAGAAGTATTTTGACGTAGCTCTTAAAAACTGTGATGATGATGTATGGACGTTTTGCATTATCTCAGGAGAAAACACGGATCTAGGTTGGTTACAAAGAACGTGTCTGGTCTGCAAGTTGATGAGGAGATTACTAAATGATGGAAGCTGTATAGTTCATACAGTCTTTAGAAAAGCAGTTTGGTGATGATCTGGTCTAAAATGCTACTTGCAAGTATGACAGAAGTAATTTGAACTTGATTTTCATTTGAATAAAAAAAAAAAAACTGTTTTTGTGGTTGAGTGCAACACAGCAAACCTTGTACATAACCAGGCAATAGGATCCTGTCTGTCCTACACTTCTGTGGTCACAAAAGTGTGCTACAAAATCAAAGCTTTAATTTGAACAAACCTTTCAAGTTTGTATGGTTGCAATGAAAACCAAATGTAAGCAGTTTGTTCCCTATAGACTACAGAAAATGGGAAATTATAGTTAGTTTGAATGAATAATACAATTCAAAACAGTTCATTTAGTCTTCAATGATGACCCAGATTTGTCATCTTTCCTTCTAGGAAGTCTTATTTCTTTCCTTTTTGTTTCTTTTTTGATACTTTTATTATAATAGACTGCTAGTAAAGTTGGATACATTTGTGTGTAACTGATGCTACTGGTTATTCGACCCTGTTTTGACATGCTAATTAGCAAAATAATAGTAGTTTAGAAAGTGTTTTATAATAGCCACATGTCACTTTATCTGGCTATCTCTTTTGTAATTTGGCTAGCTTGATAATGCTTTGTTTTGTCATCAACACGGTGGATATCTTGTGTGTAATTTATGTGCATGTAGCATGTAACATAACAGTACTACAGAGCTAGAGATCAAGGGTAAGTTGGTGCAAACTCATTGTATAGATCATGTATGTTTTTCTTTTGATTACAAAAGTAAGCTATAATTTTAAAATTTGAGGGTTGCTTTTTTCTTTTGGAACTTGATGAATGGTTCCTTTATAGTCTAGCATCCAAGTACATAAATTATTATTTTATACAAAACTGTTTAATCTAAAGTAAAATTTGGTTTTCTGCTACCTACAGGTAATAAAAAGGAGGAAGGGATGAAACTGTTCTCATAAGTGGTAGATGTAGGGATGTGTTAGAATTGGAGAAAGTCTGCAAAATTATCTCTCTTTTCTCTTGTTTCCCTGTGGTATAGTTTAAAGCAATTATATTTAGGAAAGCTGTAGAAGATTCTGACCCTCAAGAAGAAAAATTATTCCAAAATTAGATTGAAAATGAGATGTTGGCTATTTTTACTATTTTTGTGCTTACTATGAAGACTTCATTTGTTTGCATGGATATTTGTGCCACTGTCTGGAAGCTAACTAGGATAGGTGGCAGTATTTTCCTAAATTAAAAATGCCTCTAATTCTCTTATTTTTATTCCCAATTATAGAAATCAGATACTTGAAAGTGAGTGTTTAAACAAAATGATGGTTGATCTTTTAGTACTCTTGGGACACTGGGGAGGGGTGGGGTAGAGAAATTATTTTGTTTCAAAGTAAAGTGTCTGGTAATAGTATACCCTGAAAAATTGTGCTTGTTTTTAAATACGAAGATGAATTTTTTTGTGTATTACTGATCACTTGTGTTGGTAAAAACTGTATTGTAATTTGCAAGTAGATTGTTAGGATTATAATTATTTGTTGCTGTATTCATCCTGTGAGGTAGTGTACTCTGACCTCTTTTGAGGTCAGTAGCAAATGGAACTATCTGTAATGGAACTATATAAACTTTACTACTTGGTAAAGTTTGAAAATTAGAATGTAGTGTTTATCTGTGTATGGTCAATGCTGGAAAAATAATAATACTAGATGTATTATCTCTTGGAGATTATCTAAAATATTCTATTGCTCTTTCTACTAGTAAGAGTCATGTGTGCATGGCTACCTTTTACTGCAGACAGCACAACTACTGATCTGCTGGCCCTGCTTTATTTGGAGGTACTCTGTGTTAGTGTGTTACCCATTTGTTCTGAAAGGAAAAAAGAGAAAAACAATGCTTGTGGTTGCTAAACAGGTACAATGAATAAAAAAGATCATGTTTGGGATCTGTGATCTCTGTGTCCAGCTCTCTTCAGGCCTTCATGAGGCTTGATGTTACAGCTAATGCAGTTGTATAGAAATTGTTTTCCTGTTGCTGATTCAGTCCGGAATTATCAGTTAAACTTAATAGATACCTAGCTTTTTTGTCTTTGGAATGTGTAGTATTAAAATTCACCAGAGCAGTGTTTGGATGCCAGTATGGTTGTACTATCGTGTGTGTTTCCACTGCTGTAGAAACAATTAGGTTTTCAGTTTAACAGTGTAAGATCTTTGTGATTGTGCAAGTAGTAAATACAGCATCAAACAGATCTGGTGTTTCCAGTAAGAATTTTTGCAGGGAAATAGATTAGTTTTGCAGAACATTTCCTGTGCCTAAAGTATGAATGTACTCCATAAAATGCATATTTCCCCAGTTACTGTCATTGCCCTAGAGTGGTGGAGCTGCCTATAGCAGTGTGGTGGCTTCTGGCTCTTCTTTGTCCCAGTGAAGTTGGGGAGTGGGCTTTTAAACGTGGGCATGCCTAAGGTTGAGTTGTTGCTGAACAGCCTAGAGAATGGATTCTGGAGCAGGTTTTCTCCTCCTGAGCCAAGTTGATTGGTGTCATTGCTTTGGACCCATGTGGACAGTGTTCTGTCCTGTAACTTACTCTTTTGAGTCAGGACTTGGTAGGATTGATGTTTTTGAGGCTTGTAATGTTAGTGAGCTCTTTTCTGTAAGTGTAGTTGCTGATTTCCAGGTGTTCCGGTGTTTACATTAAATATAACTAAAGGGTGAAGTGATTATGAATTACACATGTAGAAGTATAAAAAGAGGATGTCAAAATGCCTTTTTTGTATCAAATGTTTTAAGAATCATTGAAAAGTAAACCATAATTAGAAACTGGTATTACTCTATCATATTTAGTCATAATAAACATTTTGACATTTCTATCTCAAATTGCTTATTTTCTCTAAATTGTATTCCTTCTTTTGTTAGTGTTTACTAACAAAAAACTAAACTTATCTTGAGAAACTGAAGACTGAAATAGTCCTTTGTTTTTGTTATTAAACAGATTTCATTGATTTGTCCTTAATCTTCATGAGACAATTTCATATTAGTTATATTCTCAAAGGTAGTTTTCATCATACTGCTTTTGCAACAAGTTGGTTTTGCAGAATAAAAACTCACAAGTGCCTCCTCTGAAGATATGACATAAAGTGAGCAGAAATTACATACAACTGAGCTTTATTCTTGATGCTTTCAAAGTAAGACATTTAAGTAGTGGTTTAAAGCAACTAATGCTATATCTGAAGCATTAAAGCTCAGCAGTGGAAAAAATGTCAAGTTTGCCTTGGTAGCCTGCTTCCTTCATAATCTTGTTTAATCTCTTCAAGTATAAGATAGTTGTTGAAACACTTGAGAACCCGACATAAATATTTAGTCTGTCTGAAATCCAAAGAGTATTCTCTGTATTTCTATGCTGTGTGGGTTTTTTGGAGGAAAGTACATGTTTAAGTCAGATGCTTAAGAAAACTTTCAGAAGCGACACCACTGTGGTTAGTAACTCACAAAGAAAGTCTTAGTTGTAGAATTGTAGTTCTGTCTGTTAATATGATTACACTTGCTAAAGTAGTGGGTGTATGTTTTTGCTTTAGTGTATATGAGGTGTGGAACAAATAGTTATTTTTCAGTTATTTTCCCTCTAAACGCTGAATCAGGAAACTCCTCTTTTGTTCTTATATTGAAGTGATGCTGGTAACAAGATTTGAACCAACACCCAAATAGATGCAGTCATAATTCTTAAAAATTCCTCTCTTCTATAGACCTTATGCACTTAAGAATATGTATTTGTGGTGACTTTTCCTAGAGCTGTATATTTCAATGTGTTCAGGTTTCATGAGTCACATAAGAAGTTGGACTTGTAAGTTTGTTGGGGTTTTTTTTAGTCATCTGATTTCCAAAGTACAGAACACTTACAGTTGAGTGGCTTTCCAGAAGACCTTTATACGCAGTTCCTAGTTCTTGAGCAACTGCTAACTTTGACTTTGAAAGTTTTCAAACCTCTCCTATAGTAAATTGCCTGTTTTGTTTCCAAATTGTTCCTTTAGCCTTGTAGATCGCCTGTGGATTACAACTTAAAGGAAAATGCCATGCAATATAGTTGGCTTGCTTAATTTTTAATTATATGCACACTCAAGTGATTTGGTTTAAACATGTTTTTTTGGCTTGGATGCAAAGAAAAGGACCTGTATTTTGCAAGATTTGAAGTTACATTAAAGAGGCAGCTCACCCTGATTTTAAAATGCTTTTATTGTTCACTGAAGAAAGCTTTATTTATCAAGCCAACCAGTGGTACCAAGCAACTCAGCTGCTCACAGGTACTTATTCTTTACTTGCCGTCAATTTTAATGCCAGGAACAAAATCATTTGTCACAGGATAGGAAGAATAATTAAATGTAACCTGTGGATGTGCAGTACAACTGAGTAGTAACAGTTTTGGGATGTTGCCAGTTCTTGTTGATTTGCTGTGATTTGAGATGCTCCTAGTTAAGATTTCAGTCATGTCTCTACTACCACAGTAGCTGAATAGGTGTTTGGCCTTTGGTGTGACCTTCATTATCTGGCTGCTTAGGATTCTGCACTGCTGTTGCTGAGTGTGGAGTGCCTTGTGTGTACAGTCAGGGGAGTACAGTCTTGTTTACAGGACTGGAGTCCTCTTGTTTTTACAAAGAAAAACCATGTGATGGAAAAGACCTAGCAAGATTTCTTTCAGCCTCCATTCCCCCTGTAAGTTCACTTCTTCAGGATACCTGAATTCCTCTAATTCTCTTATCCTCTGAAAACTATCTTGTACATCTTTGGCATCCTAATTTTCCAGCTGCTGAGAGCTACACTTTTACAAGTAACGTAGAAGTCACATCCTAGAGAAGTGTGACATCTGAAGCTGCTTGTTTTTGTTCATGCGGAAAACCCAAATGTACTGTTCTAACAAATCAAATGAAGCTTGAGGCTTGCTCTTTTTGGGTAAGAAGAGAGAGCCTTGTAGCACTTTTAACTCAACAGGAAGCTGAAAGATCAACTTTGATACCGAAATACTGCAGATTGCAGCGTCTTTTAGAAAGGTGGGTGTATATGCCCAATTCAGATTGGCAATAATCACCATATTGTCCTGGTTTGAAAGACAGGTGTCCGATAAGAAAGGCAGGAGCCCCTCTTTGAAATGGAGAATGTAGACCCCCTCCCTCCAAATTATTTTAACTTTGGAATGAAGGGGCTCTCAGGCAAAGATATGGGGAGAGAAATAACAGTTCTTTACTGATATATATGTGTATATATATGTATGTATGTATATATATGTACGTGTGCGTGTGTGTGTATATATATATATGTATGTATGTGTATATATATGTGTGTGTGTATATATGTATCTGTAACAAGCCAAATGAAACAGCAACAACTAGGAAATTAACAACAAACAGAACAGGAGCTTCGGTTGTGGACACCTTTCTCCTGTGGTGCAGTTACCATCCCAGTTGGCAGTGAGTGCCAGCCGCCTCCCGATGGACAGGGGCAGATGCTGCAATCCCGCGTGGCTGCAGGGGCGCGGTGATGGCGGCTGCAACCCGGATGGGAAGGGTGGAGGAGAGATGCTGCTCATGGATCTTGGGGGCAGAGTGTCTGTCCCGGTGCTCCAACAGGATGCTTGGAGGTGGAAGGCTGAAGCAGGAGGGAGTCTGAGCAGGGGGGTGCAGGGGAGGAAAGGTAGCAATGAGGTTTTCCAGCGACCATCCTGCTCTGAGCCAAACAAGAGAGTGAGCAAGCAGCTCCACAACTCTCCTTGACCTGCACCCTTGTGTTCTTGCGGTGTTCTCCCTCTTCCCCACCCTGCGAGAGAAACTCCAAGAAAGAGACAGGGAGTCTTCCCCTCTCCCGGTTACTAGCCATCTTAGCATGTCAATGGGAAATTCCAGACAGAGAGGGGAAAAAAACCAACACCCAACACATATTTCCCCATAAAGTATCTATCCTGTTCAAACATCTGGGTTTTTTCATGTTAGATATTGCTGTCACATATATGAATGGTATTATCTGAGTGACTTGGACAACTCAGTTAATGTTAAAGAAGCATAAATGTGCAGTTTCTCTTGCTTGTAATAATCTGCAGCCTCAATTTGCTGATCCCTTTTTTTGGTTTTTGAATAAAGCTGCTTTGAAAATGAAATTCTATGGTAAAATCTTTTACATGGAGATGCAAAAAGATGTAAACTCAACTGGGTTTTCTTGGTACAGTGAGAAACTTCTAAATCAAGTTTCATTAAAATAAGTATTAAAAATAAACATAAAAAATCCCAAGGATCTTTTATTTTCCAGCTAAGACTAAGATAACTAGAAAGACTGTTTCTGTAGATGTCCACATGTGACTTCTTGGTTAAATTGTATCTTGAATATGTTTATGCCTCTGAGAATGGAAGATCACAGGCTGTTTCTTGCATGCCTTTTTACCTGTTTAGTTCAAGCTGCTGTGTCATAGTAGTACTGTTAAGCATATTTAGCATTCTTTCATGCCCAGTAAATTGTAGTGCTCTTGTTTCTGATATTTCTGGCTGCAGCTCTTTTGTTAATACACTCTGAACCTTTTCTGAAAGGCTTTCTATTATTTACTGTTCAAAAACCATTTTTAGCTCTTTCCACATATTCTGACAAAGTGACTGCATATGTCAAAACATTATGTATAACTTCAGAGTTACGTGCTTCTAGCAGCAAGCAAAAGCTATGGTTCTTTGAGCTATTCTTGGAGAAAGTGAGGACCTGATGTGATGGGTGTGAGGATGGGAAAGTACTGAAAGGGAAGGTGAAAATAGGAGGCAGTGGAAACTTCTTATGTTCATAGTGTTGAGATTTAAATTTTGATTTGCAGAAATAATTAGTAATTGAATTTCCATGGTTAAAAATGGGGGAAAATGTGACTGGGACAGATATACCTGTTGTGTGCTGCCCTCTTGGTTTGAATTCCATTATTAAGATTTAGCACTTGGGTGCTGTTTCTTTCCAGAAGAACTGGAAACCCTGTGACTGGCTGGTGATAAAGTAGGCAGGAGTAGCAGGGAGCTGTGGCTCATGGAGAACCTTCTTCCTTGGTTGGATCTACTAACAGGTGAATTTCTGTTCAGCCTCCCGCAATATGCGGAAAGAGATTGTCAGTACCCCACATCCCACAAGGATTTCTGTTATCTTGCATCTGCTGAATACCACAGCATTTTTTCATCAAACTTTGAGGTGAGATCACTTTGGAATGGTGAAACTGTGTGAAGCAGAGGTGGTGTGTTCCATGTTTCCCTAAAATATTAGGACAAATTGAGCTGCCGCTTTTAAGTTTGTTACAAAGCACATTTGTTAGGGGCAGGCTTTTTGCCAGTCTTGAGTCAGGTGTGCCTGGGACACTGTGCATAGACATTGTTCAGAATTAATGCAATTCCCTATATTCTACTTAAGCTTTTCTGAAATGCTCTGAATATTGTATCATGGGGAGTTTTTGAAAACATGAATTCTCTCTACCTCTCTCATCAGAAGCTTTTTTGCTGCTTTTGCTATAGGTGAGCTGGTGGGTGTTTGCTGCTGAAGCCTTAGATGTGTTTTGGTCCTGCACTTTCTGTCATCAAGTACCACTAAATCCACAAAGTAATTCTTGGGGTAACTCTTCATCTGGCTCACGTAATTCATGTGTTACAAAGACAGGCAGGCACGGTAAAAGGTTAAGTGCAGAATTGTTTCTTGCACAGATGTAGTGATCCATTGGTTCACGGTCATTCTATGGATGTGTTGACCGCTGCTATTCTGAAGGCGTTTCTCACTTCTTGCTTTGTAACTTGCTGAGAAGTTGGTTCAGTTTGCTGCTTTCAAAGGGTGCTTGAATCTCAAGTCTCTGTCTAAAACTACAGATGGCTGAGAAGAATGAAAAAAAAAATATGGAAGCTATTCTGAAGCTCTTGGTCCTTAATAGCTCTTTTAAGACAAGTAATCCCAATCTCATTTAGTTATACAGACCTTGAGAGTAAGGTCTGGATTTTGTATTTTTTTTAATAAACAGAACCTGGATATGAAAATTATGGTTCTATGTTTTGGCTGTTTTTTAAGAGTCTTACAAAATAGCAAAGAAAATTTTGAGTATTTTGTTGATAGCCTTTTTAATATAAAGTACGAGTTTTGCTAATGCAGTAAAACCTTCCCTTTTATATTTGCTTATATAATTTGTGTAATGCTGTTTTTGAAAGGATTTGGGGTATTTTTGAGGATTTTGGTCCTTGGTCATATTTGAGTTTATGCATAATGACTATGACTTGTACTATGTTGGTAATTTATCTACTCAAACCCATTGAAACTACTCTAGCTTGCTTTTCAGAACAAACTTCTTAATATTTCAGTTCTAATCCTGCTAATTATTAGCCAACCAAAACTAAGCACTATTGTATATGCTCTGAACAGGATGAATTGAAAAAGCTTTTTGCCTTGTCACAGGCATGTTTTTCTTCGCACTTCTTGTTTATGGATATATGAAATGTAGTTGTCTAATGTTGATCCTTCTGAGGCAAATGCACTGAAGAGTAAAACAGTGTTTCTCCTATGCTCTAGGTCCAGTAGTGATTATGGAAACAAGCAAGTAAAGATAAAATGACTTAAAACTGCAATGTTGTGGGATTTTTTAATTTTTTCAGTAGTACTGATGTATTTGCTTTTATATAAAACTTGTATGCTAAAGGGTGCTCAAATATGTTGTTTTTTATGAAGTCTCATGAGATCTGTTATATAATGATGCATTTCATGTGGGCGTATGTTTGCTATGTACTGTCATCCTTCATTTTCAGAATTTTAAGATCTAGAGATACTAAATTCAGTTTCTTTTAAGACATTCATGTATAGTTGCCAAAATACTCCTCAAAATAGCCTAACCATATTCTGCAGCATATTGCTGCCTGGGTCAATGGACCAATGTTAGAATTGTAAAAAAAATTTATTCAGTGGGTTATGAAATCTCTGAGGATAGAAGTGTGATTGCAAAAATTGCGTAATTTTACATGGACTCTTTCAGGTATATTTTCTTGAGGGGGATTGATTAATATAATCAAATAGAACTAATTTCTCGTCCCTCCCTAATAGTAGAGTCAATGAGTTGCTCCCTGTAATTACATACCAAGGCACTAATGTTAAGAGTTCTCAGCTTTGGCTCTGGAAGAGGGGAATCTCTGCTATTTTGTGTGAATGCTGCTGCTTTGATTGGAAGACCATCACTGTGTTTTGATGGGGCCAATGAAGTATCTCTTGGCTTACACTTCAGGCTATCTGAGGGGTTGAGGTGCTGTTCTGCTGTAGGTGAAGCAATGCTTCTGCACCTGAAGGGAAAAGAACTGAACAACAACAGCAAGGCTCCATTTAAGGAAGCTGGAGTCAAAAGCATTAATACATATATATATATATGTGTATATATATATATATACACACACACACACATATATATATATATATATATATATACACACATATATATATATGAAATAGAATGTAAGGAAAAAACTGTTTTGGGTGTGTTTCTGTTTGGTTGAATAAAGCTTACTTCCTCGCTCCCGATGCTGGGCGTGGAAAGACAGACATTTAAGTTTTGAGGAAAAGGAGAGAAGGGACATTTGTTTCCTTCCTGGATTGAATATAAATTTTTCACTTATAATTAGATACATTATCTATGAAAAAACTTTTAAGATAACTAAGGCCAATAACAGTGATCATACAAAACAGCTCCTTGAGACTGGGGAAGTATTTTGCATTGAGGTTTTAAAATTACTGCTTTGATAGCCTAATTCTGGATTATAGATGTTTGTATGAATCATTGGAGCTATTTTCTCCCTATACCTTTTGCCTGATACCAGAATGCTTGTTATTCCTTGTGGATGGAAGTCAGTGATCAAGCTTCCTGTTCTCAGTTCCCTTCTATTCTACGACTTCTTGATGACTCTGAGTATTTAAAAAGGTGCTGAAGACTAGAAATGTCAGGTAATTATATAGACACTGTTACTACACATTTTTTGTGGAATCATATGACTTTTCCTGTGAGAGAACATAAATAAGCTTTTTCTATGCTGCATTTGGTGTTAGTTGGACAATTAGTTAGCACAAGTGTTACTGGCTAGCAAGTCTCACTGGTGTGCTAGATGGTTGCATGTGCAATCTGGTTTTAGCTATCATTTTAATTTATTTTTAAGTAGATCTCCCAGTTGTTCCCATTTACTGGGCTTTCAGTTACACCATGGGGCAGTCTGGCAGCATGTGAACTTGATTTTTTTTCTGAAAAAATATTAAATCAGAAGGTCCTGTCAAGGATTACAGGTACTAGGGTCTATTTGCTGACAAGCAATTAGATAAGCATTCAGTCCATCTACCTTGAGGCTTTCATCCAGGAGGAGAAAGAGTCAAGAGGGCTAAAAGAAGAACCTGTGCTTAACTGCCTGGTAGGAAGGGATGGCCACTGGTGTCTAGAAAACCAAACTTGGTTTTGCCAGTTGTGGAATGTGTGCATTAAAAGAATTTATAAACCTTTTTGTAAGTCTATACTGGCAATTAAGCCCATAATAACTGCTTACAAATGAGGGCAATTTTTATGAGCATAGCTGTTTCCAGTAAAAGTGGGCCTTAGGTGTAGTAGTGAAGTCTTAGTTCCTGTAGTACAACTTTTTATGCAAATTTTGCAGTGTTTGGATTTCTTGTATGTAGGAAGTAGTTCATACTTTCTGTTAGATGAGGCTGATTTCTTTGAAAGAATAAAAGGAAGCAAGGTGTCTAGTACAAGCTTTAGAAGTCTGGGAGATTTTTATGTGTAAAAACTCTGAGAAACAATAAAATCACATTATTTGTTTAACATGCAGGGTGTAAGCTATAACTTTGTCCTGGTTTGAAAGACAGGTGTTTGCTAAGGAAAGCAGAAGCTTCCCTTTGGACTGAAAAAAATGTGATCCTTCTGATTATTATGATTTTGAAATTAAGGGAGCTCTCAGGCAAAGATATGGGGATAGGAATAACAGTTCTTTACTAGAATATCTAACAAGACAAACAAGAACAACAACAGCTAATGAAATTACCCACAAACAGAACAGTAACTCAGTCCCAGTCCTTTCTGGCTGCAGGCACCTTTTCCCTGAGCTGCAGTTCCCGGTGCTGGGGGCGGGCAGGTCCCACAGAGCTGCAGGAGGGCTGGGGGTGGTGGCAGCGCTGTCCCAGGGGGAGAGAGAGATGGAGAGAGAGCCCTCTGCTCACGGTGTCGGTCCTGCTGCTCAGCAGAATGCTGGATGGTGGCAGATTACAGCGCTAAGGGAGCAGTGCAGGGTCTGACAGCAGTGAGGATGGTTCCCGACGCTGGGATGGGACACAGGCAGCGATCGTCCTTCTCATCCGAACTCCGCGGGGGAAATGGGCCGAAGCCCAACCTTCCACTTCCTCTTCTGGATGTTTGAATCTCACGGGGTTTCCCTCCTCTCTCTCCCCTCCCCCTTGTCACCAGGGCCCAGTCAACAGGTATCTTAGCATGACAGTGGGGAAAATTCCACAGAGGGAAAAGGGAGAGAACCAACCTCCAACAAACTTGAACATTTCAAGTTAGATTGAATTAGCCAAAGCAGTTCTGGCTGCATTTTATTGATAGATTACTTTGTCAAGTGTTGCAAACTTCTCAGTGGTAAAAGCTTAATGCTCCTTCAGATTAATTCAGTAAATGCCAAGGTGCTTAGTGTAAACAGTTAACACTTCAAGATTTGCTGTGGGTTTGCTGCATTTATTTTTCCTAATGAAGAAATTAGCAGATAGTTCTGTTTCCTCTTTGATGGGTGATGGGATTTTAATGATTCCAGAGCCCCTAGTTTGTTCCCATTTGTGACATTTCAAGATGACTGAGTAAGCATGAAGACGGATGCAGAAACATAGGTGTGGTGTGTCTGTAGTAGACTTGAGGAACTTACAAATATTTGTTAAGTAAAGGCTTACAGTCATAATGATCTATAAGATGAGGAAATTGATTCTGACAGCAAAAAGAAGCCAGTGAAAAGCTCTTAAAAAATCTAGTTGGTATTTAAAATGTGACCATTTTTTTGTGCTACTGTACAAATGCTGTGAAATGAATGTAGCTTGGAGCAGATTTGACCTGATTTGAAATAACAAATTTAATGTTAAAAGAGTATCTTGTATCAGAGTCACTATAGCAGAAAATGGCTTTTATATTTCTTCCTATGCTGCAGACATCCCTGTTGTTTATCACATTAGAGATCTTAATGTAGCACTTTGTGGGCTCTTTATACTTAAAGAAGAAGTTTACAAAAGACATACTTCAGGACTGAAAGATGCCACCCAGGTCACTTTGTGGTTTCCCCCACAAAATAATTATTTAATCATTGAAACTAAGCATTTCAAGTTAAAAAACACTGTGGGCCCCTCCCACCAAGAAAAAACAAACCCAGAATACCCAACCTGGGAATATGTATTGTATTGAAGTACCTTTAGTACACTTGGTACAAGGACTTCAGTGGTAGTTGAAGCACTTTATTTTTCAATAAATGTTTCCATTTAAATATTCATTGTTTCTCTTTTAAATGGCTCCTTTCAGAATCAGAGCTGGATAAGTTTTAGGAGAAGTTTTGACTCAAATATGCTCACTTTGCATCCGGTCTTTCAGGATTGCTTCAAGAAGAAGAAAAGGCACAGCTTGTGGTCATGATGGGGAGGATAGGCATACACATCTCATTACTTTTTCAGGGGACTAGGGACGTTCTAGATACTGCTTTTCCAGTAATTGGGCAGTCAAGTAACACAGCAGGATAATTTTTATTCCTTTTTGAATTTACAGGTATGGTTGAAAGAAACAGTACTGCATCCTGATAGTGATTACAGCCCTGCATCTCCAGTTGAGGGGGCAGAACATCTTGTGAAATGCTACTCTGATGTATAAATAGCAAGTTGGGTCCAATTACAAATTTCTGTTGGTCACTTCAGTGTCTGAATTACTTTTGGAGCAATTTAGGCGTATAATTCAAATGAAGCATTTTTACAGATGAGTAGGGAGTTAAAAATAAATCCTAATGGAAATCTGGAGGAGAAGGTGTTTTAGCAGGGGTGTGGTGTTTATTTTACAGAATAGAAGAATTAAGATCAAACTGTTCAAAGTAGTTAACTTGAAATATATTCTAGAAAGAGGAGGTTTGTTGTGGTTGTTTATGGTGAGTTTATTTTTGGAAAGAATGCTATTGGAGCAGAGGACTTATTGATGTATACTGTAACACAGCTCAGTGCAACATATTTTTGCTGAAGTTTGGATCTTGCCTAAAACCATTTTCCACAGCTTTCCAATTGATTTTTTTGCTGGACTGTTTTACTGTAGCATATAACTGGATGCTGGGGTGACTGGTGCTGAGCCCCTGGTATTATACTCAATTTGGAACTCCATCCTTGTTTTTTCTCTGTCCACTGTGCGTGACTTAGTCGCTTCACTGCTGAGAAGTCTTTTTCAGAAGCAGCGTAGATTTGGGCTGCCTATGTGTAACTGCTGTTTTCAGTTACAGTTAGTTTATTTTTCAGTTTTATTCCAACTGTCTTGTACTTTTTGAATACTTATCAACGTTATCTTCTCACAGTTCTCCTTATTCCAGCCCTAGATTTTTTGTTGATTTTGGTGTTTGCCTACATGCTGGTTTTACCTCTGGATGGGTACTGATATTTGAGACACCTTACAGTGCGGCATAATCACCGAATTTGCTATCTTCATACTTTTAATTCCCTATCCTTTAGGCTGCTTAGTTACAGCTTCATTTTCGTGATGCTGACTTGGCTGTTGTTTTGCCTGTACTTTTGAGAACAGAGTTCCCAATAACACTACAGGTATTCAAGTACAAAAAACACCCTGTTTTTTTAATCATAATAAGTTTCAACAATAGCTGATGTTACTGAAAAAGTAAAAGCCCCCCTATTCCCGACTCTTTTTATAAGGCTGTTTTACTAGTAGTGATAGCATTTGGAAATGGCTAGGAAAAACCCAGACTTGGATCTTCCTTTCAAAAGTATTCAAATCAGCAGAAAGTCCTTGTCAGTCAGTGCCTTAGATACAGCTCTGATTTGGAGTTCTATACTTCATCTGGCTGCATTTAAAAAATAAAAAAATACCAATACCTATGGATTTCTTTGACATGGTTGTATTCTCCACCAAGCAATGGGGTGGTGGCAAACTGTGTTTTTGTAGGCTTCCTTTACTACAACTACAACTTTAATGTGTAACCAGCATAAAGTTACCATTGAATAATAAGCAGAGCTGCTGTCTCCAAGATTACTGGGTCCTTTGAGAGGTTTCCCATCAGAACATGGCAAGAATGATGAGCATCACAGATGTTAATGGATAGAATACTATGCAGAAAGAAAACTACTTTTTTATTGTGGCACTGGGCTCACTATTAGACTTATTTTTTTCCAGTGTTCTCAATTTCTTCTAGCTTTTGAACTATTGCACATATTTAAAAACTATAAAACCTGGATGCGTATTTTCATTTAAATATCATGCACTTGTTAGCTGCTTTTCCTAGACCAGATTATGGTGGCTCTTAGGAAAATGAGATTTGAGTACTTTCCATTGCCAAAAAAACCTGCAAAACCAAAACCCAGACACAAAAAAATACAAACACACAATAACCAGAAACAAACAAATCCACAAAAAGCCACCCCAAAACATAAAAGGTTTGCTTGTTTAATGAAAAACAGAGAAAAGTGAAGGGGGAGAAAATTATACTCTGCATTTCATATGTGGTCAGCCTCCTTTTGACTAGTTTTTCTGTAGAACTTTTTTTTCCCTAAGTCCTTGATGTTTTTTACTGATGCTGGAATTCTCTTTTCATGCTGCTTATTAATGTAGTGGACAACCCTTTAAAGATTCTTGGATGAAAAAATTTAGTTGATGTAGAGGATGTCAGTGTCATGAGTAAGAGCATGGAAATTATTTTCATAATTTTTAAGTACTTGAAAAATCATAATATCCTCCGTGGCATTTATAAAGTGTCCTCCTAGTTTAATTAGAAAAAATGTGATCCAACAACAGCAGCGGTTCCTCTAGACTGAAGTTCAGATTTCAACCTGGCCTAAGTATGTGCTGCTGCTGTAGGAACTAATAGCACTTGGCCTGAATTGGATTAGTGTGCAAATCCAGCTGGAGTATTTTCTGGGAGCTGCTAGGAAAGTTAGTCTTCAGTCTACTTGCAGCACAGCAAAGGAAAATCTTGTGTGAGCACAGAGGAATGGCATGGAGGCTGGGATTTAATTTTTTAAAATTTTTTTTTGTGGCAGTACTGGTTGATATGACAGTCCTGAGGCATTTGTTTCAGAAAGTTGTCGAACTGAGCCTTGCTTGCATTGAACTAATGTTTTGACTAAAAATCTTGAGTGTTATGTAACGTCGTGGTTGTACAGAAGATGTGTGTTTATGTCAGAGATATTTTTCCTTGAAGAATTTTGACTCTAATTGGAAGAGCAGCTTATCCTATGGATAGCTTCCTACAAAAATACTAAATAAGGCTATGCATACATCTGTCTTGTAGGGTAGAATTGAAAATTATTCCTAGATACATTTTTAAAAACTGTACTTTGTGAATTCTGTATGCTTCTGAAATTTTTGAGAGCTCAGGGGAAGAGCACAACTTGTAGCACTTCTCAGCTTAAGTCATGCATCAGATCAGCTGATGTGGAGGTACATAACTCTGTACTTTGGCAACATGCTTTTGAGTTTACACTTATTTCAAGCACTGGTTGTTGCAGCTGCTGCCCAGTGTGGTGTGGGATGAAGGAAAATATTTGTTCTTGGTTTTAAAAGTTTGTAAATGACACATCCTTTAGCATAGTGCAGTCTTGGCTTTAAACTAGTTATGTGTTTGCAAATCAGGATGTTTGTTTCTAAATCAAACATTTGTGGAGTATGGAAAACTTAGTACTGTGCATTTTCAGATGGCTCCCCAAATGGGGAGCTTTCACATATGAACTGTAAATAAATACCTACATGTTAATCAGGTCTATCTTACTTGGACTTCCATGCCTCCCTGAAGTTAAACGTAATTTCCTTTTTTTTTTTTTTTTAAGTCTCATTACTAAAATGACTATTTCAGGAGAAATGTATATCTGATATATCATTTTGGACAACAGACCTGAATAGGAATATGATAATTGCTCAAATGAATTTTTAAAGATGTTGTATGAGGTGTGGGAAGATTTTTTCTATGGGAGAGCAACATTAGACTTCTTCAATTCAGATTTTGAAGTTTGGATAAAACAAAAATGCATAGTACTGCAAAGGTGATATCCTTGTATTCTAATTTAAGTAATATAAGAAATTATTAGATCATTTCATGTCCTTCTAGCCCTGTAGAAGCAAATAACTTTGAAATCCATAATGCAACACAGCCTTAGCGTAGCATAAATATTGAAATAAAAGATGAGGTGAAACTGATGGTTTGTATTAAAAGGGTTAATTAGAGTTAATTAAAGTTAATTTTTTTACATTGTCGTGAAGAAGAAGTTGCAAACTTTCTTTATTATTTAGGTCTTGGAGACATACTGCTAGTTAAAGTATGGAATAGATATGAAGTTGCTAACATAAAGGAAATTGACAATTGACAAGTATTTTCACAACTTTTCTGCTACATCAGTGCCAGGCAGAGCAGAACAAAACAGCTGCAACTCAGCAGGCATTGAAATAGAAAAGAGCATGTCAGATTTTCACTTACTTACATGTTAGGGGTTTTTGTGCATTGTATTTGACTGAATGATCTAAGAATTTATGTGAAAAAACATTTTAAGAATTATGTTTTGTATCTCTTTTGACTAAACTCATTGTGTGTCATTCTCACCTTCTGTAAAGGACAAGCCTATGGCTTACCAGATTCAGTGTCCTTGGCTCTGGGCTGTGTCCTCTGTAGCTGGCAGGAATTCCAGAAGGAGTTGTGGTCCACCTCCCATGTGTGTCCTTCAGGCTTAACTGCTGTAAAACATCGCAAGCACTCTAGACAGGTTTTAGGGCATCACCTTATCAGCCCTTTCCATTTTCTTTTCACTTTGTAAACAGATGATTCTGTTGATGGCTACAAAAGCAGCTCACTTTTCTTGTAAGTCATTATTAGAAAACTTAAAAGTGGTGGCAGCAATTTGCAAACAGTGGCTTAGCACTTAAGCAAAATGGTTGTTACCATATAAAAAAAGGGTATATAAAAGACTTGACAACACAAGCTTATTGCAGCCTTCCTCGTCCTTTTTTAGAGCTAAAATACCCATTTTTGCAATACTAGTGGAGGCTGTCTTATGGAGACAAAAGTATGTTTTTCCAAGGTTGCTTAAAAGTGGCAGCAGTGTATCTAGGAGTGCACATCTCTGTGATCCTCTTGCTCCTGAGTTGGCTAACACCAGACCAAAACTGCAGAGTTTTCCTAACTTCCAGACAACACTGCCCTTATTTCTCTTTCCTTATTGCCAAAAAAATCACTGGGGTGAATTTTCAGAATTCTGTCTCTATCTTCCTCTTGCCACTTGTACCAATTAAGGGGTTTGTCATAACATAGTTTCCAGCTACAAAAAGTGCTTCCAAGGATATTAAAGAGAAAAGGCATCAAGAGGGAAGGTATAAGATCTTGAAAGAAATTTTTACTACCACAATAAATGTTCTAAGTTAAGTCCTCTGACAAAGTTTTGTGGGTTTAATAGCAGAGTGTCTCATTTGGGTTATTTTGAGAGCACTCAATATACTTCCAGTAGCTTTTATTTTGTTCTAGTGTAAGAGCTGATGAAGTGTTGAGTAACTCAATCTAAGTGCTCTTTGTACTCTTCTGTAGAGATTCATTATGTTCCATGTAAAAATAATGTTGGTTTTTGTCTGTCTAAAATTTTCTGTGATACTCATGCCTTAGATGTATCACTTGGGTGGTGTTTTGAGGAAGATGCCTAAAGTGCTTCACCTTTCTCTCCTTTTGCTCAAGGTGATGTGCAGAGCTTCTTGTTCTTGAGTTGCATGCATGCCACGCTCTCTGAGATGTTTGCCCTGTATCTGTCTGTACCTAGCGTTTTAATCCTAAAGATTAAGTAAACCCCATCACTCTTTATTTTTTCATCAGCATTTTGATCGCTGTGTTGGTTTTGTTTCTGTCCAAGTAATGAAAGAGCCTACTGTGACTCGTCTGCGATCTCTGTTCATTAATATATCTTTCATTCTTTAGTCAGCAAATGTTAGCAAATATTTACTGGAAATGCTGTACAATTGGTTGTCAGCAGTAATGTAGAGATGACAAGTTTCAAAATTTCATGTTCCTATAATAGTTCCCTTTTTTTTTTTAAATAATTAGGGAATTCAATTCTATTTATCCCTGTATTTGCATCCAGAGAGTAAGTCCAGCTCTGCAACTTTCTCTAGATGTGTAATTCTTTCGCACCAAGCAATGGTGGTCTCAGATATTTGCTTTCTTGCCTTAAACAGATCATCCTGCTTTATCATTTTTCACAATAGTTTCTGTTACTCTTGCTTTGATTTTTGAAGCAATAAGGTTTTTTTCTTCTCTTTTGAAGGCTGTTTATTTTGGCTTTGTAAAAGCCTGTGAAAATTGAAGGTATATCCTGGTTATAAGGTTTCACCATAGAAGATTTGTCCCGGAACTCTGCGGCTGCTGTCATTTCCAGTTGGAATTCTTTAACCCAGCTACTTCACAGAGAGCTTGTGCATTCAGATTTCTGTGTAGGTCAGTTTTGACAACTTCCTGTTGCTTGTAATGTCTCTAAAGCTGCATTACAGTATGACTACAGCTTAATCAGACACAGGAGTTTTATTTCACCTAACACAAAAAACAAAGCAAGGTAAGCTTTGGCAAGCCTGGACTGCAGCTGATAATGGTGAGCTTGTGTGCTGGTTATGCCTTGAAAGCACCTGGGAGGACGTCATACTAGGAAGTTTTTCTCCATGAGAACTTCCTCTGTCAATTGATGGGACCAGTTGTAGGCTGGTTTAGTTGTTGATAGTCTGAGAAACCAACTGGAGAACTTAATTCACTCTGTGAATCACATTTGAAGCAAGTAAACGCTGGGAAAAGCTCTCTTTCATTTCCGGCCTCTCACAAGGTAACACTGACCTGGCACTGACCTGGGCCCCCTCCCAATGCGGCCCAGACCAGGCAGGGGTGGGCTTGAGAAGCTGCTGGGCCCCGTTTCCAACCAGGGGCCTCAGTAGCCAAAAAGAAGCAAAAACCCATTGCTAAGATCCTAGGCCCTCCCCCGGGTGTGGCCGTGGCTCGTCAGGGCCCTGCCCCGGCTCGGAGCAGCCCTGGGGTGGCCGAGCCCGCCCAGCCGCCCTCACGGCCCTGGGGGGAGGCAGCCGGGCCCGGTTCGGGAGAGCCCCCGCGGCTTTGTGTGCTGGGCAGGGCAGGGCAGAGGGAGAACCCCCGGGCTGCAGCTGGAGCTGGGTGCAGTCAGCACCGGAAGGCAGCCATGGAACCAGAGCCTTGTCACCGACTTCTCCTCTGGCTGGACATTGCAGTTTTTATGTGGCCCGCCCCCCCCGTCCCCCCGTCCCCCCCCCAGCGCAGCCTGGGCGGCCTGAGATCCTGACACAGTTTCAGCATGGCCTGGCCCAACCCCTGCAACTTCTCTGTGAAATTTTAACTTTTCCAATGATCGGATAAGACTTACAGACCTTCCATCCTTCCTTGGGCGAGAGGAAAAAGAACAGAAAGCTTTTACTTCATTGGCTTTGGTGTAGCCTAAGTTTTTAGATGGGAGGAGAATGAGGAGACGCCATGAAGTTTGGCTAAAAAATCTTTTTGTAAGCTACAAGGTTGGACTGTACTACACTAAAAAATTCCTTTAAACCATGGAAAAAGACACGGGAGGGTGGGGTTTGAAGTGTTTTGGAGGATCCTTTGCCCCGAGGGAAAAAGGGGATCTCTGTTCCTGGGAATGAAGTATGAACAGAGAGAAGATAGCTGAAGAGAACTTTTGCCTTTGAGCAGCTCATTCTTAAAAGTAATACCCCGTGAGTTTGACATGGCCCACAAGCACAGCTCTGGGAAGGCTGTGAAGATGGGAGGAGTTTCATGATTGCGGATTCCTGGGCGGCTGCTATTCATGAAAAAAGTGAAGTCAGGAAAAGAACTGTTTTTTTCCTCTCTTGAAAAAGACCCCTATAGTTGAACAAGAAAAAACTCCTCTCCCTAAAGTGAACTGAAAAAGATTATTTAAGTAAGGAATTGACTGAAGTGTCTCTGTATGTTGTTAAGAAGGTGTGAAAAGGGAAAGGAGGGAGTGGTCTGAAGATCTATTCTGAATTTATTATTATTTTCTTTGTGTTGTTAATAAAGTTTTTCTTTATACCCTTTTAAGTTTTAGGCCTGCTTTGCTTTTGCTCCTAATTCTATTTCACAACAGAAGGTAAATATTTAAAATTGGCAAGCACCAATGATGACATTTTTTGGTGTGTTGGCTGGGAAATTCAAACTAAACCAAGACAGCTTGTAATTCTGAAGCTCAGACTTGCATTTCAGTGGTTCTCGGTACTAGGTATGAGTGAACCAATGCCATGGGGTGTTTTTGTCAACTGCAGTAATGTTGAAGAACTAAAAGTGAAGAGAAGCTTGTGGGTTTGGTTCCTTGGTTTTACTGGACTGCAAAGTTTTTGTCCAAAATGCTGAAAGATTGCTTCCCTTGCCTCATGTTGAATAATGTCCTATTCTAAGTGGCTACTTTGCAGACACACTGTTTATCGGGAGCAAAGCCTGTATATGCAATTAGAGGGAATACTATTTTCTTCAGGAAGTGCCACAAATTCTTTGACTTGTGAATTGTTGGTGATTCTTTTGTGACAGAGAAGAGGTCCGGTTTTTTAAATTAAGATTTTTACCCTTGTTTCCAGAAAGAGAGGAGAGTATTTGACTTAGCTCGTCTGTCAGGTGTCATCTCCCCCTCATTTTCCCATCCTGAATCCCTATGTGCTGGATCGCTTCTTGCCTCACATGCTGCATTGTGAATTGCAATGTAAGAGTTGGATTTGGAGTAGGGGACCATTTTTCATGGCAGTAGCCAAAATTTCACCCATGAAGTTAAACCAATGTTTTGTGGCAGTTTTAGTCTGTCAGTTGTAGAAACCTGGGCCTGCTTCTGCTTTGAGAGGAAACAATAGTACTTGGAAAACCCAATGTAGAATCTGTTGCAATATTTTTTGAGGCATTTCCCATCCCTAATGGCTTTGGCTAATATCTTTTCTGAATTATTTAAATGTCATTTTTGACAAGAATGATATGCCAAGAGTCTGCCCTCAGTTATTGCACTTTAAATTCTGCTCTAAGAAAGTTGATTAAATTATCTTGCTGTATGCTGTGCTGAAATTATGTTGCCGCTGATGCAGTTGCTGGCAGGCAGAAATTAATTTATTGCTGCTAGACTTCTCTTTTCCTCTCTTTTGCTAGGAGCATCTTTGTGGCTCTAAATGCGTTGCATCTATAATTTATGCTTCACATTGAAGATGTGAAATGGTGGAACTTTGGCTTTCTTCCGCTTATAAATGTCTATAAAAGACAAAATTGATCATTTGCAAGATTTCACATGACACCATCCTACACAGATAAGTAGATAAGTGGCAGCAGCCTGGTCCTGCTCCCATCTTCCTCCTGACTGATTTCATTTGGATATTTTTACATGTTTGCTGGAATGTTGGTTTATATTTTGTAGAGCACTGAAGACAGGACCTAGCCTTTGCGAAAGCTTCTAAAATCAGACTTGAAATTAAAAGCATCTTGTAGTCTCCATTTTTTTGGTTGTCTAGAATGACATGGCAGAGCATCATCCCCCTCGGCAAAAGGATGGTTCCATCATACCACTCACCGTAGTTCAGGTTCTCTGATTATTCATGTCGCTTCCCTTCTGTATAAAAGCAAAAACCTGCATGTTACAGTGCCATCAAAGCCATTGCACATTTGCATAGAGCTGCAGGTGCTGTTGTGCACATAAACTCTGAATAGTACAAGGATGAAAGAAGATTAAATGCTTTATTTTGTATGACTTCTGACTAGCTTTTTACTCTTCTTTGTCACCAGCATCAAACTAATGGGATTATATTTTAAGCAAAAACTGTCACAATAATTAGAATTTATAAAATGGAAAAATTCCATGAAAAAACTTGCCCAGCTAAAAGTAAAATATACTTTGATGTAAGCATTCTTTGTATGTAGGTTGTGGAGAAGTACAGCATTTTTCTGTTGAATTTGATCCCCTTGTAGTAACTCTTCGTGGATGTCAAATGCAATTCATCACAGGAGGAACATACTGTTTGATATCTTCATTCTGAGAAAGCAGTGAAGCAACTGCAGCTTATGCTTGAGTGTATCAAGGAACTCTAAATACAGATGTCTACTTAAAATGCAGTGGAAGCTTCCAAAAGCCCTGTGCAATTTGTGTAAACCTGGTTACCACGGACTTACTGGTGGCTCATCTGTAATGAGCTACAAGTCCCACTGGGATGAGTTGCCTTCTCTCAACAGTCAGTGAATCTGCAGTTCTTGCTGTGTCAGGTTAATAGAGACAGTGACAGAGGCTGGGTGTTGAGGGTTAGTTCTCTCCCTTTTCCCTCTGTGGAATTTTCCCCATTGTCATGCTAAGATACCTGTTGACTGGGCCCTGGTGACAAGGGGGAGGGGACGGGAGGGAAGAGGTAAGCCCCGGAGATTCAAACAGCCAGAAGAGGAAGTGGAAGGCTGGGCCTCGGCCCATTTCCCCCGCGGAGTTCGGACGAGAAGGACGATCGCCGCCTCTCCTCCATCTCGGCCATCCCAGCGTCGGGAAACCACTATCAGACCCTGCCTGGCTGTCTTCTCGCTGTGAACTACCACCATCCAGCACTCTGCTGAGCGTCGGGACCGACACCGTGAGCGGAGGGCTCTCTCCATCTCTCTCTCCCCCTGGGACAGCGCTGCCATCACCCCCAGCCCTCCTGCAGCTCTGTGGGACCTGCCCGCCCCCAGCACCGGGAACTGCAGCTCAGGGAAAAGGTGCCTGCAGCCAGAAAGGACTGGGACTGAGTTACTGTGGGTAATTTCATAGCTGTTGTTGTTCTTGTTTGTCTTGTTAGATATACTAGTAAAGAACTGTTATTCCTACCCCCATATCTTTGCCTGAGAGCTCTCTTAATTCCAAAATTATAATAATCGGAAGAATCACATTTTTTTCAGTCCAAAGGGAAGCTTCTGCTTTCCTTAGCAAACACCTGTCTTTCAAACCAGGACACTGGGACACCTTGGTGATGATACATGAAGCAAATCACTTTGAGCAATTTAACTGAAGTCTTGGTTTCCAGTGCTGCAAAGCATTTTTCATGCTGGTGGGTGGTTCCTTGACAGTCTTGTAGTCCCACCTGGAGCTTGGGAAAGCAATTCTAAGTACACTTGTGGTCATGTTCCCAGTGGTGCAGTTGACTGTCAGAGGGCATAGGCATGAAATACTGTTTCTCTGGTAGATAGCCAAGTAATTGTTAGTGAAGAGTAGAAAACTTCTGGTTACTTCTGCAAGAGTAACTTATAATGAAGAGGTATGAAGTCATGCAGAGAGCATGCTGAGAATGTTCAAGATTGGTTAGTCACCTTGATCACTTGATATGTTTAATGAGCTCTCACAATGAGATTATAAATCTAAGAATGCAAGCCATGCCCTTTTCAGGGCTTGAGTTTTAGAAAACAAGATTCTAAAAATATAGAAGAAAACTGATCCTGGATTTTCAGAATGCTGTAGTATCTAGAAGATGTAGTGTGATGCATTATTGAGAGGGGCAATATTTGCCTGTGAAGCCAGTGGTCTCTACCAGAAGTTACAAATAAAGCTGGAAGAAAGCTAGGTTGGACTGGACTTCTTGTCCATTTTTCTTGTTGATATTTGAGTATGAATGGCAGGGGCTGGAAATTTGGAGGAGGTTGAAAAGATGCCATTCTCAATGTGCCACAGCAATGAATGATGAAAAAAGAATCATTAAGGGTAGCAGTTCACTTCTGTTATCACAGGGAGCAGATGCTGGCAGATTGAGGTTTTTGTAGTAATAAAGTCATAGTAAGAACTGATGGGAGCAAGTTAGTGTGGGTAGATTTTCTAATGGATCATCACAGACTAAGATTTCTGGTTCACTTATGGGAAGGGATTTGGAAATGAAGGTGAAAGATTTATGTAGCTCAGTTAAGCTAGTTACTTTTTTTTTTTTTTTACCTGAGCACTGCTTTCCTCGGATTGCACACCATTGTTCCAGTTTTTTAATTGTTCATTTCCTTTACTTACGTGCTTTAATACTATTCTGGAGACTACTGACATGGTTTGCAAACCATCCCAGTGGTCTCCTCTGACCCCCAGAAGTTTGACATATATATGCTTAAGATATAAAAGAGGAGACTGAATGTGTTGGGTTTGGGGTTTTTTCCTTCGTTTCCCTTCTCATTAACAGCTAGTCTTATATGGGTAGAAAAAAAGGAAAGTACTTGATCAGTGTTTTGTTGACAGAAGTAAAAATTTTGCTATCCAAAGATAATTTAAAGTGATGTGCTATGGGCTATCTTTATAAAGATGCTAATGGTCAAGAGGTAATTGTTAACCCAAGTGTATAAGAGGAGTTCCACTGTTTGTACAGCCATTTAGAAATTCATGGACTTGAGAAGAGTTGGAACTTTTGCTAGTTCTGTAAGGGCTCATAAAAGGTCTTCCTTCACAAAAGTATGTTAGTTAAATTATTTGCTTATTTCCACCAAGAAGAGTGGCCAGGTCCAAGTGTTTGGATGTTACTATAAAACGGCTTGATAAAATGTTACCATTTGGAAACACTAAGTTGCTGATAAAGATGAGACACAAAATAATGAAGAAAAAGAATTATATTTAGAAGAACTTGAAGCCTATGTGAAATATTTAGTAGGAGAGTGAGGGCAAGGTAAAAGCAGTACCTGGATACCAAAGATAATTAACCTTTTGGATTCAGGATTGCACTGCAAAATAAATATTTTCCTTTTTTTCTTTTTTAAACAAATTACTGAAAATATCTCTCACTAAATTAGGCACCTAGGTTTAACTGCATCATAATGAATTAACTGATTGGAAGTTATTGCTGCTGAAAAGGTTCTATTACATTGCATCCTATTGTCAGTTCATGGTCAAAGGGCAGAATCTCATCAGAATTGCTTACTGAAAGTGGAAAAATGCATTTTATTTGGCATGTATCTTTTTGTTTCTGTGAAGAAAAAATTAAATCTCACTTGTTATCTGTTCTCCCTTGCGGGTTTTAGTTGTATTCATAGCCTGTTGCATGCATGGAAGCTGATTTCCCAGCCTTTCCAGTAGGAAATCCTTTTAGGTAATTTTGGGAAGGATAGAGAGTTTTGTTTGGCTGTGGATTTAAGGGTGTTTTGTGTGTGCTTGTTTGGGGGTTTTGGGGGGAGTTGTTTTAGTTGGGGCTTGAATTTTTTCTTCCTTTTTTTTCCTTATTATTTTCTAATGAAGATTAGAATATTTCAGTATGTCCAGAAAGGCTGCTAGAATGTTCAATTACAGTTGGTCTCTCTAATTCTGTTTTCACTGTAGTCATCAGAGAAGCACTTGTTTTATTACACTGCATGCAGCATGACTTCTGATAGTGCAATATTAAGTGTTCCAGTTAGAGTTTTTGCCTACAGATTCAGTGCAATTGTTTTATTTGCTATTATTACTTCTTGCTGCTGTTGCAGATGTTGACCCTTACATGGTCTTAAGGCATGCATTCAGGACTGTTGCATTGATGCAGACTCTTACACGTAATGCTTCAATTACTGGTAGCAGTTAAAACTGTTATAACCTGCACTGGCTGATTAAAGTTACCATGGTGGGTAAGGGTATCTAAAATGCTGGGCACCTTTGGGAAAAAGATTGAGCATAAATACTCTTAGCATACTTTCTTTTCGCTAATTTCAGCTCAAAATTGTCTTCGCATCTTGCATCTGTGAGGGGGATGAAGGGTGAGGAGGGAAACAAACCTTGGATCTGTCAGAATGTAATGCTTCAGCAGTTCAGGGACTGCTTTGTATGGAGTGCTACAGCTGCCCAAGCCATCTAGGGCAAACTGCTGGTTTTCCATCACATTCTTTTGAAGCTGAAAATCTTACTTCCATATGTTAAGTTTCAATGACAACTTGACAGGCACTCATTTTCAGGAGAAGTGGCTGTTCTCAGTGTTTTTCACCTGAAATACTTTAACGTATTAAGACCAGCAGTGGCCCTAATAGAAGGGAGAAGGGGCAACCCCTTTTTATATACTGAAGTAAAATCTGATGCTAAAATCTTTCTTCAATACTGTAATAGGGTGCCTTTTGCAAGATGATGGTCAAGTTAAAAAGTGAAAGTCACTGAAAGGATATGAATTGTACATTTCAAAATCAGAGCCACCCTCTTGAGAGCTCCGTTAGGTGGGTAAATACTTCAGTTTAACTGGAATGGTATGTATCTCTTGAGCAAGGTTGTGAGATGGAGGTTAAACTTGAACTGGGATGCACCTATGAGATTGGAAAGTTGTGCATTTCAGAAGCTTTGTTCTGTTGCAGAATTGGTGGGGAAGCCTCTGGGCTGCAGCTGACCCTGCCCTTAAAGTCTTGCAAATGCAGAGTAGAAAACGCATGTCCTTTATAACCAGACTTGGAGGCACTGTGTTTACTACAGAGTTCATAAGTGTCTCATGCATATGACCACGGAAAAAGGCAAAATCTGCAGGGCAGTGATGCAATCTTGTCAGCAAGCATGTCCCTGCTGACTTACATAAACCTGTCCTAGTGGGGTTAGTGTTCATTGCTATCTTGACACTCTACCTTGAGTATCTTCCTTTTCCTTGGCTGCTGCAGCCCATGAGCCTGGCTGTGGACAGCTGCTGCTCGAAGCAGGGGTTAGCTTATCTCTCCAAGAGGGTGAGGTTTGAAGAACAAGCACTACTTCGAGTGCAGACAAGACAGCAGGAGCTCTGGTTTGCAGTGTTTCATCAGCTGCTAATCCGTTTACAGTGTAGCTAATGAGTTTGCTCTGCTTGGTACTGCTGACACTCTGTGCTACACCACTGTAATAGAGATGGCTGCTGTGTATGAGACAGCTCGTGTAGAAAACCCACGTACCTATTACGGAGGAGACAGTTCCTAACTGCATTCTGTTATGTAACTCTTTTGCATTAACCCAGGACATTTTTCTCAAGACAGGGTTGGAAGTTTCCTCTGTTTAGTCTCTAAATCAACACGATATTTGTTGGGGCTGGTGTGATTAGTGCTTTAGTTAAGTTTTACCTTTCAATTATGGGCCCAGTTCAGGTCATTTTCCTCTCTCAGTGAAAGTACATGGTTTGCCCTCAAATTTGTTTGTGTGAGAGCAAATTTCTCTGTTTCTCTATTTCTGTTTAGGTCAATGTACTGACAGACTGCGTATGAAACTTAAACAGAAAGAAAGCACCATTTTTTTATACTTTTTTTCTGTAGTTCTCCTGCTCATGTGAATTGTTGTGTTGAAGTAGTTTCTTAACAACAACAACAAAAAACCTATGCGAAAGACTTTTCTTTTGAAATAATAAGTAGTTGATCTGAAATTCCTGACCTTGTCTCTGTAGAGCTGTAAATGGAGGGTAATCTTTACTGTGGGCTGTTTACCTGTATTTGCTTGGATTGTTATGGCAGAAGTGTCTCCAGGTACTTCAGCAAGGCTGACTTACTGTTGCTCATGAACAAATTGCCAAAAATACCCAAATAAAATCCAAATAAAATTCCCAGGCAAAACATGTAGTTTGAAACTTCATTTTATCTCTTGTGGCTTTAATTATTATAGCAAACTAATCTCAGTCTTTCTCCCTCCCCCCACTCCCACCCCTGCTTCTTTCTTCCCTCCACATTAATAAAGACTCTTAAATAAATAATACTTGAATAAGTTGTATTAAGTATCTGCTTTGGTATTACAGTGAGTTATACGAGGAAAATAGCTTGTGTGTAAAATTTAATGTAATATCATCTTTGCCTGTCATAATGGGAGCAATGGACAAAAGTGCTGAATGCACTCATTATAATCAGAAAAAATACTGTTTATAAAGCCCAACAGTGACAGTTGGATTTGAAAGGTTTTCCTTGAAATTGGAAAAAATTAGAGATTCTCAAAGTCTTAGAGTGGAGCGCACATTTTCAGGTATTGTTTAATGGGCCTTTGAAATACAGATCTAAATGTTTATATTTGATGTGATACTCCTGGTTTTACTGAAACTTTTCTGTTTTCTTTTAGGTGAATCTGGACTGGGAAAATCAACATTAATCAACTCATTATTCTTAACAGAATTGTATTCCCCAGAGTATCCAGGTCCTTCACACAGAATTAAAAAGACTGTACAGGTATGTTTGGGGGAAAAAAAGAGCAGCCTGAATATTGTGACTTGCATTTTAGTAATGTAATGTTATGTACAGTTGTCACATAAGCGCCTGAGTTTCAAGATACATTCAGTCATGATGTGAACCACTAAGAAATATTCAGTGTGTGTTTCAATGTATCTGAACAACAGAACTTTTGGGTTCTCAAACCTGTAGCCTGTAGAAATGTGGGAGCCCTGAAGTGTTTTGTGTTTTGCCTGTAGATTAAAAAGCACATGTATGTGCAGAGCTTTTTGAAAGTGTAGTATCTATTATCAGTTAAAATAGAGAGGAAATCTGTAGAACTACATAGATGTGCAGCAAGACCTGTCTGTTTAAGGCAGGCTTTTAGAGACCAAATATTAAAGGATTTGATAGAAATGCAGAGTCCTGGGTATAAAAGTATCTGCGAGCCTTCTGCAGACTATATCCTTAGTGGTACCTTGTTTACCTGTTACAAGCTGTTATTCTGAAACATCGGGGGCTAGGGTGAACCTGTCTGGCTTCAAGAACTAGACTTATATAAAGATGATGGCAAAGACAATGTTCCTGCAAGTGCATAATGCAACTGAAGTATTTCGTCAAAGACTGAAAAACTGAAGTTGATCCATTTGTTTTGTGTTCCGTTATTTGTAATAACTTGCTACTGATCAATAATATTTTCTCTCAAGAAAAGGAGTATGTTTTCTGTGCTATAAAAAGATTATTAAAAATAACAACTAATGCTAAGCAATAGTAATATTATGGTAGTTTAGGAAATCATTGTGTTTGTGAGGTACATTTTGCTTCCATAGCTGAGCAGCTGAATAAGGATGCATGAACTCTGCTTACCTCTTTTGATGTGCATTTGCTTAAGACTTCACTGAAGATAGCTTGTGATAATCTTACTTTGTATAGGTGAGGGCCAAGGGTGCTCACCATTGCTGCTGTTGTCCAACAGAGTTCCTTCTGCTGCAAAATTCAACTGTGGCTGAAGTGACTGGGCAATTAGAGAGTTGTCATGAAGTGATGAAGCCCTGTGTTGAGTCAGGGGAGTATGCAAGGTGCTAAACAGAAGTTGTAAAATAAAGTGGTTTTTTTTACTCATTGGAGTCAAGTAATTAAGTTCCATTGCCATGAACTACTATCCTTACTGCTTTGTGAGACCGTGGGTTTTTTTTTTGTTTGGGGTTTTGGTTAAGACATTCTTTAATCAAATGTCAGAATAATTACCACAGTAGAAGGAAAAAGTTAGTTATTGTGTCCATATTGAGAAGTTTAAATTGCATTGCTTATCAGTTAGCTCAATGTTAAAGCTTGAATACTATTGCAAAATAAATTCATTGCAGAATATCAAATTTTTTTTATTTGCAGGAAAACTTGTGAACATCCAGAATTTGATTAACAATATATTTATAGTTTCTAAGCTTTGTTCATATCTGTTAGGCTATTTTATCAGTTTAATGTAAAACCGAAGTGACTGACAAAATGGACTTGAAAGCTTGTTAACAGGGGATCAGACTATTGAATATTTGAATAAGGGTTAAGCTTACCTGAAAGAGATGTTAAGTGGGATTGGAAGAGATGTACAAGAAGTTACACTCTCATATAATATGCTTAATATTGAGCCTATTAATGACTGTTGGAAAACCAAATAGATGGATGACCTTTTTTATTGGAAGAGATGTAGCATGATCTCATTGCTGATGATTACATTTGAAGCTAAACCAATTCAGGTTATGTTTATTTAATTTTACTTTAAATAACTGTGGGTTGGATTCCCTGTCATTGGAAGATTTTTGGTTTTTTCAATTGGGAAAAATCTTTGGAAGAATTTGTACATAAGCTAACAAGAAAAAAAAAAAAACAAACCAAGACATCTTTCAAAAATAACTCATTCCCACCCTAATTAAAGGTGCATCCGTGTGAGAAAAACTGGAATTTCTAGAATTTGAGTTAAGTACTTTCATCTGTTACATGGCAAGATTAATGATCTGTTGTTCATTCTGACCATCAGGAGTTGTTTGATTTGTATTGATTTACTGGTTTAAGAAAGACATACTTTTCAGAAAGCCTCAATTAATGATTTCTTTTTTTCCTGTGTAAAGCTGGAGAGGGAAAGAAAAGGGCTTGAAGAGAGCTCCAGCTGCAAAGCCATTGCATTTTCTTCTTAACTTCCACTGCGTGGGAAAAATACTGAGACCAAGGGGCTGCCAAAACTATTTTCAACAGTGAATTGGAGTCTGACATGACTTAGAAAATAATATGGTGGAAATGAAATACATTTAAAGACCATCTTCCCCTCTGGAAACTAATTATGACTTTATCTAATAAGTATTTTTTTAGTATACTTGTAATGCAACCTTGCTTTCAGTTCCTTGGGATGAATGAAAATTCAGTGTAGCATTTTAAGAAAGAAATGGAAGCTATCTTGTTTCATTGTCCATGTAGGTGAGCATAAAAATTTTCCCCCTACAAGCGTGAAAATTGTGCGTGATAGCAATGTGTAGGAGGTGGAGGTGTTTCCTGTCAAATATTAAAGAATAAGCAGTGGGAGTAGCTGTTTGGATCCACTGGATTTGTACTCTTTGCCAGTGAAAGCCTTTTTAAGTTGACAATTGATGAAGGGGTTTTGTACAGTAGGGATGAGAAACCACTTGACTTGAGCATCCTCAAATCTTGCTTGTAATAATCATGTGTTCTTGTACAGTGGGAACAGCTTACTGATCTGGAATTGTGTAAGAGGCTCTTGCATAGATAAAAACAAACTGTGGTTTGGGCTTGAGAACCATTGCAGTTTAGAGTTGTTTTGTGAGGCAGGTCCTTTGCATTAATCTCCTAGAAAATGTAGAAAAACTGTTAAGAGTAAGTGATTTGGTGCTAGATGAATTCAAAGGAAACATACTCAGAAATGAGTGGGTATTGAATGTGTTTTCTCTGATCATTATCTGACTGCCTTAAATGCAGAGTGGCAAAGACATCTTGCATCCAATAAAAAGCAGTAACAAGCAGCAAGTGGTGAACACTGTGTAGGAGCTGCCAAGGAGACTGGTGTGACCCAGCTGACTGGAGTGCGTGGGAAAATGGCTTTTTGGAGGAGACTTTTCTTACAAAGTCTTGCATTCCAAGACTTGAACTAATGTTTTCCATGAATCCCTTGGGAATACTTGTAAATCAGATGATGGGATGCAGTTGGATGCTTAACTGTGAATGGCATTAGTTTACAGTGATTTTCTGGATCTTTTCCAGATATTGCTGCTTTCTCTGCCTTTGACCATGTATGGACACATCCATTTAGGTTAGAAAAATGCAACTTTGCAGAGGCTTTGTAGCAGAGTCTTCATTTACTATTTCCTGCCAGAAAAATCTACTGCTTACAATATATCCTGAATGTGGATTGATTGTCCACAGCACAAGCACAGGACATTTAATTCATTAGCTAATGTTTCTTGTTCTGTAGGTTTGTGCAAACCCTGCTCTGATAGCAAGATACCTACATGAATTTATGAAAAGTAAGAAAAATATTTAAATCCTCACCACCAAGTAAAATATTAGCACTGTGCAGAGATTTAATTGCTGCAGACCATTTATAAGAAGGTGACTTCAAAAATTCAGCCACACTTAGATTTTACAAGCATGCAGAATCAGGGAAAATGCATGGCATGACATTTCTGAGATCTCTTGACCGTTCTTTTCCTTTGTTATAAACATATGTTCAAAATAATGTTTTATTAATTGCTTCTTTTGTGAAAGCATTCCACTGTGAGCCTGTAATAGTTTAATAGTTCTTGCTGAGAATTTTTGTGCTGGAGAATAAAGCTGATACCTTGTGGCTCTTGGCAAGAGTGCATCTCTTAACATTATCATGTCTAGTATTCTGCAGGTGTTGTGGGTTTTTTATACTTGCAGAGATCTTGGTAATAGGAAGGCTGTGTAGTTACAATATGCAAAATAGCCAAAAGAATGCAAGGAATCAGAAGTTAATCTCTTGTGTGCTAAAGCTTGTTGTAGTAAGCTCTTGGTTGAGTTGACCATAGCAGGGGATTACTGTCTTGAGTTCTGATATCAATTGTGTGCAATAAAATTTCTTGATAGAACTCTTGAGGATGGAGGAAAATACACTCACCATAATTAAAACATATGTTTGTTTCTAAAGCAGTGCATGCATTCCTAGGTTCTCATGGCTTTTAGCTGCACGCTTTTGGAAGGATGAGAGTTGTATAGTTTGTGGAAGAGTAACTTGGTGGTGACTTAGGCTCATGTGTGTACAGTTTTGTTTGGTTGAATTCCTGTTTTTTTACACCACCCTAACCTTGCAGTAAGGCCTGTTCATGTTGGAGTTTGAATTGGGTGGTCTTGAACTCCAGCCCAACCTGCATACTTCTGTGACTAGTATTCTGATAGCCATTAGCACTTTGAGAACTAACAGCAAAAGGGACTGATCCAGCTTGGGTAGGATCTCTTCTGATGAGTAGATAAAAACAGTGTACTGCATACACTGAGGTTAAATATGAAACTTTCTTTGTAGGTAGTTACTGTTTTCTGTGGTTCTGGATATTCTCTTCTGAATTGAAACCAGTATTTTGCTTGTGCAAGAGAGATTTAGTTTGACTTTCTGCAGTGTTAGTTTATCTTGTGGATTTACATTGCATCATACAAGTGGTGATTGCAGTGTTTGCAACGAGGTTCAGGTGTGGCTGTGAGAGTCTGTTTCACTTCTATAACAATTAGGGATATGCAAGAGCTTAAGAAGCATTAATATGATATTTCTCAAATCTTGAGCTGGTCAAGAGACCATCCAGGTAGGGTTTATTATAAATAGAACTTTCTTTTCTTTCCCCAGTTAGGGTTTGTGAGACTTAAGAAATGTTAAGCAATGAGCAGCAAGGTAGCATCACCTTGAGTCTCCCAGCTCTTGTGTAGTTCTGGATAAATGGTTTACATGGCTGATTTCTTGAATCCGTATATAGAAAACAGCGTCACTGGTGATTTAATAGGAATTGTTTTAATATCAAGGGGAAAAAAGGGTGATTAAATGTCTGAGCAATTGGAAAGAAGCCAACATTGAGTTTGTCATTTTATACTGCTGTGCATCTCACTTGATATGACAGTGGTGTACAACACTTTCTCAGGCAGATGGACCTGACATTGGCAGTATCAGTAATTACTGAAATTAGTAGGAAGAAGGGAGTAGCTGTCCATGTGTTGCTTAGCCTTGATCTTGTCTGTTACGACATGCTTAATCTTTTTGATGACATGTTCACTGCAAGCTGCCTGAGCTGTGCTGCGAATGGGTGGTCACAACTAGAGGCATGAACTCTCATGTCCAGATCTTGCATCATTCCTTGTGCTGATGCAGTTGCCTTCTGAGGCAGGTTTCCATCAGTGATTTGAGCTAACAGAATCCCAATCCATTACAGTCACATGAGGTCTAGCTCAGCAGATTACAGCCAGATTGTATTACTTTGCAGTATAATTCTGTTTGTAATAGGAAACCATCACTTCGTGATTCCATTCCCAGTCATTATGCTAGCTGAAGAATAAATGTATTCTTAAAAACACATTAACAGGACTAGCAGTGTCTAAGGTGCTTTCAGGAAGGATTAGTTTTGAAAAGTGTCGTTTTCTTTGAAGTGACCGAAGTTTGCAACTTTATCAAGTTTAACACCTGATTAAAGTTTTTCCTGTTTAATCAGGAATTTAAATACTAAGATGTCCCATATACTTATTAGGTTCTTCTATCACTGGCTTTATTTAAATAATGACCTTTTTCTTTTAAAAAAATTAATTATTGTAAAATTACTGGGATTTTATAAGCAAAACACAGAGTGTACCTTCAAAGCACAAAAGTTAGCAATTCTTTGTCAGACTTCTTAATCATTGAATGCTTTTCCCAGTGTTTAAGATAGGTGACTAAACTGCTAAAAAGTTAATCCTACTGTGTTCATTTTACAGGTTGAGCAGTCAAAAGTTTTAATCAAAGAGGGTGGTGTTCAGTTACTACTTACAATAGTTGATACACCAGGATTTGGAGATGCTGTGGATAATAGTAATTGGTAAGACATTCTTTGTGTGTTCTCCCATGATAATTCTGCATTGCATATTTTGTGTATGTAAGATATAATACTTTGTGACATATTTTAAAATGCAGGCTTCGATATTCAGTTAAAATACTAACACTTTTATACTTTTCATTTAGCTGGAAACTTCTAACTACTGTAATCCCAAGTACTTTTATAACTTGTTTGAAGTCAGCCCTTAAACTGAATGGTGCATTTGGCTCTTTATCCACACATGCAGTGTGCAGAACCATCTTCTGTGCCATCACAAGATGTGATCATACGTGAAGCATATGCATTATGCATCATAAGTGAAACATATTCCTTTAGCTGATGCTCTTAAGTAATCTGTTTAATGATTTTACAATGAAGGTGATTGTGTTTGAAAGGTTTTTTCAGTGGACTCACACACTGTATCTTCAGAACTATGTAACTCAATTTTAGATTGAGGAGTTGGTCAATTGCAGTGTTGAAATATCTTAATATAAAAAAGCAAATAAAAAGCAAAACAGAATACCCCAAGCAGTGGGGAAATTGTGAATATCTGTTTCTTAGCAAAACCAGGTTTATTCATGTAAATGATGTAACTTACAGGTTTTTATTCATGTAATCTCTGCAGCTGGCAGCCAGTTATTGACTACATTGACAGTAAATTTGAGGACTACCTGAATGCAGAATCTCGAGTGAACAGACGCCAGATGCCTGATAATAGAGTGCAGTGTTGTTTATACTTCATTGCTCCTTCAGGACATGGGTTTGTATTAGTGTATTTTATGTTTTCATTCTCTCCTATTTCAGATAAATATCCAAATTTGTCAGTTTGAGTTCCAAATTGGATTTTCTTAATGGCCTGCAGATAATGCTTACTTTCAAAGATGAGTTTACTTTGGCTTGTCAAACAGTAGCAAGCCAAACACCAGAAAATATGAGTGCACATTAACTGCATAACAAGAGGCATACAATTCTAGCATTGAAAAATACAAAGACATTCAAAAGTGCCAGGTCTGTCTGTGATCTGTATGTCTTTAGATCACATTAGGAGAAATTGGTTCACGAGAAATTAGTTCACCTGTCAAGCAGCAGGATTTTCCTTTTCCATTCTTCCTCCCTTTAATGTAAATTGAAGATGGGAAGTTTCATGCTTCCATGTAAGCATGCTGTAATTCATTTGGTGTGTAGTATTTTGTCTAGTGGAAATTCCAGCATAGGCATTGCAGATTTTTTTCACTTATTATGTTATCTTCCACTCCTGCTTAATTTTCACTTGATCAGACTTCTGTCTAGTGGTAGACAGCGAGAACTGCATTTTCAGGGTGTATTAGGTACAGCTTAACTATCTGAAACTGGTTGTGTATCTTTTTACTATGGTATCATGATTAAATTTGTCAAAGATGCTGGAGTTACACCTTGAAAACTAGGAGATGACAGTAAGTATTAAGTCTATTCTATTGTGTAGGTCAAAAGTAGTAAAACTTGTTGAAGGGAGTGGTAAAGGAATTTAAAGAGTATTCCTCAGGCAGTAAAAAATTCCAGCTGTTGTACTTAGCTTCTGTAGCCACCATTGGAATGGGTCTAATAATTTTGAACTGGAGAGATACTTCCAAATATGGAAAGAAATGTCAGAGGGTAGAGTTTTTCTTACGTAGATTTGCCTTTATTAAGTATTTTGTTGTTGTTCGACAGGCACATTTGTAGTGCCAGTTTTGCTCAACATGCATGTCCGTTTCAAATGCAAACACTTGAAATCTTGACATAACATTTTACTAGTGTACAAAATCCAGAATGTAATTAAAATAAAGGGAAGACAATTCCTTGTGTTAGTCAATCATTTCTGAGCTAAGTTTCAGATTCTTCAAAGAGCATGTCTTCCCTTCACACCCCCATGTCTGTCAGAATTTCCTAAATTAGTAGGAGGTACAAATTGTTCATAAGGAAAAAGAAAAGTTATGTTTCTGATGGATTAAGATTTGGTCACTAAATTTGTGAGGCTAAAAAACTGTAAAAGTATATTCCCTGTACAGGTATTCAACATTATTGTTAGGGGAGAAAAAGGTGTAAAATTATGCTAGGTTTACATACTGTTTTTCAATTCCTGGAATAAATGCATAAAATTGTCATCTCACTAAGGAAGCTAATGGAGAAATTTAGTACTGCTTTTAGCATTCATTTCCTCTTTTGCTGCCCTCTCTGAAGGGACAGATCTCACTTCCTACCTGTTTTTTGTGGTGATGCAGTCTGCTCCTGTTTCCTCTGCAGACAGCAGCACATCTAACCCACCAAATAGTGTCCTCTCCACTCTTAATGCGTGATTATATTTAAGTTGAATTAAAGCATTTGCAGGTCAACTTACTTCCACTTGTCCTTTTAATACATTTGTAAAAGCCTGCTTTAGAAGTTTAGAAATTAAAAAAAAACAAAAAACAAACAGTTATGGTCATTCCATGTAATGCAACCCACCGTTTTTAGCTAATATTGCAATAAACATGTGAAATTATTGAATTGGTTTCTGTGGAAGCAGGGGGAGAGAGGGAAGGGGCAGGAGGAGCCTTCCAGATAAGTGAATGGGGTGATGATGGCTTTCTGCAATTTTGGTATCTTTATGTAAAACTTTCCTGCTTCAGTCTCCACTGTAAACTTCCAAGTCCTTAGGTGAGCAGACCTTATGAAAAACTCTGCTTTGCCAGCTGCCCTTCAACCAAGTTTTGCTGCCCTACATAGGTTTTTAAAGCAAGCAGAGGGAAAGCATATTAAGGTGAATGGATAACCAAAAAAGTGCTTATAATATAGATGTGCTTTAATGTTAGCTGTTTAAAGGACACATGTTGAGAACTGGTGAAATCAGTGGCGGTAGAAAATGTTAAAATGAAGTTAAGTATGTGTTCTTGAACATATTCTTCATTCTTATATGTATGTTATATGTATATCCTCATTCTTACATGGTTTTCAGAAATTTCAATACCACATGGGTCTGGTTTTAATGTTTCTAATACTAATTTGTTTTAGATTAAGAATAATCTTGTTAAATCCTCTAAGTGAGTCCTTTAAGCCTGATAAACTTGCTATCATTAATGCATCAAAATCTCTTAAGTTTTACTTCAGGAAACAGGAAATATTGACCACTTTGATCCACATAGACGGTGAATATACTACCAGGCAGCCACCCTATACCCATATGATGGTTTAGTTTTTTGTCACTGTCATCCACTTTCATAACTGTCTTTTTTTTTACATACCAATTTAGAGATATTTCTAATTCATTTGTGCATAGGCCACAGAGGTTGCCATCTTCAGCAATCTTAAGGTCTTAAAAGTAAAAGTGTTCCAGCCCTCTTTCAAGAAGTATACTGAGACATGGCTTTCGGAACCTGCAACTGGATGTGTGAACAGAGCATAATTCACAACTGTGAGCTCTTATCAGTCAAGCTTTAAGTGGTATTACCTTCCAGCTAATGACACAAACTTTACTACCTTCATAGGAGAGTTCTTATCTCTTGCTTAAATGAGTGTACTTTCAGCTAGCAGAAGAATCATGACTGCTAGTAATATGAACTTGCCACTTATTCCTCTTGTATTATACAATTTAAAAGATTTCCTGTAATAATTGCAGGTAGCCTTTTCATTTTCAGTTTTCTGTCACTCATAAGTCAGTGTATTAAGAGTAGTTGTCAGGACAAACCTCATAATTTCTGCAATCTTGTTTAATTCATATAAATTGCAAAGCTTAAATGCTGTATTTCAGACTTAAGCCTTTGGATATAGAGTTCATGAAGCGCCTGCATGAAAAAGTGAATATCATTCCACTTATTGCCAAGGCAGACACACTTACACCTGAGGAATGCCAACAATTTAAAAAACAGGTGAGTTGAAAAATTAATATTTACAACATAGGTTAATTTAGTAAGTTGATCCCTATGGAAATGGTGAGATTTTACTTACATGCAAAGTTTAAACCCTGAAGCAATAACTTGAGACAGCAAAGCTAAGTAATTTATATCTCTAGTTTTAATTATAATTCTTGGTGAAATAATCTTGTTTCTGTCCTCAGGGGAAGAGGTTTCAAGTATAGTATATTTCTTGGCAAGTGAAATATTTCACTACTGAGATAAAAATCAGTGAGGGAGGAAAGAAGTTTTCAAGATTTAAGTGCCTAACACAATTGTGTTAAAAAAACAGAAAGTATTCAGCAGTGTTACTGATTGAATTGTGTTACTCACATCCATGTTGATACACTATAATTATTAAAGCTACCTCAGGTATTAGATGAGAATCAGTAAACCTGTTCACTTTTGGGCGTGACAATACATTTTAAAGATGTTGAGATGATTCTAACATTGATACAACTGATATAATGTGTTTGTATTCGTAGAATATATTTGCTGTGAGCGTCTACAGGTGGTTTATGTTTTATTTTCAGCTGCATGATCAAGGTAGAACAGTTCAGCTTTGTAGTATTGTATGAAGAGGATAAGGAGTACCCAGAACAAGACACTACAAAGTTTATTTTATCGAACTCTGTCCAGTCCTAGTTTAGAAGAACACAGAGTTCTTAAAAGAAGGTGGCATTGAGAGGTGGTGTGTGTAAAACTCTTGATTTCATTAGATAAGATTAAAAATTAGATTAAAATATGAAAGGAAAAAATGGTAGAACACAGAATATTTCTCAATATATAAGCAGCTTTATCAATGAGTGGGTGTTAAATAGAGGGGGCTTTCTCAAACCAAACTTTGAAAATAAGTCCTTGCTTGATTTGGAAACTTAACTTCTCTTAAGACTGCAAACCCATGAGCCAGAAATATTCCACTGGGCTTTACAGTGCAGCTGCCAGCTAGATGGTCTAATATTTTTCAGGCCAAAAATTATGCAAAACTAATCAGCTTGTTTTTAAAAATACCATTCAGACAAATAGAGCATCAAAACAGGACAGTCACTTTTTTGATGATGCTCTGAATTATTCTTAAATTTTCATTATTGCTTGCAGATGTTTTTCAACACTGCTAGACTGAGTCCATCAGTCACAAGCTCTATTAAAATAGGCAGGTGATCCTGCTTCAAGCAACTGATGCTCAGATATGCTAGAAACAGAAAAGAATATCGATGACAGCAGTAGCCATTATGGGAACTCAAAGGGATAAATGTGCCTGCAATTATCAGTTTAAGTGTCTGGTGTTTTTTAAGGGACCCAATTGCAAGACTGGTCTCACAGTTTGTTTTTAGGTTTTGCACCAAATTCTATGCAGATAGAATTCCCACTGGGCGTCACCTACAAGTTTTATGTTGTAATTTAAGTCACTTTAATCTAAAGGATAATACTTATCTAACAAGAGGAGGAGAATCAGACTGCAGCAAAAAAAACAGGCTGTTATGAAGCATGAAATCCTCAAACAAATAATAATTTTGTTTCTAGATAATGAAAGAAATCCAAGAACACAAAATTAAAATATATGAATTTCCAGAAACAGATGATGAAGAAGAAAATAAGATTGTTAAAAAGATAAAGGTAAACTAATTTTCTTTTGAAAAGGGCTTATGAAGGGGCAAGAGCGGGTTGAGTTCGAAAAGCATTCAGTCAATAATGAAGAGTCCACCAAAATGTTTAGAGGATAGAAATCAGATGTAAAGCTGTTCTAAGGGTCAGTGTTCCCTATGAGAAGCAATAAATTACATGATTGAATCATCTAAGTCCTTCAATGGCAAAAATTCAGAATGAGAACACTAGATCACATGTTCATTAATGAGCTCTTAAAGATCACTTTTTTAAATTCATCCTTATTTGACTTCTATCCACCCTCCACATTTTTTTTTTTATTCTGATCTTTGAGGGAGGCAAGGGTTGTCTTTCAGACAGAGTTGTGCAGTGGCATGAAGTATGTGTAATGCACACAATGTGTGTGCTAATAGCTCTCTGGCTGATTGATACACTGAAACCTTAATGGAGATAAATGACTAAAGAAAATTAAAAGGATTGTCAAGCTGTTAAAAGGCTTTTTCTTAGTTTACTCATTTTTCACTTTGTTTTTTCCTGTTGAAGTCCAAGTTGTGTTTGTTTCTTGAGCCTTGCTTCTGTTTGTTCAGTAGCTGTAACAGCTTGTAAGAGCTTTTAAATTTTTTTGTAACTGGGGAAATCTCCTTGGATAGATAAATACAAATAGGACAAAAATGGAAGATATTCTGGGACTAAGCCTAGAGAAGAGCAGAATAAAAGCAGACAAAAGTGCAGAATACTGAGCTTCGTACTCTGTCCCTTTCTGCCCCTTGAAGCTGCTCTCGGCTCCTTTGTTGCTTGTTACACTGGAGGCATTCTTGATTCAGCTGAAAACAAGAGCTTGAAGTAGTTCTTTGCCAAACCTTTGAAAACTGGGTACAAGATCCAGTCAAAGCAACAGCCCTTGTAGCTAGTGGGTATATGACTTGGTAAATAATTGTGCAGTTGAGTAAACAGGAAATTGTTTCCCTCTTGCTTAGCTTACTAAGTAACAGTAATTTCTGTTCTTAACTAGATTTACAGAATACAGCAGCATAAGGAATTCAGAGGGAGTGTGTGTGTATATGTAAGTCATTAAACTGGGCAGAGGTCAATAAACATCACTATTCTTGCACTTTTGGGTTAGCTGCATTGCAGTGTTACAGCACTGACCTAGCTTTCGTCAGGTTGATACATGGGCATGCTTTCAGTATGTTTTGGCAGCAGATTTTGATTTTTAAAGTCATACTTTGTCTTGTAGGACCGTTTACCTCTTGCTGTGGTAGGTAGTAATACAATCATTGAAGTCAATGGCAAGAGAGTTAGAGGAAGGCAGTACCCATGGGGTGTTGCAGAAGGTAAGGCTTTCTTGTGATTTTTTAAAATCCATTTAAAACTTATTAGGACATGAGTCTGTGTTTGAAATGCTTAATCTGAATGGTCTTTCATCTGGAAATTAACTGAATATATAATTTTGTTGTTCTGACAATAGTGGAACAAGGTAAAGGTTCTAGCAACATGTAACTTTGCAAGCAGATTTCTATTAAAAGCCTCAATGAGAAATTGTAAAACCAGTAGTAATTTATTGCAGGTAATTATTTAAGTTACTGTTAAATTACAGTTGTTAAACTGTTAAATTACTATTGTTTTCTTGCCTTTTTACCTTACACAGGTTTTAGGTGAAGATGATTATTAAATTCTTCTTTCTAGAGCATTCATGTTATTAATTTGATCAGTTATATTGTCACAAATACAATTTTTCCCAAAACATCTGAGTCTTAAGTGCTCAGATGGTTAAGGGTTGTAGCAACAGAAAGGTACCTGGTAATAGAGTCCTTTTAAAATTTTATTTTTTAAAATTTGTGTAAAACTTACTTTCTACTGCTATTGAGACTTGAAGATAACTGCATGTTCTTCTGGCAGCCATTTCTTGTACTTTCATTCCATTCATATATTTCAAAGGCCCAAGGCATGACTTGCACTGTTCTCTAGTAAAGCAATCACTACTGGACTTTTTCCATCATCATTGAGTTTTTTTCCTTTGGTGTGTATGTATTGAATAAAGAGAACATTTTTTCCCTCACTACTTCTTCCTTCCAAGGGCAGCAATGTAAAACAGACCAAAAAACCCCAGCCAACAAGCAGTGTATGGGCCGGTGTTTTAAAAAGGAATGCTGTAACACTTCGAAGTGCATGTCTGGCAGGAAATGAGGTTTGTCAGGAAGTAAAAACCAGTTGCATCAGAGAAGATCAAGCTTTATTTCAGGCTCTTCTGTTGGCATTTGGGGATGTGCAAAATGGTGTTGTTTTTCTTTATTTTAAAACAAATTTCTGGAAGGTTTCATGTTTGCAATTACATGACTTTTGGAAGGGAAGAGCTAGCCTAACTAAAAGGAACTTCTCAGACTGGCTTTCAGTCTGTCAGCTAAGGACAGAGAGGATGCTTTTTTAAAAGTATGACTTCACATACCATCTGAGCGGAATTTACCAGTCTGTGTAAAACCATGCAGGAGTGCAGATAAAAGAATGAACACACAAGTGGCAATTTTCTGCATTTTTCTGTAGGATTCATTGAATTTACTTGGGCTATTTTAATTCCTTCATCCTGGTTTTCCCCCCTCCTTGCCATGGAAATGTCTGTCTTTACTTCAGTGGCACATTGGAACCTGCCCTATACCTTGTTTTTGTGTGTGGCAAGAGCTTTGCGTTTTGCCTTCTCTGTCTGCACATCAGGAAGTTCTGGAGTGTGCATTTGTCTCCAGTGTCATTTCATGATCTCTCAGGGAAATGCTCTCACAGCATCAGCCTCTTCTATTTTAGTGGGGTGATAGGCACAGTGGAATAGGTGGCATCTAATGACAGCTGCCAGCCCTCTCTTGATCTGTAGGTGGGTGCATCAAATTCAGTATACAACTTTCCTTTGCTACATAAATAAATAACTAAATCTATACAAAAATTAAAATGAAGACTTCTGCAACTTATTGGTCAGGAACAAATAGGTTGCGTCTGTCTTCTAAAGGTTTTTGGATATAGCTAGATCTAGACTGAGGTCTTCACGTAGTGTCTGATCCTTACGCACCTGTGCTAGCAGTGAGCCAAAGGATCAAATAGTTTTAAACTGGCAAAACTGTGCTTGCTTCTGTTATGGTAGCTTATTCTGCTGCGCTATCTTGGAGTTTGCCAGGATGGCTTAGGGGACATAGGAACTCTGCTAATAAGACACATTAATATAGTTATGTTAATGCTTTCCTGCTATTAACACACATGTTGTTTGAGTAAGGAAACACAATGGGAGTAATTTGTATTTGGAATGAATGTAGATGGGTGACATCTTACCTCTGTGTAAAGCAAAGATTTTGGTTGACATCTTAATAAAAGCTTACTTCTTCTTGCAGTTGAAAATGGTGAACACTGTGACTTCACAATTCTGAGGAATATGCTGATAAGGTAAATAACTGACAGGTAACATTAGTTTACTGGTATGCTTGAGAGATTGGGAAGTCATACTGGAAAAAAAAAATTGAGATAGTGAGTTCATATGAATTCCCATATTTTTAATTGTAAACAGTTATCTTATATTTTATGGTAACTTGTTTAACCACTGCTTGCTGTAGTGCTGATATGTACTTAGTTGTAGGCATTTTCTAAAAACTTTAGCACTGAAAATTTACGTAAAGCAGGACTGTCTGTGCTTTGTTGTGTTAGGTGCTGAGTCCTGTGCTCCCACCAATCCGCTAGGTGACATCTGCTGTAAAAACTGTTAGTTTGATTCTTAGGCTTTGCTTTTCTCCAGGCTGACTATGGAAAACTGTGAAAAGAAGTGAATGCTTTTAGCTTAGTCTTGAACTTAACTTTTAGCTTTTGTAGAAATAAAATATAGAAACTAGGAAGTTCTGGCTTGTTGTTTCTTGCCATGCTTTTTCTCACCTACAACAGTAATAATGTGCAGTTTTCTTATTTGCCTATCAAATACCTGCAAGTTTATCCACAGAACTCAAACAGAGTAGTCCTCTAAGTTAGCATTTGGAATATGGTAACCTTTTGTTGCAAAATAATCTGGTATTTGTGTGCCTTTGCTGTCTTGACAGCTCCGATTTAAATGGTAGAGTTAACAACATTGTGGCGAGTGGGATGTTATTGGAGGGATATAATTTAATTCAAGTCAATCTGCAGAATGAACAGGGGCTGATTTTTCAGATAGTATTTTGTATTTATGCACTAAGCTGATAAATTACTCTTATTGACAGAACTCATATGCAGGACCTGAAGGATGTCACTAACAACGTACATTATGAGAACTACAGAAGCAGAAAACTGGCAGCTGTTACATACAACGGTGTTGACAACAACAAAAATAAAGGGCAGCTAACAAAGTAAGTTCCTGTTAAGGCTGTATTGCACTTTAATGTTTTTACTCTCCTTTATTTTGGTTGACTTGTTTTCTGAATGTGTCGTGGTATTTTCAGTTTTGGGTTATTTGGGGAGAAGTGTTGGTGGGTTTGTATGTATATAGCCTTCAGTCAGTTGCCTCTTTGCTGTGTCTGAAACTATATGCCTCTTGTTTACTTGTAATTTGGGTTTTTTTCCTCTTTCACAAAGGTTTACAGTAGTTTCACTGAACATGTTAAATAACAGATTCAGTTCTGAAGAGAATTGTTACATTTACTCTTGAGTTTTATTCCATTGGTACTGTGAAGTTTATGTGCATTAGTTTCTATTTTGGTTTGTATGTTACTTGTGGAATTATTGGTTTTTCTGTGTGAATGATCAATACTCTTTGTCAGGGACGTTTTTGAGAAGAAGGGGTAATATTTGCTTAGAAACTCCAAAAAAGTAGACCTGCTACTGTCATCTTTGAAATGCTGCTCTGGCTGCTCATATGGCTGCTGTCATGGTAGGGGAATTATTGCAACATCATTATCTTTTGTGAGAAGGGAGTTGCAGTGCAGTGTTTGGGGGCTTTTGTAGCTGTTTTTTCAAACTCTGGTGTCATGATTATTACCTATGACAAGAAGTTATTTGCCAACCCATTGAATTTATTGAAAGATTTAAAAGTAGGCTCTACTGTATTCTGAATTGTATAAAGCTATTTGAGAATAGCTACAATCAAATATCCTGCTCTGCATGTAGTAACTGTATCAACAGTAATTAATAATTAGTAATAATTAATAGTGCTCTTATTTTGTACTATTTAAAGTACAAATTTCTCAGTCAAAATATAGGGTACAATTCTTTTCAGCTAATGGTATGTGCAGTTACAGCTGTTCTTCCTGAAAATGATCCCTGAAATAAGTTGAAAATGCCTGCTATTTGCATCCATATGACAGCTACAAAGCCATTTTTCACTAAAGAAATATCTATGGTACACTCTTTTAATGTTTTAAAAGTTTGAGGGAATGATTTAAGTGGATGTGATTTTGTTTCATTTACTGTGAGAATACATGAGACTTCCCTGCTCAGCACTGACAAAAAATTTAATAGTTTATGTCAGTTATAGCAACTCTTCAGAAGTGTGCTTGCATTTAAGTAGAGTTTCTAATGAGGTCATGTCTTAAAAATACTAGTTTTCAAATATATGTGTCCATAGCATTGTGGTTACTTCTTCTCACTGTCATGTTTCTTGCCATCATGTTATCCTTGGCTCATATCTCCAGGCTTCTGAGTGCACATAGCTAGTATGTCAGGTGAAACTGTAGTAATAGGAGCGTAGAAGATGAAAATTCTGCATTTACTCTAGGACTTCTAACTTGTTATTACGATGCTTTTTACTGTACTATTATTTGCTGATTACTGTACTGAAAAGTGAAACTTTTTTCCACATTGGTATTTGGGATATCAGAGGAGGTTGTTTACATTTTTCTGTGTGTGTGTCATTGAAGACTGAGGTTTCTTACATACCTTTCAAAATCTTAGTGCGTTTTCCTTAAATTTTGGAAAATCTGAATTTTAGTGACAGCACTTTGGCCATTTTTGTTTTGTGCCTGCTTGGATTTGTGTTAGTCTGCACCTACAAACTCAATCTGTTACCTCATTCATGTAAGGACTGGTTATTCTGCATTCTTTAAAATAACAAGAGAGTGACTATTTGAAATTGTTTTTTATTACCATATTGCAACACAATAAGATGTTATTTTGTACAAAAATACATCTGTGAGTAGGTTTCAAAACTTTTTGTGACCTTCATTCACGCCTCCACGCCACTCAGTTTCTGATAGCACTCCTGATACTTCTTTTTGAGCTAGAACCTATACTACAAGGGTCTGGAATTACTTTGCATTCTGGAGCATGCTCACTTTGCATCTCCTGTCACTTCAGATCACTGTGCTGTCCTGAATATTTCCAGGTGAATGTGCCTTATGGAACTATTTTCTCAATTAGAAATCTGCTGCTTGGAACACTGCAGTACTGCAACACAGAGAAGAATAAATACAATTGATGCTCTTTGCTATCAGGATTTTGTTTGGTTTGGGTTTTTTTGGGGTTTTTTTTTGTTTGTTCGTTTGGTTTTTTGTGGGTTTTTTTTTTGTCGTTGTTGTTGTTGAAGAGAATGAGTAAATAATTGCAGTTTGATTCAGCCACCTGAAAGATGGCAAAGTGTATTCAAACTCACAAAGACTATTTTGAACATTTTGTAAGAGTTTGTTCCCCAGAACATAGGATGACATGAAATTTTGAATGCATGTGCTGGTTATGAAGCAGCTGATGCTATTTTTCTGTTTTTACCTTAACCATATGTTGAGTTGCAGCTTTTCTTTTTTTTTTTTAAGCTTTTACAGGCTTTTTTGGCTTAAGTGTGTTTTATAGCTTCTGGTTTTTTAATCTAGTGTATTGAAGTAGCATAGAAGGAATCTTCCTAATAATCCTGTGCCTCCTGGAAATTGAGGGGGAGGAAGAGATATTAACAGTTTATATGTGCCTCCCCGTAGGAATTTTGTGCTTGCCTGCTGGCCTTTTTACCGAACTGTCTTGTGTCTCAAATTGGGGCAGTATTGATTCTTGCATGGGGAACAGATCCTGTATCTCTGTGTGAGATTAGAGACGTGCTCTGATTCTGTCTGGTGGTATTACAAGCATTTGGTTAAATACAGATACAGAAACACCCTCTGGCTCTGAAAACTCCTGAACTGCTGTTTTTTGAGAGACTGGGAGGGCAGACGTACCAGGAGACATGCAGTGGTGCTTGTACTTTTCCAAAAGTATCTCCTGTTGGCGGCTGTTGAAGGCTGGATTGACCTTTTGTACCTTTAAAACAGCTGTATTTTTATGATCCTAGCAGATCTCAGTTTTTCATGCAGCTGTTAACATAACTTCTTTGGACAAAAATGCTAATGTGAAAACAAGTAGAAGTATATACTACAGGTTTTAATAATACTGTGCGGATGAATTGAAACATTTTTCTGTCCAGTTAATAATCCTAACTCTGATTTGCCTCCTTTGATTTGGTGAAACATGACTGTTCTGTAAGCAGCTTGTTTACTTAGGAGCAATGCAAAGCATGTATCTTGGAGCATGGTTATGGAGCTTTGTTTTGTGTTTTAGGTTTAGTCTGTTTTTTCAAATTCTCAGTATCATCCCAACCATTAGAAAATAAAATATCAAGGTAGTCTTCACATATGTAGATAACTTGTCTCTTTAAATTGTGTGGTAATTGTAATTCCACTTGTGTACTATGTGGCATGTGAGAAAATTGGCATTTGCTCTGAAATTCGGATGTTGCAATTTGAGAAAACTTTTTGGTTTGGAGTATGAAGCTGGTATCTTAAGTGAATTTAAAAGTAAAATCTTATTTTTATTGCAAGTCAAATTGTACATTGTAAAGATGGGTCTTACCTATCATCAATCCAGGGTAACAAAATACACAATGTTCGAGTCCTTCTGACTGCTAAACATGGACTACTTCCAGCTCTCCTTTTGCCTATATTCTTAGCGAATTCTGTGAAACGGCTCTAATACCATGAAGCCCATGTGTGAGGATGGTGAGATCAGAGCTTGTTTTCAGCCCGTTTTTCGCTGAGCTGAGGCACGCTGAGTGCGGCATCCCGGTGCCGGGGGGTGGTGGCGCTGCAGCCGGACCGCCGCTGAGACCTCTGCTGGCCGTGGGAGCCCAGTGCTCTTCCTGCAGCGTCTGAACATTCCCGGCTGTTCAATACTGGTCTCTACTAGCTGACAAATTCTAAACGAGGAGATAAGCCTCCAGGTGGCATTGGTTTCTGAAAACTTGTTTAGAACAAGTGGTGGTTCATGTCACTAAAATATTTAAAATCTCTTTTTAAAGCATAGGCGTTGTAAGAAAACTATTCCTGAAAGCATCTGCACGTCAAACCTGAGTTAATGTTGACATTATGTAGTGATTTGAAAAAAATGTAACAAGCCTTAACTAACATTTTTTCCTTTTAGTATGAAAAATCTGCTTTTGGGGGAGCACATAATTAGCTTTAGGAATCTAATAATATTGAATATACTTTTTTAATTACTGCTTTTTGGTTTTGTGGTTTTATTTAAGCATGCTAAGCTAAGCCTCTGTATTTTTTGTTTTTTAGATTTGACACAGTTGAAGGCATGTAAGTGGTCATTTAAATTTTTCCAAAAGACTTAAGACAAAAATTCTATAAACACATAAAGGATTTCACTGTTTGATGTTTCAAATTTAAAACAGTTTCCTGATATCCCACTCTTGGCATTGTTTTTTCCACTAGCAGTTGGTTTGTTTTTTTTTTCCCCCTAAAGCTGTGCTACTGCAAATATTAGGAATTTATCAGTGCTTACAGTGATAAATACCTCTGTAAAAATGCATCCTCTTTAGAAACCTTTTGGCTAAGATTCAAGTCAAATTTGATCAAATTTCAAAAATCACTAGAAGTACATAAATTAGGAATTCCCCTGGTTTCTATCCATAGCTCAGTTATCTTTATATAGATGCTTATAAAGAATTAGTGGAATTTCTATCCTTACCTGTAAATATACAGTTCCTCATTGAACTGGGGATTTAGTAACTTTGATAATTTCTGACCATGATTTTATCTTGTTACCTGCTTGCAGAGGTTCTACTTTGCACATATCTAGAATAATTTTTAATTTCTGCACAATAACTTAGAGGATTGTTATTAGAGCACATGTCCTCTGAAATCAGTTAAATGTTTTAGATTTTATATCTTTGTTTAGTAGTTTGTAGGTTTTTTCCCTTCAGCTCTTTTTTCTTTTTTTGAGTATGTTTTTTGATTGTTTGTTGTTGCTTAAATCCCTGTATAATTTTGTCCTGAAACACAGGGTGATGTGCTTTTACGTGTGTCACATCCTCAGGACTTAACAAAACCAGTTGTGACCTGTGTTGTAAAGCTCTCAGCTGTAAATGCTTGCTTGTCAGTTTAATCCGATTTTCTGTGCAGACTTACTTTTACCACTTTCTCAAATACAGCTTTGCATGACATCTCCTTTGGATTACTAAGTTTGCAATCAAAGGACGGTTTTGCACCCCTTTCAAGTTAAAACTGCAGCAATGATTCCTCAATATTTATTCTACTTTGTAGATTAATTTTTGAAGAGCAGATGCATTTGAGAACTTTACATCTCTAGAAGAAAATAGTCTTGTTTTGACAGATGCTTAGCTTCCACAAGTACTGCTACTCACCGCTTCTTTCACTTCCTTGGTATTTTTGTGCATTATTGTACCTCACCTGTGTTTAACCATAAATTCTTTCCTTGTAAAAGATTGCCAGCAGTTGGCTTTTTGAAGGACTAAAGTAAAAATTGAACTGAAGATCAATTTCCATTCTGTATATTATACAACATTTTGCTCGCAAGTTCAAGCATTGCAACTATTAATTCAGATTCAGTTTAATGTATACATTAGACGTACTCTGGTGATTGATTGTAACGATTCCAAATATAATCAGTTCTTCATTATCTCTAGATCTCAATCATCCTGGTTTTTTATTAGATATTTATAGTGAAACTTACTATTTAAAACCATATCACCATAACATGGATAGCAGGCTTATACAGCTTTAAAAATTCAGAAAGTATCAATCTAAGAAAGTATACCATAAAGTATATGGAAAACTCATGTACATTATTTTTATACATTACATTTATTAATAGCTTTCTGAAGGAAAACCTTCCAACTAATACTTTGAAATACTGATGTTCAGTTGCCCAAACTTTTCTTTTGAAGCTGATCTCTCTCTAAAACTATGACCAGAGCATTCAACACAATTGTAATGTTAAATGTCTCTTGGGCTCACTTGGAAACAGTGAAGGTTTAGAGAGAAAATAGGACTTTAGCCTGCAGCACTCTTAATTTTCTTATTATATCCATTAATTTTTTTATATATTTGAATTATGGGGAAGAAAAAGATGCCTGAAGATCACTTGGAAGATGGTAATTTTCTTTTTCTTGTTATAACACTGATTTCCTCTCTTCCTAAGACCAGGTGGTGCTACAGATAAAGTCAAGAGTTTCTGTTAGCTTAAATGTAGTGTACATCAATTGTGCGGGAGGAAAAGACATAGTATGAAATATCTTTTTGAGTAAACCTCATCTGAACAGTTAATACAATAATGCAAATTGAATTTAAGCTATCAGTGCCTACAGCATTGTGTTTCTCTTACTGCATCAGCATTTTTATCTCACTTTTTCCAGATACCCTAATCTAACAGACAGAGAAAAAATTTCTTACTAGCTAACTATTTCTTCTGGATTTATGGCAGGAGCCCATTGGCACAGATGGAGGAGGAAAGGAGGGAGCATGTAGCCAAAATGAAAAAAATGGAAATGGAAATGGAACAGGTGTTTGAGATGAAAGTCAAAGAAAAAGTTCAGAAACTGAAGGACTCTGAAGCTGAGGTAATCAAAATGTTTTAAACACCAATATAACTTGAGGCTGAACAAGTGTAGAGATGGGACTTTTTGCCAAGACTGCAGCATAATTGATTCCATGTTGGTTTGTATGTGTAAAGACAATACCGTTCTTCTTTCTCAGCTTGTTGCCTTTGCTGAAATGGTATAAGCCTAAACTTAAAATGTAATTTTAATGTTCACATGCATTCTATTTTTATTTTCAGTCATAGCATGTTAAAATACTCCTGAACTTCCTTACCCTCTTCTTCAACCCTTTTCTTCAGAATATTTTGTATTTATTCTTCTTGAGACTTTTATGCCTTACATAAGCTAATGCAATAATGATCATTTGTTGTGTGTATTGAAAAAGCATTTCAAGAATTGGACACAATACCTATAAGACATCACCTAAATGAGAATTACTAGGCAAAAGAAGAGGCAGATTTGTTTTTGTCAATGTTCTGGTATAATTTGAACAAATTTTATGGATACATTAACTCTGTCATCTCCAGGTGAAGTCCTCACAGTCAAACTGATTTTTACAGGCTTCAAGGGTCTCTGAAAATGATCTTTTTAAATGGACTATTAGAATTAAAAGTTTAAGTAAAACTTAAGTAAAACTTAAAAATTAAGTATTTTTTTTTTAAGTTTTGAGAAAGCAGTTTCTCACAAGAAGCCTAATAGAGAACTGTCAAAGTTCCTAAAGGAAGTTTGTCTTTAAATTTGAGGAAAAATGAGGAAACTTGAAATGGTAGTTGAAATGCTTGGCAGCCTAGGCACTGTAAGGTGCCAAGACTTACTGGATCAGAGGAAAAAAAAGTGAATCTAGATTTTTTTCTTTTTGAGAACTGAATAGATAGGGATATGAATAGTAAGATACACCAATCAGCAATCTGAGGATTTTAAAGCTATGTGTTTTATCTGGATCATGTTTTTTTGTAGTCACTTGATTTATCCTTTCCTTAATTTCTGTCTTGAATCTTTTTGAACCCTGTCATACTTCTGGGCTTCACATTTTCCTTGTTATGTGAAAAAAAAATTCCTGGTTTTCTTGTACTATCTGGTGACTTTTTGACTAAGTGTATCCTGTGATACCAGTTTATGTTCATGCAATTCATTCTTCTTTCTTCTTCACTGTTCATGGCTCTTTAAACTTCGGTTGTATTTATCTAAATGTAGAGAAGTAGGCAAGACACAGTGCCATGTAAAAATATGTGAAAGGAAATACATTTTTCAAGGGTTTGTGTAAAACGGGGTCTTGCAAGAGAGTAAGGAAAGAGGAGGTCGCATCACTTTCTCTGAAGTGTGGACATGAGGTCAGAGGAGGGGATTCTGCCCCTCTACTCTACTGTGGTGGGACCTCACCTGGAGTGCTGCATCCAGCTCTGTGTTCCAGCACAGGAAGGATGTTGATATGTTGGAGTGAGTCCAGAGGAGGCCCACCAAGACAATTAGAGGGATGGAGGACCTCGTATAAGCGAACGCTGAGAGAACTGGAATTGCTTTTTAATTGGAATTTGAGCATCTGAGTCCATGCCCTTGGCGGGAAGGTTGGAATGAAATGATCTTTAAGGTCCCTTCCAAACCAAACCATTCTATGATTTACCTCAATTCAAAAAAACATTACACCACACAAAAGGAAGCACTTCTTGTGACAAATGTTTTCTTCCTCACAGACAGTCAGTCTGTCCCATCAACTGGCAGTAGAGAATTCTTATTCTGTTTTGGAATGTATGCAACTCACTTCCTCAATAATACTAATTCATTTTATTAGTGAATAAATTAATCCACTTATTTTTTTTTTTTTCTAAATAGATCCACAATACAGTTAATGCTATCAGATGAAATCAATATTTTGGTTTTTTTTGCCCCACACAGAAAGTTAAAGGTACTGCTCTTTTATGCATTAGTGATACCCAAATGCTCTGCAGTTTGCTGCTTAATGTTTGTATCAAATACCAAAGTATTTTCAAATTTCCTTTTATTTGCCAAATGCAACTGCTTACAAATACTGTTTGTAAACTGGGGCAGCACTTGGGCCATTGTCTGTTAACAGTAAAATGAAGTTATGGGATTAATAACCTTATGGTTTCTGTAATTGGCAATATGTGTTTCATTGGAGTTTTTAGTCTGAGCTACTTTCTCTGAAGAAAAATAGAATATATACTTTTGTTGCATCAGTAAGTTCAGATGCTGACGTTTGTTAGTACAGTTCCAAAAGTTGCTGTGCTTTCTGCACCTACTGACTGTTTGTAATCTCCTACAGCTGCAGCGACGCCATGAACAAATGAAAAAGAATTTGGAGGCACAGCACAAAGAATTGGAGGAAAAACGTCGTCAGTTTGAGGACGAGAAAGCGAACTGGGAGGCTCAACAACGTATTTTGGAACAACAGAATTCTTCCAGGTAAATTGGAGTCTTGTCCTGCAGTTCTTGGTAAAAGTTCTGTAGCTCTCTGCTCAAAGACAATTTCTGAGACAGTAATGGTCCATCATGGTCATTGACCACTATGGAGATGTCACTTAGAAGCTAAGAAAAATCTTGAGCTCTTTTTAGTTACAAGTGACCATATTTCAGGAATAGTGGGAAGATTATTAGCTTCTAAAGCAGGTTTTAGCCTGCAAAAACATGGTGCCCACATATAAATATTTATATGTAAAAAAATAAGTGTTTATATTGATAGATGACATCAGACTTCTACGGGATGAAGAACTAAAGCTTTGAGAACGAAAATGTTTTAATTCCCCGTGTTCTTTGTAGGGGAAATCTGGTGATAACTGCATTGCTTGATTCACACAGTACAAGTACTGTGTACCTAGTAAATTTCATCCATTGTGTTGAAACCAGTAAAGCCCTATTAAAATGGCTGTTTTAAAGGGTGTATGTAATTTTTTTTTTAAAAAATCAGAACATATATGCCTTATTTAACAATTTTTTTTACTGTCATTTTAGAACCTTGGAAAAGAATAAGAAGAAAGGAAAGATATTTTAAATGCATCATTTTGACCACCAGTTATGTATCAGTTGCCAATATGCCAGCCTGGACATCTGTGTTTGTTGGATCCGTTGACCAATTTTGCACCAGTCTTACCCATAGTAATGGATTTAACAGCATGACAATTTTTTGTTAATTTTGATGGAGAGTGAGATTCCTTGAATTGTCTAGGGTGTTTATACTTGGAAAAATAACAGCTCCAAGTACCTTTTTTCATTTTTTTTTTAACAGGTATCATTTTCATGCAAAAGAAAACCTTTTACTGTTGCACAATCATGTACTGGTGGTTTGGCGGTTTACAGGATATCAAAAATGCAGGACTCTAGACAGTTTTAATGAGGATAAATTGCCATAATATGATGCAAACAGTGCTTCTGTATTATTATAGTAGAAGAATTCCATTCAGTGCAGCATATACAATAATGTAATTTAGTCTAACAAGTTGACCCTATTTTTGACACTTCCATTGTTTAAAAGGACACATGGAAAAACAAAAGTTGTAAGCTTACAGTGCACCTAAGCTTTTTATAATAACCCTTTTATGTTTTGAATTGTTTAAATATATGCTATTCTCATTTAGTAACTTCTTTAGCCAGAAGGATCTCATTACTGCTTCATTTTTTGTAATAACATTTAATTTAGATATTTTTCCATATATTGGCCCTTCTAAATAGAATATAGCTTCTTTCATATGGTAGGAACCAGTGAGCAAAACTTTCCTTTAACTCCCTTTTTACATTCTATGGTTAGTAGCAGGAAAATGCATTTATAGGTCATTTCTAGGCAAAATTGTGGAGTTAACTACCAACCTGTTTCTACCTGTGTATGGTCTTTATTTTACTAGAAATGGGAATATGGCCTCAAGAAGAGCATCAACATTTTACATTTAGCTGTATTCATATACTGCATTTCTGTATTTTTGTTTGTATTGTAAAAAGTTACATAATAAACAATGTTGTGATGTAATACCCTGCTGTGTCAGGAATTGTAATGGAGTTGAACAGCTGGGTACTTCTCTGGAAATGTGTGAACTTTCTGATTGACCATTGACCTGTGTCTTTGATTCATCTGAGGAATCAGTTTAGGGTGTAGAAGACCCCATTTCCATGGTCATGCTCTGAATTGGCTAAACAAGGATCTTTCTGTCTTGCCCAGGAGAGGGCATCAAGTGCTTGCACACCCTGTGCTATGTCCTATCAGCTCCCCTACCAGCAGTTCTGCTTTTCCTGCTGTTCTTACTGCCTTCTTGCAAGCTTTTAGGAGGCTGTGGTGGATGGGTGGGAAACAACACATTTGTAAGTTGTTAAAAAATGATGGGGATTTCTTATTTCTATGTTTGCCTATGGAATGATGAAGAATATATAAGTTTTTTGCAGATGTTCCCTGTATTATCCCTGTTATCACTCTGTTTCTGCTCATTTTACTTTTACTTGAGTTATGGTTACAGAAATATGATTTATTCAGCTAGCTTCTCAAAGAAATTGCATTTTCAGTAGTCTGCATAAGGGCCTTCTTGTAACTAATTTCAAATATTTTGCCTATCTCTTTTTCAGAGAAGACACTGAGTATCAGTAAGTGGACATCACTTCCCTTGCAAGTAAATAGAATTGCAAAATTTGGTCTGTGATATATCTCAGAAGATGCACACTGCTTGCATCTACCCCTCAAGTTTCAGTTTAATTCAATAAATTGAATTATTCTATAACCAGGTAACAGTTACCCTCTAAGACAGAATTCTGAACTGCTTTTTGGACTCATCAAAATTGAGGATGCACTGTATGTGGGTATATGCTGGTACTTTAGCATCCCCATTTGCTCTGAAATAGAGATGTCATTTATCAGAAAACTTGGTTTCACTATGCTTGTCTTCATCCTCCCCACTGTTATTCTCTAGCTTCTCACACACACTCAGGATGATCAGAAACTTGTGTAAGCCCATTAGATCTTTTGTATTAATCATAAAATCATGGAATAGTTTGGGTTGCAAGGGCTCTTTAAGTTTAGTTCCAGCCCCTACATCATGGATAGGGACACCTTCCACTAGACCAGGTTGCTCAAAGCCCCATCCAGCCTGGCCTTGAACACTAGCAGGGATGGAGCATCTAGAGCTTCTCTCGGCAATATAAGCTATAACACGGCATTTGTATTTAAATGAAAATGCAGAGCATGTGTTTGGAGTTCTCTCCTGAAATAGAGCATTGCCCTTTTGGGGAAGACTTCTATCACCTCAGCTTTTTTGTTAATGCTTTGGCTTTTCATGGTGACTTTGGGCTGCACCAGGGCTTTTGTATGAAAAAAAAAAATGAGAGTGATGTGTGAACCTCTGCAATACAGTAGCTGTGTAGCAAGTACAAAACAGCTAAAGAAGGACTATGAGACAGCCCAGGCTTGTATTTTTTTTCATTTACTGAATAAAACATAATTTAAAGGTGTTATTTTGGCGAAGCCAAAACTCATTTTACTTGCTAATATTTTGGTACTAAAATTTCACTGAATTAGTGTCACAACTCCGAGCATATGCAGCAGAGGTTTTGTGGTGTGTCTGCTGATTAGCCAGAAACCTGTTGCATCCAGGTGTTACTGGATACTACTGGACTTGTCTCCTGTTTCTTTTTAAGTATTCAGAGAAACACCACCTGCTCTGCAGAGGCACAGAAAAAGAGCTGTTAAGGAGCAGTTCTGTGCATCTTCTGGACATTTCCGTATCAAGACTTGCTCCAATAACATAGTCCCGGGTAGTTGTGGGGCTGGAAATTTTGCCGCTTTCATATGAGAATGAAGACCTCCATTCAGCTTAGTGTATGTTATGTGAAAGAGGTAGTGAGGGAGAGAAAATCCTGCTCCTGCCAAGCATGGCACTGCAAACAGCCTGTTCAATGTGCAGTTGCACTTAAATATAGGGGGTAAGAATATTTCATTTTAAAGCTGGGTACAAAAATGCATCTTTATATATGAAGAAGTGAGTAAAGACTGCAAACTTATTCTTTTGATAAAAAAATACATTCCCACATTGGGTTAGCTTATCTGGCTGACCACAATGAAGGTTCAGCTTCCCGAGTACCACTGCTGAAATTGCTGCTTCCAGCATGAAATACAAAGTTTTGAGGGAATGATGTAGTTCTTTTGGCTTTCACTGCAATTTTCCGATTTGATAGGCAGTGAGCTGCTGATGCTCTGACTCCTTGAAAGGCCACATGTTGGACCTCTTTTGTTCAGGTGACACTGTCACCAGAGTACTCTTGGTCAGGCTGCCAAAACCATTCCTCAATTGGGCACCTTGGGGAATGCAAATCTACATTTCCCCTTCATCATTTCCACAGTAAGCATAAGAGATTCTTAATTGTTAAGGATTGCTTTTGTTTTCATTGATTCAAGAAACCCCTCAATCTGAATTTAAATATAAATGGTTTAAAAGAATGCTTTTAAAGGTTTCAATACAGATAAATCAATATGGAAGTCAAGAATTGGGCCGGATCACTGGTTTGTGCTTAGACAATAAGCAGGAACTGTAGCTGAAATTGTGGAGCAAGCCAGTACATGAAGGGTTCATCTTCCTGTTTGTGGAGCATTGTCAGGCTGATTTGTCTGTGGGTAGTGAGGGCAGGCTGTGTTAGTGCCCAAGGTAAAGATGTACTTTTCCTTGTGGATTATCTGATGAGGTTGTTTTTGCACACAGTTCTTGGGTTTCCAGCCCTTAGTGTTTACAAGCCTTTCTTAATGCAGTTGATGTTTCTCCACTGCCAACATCTCTGTTTCTTGACCTTAAGCTGTTTAAGGCTCAACAAAGGCAGTTGCTCCCTTCTTCACAACCCATACCCACCTCATCCCACATTCTGGTATCTTGTTCTGCCAGGTTCCTGGTGGGTTTGGTGGCCAGCCATCAGTATAGCCTGCTTCTCACACCAGGTTCTGCTGTGCTACTCTTCCTGAAAATGGGCTGTGCCTGCCAGCACCTTCAGGATTGGAGCATGTCTCAACCTTAGCTGCATGCTGTGGGTTTGCCCACCCCTGCCTTCCTGTTGCCACTTGGTTACTTCTCCCAGGAGCTACTCGGCTTGTTCCTCTTGACAGTTTCCCTTGTTTCTAACTAGTCACAAGTGTTCAGTGGTAAAAGTGTGTGCTATATCCTGGTAAAAATGACACTGGTCACCTTCAGGGGCTGCCAATGGGATTCCTACCCCACACCCAGATCTAAAAACACCTGCTGGTGCTGGAAAAAAGCACTGCTCCTGTCCTCTTGCCTTGATGGAGGTTATTGGCCATCTTTGGCTCTGGGCAATAGAGAGGAATCTCGGTAAGCAGAAGGTCTTCCCTTGCTGTGGTCCCAGGAATATATAGCTGTGAGACTGGAGAGTTTGATCCATTCATGGGGTGTTTCTGCATGAGCAGAAGGGGATGCAGGAAGGCATCTTAGACTACAGGTGGGGACTCAGCAACAGCAGTGGGGGAGCTGCAAGTGGTGTGGGGTGCTAAGCAGTGCTGCTGTGGTACAAATAATTCCTGCATGCTGCACCCTGTTCTCTTCCCTTGCACTATTAAAAGGGGATGACCAGTGGAACGGATTCTTGAGCAATGTCATAAGAAACTGCTGACTGACAGGAAAACAACTCAAAATTTTTATCCATTCCCCTTGTGGTTGAAAAAGTAGCTCTGGTTCTGTAATATGTCACCTCTGCACTGTTACCTGGAGAGGTTTATGAGGCAGCTGAGATGCATGCTTTGTGCAGACAGGGCAGTTTTTTAATGAAGGTGATCATATTTCAATTTGCCCTGGGACAGCTACACACATAGGTCAAGATAAAACCTGTGATTTCACTTTACTAAGGGAATATAATTCCTCTGTCTTATCAGATAGCCCCTGCTCCAGTCTGCCAGCAATAATCTTCACAATGAAAGGAAATGGAAAAAGCAGTCATGTCACAGTGACCAGATTTTGGTAGTGTAGCAAGATTACAGAGAGGCAAGAGGAATCCCTTTTCTGCTCTCAAGACCTCATTTGGTAACCTTTAGAATGTCCTCCTCTCCTTTGGGAGCTGCTGACTCACTTGTCCCCAGACTTGACTCATCTGAGATCCTGCATGTGTTGGGGCAGTCTCAAGCAAAATATAGGCTCGGCAGAGGAGAAGCCCTAAGGAGAAGGATTTGGGAGTGCTAATGGATGAGAAGGTGGGTGTGATCCAGGAATGTGCCTTTGCAACCCAGAAAACAAATGTATCCTGGGCTGCTTGCAAAGCAGCATGGCCAGCAGGGAAAGAGAGAGGATTCTGACCCTTTGCTCTGGTGAGACCCCACCTGCAGTGCTGCATCCAGCTGTGGGAATCCAGCACCGGAAGGAAATGGACCCATTGGAGAAAGTCCGGAGGATGCCACAAAAATGATCAGAGTGATGGAGTATCTCTCCTGTGAAGACAGGCTGAGGCAGTTGGGGATGTTCAACCTGAAGAAGAGAAGGTTCCAGGGAGACCTTAGCACACCTTCCAGTACTCATAGGGGCCCTGTAAGAGAGCTGGAGAGGGACTTTTAACAAGGGCTTGGAGTGATAGGACAAGGGGGAATAACAGCTTTGAACTGACAGACAGGAAGTTTAGATTAGGTATTAGGAAGAAATTCTTTGCTGTGAGGGTGGTGAGGCACTGGAACTGGTTGCCCAGAGAAGGAGTAGGCACCCCATCTCTGGAAGTGTTCAGGGCCAGGCTGCATGGGGCTCTGAGCAACCTGGCCTAGTGGAAGGTGGCCCCTCCCGTGGAACGGGGGTGAAACTAAGATGGACTTTCAGTTTCCTTCCAGCCCAAACCATGCTATGGTTCCTGGTGAAGAGGAAGGCTTACTTTGTATGTGCCATGCCTGAGAACTGTGTTGACAGCATTCAGGCCTTCACATGAATAGTAAAGTCCTCTGAGAACTTTGGAAAGTCACCTAAAATTGCAATTTTCCCCAGTTTTTCCTCTGTAAACAGAGATTCATGCCTCCCTGCAGAAGCAACAGTTTCTTTACTTGCAGGAGATGTAGGCAGGGCAATGAGTCTTGGCAAAGTAGATGAAGGACTGAGTGTCCTGCTACCTGGCATGTCATGAGCTCCCTTCCTGTTCTGCTGCTGTGTTGGTGATTCTAGACCCTGCATGGAACTGGTTGAGCCCTCAGAAAACTAACCAGTTGCAGAGTAATTTCATCATGTCTGGAAACCTTACAGAAATAAAATTCATATTAAATCTGTGTGATTCCCAAGGCTTTGCATCTCCATTCCTGTGCACCGGACTCTGGTAGGGTTTTTCCCCTGTCCCCACAGATGGTGTAGCATACTCGCTGCTGTTCCTTCCTGGCCACAGCCACTGGTCTGGCTGCTCAGCCCTGTCTCCAGTATCCTAACTGCATCTGCAGCTGAGCCTCCCTTCCAGATAGTTGCGATTAATAGATTTTTTTCCCAGAGGCATTTTACCAGGGGGAATAGCAATCCAATGCTGCTGTTTCATCAGCTCTGACTGCAGAGCAACCGGGGCTCATTTTATTTAATTTCTTATTATTTGCCAAGCTACTGTCTCACAGAAACATCAGCATTTTTATTTAATCCTGCACAAATAACATATGCTCTAATTCTCAATATTACAGCCTAATTCTTTGAATTGCAAATAAGGGTAGCCATTTCACTCCTATTCCTAGTGTGTTAGGCCATAGACTTTTTAACAGTTCTTTGAAAATAATTGTTAAAAATCCCTTCTGTCTTTAATTTGCTTTTGGTTGCTCAAGATTTGGCTCTCTCCAAAGGTTTGCACTCCATGCTAGGTGGCACCAGGGAAAAGGTGGCAGCTAAGCTAAAATGGGCTCATCTGAAGGTGATGTTTGCTTGCTGTGTAGCCCCCACGATGAGCCAATCTGATTACAGTGAAGGGTGCAGAGAAAGGATTTTTGTCGTCTGTTATGTTTGCCAGCAGTACAGTGGAAGAGGAGCTGCTGGAACCTGAGTTACAAGCAGAAAAAAAATAATCTGTTAATCCCTGGAACATGCACAAAAATTCAAATCCCATGAATGACCCAAACCATAGGGAACTGATGTCTGCCCCTATTTAAGCAGCAGGGGCAACATCCTCTGCCTGATGAAATTCATCTTAGGTTTCTATGAAGGGTTTATTTTTTCTTCTTTTGGAACAAGAAAAGCCTCAGGATCTGTTTGCAGCCTCTTCCTTTCCAGGGAGCACCTTGCCAGCGCCTCCAAAGGAAAGTCTGCAGAAGAACAGTAGGAAAGTGTCTTGTCTTCTGTGCTACAGCTCCTGTTTAGAGAAGGTATTTCTTCCCCTGTGAGTTGAATGGCCTTCACTGAGCATAACCTGAAGTTAATCAGTGGTGTGTGCAAGGGCACACAGGAATGCGTCCATGTGTACTGACAAATGCTTTCCCTACGTGGTGGCTTTAGAAGATTTGGGAAAGATGCAGAAAAAGAGATTTCCCTAAATACAAGAATGTGCGCAGGTGTGTGTTTTAGTGGCTTCTCAAATTGGCAATTGAGAAAAACATCTCCATTTTCCTATTCCCAGCATTTCCCTGCAGAGCAGCTTTGTGACCTCCAGGACTTTCCTCATACTGCCTTGTTTTCCCAGCCTGCTGCTTGCCTTCCCTGTGGTCATGCCCTGATCCTTCTTCTCCTGCTTCTACAGTGCCTGATGTGCCTGTAGAAAAAGACCCCCCCAGAGCTGCCTCCTCCCCACCCATCCTGCTCTTCTTCACCTCCCCATTGTCATCGCCTGCCACTACCTCATAATTCCTCTCCTCACTGTGCTTGCAACAGCTCCTTGTACTGAGGGTTCTGTTGCTCCACTGAGCAAGGGGATAATGAGGGAAAGCTGCTTGGCAATGAACTGCTGCGCTGGGCAAGTAGCGCTCAGCCCTCATGTGCTCCTGTTATTGGCTCCTCATGCGCTCCAGCTCTCCACCTTCTTTTTCCAGCTGTTGGGCACAGGGACTGCTCAGCTGTCCCAAGGCTGGGTTTGGCCTGCAGGGAGAAGTGTCCTGAAGCTGAGATGGGAGGTAGCAGAGCTGTAGTCCCAAGTGTTTGGGATGCATCTGATTGCAAGCTGGGCACCCATCTTGGATGATGTTTTAAAGCATGACTCCGTGCGTCTTGTTCATACTGCCTTTAATGAAGCATCAAGTTTAAAAGGTGTTGCTGCTGCTGTTCTTTCTGCTCCCACTGCTAAATCTCAGTATGCTCCTGAAGTCTTGTGTGGGCCTTAGTGGGCCACAAACAAAACACTTGTAAATATGAATTCAAGCCCTAACTTGAAATATCCTGGCAGCACTCTGGTATCACATTGGTTAGGCCTGAGATATGGTGGCTTTACCACAATCCTTGGGACCTCAAACTCATAAATAGTCCACAGTCTAACTTCTGCATTTTTGAACCTCAGCTTCTCAAAAAGGCTTCTGTAGACCTGCTCACTCAATTCACTGTTTGTTTCTGTGTACTTCATCTACCACCTTGCTCAGTCTCAATCTGGTGGAATGGGGAAAGACATTTGGATTTATCTCTAAGTGGGGAAGGCTAATTTTTAAATGAAAGCTGCTTGAAGAAGCCTAAAATTATTCCTGGCATAGGAGGGCCCAGAGTCCAAAGTGGTTTAATTGTATGATTTCTAATGAATCAAAGAGAACCTCAGTAATTTCTCCTGTGTGCTGTCTTCATCTTACATCTGTGTTCTTATGAAGCATACTCAGTCTCTACTCTCCAACTCTTCTTATTGATGGGTAATCTCAATGGCCAGAGGTAAGGTTGTATTTTGTTTTAAACACAGAGAAACTAACAAATTAAGTGAGTCTATTATGGAGAAAGAAGCAGCCAGAAAATTATGTCAAGATCACAAGATCAAGGTACAAGTTTGAGGTTATGTCTGTAACTGTGCAGACAGTAAAGGCAGTCCAGAAATTCCTGGAAATTGTGGAAGAGACACACGACACTGATTTAAGAGATACTAAAATATTTCTGTCTGTAAAGACAGATGATCAGCAATAGATGGCTGGAAGCTCAGGGGATTTCATTTGATCTGGGTGAGAAGGCCAATTTATGAAGTCACAGAGTGATTATAAGCAGTGAGGCTTGCCATGGGCATTGGCAATAGACCTGCTTCCACTTTCTATTTCACCTTCTGCTCTTGTGGTTGTATTTCTGGTGTGTGATTCATACTGCTCTTTTCCATTTGCCTTAAACTTTTCCTTTTTGAAACCTCTTCTAACCATTGTTCTTCCTTAATTCCAGGTTTATATGTCTTCCTGTCTTTTTGTTTGCAGGTACTATCCCTAGCCCCATGAAGCTAGAGAAATGCAGTTGCATGGAGAAAGCATGCAAAGAAATGGTCTTGTGTATTTAGATATTTAATTTTCACATTCAGAAAAGGCGGAAGCAGGTGTTAAACCCACTCCTTCCTACTTGCTGCAAGGGAGAAGGACTAACTCCTGAGAGCAAACTTGGAGAGGGACTGGCCAGGGAGCAGCACTGTGGAAAGTCCTGGGGGTGGGACAGGACCTGAGTGTGAGCTCCCAGTGTGCCCTGGCAGTGATGGAGAGGAGCACCTCCCATACCTATGTGCACAAGCACAGCCCGTAGGTTGAGGGAAGGAGTTCTCTGCCTCCACTTGGCACTTGTTAGACCTCATCTAGATGCCTCATTCCTACAGATACCTGATGGATGCCAATGAACTGCAGCGAGTTCAGGGAGCTCCCACGGCTGTGCTGATGCCCAGGAGGCTGGGAGGCCTCTATCACTGGAGGTTTTACAGCCCAGCTGAATAGAGTGTCCCAAATACCCTGCTATGAGCTTTGAGCAGGGAGTTGAAATAAAACCCACTGTGATCCTTCCACCTATTTACTCTGTGCCCCTCTGTTGGAGTCTGTAAGTCAAGAGTCTGAATTCTTCAGAGCGAAATCATAATGCAGGAATTGAATTAAATCCTTTAGATGGATTGAAGTATGTTAAGCCACTCACACATAAAGTAGAGGCATAAGTTTGTTTTAGAATAAGCAAGTAATTAAGTAAGAATAAGTTTTAAGTGATTTTAGTGAGTAAAGGTCTTATATACCAGAGTAGAAGTGCAATTTCTCGAGCCCCTCGGCCACAGGGAGAGATGTCCAGACCCCCAGAAGCTGCATCTCGGGGTGTTTATGTCGTAGTGCCTGAGTGGCGGTTGTGCCTAATCCCCGCAGAAAGGCAGCTGCGGGGCCAGATGTTACAACTCCACTGAGCTAATTCGGGATGTAGGGGCTGGCGCCTGCCCCTCCTGCCACATCTCCCAGCATCCTGCAGCAGCAGCTGCTAGGGCAGGAACAATCATCGCATGTTCAGGCCCCTGCAGAGCACCGTGTCCCGGGGCTCCGCTGCAGTGTCCTTGAATGTGCCGCCGGCAGCGTTCCGGCTGCGGTGTCAGCTGTCCCCCAGCCCCGCATGAGCGCCGGAGAACGTGAGTGGTTTTCAGTGCCCTGAGCCGATATGCTCCACACCGTGAAAGGATGGCGTGCTGGGTTTTCAGTGAGAGCCGATTTCCCAGACGAGGAATTTCTGTCAGGGATACTAACTCCCTGCTGGTTCAAGCTGAGTGCTTCAAGTGGCTCTCACTGATGTCTTAAAAATAGAGATATCCTTAATAGATCCCTAAGACAGGAAAGGTTCTTGTTCTCCAGCAAAATATGTAGTCACCCTTGCATCAAGCATCATTGTTCCTGCCGCAGTCTTGCTGGCGTTTGGCTTTGTCTGGATGAGAGTCAAGAGGCTGCAACCTTTTCCTCAGGATCATTGCTTTGTCAAAGAGGGGTTTGGGTTGATTGAAACCCCAGGGATTTTCACAGACCTTGGTTTTATTTTGATGCCTCTTAAAAAAGTCAGTAAGTTACACCCCTCTGTTTCCTCACTCATCAATCTGAATGAACTAGCATCCAACATGGGCTGGGCAGTACCTACCAAGGAATAGGTATGCAGAGAGACTCTCACAGAATCACAGAATCATCATCAAGGTTGGAAAAGACCTTTAAGATCATCCAGTCCAGGTGTCCACCTAGCACAGCCACTGTAACACCTAAAACACATCACCCACAGCCAGATCCAGATGCCCTGTAAACGCTCCAGGGATGGTGACTCCACCACCTCCCTGGGCAGCCTATTCCAGTGCCTGACCACCCTAACAGTGATTTTCTTTTTTTAATCTAAATCTCCCCTGTCTCATGTCAAGGCCATTCCCTCTTGGAATGAGAGTCACTCCAGGCCCAGTAGAAGAGAAGAGCCCCCACCTGGCCATAGCCTCCTTTCAGGCACTTGTAGAGAGCAATGAGGTGCCTTCTGAGCATTCTTGAGACTAAAGAAGCCCAGCTCCCTCAGCTATTCCTCACAGACATGTTTCCTAAACCTTTCAGAGCCTTGTTGTCCTTCACTGGACACGCTCCAGCACCCCTATGTCCTTTTTGAAGTGCGAGACCTAGAAATGAATAGACTACCAAGGTGTGGCCTCACCAGTGCTGAGTACAGGTGCTGATCACTACCCTGGTCCTGCTGGCCTCACTGTTTTGATTTTTCTGTAAGGAATTAGCCTTGCAAGGACCCTCACAATGTATGGTTTTCTCTGTCACACCAAGGGAAGCTGCACAGGGACAGGGAGACTGGATTAGGAGAATATGGAGAGCTGAGTGCTGGCTGAGGTCAGACCTCCTGCTTCTCATTTGCTGTTTTTTGGCCAGCTCTGAATCTGGATGGATCCATAAGAGCCCAGCTCTGGTTATAGGAGCTCGGGCATGTATAGGAAAGGGCTCTGCACAGCAGGAGAGCAGTGGTCAGGCTTCATATATTATCTGAGAAAACCCCACACAATTTTGCACTATTTTAATCTTTAACTCACATTGGCTGTTCCTCCTAATCTTCTCTGATGCTGTTTACAGAAACACTGGGGGAGGATTTGAAGCACACTGCCGTGGCTCTGACCTCAAAGACTAAACCCCATGGAGAAATGGGATGGTTGGTTCAACTGTGGAGTCCCAGAATGCTGGGAGTTGGAAGTCAGCAATCCTGGCAGTGGGTCCAGCTGCTGGCCATGGCTCACAGAAGCCACCAGTGAGTGGCTCACACTGCAGAGGCACCAGCTGTCCCCCTGGAATGCTGAGGGAGGAAGGTAAAGATACCTCCTCAGTCACACGTTTGCAAGATTCCTGGATGAAAGATGCTAAAAATAGCACAATGTTTTTGGACATGCTGGGTTTCTTGATAAAGCTGTCAGCAATTAGTCTTCCTCCTGGCTTTGAACCAAAATGGAGGTGTGGGGGATTATGGCTGGGAGAAAGCAGAGCTACCCTGGGGTTGCGTGCTGGAGGATGCATAGGTGGTGCAGCTTTTTCCCAACTTTCTTTCTGCCTTAATACATCCTGACAAAAGATCTTCATGGCCAAAAGAAGGATGCCCTGAAATCATGAGGCTGGCTGGCTGAAGCAGAGCAGAGCAGGGCTGGACCATCCCATACTGGTTTAGAAAATCAGTGAGTGTCATATGAGAAAAGGCATTGTAATGGTCAGACATGGGTTGAACAGATTTGCCCCATGCATGTAGCAAAGGGAAATTCTCAAGGACATAATATAATGGGGAAAAGCTGGGATTTTCTTCCACAGCCCTGCAAACCCTGCCTGTGGCTGCTCAGAGCCCTGCAGCTGGGTTGCTCCGCAGTATTAATGCAAGCAGATTTGGTAGGTGTGCAGCCAAATAAGCCCCAAAGAAGCTGGGTTGTGCTGGGACCTCACAGTGGCAGGGACATGGGCAAGAGGTGCCTCTTGACAGTACTGCCCACACCAGTGATGGCTGTTAAACCCCTGCTGCAGTCACTTCCCAGGCTTGACAGGGAGCACAGAGCAGTGAGAAATATTGGAAGGCTGAGCCATTAGCAGGCAGCTTCTCATCAGTTCCCCAGCCAGCAGGGCTGCAGCCAAAGTAGTAATGCAGTGAATGACATATTCTTGGCAACTCTGGGTCTTGAGTTACTACCTCAGGGAGGAAACAGCCTGTGAAAAATGTCTTTGAAAACCAGTTGCTAGATAATCATCAGGTGGAGCAAGATGTAGCTTGAGTCACCTGCCTTTGGGCTGACTACCAGAGCTGCTCTCCTCTGCTCACCCTCACCCAGCAGGTTCACAGCTCCCTTACCAATGAACTCAGTCATAGCTGGCACTGCTGTGGGATGTCCAGCTCCCAGCAGTGCTGCTGCTGTTCATTGGAGAGCCCAGATTTCTGCTCTTCATGCAGGGAAAAGGTCTCTTTGCCCAGCAGAAGTAGCTGAGATACCCATATGGGATAAGAACACTGAAAGCTTGATCTGTGTTTAAATGTGAGTTTCTTAGCAGTGCTCACCTGGTTATCTTAACTAGCATAGACAGGGAAAGCTAAATAACTTTAAAAATACCCATCTACATGCTATGCAATGTCAGCTGGCTGTCTTGGAACAGTTTCTGCAGAAAGTTTTCCATCCCAGCTCTCACAGTGCAGGAATGAACCCGGTGGATGGGAAGTCACAGGAAGGAATAGTCAATCAGGAACCAGCACCCTTCCCATTTATTTTTAGCAGCAGTATCCAGTGGTATTTATGGGAATTTCCACCTCTACCTGTGTGTTGCTGTTGACTTCCTTCTCAGTGATATTACAGCTTCAGTCTTCACCACCTACAAGCAGATGCAAAGCAATCAACAAGCCCTTGCCTGGCCATGGGGAGGTGTGGCATGAGGGGGTCTGGCATGGTTACTGGTGTGGAATGCTTCCATCTTTTGTGTCCCCATGTTTAGCCTGAATGGCTTAATCCTCAGTGATGCTTTCCTCAAGTCAGACCTTGATAAGAGTTCAAACCATCCCTCTGAAACTGTAAATGTTCCCAAATCTTCATCCCCACCTGCCTGTACGAGAGAGTGAGCCAAAGCATTGCTGGTAGCAGGAGCTGGCCCTCACTCACTGGTGTCAGATGGATGCAGGGGATGCTCCATGAAAATGCTCTCTCCAGGCAGAAGTGGAAAAGCAATCACAATTTTATGATGTGTTGGGTCCTGCTGGGCATCTGGCATGCTGATCCAGATCCTGCAACTTCAGCACAATGTAGCAGCACAGACTATTTAATTAGCCCACCCGTTCAGCAGTGGGAAAGGGATGGAATTCACAAGCCTTGTATATCACCTTTTCTGGGCTCCACAAGGCCTTTAGACCCAAGAGCTGGCAAGGAGCACACCAGGAAGCAGGATGATGTTTCCCTACACTGGCAGGCAATAGCAAGCCTTGCCTTCCCTCTCTACCAGCCCTTTCTGCTTCCCTTCTCCCTTTTTGGCAGGGCTTAGAAAACCCATGTTACATCCATCCCTGGTATGACAAGACATTCCAATATTTTCTTAACCCATGAGGGCAGCAGTAGGGCAGCTGAGCTCCCAGCCTAGCATGCAGATCTTTCAGAGTACCATGACATCAGTCACGATTTGCCATTTAACCATTTAACTAATTTTACTGATCAGGTAACACAGGATGACCTTGCCTCCTGATGGACTTTGCTCTAGGGGCTACAGAGGGAATAGACAGACTTAGGGCACAAAGAAACCCAACCCCATTCCATCCTGGTGGAGCCAGGGTGTTCTGTTGCTTTCTGGCTCAACATATCCATCCTCTCCTGGCACAGGGATCCCAGCACCTTCCTGGAGTGGTAATAGTGCTGATTTCCATCAGCTGGGGTTTAATCTCCAGTAGCTGCCAGTTGTGGGCCAAGTTATATCGGGACCTGAAGGACCTTTCCTAGGTAAGGAGTTTGAGGTTGTTTTGTTCCCGTGGATGTGTTTCTGGTGTGTTCCACATGCTGTTGTACCAGGGAGCTCAGAAGATGTTTCAGCATCTGAGAGCAGGCATGGCAGGTAAATCACACTCCGGAGATGAAAGAAAAGTAAGGTTTTAAAAAAAGAATACTGTTTCCCATTTTTATTTCCTATAGATTAAGCCCTAAAATTTTAGGTGCTCATGTTCTTATGTAAGTGCTTCTTTCTGAAAGATTTGTGCTGTAAGCTGTTGTACTAAAGCTCTTCTCACATGCTAAAAAGCATGCTTTACCTTCTAAATATGACTGTGGGCTGTTAACTCCGCAGTGAAAACCAAAAAAAGAAGCAGATTATGAAGTCCAGTAGTAAAATGAAGAAGTGAGGGTTAAGATTTTAAATCTCCCCTGCCATCGGTTAGCTGGCATGTGGTTAGAAGGGTTTGTCTGGGCAGATATTGGGAAGGAGGGCAGGATGGTGTGGTGAGATGCTTTGTGGCCCACCTGGAAACCACTCAGAAAGATGCAAAGGGTGACAATTTTCTGCATGCAAAAGGGGCTGAAAACAATTTTTTCAGAAAACAGCCTTGGGAGATTTATGGAACCCTAGGAATAGACTATGACTGGAGAAGCACTTGAAGAGGGTTTAGCAGCACTCCTGAGTAAAGGGTGTGCAAGAGATGTCTTCCTGTTCTGTGCAGCTGAACTCAGGAAGCCACTGCTTCACCTGAATCTGGCCCAGCTGATTCATGCAGCTGTGCAAACTCTTAGCAGCCTTCTGGCTTCTGGAAGCTTCATTATTCCTTTCTTAATTTCTCTCCTCACATTAAACCAGTAAAAGAACAGCTTCCAGCATAGTAATTTGAATGGTGAAGGGTGGATGAGATTTTGAGGTGAAATTCTCTTACTGGTTTGAGCCTTTGAACACAAACAGTTGTGATGGAGTTGATTGCTGTGACTCTGACTATCAAAGCTTTTGCTTTCTAGGCTTGTGCACAGCTCCTAGACTCTGGCTTGGGGCGATGGTTTTAAGCTGCTTTTGGAGTAGAAACAGCTAGCAGTTGCTTGGAGTGTTGTGCGAAGTGGGGAAAACAGGATGTCTCTTTCCCCATCTTCTTGGAAAGAAAAGGGAGCAGCAGTTTGTCTCTATTCAAACATTGCAATGGCAAAGCTTGGTGCTGCAGTAGGCAATGCTCGTGTGCCTGCCCACTGGGGAACAAGGGCACATAAAGGTTGTTTCATACAGTTTGGAGATGCTGGCCAGGTTACTGGCCCTTTCCTTCAAGTGGTTTGGGATCACTGTGTGGAAAGTTGCTACTGATTTGAAGATAAGGGACTTCAAAAGACCCTGTGTTAAGTCACTTCCTAACTGAGAGGGTGATGAAATGAGCTGCCCTCAAATTTGTTCAGGGAGACTCTGATCAAACATTGCCTCACCTGCTGTGCACATGGAACTTCTGCTGCCCTGCTCCCTACAAATACGTGCAGGGCTCCAGGGGACTTTGCCTCTGTTCTTAGGAGCAATAACAGCAAAACCAGCCCCCGCTCCTAAAGGTTTTGTCTGGGCAAGAACCAGTCCTTCCACATCTGCCCTGCTCATTGGTTCGTGGCATCTTGCTGCCTCTCTCATGAGTGAGCTGCACAACCTTGCTTTTCAGTAAACACTGGTGTTTATGTATTCTTTTTGGCAACTGAGACAAGTTCTTTGCAGCTGTCTGAACTTTGTATTTGTTTAAGCAATTTACTGCTGAGTCACTCAGGGGGGTCATTTGTTCAAAGCTGAATAGCTGTGGGGTTGGAGAATAAACATCAGCCTCCCCACTCTTACCTGTACTGGGTATTAGCCAGCTGTGGGTGATGCAAGATGAAATTAGCTTCTCCCTGTTTAATGAGTCAATGAACCCTGTATCTCTCCTGACATATGGGGTGACTTCTAAAAAAAAAAGATGGTCTCCTTGGCCTGTCCATTCCCCAGCCAGTAGGAGCTGTGCCTCCATGCCTGCCCTGCAGCAATGGGGCAGAGAGTTTGGCCCTGGGGTGCCAGGGAAGGACAAGGTTTTGTGGTGATCTGTCTCCAGAGGTTCTGTAACAGTTGGGTGTTTTTATCCTAAATAAAGCTGCTTTAGAGATGGTGACAACAGCACCATTGGGCACTTGCAGGCAGGAGAGGCTGGCGCCAGAACCATAACTGGACAATCTCTCTCCTTGTTCCCCAGCTGAGACTGATTCCCTCTGGGACTTGTGGCTCTCCTTGTCTCACCTAGCAGCCTTTAAAATCTGAAGGAAGTCCTATCCCATCATCTAGGACAGAAATAAAACCTCTGCCAAGTATGTAGGAATACTCAGGTTAGGGCTTTTTCTGAGACAGGGTGAAAGACCAAATGAAACAATCTTTATCCCTGCAATGGAAATATCACCAATTAGCACTGGTGTGTGTTCACTCTTCATAGATGTATAGTGTTGCTGAGCACTCTTACTACTTCCTAGAGGTCAGGCAGCTTTAGGACTGGTGAGGTGTCCTGCTGTTTCACCCCCAAAAAAGCACAGTGGCATCTCTCAGAGCACACAGTCAAGACTGTTTGCTTCCAATATATAGCTATTGGAACCCTGATAATGATGACTTCTGGGCTTAAAAAAAGAGGGATCCACCTGAAGCTAGCAGGCTCTGCTGGGCAGCCATCCTCACAGCTTTGATGGTGCAGTACAACTTGCTCACTGGCAAGAGGTGTTTGCCAGGTTGGCAGCCCCTGTGTACCCTAGCCACACTGCAGAGCTCAAACTGGGAGTTACACTCTGTGGCTGAAAAGTGAAAGACTACCTGCCCTGACCATTGCCAGGCTGCTCAACTGATTTGCGTGACAAGAGGATGTTAGGCTTCCCAAAATTTTCTTCAGTGCATCTTTAAGGTTTCATTTCCTTGTGGTGGCTGCTTTCTCAGACACCTATGCTTCCACATGCATATGAACACATCTGCTGCTGCAACAGCAAGCACCCCAGCAGCCTGGGCTCTTGAGGCCTGGATCCAGACCTCTGGCTTTTGTTGGAGCAAGTCAGAACTTCTGCTTTGCATTGTGCCAGGTAACACTTCTCCCCTGTCCTGCTCAGGGACCCAAAACCTGCAGTGCACAGCAGGGGCGAAACAAACCCAAAGCTTGTAAAAGCCTCCTGGCTGACCAACACTCTTTGTGCACAGCTTTCTTTTGGGTTCATGAAGCAGTGGAACAGCAGCATCTTTGCAGGCACCTGTTTGTACCATCTGCAGTGTTATGGCCTATGTGTTTTTAGGTTTTCCATATGGTGTAACACAAAAGCAGGGACAAAACTTCCTTAAGGTTGGGTCAAAACAGGGCAGAAGCTGCACAGGCCCCTTTGCTCCCTGGAAGTGCCTGTAAGATACCTGTGATGGGCAAAGAAGAATTTGGGAGATATTGCTGCCTCCTGTGGGATGGCCTTGAAAGAGCTGAGGTGTGCACAGATCTCCCCATGCCACCAGTGGCAGGATCAGAGCCTTCACCATGACTTGGGGATGTGGGAGGAGTCCAAACTACTGGCTGGGTGGGAGCTCAGGCTGCAATGAGTCTAGCCGGGGCAAGGAAGCAACATGAACACTCACCTCATTGCAAACTCCAGGAAAAGTTGCTGATTTTTTTTCTAGCAAGACCAAAACCATAACATGCATAGCACAGCCCCAACCTGACACATTACTCAATGCTGAATGGGTAGGGGAGCCCCTATCCCCCAGAGCATCCCTCCATGCAGTGAGGGTTCTGCAAGTGAGTCCAGCCAGCTTTCCTGCTGTGTCCATAGCATGTGTATATATCTGCAACACTTGACTCCAGACTTTCAGTCTCCCACATGCCACAAACAGGAGGCCTTGTCTTCGCCAAAGAAAGGATGTTCTGTTTTTGAATGCGGTAAGCTGGGGTTTCTGTTCCAGCCTTGATGGGCTGGTGATTCATGTTACTGCTTTGAAAACTATGACTTGATTAGCAGCAACAGGCTGATTGTTGTTCTTCCCTGTCCTTTGTGCCTCATTTACCAATTTATTGCCTGGTCTGAGGCTTTCTCTTCATTCCCACCAAGCCCTTTGTTTCTGTCTTCCTGGCTTTTCTTTTCCTTGACAAATCTTTTACTTGTTTCACTCTTGTTCACTCACATCATGTCCTCAGTCATTCCAGACAAAACCAAATTTTGGGGCTTCTAAAAACCCTTTCTAGGAAAAGAGAGAGGGAGCTGGAGCGCACCTGTCCACCTCCAGCCCCATGCAGGGACACACACACACACCCAGGCAGTTCTGGCGGGGAGTGTGGGGAGTTGTATGGGGAAATGCACTGTCAGGGCTGTCAGCAAGACTGCTTTGATCAGGTGGGCTTTAGTAGCAACCATGACCAAGCTTGCTGTGATGAAGAAAATTTGCTTTTTTCCTTCCACCTGCCCCCCTTGTCACTTCCCCTGTGGCTCGTGGTGGTGAAATAAACTGTCATTTTATCCTTCAAATTTTCCTGAGTATAAAGCAAACTCAAGGTATGATGCAATAGGGAAGAAGAATAAGGTATTTCTCAAGGGAGTATTGCAACCCCTCTTCATGAGCTGAGCTGCTTGTGTCCAGCCAACACCATGGTTTGATTTATTACTTCTGCAGAGTAAGAAAGGGAACATCATCTCTAAGTGCTGTTTCAGAGAGGAAAAAACTTGCATGCTTTTAAAAGAAGAATAAAAGAAGTGAAGTGATTCATCCGGGGGGGGGGGCTGGTTTCTACAGAGACAGCAGCCAAGAGATAGCCTATACTGTCCCCTCTCTCCAGGCCCAAGGACTCCTGGTATAGGGCCTTGTTCCCCATCAATCACTGAGGCAGAGAGCGTGGAGGTGGTTGTTCAGGCCATCATTAGAACCCCAGGGTTTGCTAGGGGTGTCTTTTCTACCTCCTACATACCCATGCTTGAGGCACCCTACAGTGAACAAAGAACTGGTGCTCTTGCAGTAAGACTTGCAAGAACGTTGTTGTCCTTGGTCTGGAGCAGAGCCAGTGTTCGGCTACAGCCGATGAATGACCTGTTGGAGAGATAAATGCCCTTTGGTGACTCAACAGAGTGTTATTTACCATTTATGTAAAGAAAGTTCAGCCCTGCCCAAGGTGGTGCATGACTGGCATAAACAAAAGTGCAGAGACAGCCAGATCCAAAAGGCAGAGCTGCTGGCTTTTCCTGTAGGAGGTTTCTTCCGGAGCACAACTAGCAGAGCTTGGATGGCTTGTGCTTCCAAACAGACTGGATCAGAAGCAGTGAGATACTGGATTTGCAAACATGATGTGGTGAAGCAAAGGCCCTTCTAAGCTGACTTAAAGCTACAAGAGAAGCCAGATGTCTGTGGCAACATTTAGCAAGATTATGTTTCAGGAGTCATTATTTCAAAAATGTATGCTATCTGAGAAATAAGGTAGGAACTCACCAGACCTACCTGTACTGTCACTGCTACTATAGTGCTCTCCTTGAAACACGAAGGTGAAGCTGTGGTGGTTGGCAGAGACAGCAGGCACAGTAACCAGTACCAGCCTCCCTCCAGAGCCCCTCTGCTTCTCTCATTATCTCTGCTCTTCTCCACCAGCTACTGCAGGGTAGAATGGAGGTAGGCAGAACTGGATGTGATCCATTTAATATTTTCTCCTTGCTCAGGGTGAGTCTCTTGATGTGACAATTTGCTCCTGGCAAAAGGAAGAACTGTGCAATGCAGGGCTTTTCTGTCCATGCACCATATCCCTGTCCCACATCCCTGCACCCTGTCCAGCTGGAATTGGGCTTTTGCCAGGCACAAGGTGACAAGATCTTAAGCTGCTGCTTGTGGGGAAAAGCAACCCCAGCAAGGCTGTGCTACCTCTTTCTGGACAGAATGGAAAAACACAGACAAGCCTTCTCACTCCCTGTTATTTTTCCCTTGTGAGGGATTGAGATAACAAACAGTACAGATGGTATTCCTTCAGTGTGATGGTGTTTTGTGGCTGGCAGATCTTGACCCCTTAGATGTGTGGTGAACTGAGCTGTTCCTCATTCTGTGCAAGCATTTGATGATATACCAGACAAACTGTCCTGGTTTGAAAGACAGGTGTTTGCTAAGGAAAGCAGAAGCTTCCCTTTGGACTGAAAAAAAATTGTGATTCTTCCAATTATTATAATTTTGGAATTAAGAGAGCTCTCAGGCAAAGATATGGGGGGTAGGAATAACAGTTCTTTACTAGTGTATCTAACACGACAAACAAGTACAACAACAGCTATGAAATTACCCACAAACAGAACAGTAACTCAGTCCCAGTGTTTTTTTGGCTGCAGGCACCTTTTCCCTGAGCTGCAGTTCCCGGTGCTGGGGGCGGGCGGGTCCCACAGAGCCGCAGGAGGGCTGGGGGTGGTGGCAGAGCTGTCCCAGGGGGACAGAGAGAGATGGAGAGAGAGCCCTCCGCTCACGGTGTCGGTCCCGATGCTCAGCAGAGTGCTGGATGGTGGTAGTTCACAGCGAGAAGACAGCAGGGCAGGGTCCGATAGTGGTTTCCCGACGCAGGGATGGCAGGGATGGGACACAGGCGGCGATCGTCCTTCTCGTCCGAACTCCGCGGGGGAAATGGGCCGAGGCCCAGCCTTCCGCTTCCTCTTCTGGCTGTTTGAATCTCGCGGGGCTTACCTCTTCCATCCCGTCCCCTCCCCCTTGTCACCAGGGCCCAGTCAACAGGTATCTTAGCATGACAATGGGGAAAATTCCACAGAGGGAAAAGGGAAAGAACCAACCCCCAACATTATCCACCCTGAATTTTCCCCTACCATCATGCTACATCAAATTAAAATCTTCAAATTATAGACATCCATACAGTTACAGATACAGGCACAGTATTGTAGGTAGTTCACCCTAAAACAAGGTCTCCGTGGGGTATGCATCAGGTCTTTCCATCCCTTTGCATCACCTACCAGGTACAACCTGGCCCTTGAGCAAAAACCACCCCACGAATTGGATTGTCTTTGCTGGAGGCAGGGTTCACCCAAACAGTTTTTCCTAGCATACCTCTCATATGCACCACTGGAACCTTTTCCCCATCTGGTGTTCTCAAGGGCTCAGACTGGGCAGGGCCTGCTCGATTAGTGGAACCTCGGGTGTTCACTAACCATGTGGCCTTTGGTAGATTAATCTCCCAGTTTTTGAAAGTTCCCCCCACCCAGTGCCTTCAAGGTGGTTTTAAGCAGCCCATTGCACCATTCCACTTTCCCAGCCGCTGGTGCGCGATAAGGAATGTGGTACACCCACTCGATGCCGTGTTCTCTGGCCCAGGTTCTTATGAGGCTGTTCTTGAAATGAGTCCCATTGTCTGACTCAATTCTCTCAGGGGTACCATGTCTCCAAAGGACTTGTTTTTCCAGGCCCAGGATGGTGTTGCGGGCAGTGGCATGAGGCACAGGGTAGGTCTCCAACCATCCAGTGGTGGCTTCTACCATGGTCAGCACATAGTGCTTGCCTTGGCGTGTCTGAGGCAGTGTGATGTAGTCAATCTGCCAGGCCTCCCCATATTTATATTTGGACCACCACCCCCCATACCAGAGGGGCTTCACTCGCTTGGCTTGCTTGATGGCAGCACACGTCTCACAGTCATGGATAACCTGGGAAATACTGTCCATGGTGAGATCCACCCCTCGGTCTCGTGCCCACTTATAGGTAGCATCTCTGCCTTGGTGACCTGAGGCATCGTGGGCCCATTGAGCCAGGAACAACTCTCCCTTGTGTTGCCAGTCTAAGTCTATCTGTGACACCTCTATCCTTGCAGCCCCATCTACTTGCTCATTGTGTTGGTGCTCCTCATTAGCCCGACTCTTGGGGACATGGGCATCTACATGACGGACCTTTACGGGTAGCTTCTCTACCCGACTGGCAATGTCCTTCCACTCATCAGCAGCCCAGATTGGTTTTCCCCTACATTGCCAGTTAGCTTTTTTCCATCTTTCCAGCCAGCCCCACAGAGTATTGGCTACCATCCATGAATCAGTGTAAAGGTAAAGCCTTGGCCACTTCTCTCTTTCAGCAATGTCCAGGGCCAGCTGAACGGCTTTGAGTTCAGCAAGTTGACTTGATCCACCTTCTCCTTCAGTAGCTTGTGCAACCTGTCGAGTGGGGCTCCATACGACTGCTTTCCACTTCCGGTTCATCCCCACAATGCGACAGGAACCGTCAGTGAAAAGAGTATAGCGAGTTTCATCTGCTGGCAGTTGGTTGTATGGTGGGGCTTCAACAGCCCGGGTCACTTGTTCTTGCTCCTCTTCATCAGCAAGACCAAAATTTTCACCTTCTGGCCAGTTTGTAATTATTTCCAAAATCCCTGGGCGATTTGGGTTTCCGATACGGGCGCGCTGTGTGATGAGGGCAATCCACTTGCTCCATGTGGCATCGGTGGCGTGGTGGGTAGAGGGGACCTTCCCTTTAAACATCCCCCCCAGCACTGGTAGTCGGGGTGCCAGGAGGAGCTGTGCTTCTGTGCCAATCACCTCTGAGGCAGCTTGAACTCCTTCATAAGCAGCCAAGATCTCCTTCTCTGTTGGAGTGAAGTTGGCTTCAGACCCTCTGTAACTTCAGCTCCAGAATCCTGGAGGTCGGACTCAGGTCTCACCAGGTACCTTCTGCCGAAGGCTCCAGGACAAGCCCTTGTTCCCGGCTGCAGAGTAGAGCACATTCTTCACCTCTGGTCCCGTCCTGACTGGGCCGAGGGCTACTGCATGAGCGATCTCCTGCTTGATCTGGGCAAAGGCTTGCTGCTGCTCAGGGCCCCAGTGGAATTCGTTCTTCTTCCGGGTGACCAGGTAGAGAGGGCTCATGATCTGGCTGTACTCAGGAATGTGCATTCTCCAAAAGCCTATGGCACCTAGGAAAGCTTGTGTTTCCTTCTTGTTGGTTGGTGGAGACATCGCAATGATCTTATTGATGACCTCAGTGGGGATTTGGTGCCGCCCGTCTTGCCACTTTACTCCCAGGAACTGGATCTCTTGGGCAGGACCTTTGACTTTGCTCATCTTGATGGCAAAACCGGCTCCCAGCAGAATCTGGATGATCTTCTCTCCTTTCTCAAATACTTCCATTGCCGTGTTCCCCCAGGCAATCATGTCATCAATGTATTGCAGATGTTCTGGAGCTTCACCCTTTTCCAATGCAGCCTGTATCATTCCATGGCAGATGGTGGGGCTGTGTTTCCACCCCAGGGGCAGTCGGTTCCAGGTGTACTGCACGCCCCTCCAGGTGAAAGTAAACTGAGGCCTGCACTCTGCTGCCAGAGGAATGGAGAAAAATGCATTGGCAATGTCAATGGTGGCGTACCACTTTGCTGCCTTGGACTCCAGCTCGTACTGGAGTTCCAACATGTCCGGCACGGCAGCGCTCAGCAGTGGAGTCACTTCATTCAACGCACGATAGTCCACAGTCAATCTCCATTCTCCGTCAGACTTGCGCACAGGCCAGATGGGGCTGTTGAAGGGTGAGTGGGTTTTGCTGACCACCCCTTGGCCCTCCAGCTCACGGATCATCTTGTGGATGGGGATCACGGCATCTCGATTTGTCCTGTACTGCTGGTGGTGCACTGTGGAGGTGGCAATTGGCACTTGCTGCTCCTTCACCTTCAGGAGCCCCACTGCAGATGGGTTCTCTGACAGTCCAAGCAAGGTGTTCAATTGCTTAATGTTTTCTGCCTCTACAGCAGCTATTCCAAAAGCCCACCTGAGTCCCTTTGGGTCTTTGTAATAGCCATTCCTCAGGGAGTCTATGCCTAGAATACACGGTGCCTCTGGGCCAGTCACAATTGGATGCTTCTGCCTCTCCTTCCCAGTCAGGCTCACCTCAGCCTCCAGCAAAGTCAATTCCTGTGATCCCCCTGTCACCCCAGCAATAGAAACAGGCTCTTCCCTCACATGTTCTGATAGTATTAGGGTGCACTGTGAACCAGTATCAACTAATGCCCTATGTTTTTGTGGCTCTGATGTGCCAGGCCATCGGATCCACACCGTCCAAAAGACCCGGTTTTCCCGTGCCTCTCCCTGGCTAGAGGCAGGGCCCCTCTAGTACTGGTTATTATTTCCTTCCTGGGCATACATGTTGGAGGTTCCCTCAAGGGGATCTGACAAATCATCCTCCCTTTTGTAGTACCCTGCATCTTGGTTATGGGAAGTTGAGGCTACCTTCACTTTAGTGGAGCTTCCTTGGTTAGTGTTTCCCTCCCTGTGTTGACGCACCCGTGCTGCCAGGGCAGAAGTGGGTTTCCCATCCCACCTCTTCATGTCTTCCCCATGGTCACGCAGAAAGAACCACAGGTCAGCTCGTGGAGTGTATCCTCTCTCCCTAGCTGGGGGGCGTTGGGCTCCAACTCTGGCATCTGTGACTCGCACTGGTGCTGCACTGACCTTCTTCATCTCCTCCCTCATCTCTCTCATCTCCTCTTTGAGTTCCCTAATCACAGCAGAGACTTGAGCCAGCATTGGGCCATTCATTATACTCTCAAAATTTCTGAGCCTATTGGCAACAGAACCCACTGTCTCGTGGTTGGTGTCAGCATTAATGGCTGCAATGAATGTGGTGTATTGAGATGGCCCCAGGTATGCGAGATTCCACAACATCTGCCCTGTGCACCTGACCTTGTCGGGGTCATTGTCATGTTGTCCACCCCTCCCAAAGAGTATCTCCAGTACTGCCACTTCTCTCAGCTGTTGGATCCCCTCCTCAGTGGTCTTCCAGTGCATTCTATGGTGGTGCTCCTGCATTCTCTCTCTATGGACAAACCTCTCTCTTACACTCATTAAAAGCCGCTCCCAGAGGGAAAGGGGGCCTGGTTCCCTTACGAATATGTGATCCACACCTGCGTCCTGGGTCAGGGGCCCCAAATTCCTTGCCTCAGTACCATCCAGTTGCACACCTGTACCCATAAGGTCCCAGACCCGCAGTAACCATGTTGTAAAAGCCTCACGGCCCCTTCGTACAACATCTTTACGCAGATTACGGAGACTCTCGTATGACAGAGACTCCGTGACGATCTCAACCTCTGGCTCCCCTGCTGGTTGTGAGGGCCCTGCTTTCTGATCCTTATTATCCAGGTGCTTTGTTTTCAACTTAGACTTTCTAATTTCCACAGGGGCAACTACTGCTGGCTGTGAGTACCCTTGCAGTTCAGCTGGAACCTGGCGAGATGTAACATTTGTGGGTTCCACTGCTGCACCATCAGGTTCTCCCTCTTTAAGGCAGGGGCAGTTTCTCAAGAGCTGGGGAAAGGTACTCCTTCAGCATCTGGCCCATCTCCTTCACTAGAAACCCCACCCACTCTGGATGGTTCCTTTCTAAGGTGAGCTCTGGGGCAGGGTCAGGCTCTGGGGCAGAATCCTTAATCTATGGGGCAGGGGCAGGGTAAGGGTCAGGCTCTGGGGCAGAATCCTTAGTCTCTGGGGCAGAGCCAGGCTCTGGGGCAGAATCCCTATTTCTTGGGGGACGTATCAGGGTTGTCATCCAAGTCAATCTCCCCTCATCTCGGAATGTTAAATAGAACAGGTTTACAAGGCCTATTAGCAATGCCAGCCACTGTATGATATCATTACTGCTTAGAAGAGATTTGAACCCCTCAAAAGCTGGTGGAGCAGACCCAAAAAACTGTGTAAGGGGTTGGGACAAAATTTTTCCTGGTGTCATATCCTCACAGTATGTGCCATTATTAATGTAACCCCAAAAACATACAGTTAGAGTGTGATAGCCCTTCCAGAGCAAGTTAAAAATCCATTAATTTCTCACGTTATCAGCCCACAAAAGGAACTGGATAATAGTTACAGCAGCTTGAGTTATAGGACCCATGTTCAAGTAAGGGATTGCAAATGGGAGAGATAAAGCTGTGGCCACATGGAGCCCAAACCACGGTAAGCTGGACAACATGATGCCACCTAACACAAAACTGAGGTAACTCAAGAGCTGTTATTCCTTTTTCACCCTTTTCTCACAATGCCCTCGGGCCTCACGTTGGGCGCCAAAATCTGTCCTGGTTTGAAAGACAGGTGTTTGCTAAGGAAAGCAGAAGCTTCCCTTTGGACTGAAAAAAAAATGTGATTCTTCCAATTATTATAATTTTGGAATTAAGAGAGCTCTCAGGCAAAGATATGGGGGTAGAAATAACAGTTCTTTACTAGTGTATCTAACAAGACAAACAAGTACAACAACAGCTATGAAATTACCCACAAACAGAACAGTAACTCAGTCCCAGTGTTTTTTGGCTGCAGGCACCTTTTCCCTGAGCTGCAGTTCCCGGTGCTGGGGGCGGGCGGGTCCCACAGAGCCGCAGGAGGGCTGGGGGTGATGGCAGAGCTGTCCCAGGGGGACAGAGAGAGATGGAGAGAGAGCCCTCCGCTCACGGTGTGGGTCCCAATGCTCAGCAGAGTGCTGGATGGTGGTAGTTCACAGCGAGAAGACAGCAGGGTAGGGTCCGATAGTGGTTTCCCGACGCAGGGATGACAGGGATGGGACACAGGCGGCGATCGTCCTTCTCGTCCGAACTCCGGGGGGGAAATTGGGCGAGGCCTAGCCTTCCGCTTCCTCTTCTGGCTGTTTGAATCTCGCGGGGCTTACCTCTTCCCTCCCCCCCCCCCCCCCCACCCCTTGTCACTAGGGCCCAGTCAACAGGTATCTTAGCATGACAATGGGAAAATTCCACAGAGGGAAAAGGGAAAGAACCAACCCCCAATACAAACATTTTTGTCTCAGGCTGCCTTCAGGTACAGGGCATACTGAGGTGACCTCAGTAGCTGATCAAGAAATGTTTCTATTGAACATGATTCCTGCTCAAAATCACATTCTGGTATATTTTCTCTTCAGAAATTTTGATCTTTAATGAATATAATTATTAAACCAAATCTTTAACAAGAATGATTAAATCATTGCCTTGGTCTCCTTGACTAAATTCAGCCTCCACCTTCAGGAGGTGCCCCTTAGTAATTCCATTCTGGTGGCATGCTGGTGGAAAGTCATTGCAGCAAAGGCTATGGCATAAGAGTGGAGCCACTTGGCTCCTTTGGTATGGGGTGGCAGAGATGCTGCTGTGCAGATAAAACTGCATTGGCAAGAAAGGCTGAAGAAGCTAGAGGTGGAGATACAGGTTGTATGGCAGTAAACTCTGAAAACTGCAGAATGCAGGGAAATTTTGTTTTCAGTTTTGTTTTTGTGATGACAGCTGGCGAGAAAGTGCTGGACTCTAATCTGCAATTCTGTCACCCTCTGACAGCTGGTGGGAAAGCTATTTCTTCATTCTGTGTTGCTATCCAGGACTTCCAACTTGATTCAGAGCAAGTAGGAAACCTAGACAAAATGCTGAGAGGTACCTTATCATAATCCCCAATTTGCCAAGTAACCATCTGGTTTTGGTAGATAAAGAACAGCAGAAGAGGGAAGTCTGGTTTTAGCAGATAGGTTGCAATTGATTACACAAAGGCAGGAAATCTGATTTTGCAAAATCTTCCAGGCTGTGGGAAATCCTCATTTTGCAAACTGGTATTGAATACAATTTACTAAAAAACACAATATTCATAACAGGGGATTTAAACATAATTATTTAATCATATATATTTTTCTCTATCTAATGTCCATGCTTTATTTCAGACCTAAGTATTCTGGTTTATACAAACCCCAATGCTTTTATGATTAACACAAATCTTTTATAAATTATCACAATCCTAAGATACAGACACTGTTTGGTCAGAGAGCTGAAGAGTCCGAACTCCCAACCAGTCACATGTGGGAAATGCCTGGGAAATTCAAACTCTGTATTTAAGGAGGGTTCAGAACAGAAAAGAAGCTTTTTGTCACATGGATCACAGAGAGGTGTGTCATTTGTCTCCAGCCACATGTCCAGTCAATGTTATATCTCGTGACCCTGAAGTGGTCTGAATTAGCCATCCTGTGTCTAGAATGGGGGAGACAGAGCCTGTGTGAAGAGCCAGTAAAACAGCGAAGAAGTTGAAAATCAGAAGAAAAATCAGCCAGAGATATGGGTGGATTTATCTCCATGGAACAGCACCCAGCCATTCAGGTATGGTTTGAATTTCTAAAGGAATGGGACAGATTATGAGGTAGAAACTCTTTTAGACTTAATATCATGGACAAAAACCCAGGGATTGGAACCAACTAAAGAGACTGCATTAGACATGAACAGCTGGATGCAGACTGAGAAACAAATAATAGATGCTGCTTTAAAAGGCAATCAAAATGCAATGAAGATTTCAGCACCTTGGAGGTACATTTTGAAATTGCTAAAACAGATAAAATCTCATTTGAGAAGTGGAACGGGGGGTGGTAGCCAGACACAGGTGAGTAGCGGGGCCAGGGAGCACAGCCGATCCCAGGCGGGCGGTGGCATGGTGGATTGTGTAATTCCTCCATGCATAGTGACTGCAGCAGGCAGCCAGCCCACGGCCACCAGAGAAGCATCCTCTCCAAGCTCCTGTGGGGGGTCGGAGCACCCTGCTCTATCCCAAGCTGCCATGGAAGCACCTGCTAATACACCCAACATGGCGGGGGGAAAGATGCAATGCCTCCTCTGTGGGGATGGCTTTTACCCCCGTCCAACCTCCGGGGGACAAGGCTCTGCCCCAAGTTGCCATGGAAACACCCAGACCACCCCTACCCAAAGTTGATTGGCTTGGCTGCCAAGCCACGCCTACAGCCCTGCGTCCGATGGCCACGCCGGCAGCCTGCAGCTGCACGGGGGCGGGCCCCATGAGATGTCACTGCCAGTTCCCGGACGCCGAGCCTACGCCACTCCTGGAAGTGCACCGGAACCAGGGAATACCAACACCAGGGCGCTGGACCTGATTCCTACTCCCGACTTCGGCCCCGCTCCTGCTGTTGCCACAGCACCTACAGCCTCATTGCATCTGCAACCGAGACTGGAACAGCCCCAAGGAAACACATCACCGATGGACACACAAAACACCCAGGAAGTCTTCCACCCTGCTGCCGACTCCCAGGAGGAAGCAGAGGATGCCGGCATCAACTCCAGCCCCATCAATGTCTCAATCGGATATCGTCTCTACTTATGAGACGGTTGTCTCCTGGACGGAGGAAAAACAAAAGGTGATGGAAAATGTGGATGTAGAGGGAGCTCAACTAATTTCTGTGCCTATTTCTTCATCATCACAAGAGGACTGGCTGAAAGGGGTGGGGGGGGGGGGGGGACAATTATGACATTCCCAGTGATAGGAGGTAATGGAACTAACCCATATAAATATATACCATTTAATTGGCAAAATCTCTCAGAATTACTCCAACTGGCTGTTAAACACGTGTTGGGGTCCCCTGCTGTTGCAAATATGCTTTGATTTATAACTGCTACTGACACCCTATGCTAACTGCTAACTGACACCCTATGATTTAAAACAAATTGCAAAATTATTCTCTACTCCAGTGTAATATATGATGTTTGAATCGCCCTGGAGGTCATGTGCAGAGGATCAGGAACTGAAAAATTCAAGATTTTCACAGCAGGACCCATGCTGTGGGGCAGGATTCTCACAACTCCTGGGATTACCCCGCATGGGAGATCCACAAACCCAAGCTCGCTTGAACTATTCAATATTAGCCCAAACAAAAGAATTAAGTGTGCAGTCCTAAATAAGATCACAAACCTGTCTGAGCCAACTCAAAGATATTAAAACATAAGACAAAACCCCAACAAATTATATATTCAGTTCATAGAACATTTGCAGGGTGCTATGGAAAAACAAATCACAAACAGTGAAGCAAGGAATCAATTAATGCTGCGACTAGCACGAGATAATGCAAACAAGGACCGTAGAAAGGTTATAAATGCATTATCCAAAGAGAAACCATCCCTAGAAGAAATGATTAATGCATGTGCTAAGGTTGGAACTGGATCATATAGCATGGATATGTTAGCTAATTCTACTGCAGCTGCAGTAAAACTGATACCCCATTGCTACAAGTGTGGAGAACAAGGCCACGTGAAGGTAAGCTGTCCCAAAAAATCAATCCCTCAGAGGACAATTCAAGGACAGAGTGGGGTAAATTCAAGCTGCAACTGATGTGGAAGGACCGGACATGCAACCAAAGTATGCAAATCAAAATGTCATATTAACGGTCAGCTTCTTCAACCAGGGAAACTAGAAGCTGAATGTGAAGGAGAAATGTGTGACAACACAAGGTTTTCCCACCCTCCAGTACAAGCCTGTGTGACCAGCTTACAGCAAGGGCAAGAGGATCAGCAGGCATGGATGTTTACACCTCAATCCCAATAACCATACACTCATCACAGGTACATAAAGTCCCTCTCAAGGCCCAGGGACCCATAGGGAAAGGACAGTGCCCTCCTTATGGGGAGATCCAGTGCCACCCTGCAAGGTATCTTTGTATATCCCAGTGTTATAGATGCAGATTTTACAGGACAAATACAAGCCATGGTGTCAACCCCTACTCCACCCATGACGATCCCTGCAAAAAGCAGAATTGCTCAACTTAACAATTTTTAAGTCTTGTGTCCCCAGGCAGATTCTAGGGAGTGAGGAGACCAAGGTGTACTGGACTCAACGTTGTAGGTGATGAAAAACCTATTATAGAGTGTACTGTTACAATGCCTAAGGCTTAGCCTTTGCAGATAGAGGTCAAGGGGATGATTGACACAGGATCAGATGTCGCTATAATTTCTGCCCATGAATGGCCTTCATCGTGGCCTACTACACTTGATGGCATTGGAGGGATCACACAGAGCTACTTGAGTGACAATCTTGTGTTGATCAAAAATCATAAAGGCCAAACAGCTATGATTCGGCCATACATTATTGCAGAATATCTGAACTTATGGGAGAGGGATGTTTTGTCAGCATGGGGCATCTGGGTGGGGTTGGATTTTTGACAGGGGCCATTGTTTTAGAGCAGAATAGCTAAAGCTATCTATACACTAAAACATTTGAGAATAATAGAAAAGTCCCAGAACCCAGTCATCACTTCCTACCACTGCAATCATTTGGTGATGATCAGTTGCTTAAACCCAAGGTGATGGTGTGAGACCTTGCCATCAATAAGTGGGGAGGTCCATGGAATAGTGTTACATGGGGATGAGAATATGCATGTGTTTCCAAGGACATGGGTACACAATGGGTACCTGCCAGATGTGTCTGTCCTGCCCGGAACCACGGACAACATCCTCCTGATGCATGTGGTGGAGCCATGTGCAGAGCAGTGATTGAAACAACTTGTTCATCTACTTCATAGAATTACAGGACTTTTAAAATAACAGATAACTTTAAGATTAATTTGTTTAAAAATTAGTTTTTCCTGCTTACAAATTGTTTCTTTCTGTTGAGTTGGGTTTTCTCACAGTTCTAGAGTTGAATGTTTCTGTTTACAGAGTTAAGTTATAATTTCAGTTAAAGGGGTTAAATATTTTCTTGTTTATAGAGTTAAGTTGTAGTTTATAACGCTAAGTAGTTAAATTGTGACATGCTAAACCAAAAGTAGAAGTTTTGCCTGACAGCTCCTGAGCATAAGTGCTGCAGCTTCAGTGATACATGGAACACATTGCTAACTGGGAGAGCTAAGTTTATTAAATTAGGCGAAAGCCTGGTTCAAATTAACCTCATGCTGTCTGCATTCTTGTCTGCAAAGGGCCCTTGCAGTTAAGATGACAGAGAACAAGTTGCATGTTTTTTAATAAAAAGAAATGGGGAATTGTCACAGTGCAAGCTGGCTTGTAGGTAGAAAATTAATTTGGCCATAGATAAGAGATAGTTTGGTTAGCCTGATTTGATAAACAGGCCCTTAGGTGAACCCTGTATTTAAAAAGGGTTCAGAACAAAAGAGGCTTTTTTTCAGGTGGATTACAGAGGGATGTGTAGTTTGTTTCCAGCCACATCCCCAGTCAATGTTATATTCCAGAAACAGTGCAGCATTGCAGCACACCCCATTTGGAAGAGATGTGAATGGTCAAATTTGTGACCCCAGCACAGGATTGTTAGCAGTGCTTGTCATCACCCCTTCCCACTCCCTGCCAGCAGAGACAAGTCAGGAGGGTTCTCAACCCTCAAATGGAATGTGTCCCACTTGCATGTAAAACCTTTTTGATTTTATAACTGTTTCTATGTGGATCTTTTCATCTCCTTTAATGTGTGCTGTATTTTATCAGATGCATTTGCATATTACAAACCACTTCTGCATATGGAGCCAAGCACCACACAGTAAAACACATCTGTTAAGCAGACCCTCATACCACCAGACTCTAAGGCAGCTTTAGAGACAGACCAAAAATAACACAGTGATAAATCTCTTTCAAAGGATTTGCAGCCACCTGTAAGAAATTAATTGGTAGCCTTACATTTGTCATCAATTTCTGGAGAGCAAAGACTTAGTTCAAGTGACCATGATGATTACAGTTGTTGGCTACATACTGAAAAACAAGCCTATTTGGTTAGTCATTAACCAGAAAGAAGAAAACAGAAGATGGTTCATTCAAGAGGCAGTTTATGCTCACTGAGTTGAAACAAATGTCCTTATTTAATTTTGTGAAGTAATTTTCTAAGAAATTAGTTTCATCCTTACCCGTTGTAATAGTCATGTACTGACAAATACTTTTTTCCACAGCCAAGGAAACAGCAAATTACTTTTCTGTAAAAACTCAGCTGGTCTTCTGGGAATTTTGTTTTAAGAAGAGGTGACAGTTGAGTGAAATGGGCTTCCCCAAACCCTTTTTCCAGCTTTAGCTTGGTCGGACACCACTGCTGGAGACCAGAACTTTGGTCATTCTGGCTTTAAGAATCTCTGCAGACATGAGCTTGTGGGATAAAGAGTTAGTTTAATGTGGTTGCACCCGTCAGAACTGTCTAATGCTGTTCTTGTCAGAACTTTCAGATGTAGGAAAATATTTGGGTTTTTTTAACCTGAGTGCAACTCCTGCACAAAATAAGGTCTTGGAGTACTGAAGCACTTGAGTGTAGTCATAGACCCAGGTCTTATTAGAAAAAATATGTGAGGTTGTATTTAGTGTTAAGGCTCCAAGAAACATTTATTTCTAAGAAACCTGATTATGGGCCTTTGTAGCCAAGAGGACTGCAAGTGGCCTCCCTGTGACAAGGATTCTGGATTTCCAGTCTCTCAGTCAGAGGCATTCTTAAAGGAAGCCTTGTGTTGAAGTGTTGTCTTGGATCAGAGCTCAGGAAAACACGAATGAAATAACATTTTTATTACTGAAGACCATTGCAGGAGCTGTTGTGGGGAAGATGCTTTCACTGAGAAATGTGTTGTATAAAAATCATGGTTATGACAAGGAAAATGTTAGTTCTCGCAGGCCAGGCACTGGTGCCATGTAAGGGATAGTGGGATACTTGTCACATACTTGTCACATACAGTCTGTTGAATAATGATTGTCTGTTAACTGAGACTTCCTACTGATCTCCTGTATCTGTCTTTTAAAGAAGTTTAGATGTGAGCAACTTTCAATGGAGGAGAGCAGAAAAGAAAGGCTGGTTCCAGCACTAGCAGCATCTCTCTGTGTGAATTTTAATGTCCATTATTCTAGGAAACAATTAGTGCTTTAACTTTGCTTTGTCTAGAGGCTGGCAAAGACAGGGCCTGTCCTTGAGGGGTTGTCAGGATTCCTGTCTTACTTTTATTTTTAAGGAGAAAAATTTACAAACAATACAGTCTCGATTTCTTTAGTTTGTACCAATGTGAAAAACTGCGAAAGAGAAGCATCGTGATCTCTTCCTGACATTTGTGGTAGGGAGTTCAAGGAACTCAGTTCAAGGAAAAAATCCAGCCCTGTGTCAGCTAATCCTACAGGGGTAGGCAACTGCTAGTAGCCAACCAGGATGGATTTATTCCAATGGCAAGAAGAGGGGAGATAGCATGGACAGTGAGGTTTGGGCTCCTTGCTGAGGACCCCCTCCTGCACAGCTTGGCTATGGATGAGTCCCCCACCTCATTCCCCAGCCTCTCCCTCTGGCCACACTAACTACAACAAGAGTTACCCATGCCCATGATCCCCTATGCTGGGGAACAGTAATTAGACAAAGATGGCTCTGTAAGGGTGATGAAATTCTATTTTGGGGATGTACTGGTTTGAAAAGCAAAACCAGTGAGACTTCAAGTCAGTAATACAATTTTTAATAAGGAAGAGAAAAAGGAAAAACAAAATACATGCAGTAATAAAAAAACCCAAACACTGACAGTCAGAATACAACCTGATACCCTGTCAGTCAGTGTGTTGGTGCAGTTTTCCTCCAAAGGGTCCAGCGATTATGTGGAAAAAAACACATAATGGTTCTTCTTCTGGAATCCAGTGTAAAAAGGCTGCCTTTGGCATTCTAAACCTCAGTTTTTATCTAGGTAGGTAAGGCTTGGCTCGTCCTCCTGGTTGGAGCATCTCCCAATGGGATGATGTAATCTTATCAGTTATACAGTAGGACTCAATGGCCCATCAACAGAAGACATTTCCCACAGAGATAAGGATGATCACCCTTCTCAGATGGTAATAGAACATATATCTTGTATTGTAAACCAGGACAGGGGAGCAGGTCATATTTGAGTGTATGTTGGATTTCTGCATGTGCCTGCCACAGCAGAGCCCACGGATGGATTGACATTTCAATGCATCCTGTTTACACTGCAGCCCAGACAGCAGAAGTATTTTTAAACAAAAATGCAGATTGCATTGTAATCACCCCATGTTAAGGCAACAAACATTTTTGGCACAATGAAAAACCAAATATTTGCTCAAGATTTAGGATTCCTTTCCCTTAAACTATCTGCAAAACATAAACTCTGACTTTTTCTCTTTTCTTCCATTGATTTCCTCTCCACTGTCCTCTGATACATTAAATGGAGAAATGTTTCCCATAGGTAACACTTTCACATCTTTGCATTTCACAGCATGCCAGAAATTTGGTTGCTGAGCACTTTGTGTTTTGAAATGTCAAGCATGTCTGTCTGAATCAACTGCACTGTGAGCAATGCCTATTTTGACGTCTTTACACTGAGAGTGAAGAAAAAAACCAACAGAAAAGCACAGGCTAAAAATCACCCTGGTTGCTAAAAATACTGAGGACAGGAATAGAGAATTCACCACACTGCTTTTCAGACTCATGTGTGCTTTGAGTTTATTACAGGATTAGAGCTGCCAAACTATGCCAAAGTCTGCAGTTGAGTTTCTAAGTCTGCTTTTTGGCTTCTCCCCCAAACTGTGAAAAACTTCATATAAGGATGCAGAATCCATAGGCAGGAAGCCTTTAGGATGGAAGGGCAGATATAAGGGAGCTACTTTGCTTTTTCCTGCAAACTTTGAAGTGGGGTATCTGGAGCAACATGGCTATTGGGAGCATCACTCCCTGGTGTGCCCTCTCCTGGTGGCCACTGAATGGGAGCAGCTGCTGTTGGCCACCTCAGCTTGTTATCACTGAAGTGAAGGGTGGGTTTTACCTGTCCCTCATTACATCCCTCACTGTGAAGAGCCATGATGGCAGAAACACTTGTCTGAAAACTGGGCTTTGTCCTAGCAAATCTTTTTGTCCTACCTTTGTCCTTCTAATGCTGGTGAAGAGGATTGAGAGGCAGGTGGGAGGAAAGAGCTTTTTGTAGAAGACACTGAATGGGGAATAGAAGTTAAAGACAGCATTGGCATTTAACCAAAATCCTGTAGAAAAAAAAAAACCCACCCAATTCACTGCTTCCTTTTCATGTGGTGATAGGAATTTGAAAGAATAAAAGTTTCAAGGTAGGTTCCAAGCAGAGATCCCCTTGAGGTACTACCTTGAGGGCTAATGTTGCCTCATCATACATTTCTGCTTTCCCTTTTTTATTGTTTCATGTGGTTTTATTCTTCAACATGAAGAATACATTATTTTGAAAAGTTCAATCTATAAAAAGCAACAAGTTGGAGTCTTTTCTCAGCTGGAAGCAGTTTTGCCACTGTGTTATCAAGCTCCATTTGCAGAGTGTGTGCTGGGAAGGGAAGGAGTAATACCTGAAGGGACTAACCCAGATAATTTGAACAGCACTGTCTCTTTTGCTTCTAGCAACAAAGAATGGCTGCTGCAGGTCATTACTGCAAATAACCAAGCAGGCAGACAGGTGCCATCAACTTTCCAAGTGCCAAAGCTGCACAGAGAAGTGCACAGAGTAGTAAAAGTGCACAGCTCGTCACTCACACTGGCACCATTGCATCTCTTGTTCAGGCCACATCTGGAATGCATGACAGAGTCAAAATACCTTGCAGCTGGGCAGTAATGACAATAAGGCTAATATATAGTCTGGTTGCTTGTGAAATGATAATTTGTTCCAAAACAGTCCTTACTAATAGTCCACAGATGGCAGTGGCCATCTGGGGGCTTAGCTATGCAAACTGCTACAAGAATTTGCTGCAGCTGACAGGGAGATACAACTGCTGCTGGTTTACTCCTAGGTGAAATGGGTGTGAAAAATGGAAAATGTTTCTTTGGGGAAATCTATTTCCAGACAAAACATCTATTTGTTGCTCTGAATATTTCATAACAGCATCATGAAATATGCAGGAAGAATATAGACCCCTTGAGTACAATATGGCTGACTTCATGAGACTTATTCCCTTCAAAAACTTGGCCTGCTTTATTTCTTAATGGCATTTTTTGAGCTAATTTAAATCCTCTGTCCTGGTTTGAAAGGCAGGTATTTGCTAAGAAAGGCAGGAGCCTCTCTTTGAAATGGAGAGTGTAATCCTCCCTCCCTCCAAATTATTATAATTTTGGAATTAACGAAGCTCTCAGGCAAAGAAATAGGGATAGGAATACCAGTTCTTTACTAATATATCCAACAAGACAAACAAAAAACAACAACAGCTATGAAATAAGCAACAAACAGAACAGTAACTCAGTCCCAGTCCTTTCTTGGCCGCAGGCACCCTCTGCCTCTCCTGGTGCTGCAGTTACCAGTGGTGGGGGCAGGTCCCGCACAGCTGGAGGAGGACTGGGGGGTGATGGTGATGTAGGAGAGGGATAGAGGAGAGACCACTCCGTTCACGGTGTCGGTCGCAGTGCTCAGCAGAGTGCCTGGAGGTGGCAGGCTGAAAGCAAGAAGGCAGAAGTGCAGGGTCCGACAGCAGCGAGGGTGGCTCCTGGCGCTGGGATGGGGGGGAAGTGGGAAGCTGCGGTGGTCGTTCTCGTCAGACTCTGCACACAAAATGGGTCGAGCCAGTGCCTTCCTGTCTGCTCTTCCACTTTTTGGATATCGCGGGGATGTCTCCTCTTCCCCCCTCCCCACTTCCACTAGGGCTTAGTCAACAGGTATCTTAGCATGACAATGGGGAAAATTCCACAGAGAGAAAAGGGAGAACCAGCCCCCAACACCCTCCCATGCAGATAGCTTGCTTCCCAAGCAAGAAGGTAAAGAAAGAAAATTCCTTGAAGCCTTCCCCAAAGGTCAAGCAATACCACAAGCTGTGATGAATATGTCCATTTATCACTTCAAGTGTAAGGCTACCCAGAGTTGTGACATTTCCCTGGTAAAAGTCAATAGCAAGTCCTGAGTTTGTAGCATGGTGTGCAATTTGTTTGCTTTTTCCTTTTTCCTTCTCCCATTTCCCTTTAAAGGATGTGATGTTCTGTAGCAATCCCCATCTCTCTACCAGTGATACCAGTTGGTCTCATACATGCAAGGAGATGCAGAACCATCCAACAAGATCTGCTCTTTCTGGGATGATGGGATTGAGGGACCAGCTCCTGGGAGAGGACAGATCCAAGCCTGCAAGAGCCATTATCTGCCCAATGACTGCCTGCACATGAACAACATTACAGAATCAGGCCTGCCGTCTTTGTACTTGACCCTCCTTTTCCTCTAGCACAGAGATGCAAGTCTGAGAGTCTGAGTCTGTGCCTGCTCACTTCCCACTCACCGGGAACACTTGTGTGTTGGGATGTGAGAGCTGGATGCGCCTGCAGGGTACTTTGTTTTATTTGACCCAGGTGCCTGGGAAGGAAGCCAAACCAGAAGCTGCCTTGTGCAGCATGTGCACATCAAAACTGGTCTGGCTCCATCTGGAGTGGCCCAGATCAATCAAGTCCTTTTGACAGGGACACTGCTGGGGGGGACCAGACCTCCTCTGTGTGATAATTGATAAAAGATTTGTGTTAATCATAAAAGTATTGGGATTTGTATAAACCAGAATACTTAGGTCTGAAATGAAGCATGGACAGATAGAGAAAAATATATATGCTTAAATCATTCTGTTTAAATCCCCCTGTTATGAATATTGTTTTTAGTAAAAATTTAAAATGTAAAATGTTTTTACTAAAATGTTTTTAGTAAAATGTATTTGATACCAGTTTGTAAAATGGGGGTTTCCCATGGTCTGAAAGATACTGCAAAATCAGATTTCCTGCCTCTGTATAATCAATTGCAACCTGAAAGATTTTGCAATACCAGATTTCCTGCCTTGGTGTAATCAATCGCAACCTATCTGTTAAAACCAGACCCCCCACATCTACTGTTCCTTATCTACCAAGACCATGTGGCTACTTGACAAACTGTCCAGAGACTACCAGGAAAACCATACTATAAAGAGGAGCTGCAAACCAAGGTTTGACGGAGTGTGGAGTGGGCTGTGACCCCTCAAGTTCCCCAGCACTTCTTGCTCCGTCTATATCAAATAAAGCAATCTAAATTTTGCTAAATATTGAGACTTTGTTTCTCATTTATAACATCTGAAATAAAACTGTTGAACTGCTTATAGTGCAAGGGCACCAGCTGTTTTGGTTTACTGATCCATTCCTAGCATGCTGGATGACTTACTAATTATAGCTGGGAGGCCCACCTTTCTCCCTGCCCTGCTGATCTAAGCCGGACTCCCAGTGAGCTGAAGGGAAGTTTTACCAGTATCTGTTACTATCAAGTGCCAGGACTTTATCCTAGCACACACAGCAGGCTCTGGCTGCTCTCTGCCAGCAAGGGCCTGTTACATTTAGAGTTTTAGTTGCCAAGTTTTAGATTCAGAAGCAAAGGCTGAAGCTGGGGTGTCCTACACACCCAGCTTCTTCCTGGCTTGTGGCTGTTGGGGTGTCTGAAGAGGAGCACCGGAAAGCGATGGCAGAAGGGAAGACTATGTATCCCCACCACCACTGGTGCAGGATAGGGAGGATAGCAAGTGAGTCATATGGAAGTAAATCCAGAGCTGTTTCACTGCCCTTCCCCCCTTCTCCGTACTCTTGGTGACTGTTTCAGGAGATATTAAAAGATACAAGCTTATAGTTGAAGTCAAAGCTGTCTGCCAGTAATAGACATGTTCTTTCCCTTTACTTCACCCACACAGATTGATCTGTTTTTTTAAATTAAAGTTTATGGAAGGCACTTCAAACTTATAATGTTTGGAAAAAAAAAATAAGACTGTTCCCTATGTTGTTATATTTGGGAGTTTATTTGGCTCAGCTGTATTTTTGGCTTGGCTTAGAAATTTCATGCTTGCCTGGTCTGCTTTTGTTGGCCTTTCTGTGAATATATGCTTTGTAGATAGAGAGAAAAAATAATAACAAAATGCAGTTTTCCCTAGGGGTTCTGAACCAGGTGGGAGAACCTGAGTTTTGTTCCTAGCAGTGAGAAATGGGTTAGCAGCTTGCTTCTGCTGCAGCGAGCTGGCAGGAGGCAGTATCTTTATTTTCCCTTCCTTCTGTGGCTGCTGCCTGCACCACAGGTGTAGAGAGCTGCTTTGGGACACACAACACCACTGGGAGTTGTATTCAGAGGGGTATGAGAGGCGCCTAGGCAGGGAGGACAGGAATGAAAGAAACTGAGGAATAAGGATAGGCAGGTGAAGCAAAAAGGAAGGAGGTGTAAGTAGGAGGATAAAAAAATGGGGGAGCTGGATCTGTATACCATGTTTCTAAGGTGAGGCTAATGGAGGTGCCAAGTAGACAAATATATGTAGAAAGCTACATATAGACACACCTGCAGATGCCCACAGATAAAAATGTCTCTTAAGAGTTTATAAATTATTTGAGCAAAATGTAGCTCTGTGTGTGTACATAATCTAACAACAACTGACTTCTGAATTTGGTACTCTTCACTGCTCATATCAGTACTGATCTATAAATCCAGCAGAAGAAATCCATTGTTCTCTAAATAGACTCTTATTTTGAGTCTGCATAAGGTCTGCAGAAATCAGGAGGCAAAATGTCATGTACATTAAGTGAAGTGAATTGAATAGAAAGAGAGATAAATTGTGTCCTCCAGGGCATGTGCTGGAGGAAACTTGACACTTGCAACTCTTTTTATCTCTGGACATTCTGAGGATGAGGTTTCTAATTGCGATGAACACTTTTTGAGTAAAGGACCTGCTAGGACATTAGCTGGGCACTTTAGTCTTCCCTGCTGAAGTCTGTTCTCTAACAGCAAGCCTTGTTCACCTGAGCATCCCTAGTACCCTTGAAATAGAGAAATTAAAATCACTGAGGGGGGAAAAATAGGGAAAAGGAAGTGCTAGCCAGGATGAACACACTTTTCAGATATTCTCTGGTGTTTGCTGACAAGGAGTTATATTAGAAAAAGGTGAAACAAGGAGCCTCAACATTGGTGTGGGGCACAGACTTTGCAGAAGGTCCTACAGTGGAGGCAGAGGCATCCCTCATGGGATGGGCGTGCTACACTGCAGCTGACATCTATTCACAATCAAACAACTACCAATTCGGTAAGATTTGAGTCCTTTTCATAGGAAAAGGAAACTCCCAAGCCACTACTAAATTAGTCCTTAAAAATTCAAAGGTTTACTATTTATTGCATGTGTTACAGTAGGATGTTGGAACTGTGCCAGGGTCCTCAGCAAGCAGAAAAAAAAAAAGATGGCTTATACCTTATATCAAGATCTTATCTGGGGATAAAAATTTACTGGTGTTTATGCAATGTCACCTGCAGAGAGCTATGAAGCCCCTGAGAATTTTAATCCCAGTGAGTGCAGAATAAATGCTATAAGAAATGGAAAAATTTTCTGTAAGTTTTCCTTAACTACTGCTTTCTGGAGTCTAGAAATTATGTGTCCTGGGGACTTGGTGGATTCTCAGTTCTGGCCAAATGGTTTCAGAGCAGCGCCTAAAGCAAGGACTGGGGCTCAGGGCATGCCCCACATAAAGATCCCCTACAGTGAGGGCAGCCATTATGGGGGCAGAGGTATCATCTGCAGTGAGGTTTGCACTAAAAATTTCATTGTTTTTGCTTTGTCAGTTTTCATTCTTTGCAAAGAAACACTCAGATTGAGGACCTTCTGTTTTGTTTTGTTTTATTTTGCTTTGTTACAAACGTGAGTTCTGTTTCAATACCCACTTCAATAGAGAAGGAGCCCAGTGCTTGGCTGATGCCTTTATCTCTTTACCAGCCGAAGGCAGCAGTAGAACATTGAAGATAGACTGGAATTCACAGGGTACTCCTGACCCAGCAGCTGCCTGTTTATCCCAAGAAAATATGAAAGGCCCCAGTCTCTGGAATCCTGTACTTTAAGACATTTAATGTATCTTTTTAAAATTATTTTTAATGCCTGTCCAACTCAGTTTGTCCCCCTGTTCTTGCTTTTTGGCCATGGGTCAGCATTTCCCTTCTGGCATGAAAGACAGATGTCAAAATCTGGGCTGCAGCCAGGTAACAGGTCAGCAAGGCAAAATTCAATCAAGTGTTTTTTTGGCCAGTGTTATTGTGGCTCAGACAGACCCTGGAGTCACAGTTGCCTTGCAGCCCTTGTCCCCTGGTAAACTCAGAGCTGATCTGCTCACCATTTTCAATATGTGTTTAACTCTTTATATCTTGATGTGTTCATCTTGAGGATAGGCTTACCTTGCTCTCCGTGTGCCCACACCAGTGACTGGCTAGCAGCACGTTCCCCATTTTTGTGCGACCCTACCCTGGTGCGAGTGCCTGTCAACAAGTATAAGGATGGGGAACTCACTGGTGTTTTCTGGGTAGTTCCTGGCTCTCAGGTTCTCTGTCTTGAAGCCTATGTTGTAATCCTTGCAGTCGTAGTGAACTGATGGGGTCACTGCTGTCAGAGACCAAGTTTTGTTTTTCAGACTGGCCCTGTCAGGAAAGTTAGCTTCTCCTGGTACTGTCTTATCCATAGCAAAAGCTGAAAGATGAGATAAGTCAATTTTCCACTGGGTGTGTGTTAATATTTCATTGCCAGAACTGCAGAAGCAGCACTTGCCCTCCATTATAAAATGGAATAAGAAGGATGCAGAATCCCAGAAACAGGCATTGTTAATTTACATCTTACAAGCCTTCTTTGTCAAATGCAACCATTGTAAATCCTTCCTTTCCATTTCTAAAGTGTGCTAGCAATTAACTGGAAAAAATAATTAAAAAAAAATATTTGGCAAGCTCTTTCCAGGGTTTTATATCAGTCCACTGTTGGATTCAATTACAGGCAATTTGAATTTTTCACACAATATCTTGCTTCTTAAAAAATGTCTCCTTTCAAATCAAAACCCTCAAAATAATTTGTGAAAATTCTCAAGTTGTTTTAAGCTTTCTTCCAAAATTTTTCCTTTAGTGTGAAATTGGATTTTTGTGTTACATGGAAAGTATTTTTCTTCTTGAAATAAAACTTCTCCAGCATTTCTGTGTAAATGGGTATGTACTGAGCCAGAGCAAAATGGAATTAATTTTTCTTAATATCCTTCTCCTCTGATGCATTGGAATAAAGCTGCCAGTCTGTATCCAACTGCCCTGCTCTTTGCAGCTTGAGCACCGTCCAGGCACAACTTCCCCAAAATAACTCCTATGGCACCCAATGGTGAAAATAGAAAACCAGGAGCCCGTGATTGTAGGACAGCTTCTCTAAGGCTTAAGGATCTTTCACTTACCAAAAAAACCTGGTGGCTGCTGGGATTCTCAAAAGTGTTATAACTTCTTTTACTGAAATAGTTGATACCACTGGAATTGTGCACTCGGCAATGGGGCTGTTTATCCCAAATCTTTGAGTGTGGTTTGAAGGACATCAGAAGCATTGTGTTCTGCTTATCTTTCTGTCTTCCCTTCTTGGGCAGTCTTTGAGTTAAATTCCTTTCCTAAAATCTATGTTTCAAATGAATGAAGCTGTTGTTGCTCATCCTAACTGATTTTAGCTGAAGTTAACAGTGTTAATTATCTCTTACACCTCCTTCCTATTTTCATCCACTGCTGCTAGAAACAGAGGAGAAACCATTAGATGAAAATCCTGCAACATAGTGGATTTCTTTGCTAAAACCTCTCCTATGTAATGAGGGGATTAATAGTAGGTGGTGTTATTAACGGTAAACCTCAGTCCCCAGGCTGGCTGCACTTCACAATCGAATGTTCCCTCTTCCTGCTCAGTAATTTCTGTCTAATGCCACCCTACCCGTTGCTGATCCTCTTTTATAAGGGGGCTGTCAGTCATGGCAGATCTGGCCAGCGAGCTGCATGATGGGGAATGCAGCGGGGGTGTTTCATTCTGCACCCTCAGAGCCTGTGCCAGGGTATCTCTCCAGCTCTGGGCACACATCACAGCTGTTCTTATCAGAAGAATAAGTTTCCTTGGTAGCTCTTTCCATGCTTGGCTACCACCAGGTGTGCCTCACAAGGCTGTACTACCGTGAAAACCTGTGCTTCAAGCTGAGCACATTCCTCCTTTACCTTTGCCCTGTCACTGGCAGGTTATATTTTTAAAGGTCACACAGGCACAGAGTAAAATACAAGCATCCTGCCTGTTGCAGCTTTGGGCTGCTGCAGGATACATGTAATTTCTCTCTGGGGAAGAGTAGGAGAGGGGAGGTCTGTAAACTTGCCTTGTAAGAAGTGGAACCACCTTGGTGAGAAAACACAGGGAAAAGAGAAGAAAAATAACATAGAAGCATTGAAAAATATAACAGTCTTGCAGAGACAGTCAGTTCTTGTTCAGCCTTCATTTGCTGATTAATATCACTAGTGCTTTCTTGATGGGTATTTCAGTTTTCTACAGCTCTCCCTGTACATATGCTGTGCGTTTCTTCACAATTAGTCTTCACAGATGTGGTCTCTGAGGCAGTAAAAGTTGAAATGTCTTTGCTAAGGTCATGGAGCAGATGTAGGAAATGGGAACAGGTGTTTTCCTTGATCCTTTCTGCTTTTAAGCTGGACAAGGAAATGAATTTTGATCAGGTTCCTCTAGATGGCTTTAGTGGGGCTGATAAAGCAGCTACACCTCTGTTAGATTCTTCTTGCTTCCATTGCTTGCTGAGACATTGAAAGCGAGGGTAAGAATAAGGACAGCCCCACAGACACAAAAAGGACTATCACGAGCAACTGGAAAATACAATCTTGGGCCAAATGTTGCAGGGCTTACTAGTCCCTCCTGAGCCTCATGCCAGGTAGGAAACAGGATCCCAGCAGTACATGGGGGCTCTGGGCATGGGACACATCCAGCATACACTGAAGTATTCCAATGAACAGATTTGGAGGAAAAAAAGCTTTAAGTTTTTTAGCCTCAAAACAGCAGCAGTTTGCCATGTCACAGTCTTGGTCCTTTCACTTAGTCTGCAGTAATTTAGAAAGAGTGTTTCAAGGAATAAAACGTTTGGGGAGAAGGATCACTCCATCAGCTCAAATGCAATAGTCCATAAACCACAGGCTGTTCCGCAACACACAGAATAAGTGTTCTTTCACAGTAATAGAAATGTTTATTATTAAAATTAAGCATATTTAATAGAAGTGGCAAAACTTACTCAGAGAGCTGAGCCCTTGGTGTAATTCTTCCATAAGGCTGCCCCTCAGTTTTGGTTTTGTGGTGTGTGTGATTTTTTTTGTGTATGTTTTCTTTTTGATTTAAAGCTGACACATGTTTTGGGCCACCAACAACAATTATGATGAAAAGAAGGACAACATGGAGAAATCATGTGGTCAAACTGACCTTTCTTGGCAGAGATTTGGAGTGGCAGAGGCTGTAAGAAGTTACTCCATGACTTTGACCAGTTAACCTCAATGATTTGAACCTAGAATTTGTGCACCAACTAGGAGAGTAAACTTCATTGTACCAAAGCCAGCAGGTACTTTTCACTTCTGATGTCAAAGCCGCATGCAGGCATCTCATTAAGCATATTTTTTGTGTAGTTTCTCTCAGATGTAACGGAATTTTTAAAATCTAGTTAGTGGATACATGGGGAAGTACTCAGGACATAAAAAGATAATAAAAATAGGGTAGCTTTCTTGTCCTGTGTCTCTTGTGACTACAAAACTGTACATAGGAGAGCAGAGAGAGTGTTGAAATAGGCATCCAGGGCTGTGAGGTTGGTCCCATAGTATCTGTTCCACAGTATTGACATCAATGACCAAATTACTTTCCCCTTCCTTCTCTGGCAGCTGTAGTAGTACAAAGGGACCAATATCTGCCTTGAGAGGTCACTTGGTGAGGCTTCATAGAAAAAAGGTCCCTAAGTACATCAGCAGTGTAGGAGTTTCCATGTTTTGGCTCATTTCTGAGTCTGGTCCTTGGAGTTGCAGGAGGGACAAATGCATGGTTGGAAATCTTGGCTTATGCATATCTCTGGGCTGTCTTTCATTCCCCTCATGCTGCACCCTGAGGTAAAGGTCTCTGATTCCACAGTTTGTTGATCAGGTTCTCTTTAAAACAGTGTAAGCTGGAAAGAGTTTTAAAAAGGAGAGAATCTGCCAAGCTGGGCAACAGCCGCAAAGATTTATTTCCTTTTGTCCCTATGTTAAACATTTTCCATTTCAGCCACTTTCACTGGACTACCAGTGCCAAACAAAAAGAATAGCAGCACTGCAGGGGAGTAACTGGCCGTAAGTTTTAGTCTTCCTTTACCTTGCACGTGCTGAGCTTAAGAAGTGGTGACTTTCTATCATGGACCTCTTGGCTCTTTCAGTTGGGTTTAGAAACTCATATAAATCTCAAAGAAGAATGCATGTCTGGAAGATATACAACAAGCTGTGGAAAAATGGGAGTGAGGTGGAAGATACCCAGCTCTATATTTAGAAGTCAGAGTATATGTGTTCCCCCAGCAACTGTGAGAAATTATATTATATGGGAAACAAACCTGGCCTAATGTGTTCCAGCCTGCCTGTGGTGCCACTGTGCTTTTGAACAGCTATGGTATGAATTATAACAGCTCCAAAATTTCTTCTATAACCCAGGGAGCAGCTGGAAACCAGCAGGATGTACCAAAAATGTACAGCCATACATTACCAAACCTAGTTACAGAGGAATGGCTCTGGCATCAGGAGGTAAAGGAATTAAAAAATCCTGCTAAGCAGATCACTGATGGCAAAAAGGCACCAAATTTTATAACTCTCTGTAAATGACAGTCTTTTATAAAGTGATAAATTGTATTTGAGTAGGATCCTTGAGGCTGAAGGAGAATCAGGAGCCCTTGGGCATGCATAAGGATATGGGTGTCTGGAGGATTTATCCATCAGAGCACCCTGGACCATTAGAAAAGCACATAGGTCTTTAAATATAGTGAAGCATAAATGTTTTGTGGCTTAAAATTAAAAGCTATGCTTTTATCTAGGAAGGAGTAAGCCCTGGAAAAACAAAGTGTGTGATGAGGAAGGAATTTAGGACAGTCAATGCTGGGAAGACTTGGAGAGGAGAATTTCCACCTGCCTAAGTGAAACTTCACACACTGCCATCTACCCACGTAGATCCGTATTTCAGGCAAGTGTTAAGAGTGCGGCTCTCTCTTTTAATTTCAATTTAGTCAGAAACACAAAGTTCTAACAAAATACATTTTGGAGAAAAATATCTCTGGCATGGAAGAACTGAAACAAAATTACTTCAATCTTTTATGCCTTCTGTTTCTAAAAGCACAGATGACACATAGAAATAAAATATTCACATAGTCGCGAACCCATGTTTACAGTTAATGCTGAATTATATCCAAAGACATTTTAAAACGGGCATTTAATGGATGTCTTTGAACAGAACGAGAGTTGTTTTCTCAGTTCACTCCTCAGAGGAGGAGCTTTGGGAAATCACTTTGGAAAGCCCATCATTGGTAGCTTTGCCAAAAGCCACCATGCAGTCCTGGGCAGCACATCCCTCTGTCTGCAGAGCACTTCCCCTGACAGGAGCTGGCTGCCTCCTGGGATGGTGCTGTACTGTACCAGTGATTTTGGCAGCATGTTCATTTCTTGCTATCCAAGAACATAAAATAGCATTTTTCTTTTTTTTTGGTAGATGAAAAGAATTTTGTGCCAGGGAATCGCCAGAGGAGAGACTGAGAGAAAGAAGCAGGTCTGAGGTCTCTCTCCTCCTGTGTGGCCCTAGGATTGGTGTGAGATGGGAAGGGCTGTGCTGCTGAAGGGTCCCAAGCAGAAGGATGAGTACAGCTGGCTCTCCTGAAGCAAGCTCCATTTTGGAGCCAAAAATACTGACCTGGTCTTGAAAAGCCTGGGATTTGACATCTACTTCTGTCCCTGACCAGCTGAATATCCTTAATCAAGATGTTTCAGTTCCCCACAACTCAGTTTTCCACCTGAAAAACCTATCTGCCTAAGTTTTGCATTCCATGGTCAGGGTGAAGAACTGCCCACAAAGTACTTGTGGCTTTAGAGCAGGTAAGCAGCCAGCACTGCCATGGGTCAGCACACCTTGAGGAAGCAAGCTGGCCCAGGACTGCAAATATTGGTGAGAAATAGTCTCAGGAAGACTCTAAAAAAATAACGTTAATAAAAATAAAAAAAGGAGTGAGTCTTCTATGGTAAAAGCATGGTGTAATTTCCTGCAGTTTCCCAAAATTCTGGTACCAAAAGTAGACATTGAGGAACACAGAGCTTTACAAACTGCTCAGTATGCTTTTGGAAGAGGTTTGCAAATCTGCCTACCTTTCAAAATGTTACATTAGGGTTTCTAGGGTGGTCCATTAATCTAGATTGAAAGCGTGCTGTTGCTAGGGAACAGATGATGATCCAGGATGAAATAATCTTCCCTCTTCCTTCTGAAAACCAATACATTTTCTACAAGGCACAGCTGCTAGGAGCTTACCAAACAGTTTCTTTCCCATCTCAGCTTCTAATTTCATAGTAATTTTTATACCGTTGGCTTCATTGGCTGACTACCATTCCTCCCTGCATTATTTTCTTCTGGTTTGCTTTTTTTTTTTTTTTTTTTTTAATTCTACCACTAGAAATGCATGAATCTAAGACAAACTTTCTAATCCATAATACCTAAGGAGATCTGAAATGAGGTCAGAAAAATTCACCCATCCCTACAGGATAATCCTGCTGCTCTACAGCATTGCTGGATGTACTGCAAATGCTACAGACACATTTGCAGGACTGATAAGAGATCTGGGGATGTATTAAACGGAGACAGTCCATGTACAGGAAAATCAGCAGGAGTCCTGTTTGGCCATCCCCTCTCTGGGAAGAATGTGGTGTTGTACTCTTCTGATTTCCTTGCAGTAAATCTGGAAATTACATTGCTGTAGCAAGCCAGCCAGCTGGGTCGTCATGGTTATCACACCACTGCACGCCAAGGTAATTTAGAAAATCACCAGTGACTTTGTGGGTAAAGCAGCTCTCACCACTTCAATGGCTCAGGCTGCTGCCACTGAAGCTAGTTTCTCTTCCTCATGCTGGCTCTTGGTACTTGCTGCCAAGCATGAAGGAAAATCTGCAAAGTAAGCCAATGCCTGCAGTTTCAAAACATGAAGAATAATTTCCTTCACTGTTGCCAAGGCAGGACTGAAGGCAAGGAGCTGAATGGACTCCTTGCCCATCCCAAGGGCACAGCAGGCATCTGTTCCTCTTGCTCCTTTGCAAGATATCCTATTCCTTTCCATTCCTGATTCTGGGTGTTAAAACCTTCTGGCAACATGATATCAATGGACATTTATTAGTATGCTAACATGGTGCTGTACATACCTTAAGAAAAATCATGACACTGAGAATAACTTCACATTGTACCCAAAGATGTGCACTAACTGAAACAGACCTTGATATTGGATTCAGACACAGAGTTAGGCCTGAGGCTGTCTCAGAGGACCCTGGTAGTTTCCAAAAACTTTCTGGAGGAGGCATTTCCATCTGCTTTGGTCATCCCTCCTGGTGACTCAGCCTGACTTTAGCCAAGCTCAGCAGAATCCACCAACCGCCTCTTCTGGGTTATACTTCCCCCATAGCCTCTTGCTGGAACAGGTAACACTGCTTGCAAGGACATGGATTATCCATTCCTAACTGTGGTGGGACCCAAAAATAATCCCCCAGAAAAGCCTCTAGGGAGATTTGGCTTTGAGAACAGTTGTTATAAAACAGTTCTTAATCACTTCTGGGAGCCGGAGAGTTCTCCCACGCTTATTTTTAGCAATTTTTAAAATCCTTTGCTTAATTTTTTTCTTCTTTCTCCACCCATTTGGATCTGGAGTGTTCTCAAGAGGTAAGGCAGTAGACATTTGGCCGATCAAAAAGCCCTGATAGGCCATCCAAATGCATGTTGTTCCCATCCAAGAGACATCAGTGGGATCAGGTAGGAAGTTCCCCTTTCTAATCCAGGTCCCAAAACATCCTGGCTTCTGTCCTGGTTTGAAAGACAGGTATTTGCTAAGAAAGGCAGGAGCCTCTCTTTGAAATGGAGAGTGTAATCCTCCCTCCCTCCAAATTATTATAACTTTGGAATTAAGGAAGCTCTCAGGCAAAGATATAGGGATAGGAATACCAGTTCTTTACTAATATATCCAACAAGATAAACAAAAAACAACAGCTATGAAATAAGCAACAAACAGAACAGTAACTCAATCCCAGTCCTTTTTCGGCTGCAGGCACCCTCTGCCTCTCCTGGTGCTGCAGTTACCAGTGGTGGGGGCAGGTCCCACACAGCTGCAGGAGGGCTTAGAGGGGGTTATGATGGCGTTCCACATGGGAGAGAAAGATGCTCATGGTGTCGGTCCCGATGCTCAGCAGAGTGCTGGATGGTGGCAGGTTACAGCGAGAAGGCAGCAGGGCAGGGTCCGACAGCAGTGAGGATGGCTCCCGACACTGGGATGGCGGGCAGCAGCAGCGGTCATTCTCGTCCGGCTCCGAGGGCAAAATGGGACGAGTCAGTGCCTTTGGTCTCCTCTTCTGGCTTTTTGGATCTCACAGAGTCTTTTTTGAACCTTCCTTCCCCTCCCCCCTTCCATTAGGGCCTAATCAACAGCTATCTCAGCATATCAATGGGCAAAATTCCACAGAGGGAAAAGGGATAAAACCAACCCCCAACAGCTTCCCTGAGAAAGTCCATGCTTACGAACAAGATAAATGCATAGAAATTACATGCAGCTACTCTGGGTGAAACCAGAGATGTTTTCCTCATTATGAAGCATGATGCTCCATCTGCTCTAGTGCATGGCCCTTCACAGGTCCAATCTCTTGTGGTGGGATCAGGCACATACAGATGTCACTGGCGCTTGCCAAACCTAAGTGACACAGACTTGCACACCAAGAAGAAGAAGGATAGTGGCTGCCCTTTGGTTTAGAAAGCAGAATTCTGTTACAGCAGCTGCACACAGTTGCTCTGATGAGCTACGTGAGAGTGTGTGTATCAGGAGGAGGAATATACCACACTTCTCCAATTAAGGAAAACTCTTAAGCTCTGAAATGCAGTTCTAGGTCAAGCAGTGGAAGGATTAATCAGTTTTGCTTTACATTTGCGCTCAAGATACAATTCTAAACCAGTTTGGTTCAACATACACTGACAGAGGAAATTACAGCAACCAAGTTAAGCCTGAAGCTTGCTTTTATAAGAAAGAGGAGCTGTATTTAAACACCACATCCCACCCCCCTTTCTCGTAGCAGAATAGAGTTTCTTTTCTTCAACTAAAATCTGTTCTTGGAACTGTCAGCAAAAGAACTGGGTGGCAGTCTTTGGATATGATCCAACTTGTATATGAAGTTGAATGAAGAACAAATGACACCCTCTTGAGCCAGTGGATGCTTCGGGTGACAGAAAAACACCCTGTGGTGGATAACACTGTGATTCCATAACCAAGCCAAAGCCTTGGGGTTACATGAGACGGAAGATGAGACACTGCAGTGAAACCATGGTGAGGAAGAGGTCTATGCCCTCACCCTCAGAGGTGCCACTGCGGTTGCACTCTGGTCACAACAAAATCATGAAGATGACAGATGATATTCAGCCTAAAACACTGCACCTCTACAGAGCAGCAAAGATTGACAGTTAATTTTTGCCCAAGGCAGAAGGAACCTGGTCCTGTCTAGAAACTCCAGTCTTACATGATTATTTTACATCATTCATACTTCTGGTAGGAAGAGTTCTATGCATGGGACCTGTATTTGTGCCCCCTACTTCCATTCCTACAGCAAAGAGTGTCAAAAGCTAGCTTACAGTTGAAAGCATTTGCTTTGACACAGTCTTGAATCATCACAGATATTGGTATAAAGCATCATAATTTCCTGTAATAGGTCACAACATGTTTATAAGTTTTATTAACTTGTACAAAATAAGATAAAACTTATTTAGCTTTCAAAGTGTGTGCACCATGCAAATGCCAATCGGTCTGGGTTTAAAAACAATCTAAAACTACAAAAAGAAAGGAAGATAATTATTTTTAGCTCTGATTCAATGCACAGCAGCAAGCCCCCTGTATATCGTAACGAGGAAGGCAGAATGATGCAGAGGCAGGGAAGAACAGCTTTAGAGAACAACGAAAAAAAAAGGAATAAAAAGAGAAGAGGATACATCTTAAGATATTATTGCCTTTACAATCTTCTTATCTAGAACTGAGTACAAGAAATAATTGAATTACAGTGCAATAATTACTGGGTTAATGAGGCCAGACAGGCTATTACAATATTCCTAGTTTTCTTCCTTCCCTTTCCTGAAAATACTTAAAATAATTGGTAAACAAAGTGGATTGTTTAGAAATACAGAAAGATTATACATCCCACACCAGTACAAGGAGATTATAAAAAAATTATTTACCTGGGATTTAGTGATATTTAAAGCTTCCCTTAAGGAAACAGTGCTGTATACTGTCAGTACTACCTTCACAGCCGGGTGTTAAATACCCAAGCTGCTTTAAAACTTGACTTGGAGATGCTGAATATATAGTTTTAACTCCTAATGAGGTGTTAAGCAGCTCAGTAATTTTTTTTCCTTCCCAGGTGCTAATGATCATGTCAGAAGGGAAAGGGCAGCTATCAGCCTTGACGTTTTGGTTATCCCCATCAGGACTAGTAGAATTATTATCACCTTGTTCACCACAAGGCAGTGACCTCTCCTGGTGTCAGCAGCACAGTGGGATTTTTTTCTTTATTCATTTTATAGCAGACTGTGTTATTCCTAGCCAGGGCTGAACACCGCAGGATGGATGACAAAGAAGTAGTCTGTACTTGGGGAAGTTTGTCAAGCAATCTCAGGAAGATGAGGAGCTCCCACTGAAAGCCAAAGGTGTGTCAACTCATTAGCGCTCAGTGGGGAAAACATCTCCTAATGACACGGCACAAGCCACTCGATGCCTTTTTTAAGCATCAGGTTTTCCAACTCAGCACAGGTCAGCTGTAATCAATGTGGGTTTTATGCCTTAGCTGCCAGCTGCTTTTAAGCAGAGCCTTTCAGAGCAAAGCTGGGAATAGCTTTCAAAGGTTTCTTTTTCTGCTTTTAGACCAGCCTGAAATCAGGAGGAAGTAAATATTTCATTTTGGTTACTTTATGCCCATATGGGTGCTGCTTTACTGAAGCACAGTCTGTTTTGCCAAGCAGCAGAGTTTGTAGCCTTGTGTGGCTTCAGAGCTCTTGCTTGCTTTCTCTGCTGTGATTAATTGCTCGTTGAGTGAAACAAGCCTAAGTCTTAACAATTTCCATGATGAGGCCAATACAAGAAGTCAGTCTGTCTGCAAGTTGGGAAGCATTGTGAAAAAGTTACTATTTAAGTATACTAATAGTGATGAAGTACAGACAAATTCTTGCTCTATTGGTGTATTGCTTGGGTCAGTAAAGATGAGCTGTGTGGACTAACACAGAATCAGAAAATGGTTTGGGTTAGAAAGGACCTAAAAGATCATCTAATTCCAATCACTTGCTAGGGGCAGGAACACCTTTCACTAGACCAGTTGGTTGCTAGTTTTAGGTTGCTCAAAATCCCATCCAACCTCTCCTGGAACAGTGCCAGGGTTGGGGCATTCACGACTTCTCTGGACAACCTTGTACATGTGGTAAGGTAAAGGAATGAATAAATCCAATTGTGCTGACATGACATGTGCTCTGAAGATCTGTGGCTGTGTATGGTCAGGTCTGCAGGTGGACTTTGAAGGTAAATGTGGAAACAAAAGCCAGCTGCCTGAGTCAAGAGATTGCAGAAAGGTGACTATTTAGATCTAAAAAATGCATAGTATTATTTTGTCTCTTTTTTTTTTTTTTCCTTTTTCTTCTTCTCTTTCCTCTTCCCTATTGCTCGTGTATTTTGTTTATAATGTAGGCTTCCTCTATGCTGGGTTGTTTGTCAGAGCCCTGTGTTTCAGCCTCTCCTACAAAATCTCTGGCTCAGTGAAGATAAGATCACAGTAAAGGCCTGTCATACCTGTTGTCCAATTATGTCAGTCTGTAGAAACAGCTCCAAGTGAATAAAAATAGCTTTGACAGTGTGAATTACAGTGTTCTGTTGTGTGACTAATTTCAGTGCCTTGGTGTGATAGCTTAATTGCTGTAGCAATTAAGACTATACAACACCTTTATAACAGATATGAAACTCAAGAGTTAGGCCCATCTTAGTTCTTTGCCTTAGCATGTTTTTGAAATGGACTTTGCTGAATGTCTTTTCCACCCTGCAGTCTAAGCTAGAAGGAGGTATAACATTTTTCCTGCTCTATTATTGTGGCCATTTAAAAGTTTTAATTTATTTATTTCAATCCACCAGTCCCCCTGCTCCCATTGCCTTTTGTAGCTGCAGCATAGACTATCTTTTCCAGAGGACAGGGCCAACTGCTGAATACGTGGCTTGGCTTAAAGGACACTGCTGACAATCCCAGCTCCTGTAAGTCTGTAGATCATGTTGCTGAGGTCAAGCAGCCTCTTAGAAGCCAGGCAGATGAGAGATCTGAAGGGGCCCTCTTCCAGCCAAAGAAACACAAGCATGCATGCAGGACCATTAGGCCAGTGAAGCCAGTGGGGTCACTGCAAGATGAGCAGCTGCTTGGAAACTTTATTGCATGGAGAAGGAGATCCCAGCACAGGAAAGATCTTCCAGCTTACTCAGCTGTACTGGATGATTTTGAATGACTTCATGAATAATGGTACAGGAAGGGAGGGGTGGTGTATAGGGTGACCCCTTTTATTCTACAGAAAAATAAACACTGCCACAGAACCAGACCAAAATTCTCCTTGTTTGGACTTCTTCCCCTCACACTCTGCAGTATGGTTAGATGTGGACACAAAATTGCTGAAGACTCAGCTTGGCTACTTAATCATGGGTTTGCAGCATGCCAGCTTCGAGGGGTATATTCCATTTTTAATTGCCTCTGCATTACTCCTTTGTACTCTGTAATTTGTTGCACTGTAGGAGACTGTTCTGCAGTGTCTGTGCTCCATTCTGTTGCATGTCACCTTATCTAAAGTTAAATTCCAAAATAAAATAAATGTTATCCTATCTGTATTGAATAGGTGGTTTAGCTGAAGTTAGATGCTATAATTCATTCTGACATAGCAAAGGATAAAAGGACTAATAAGAGGCCCTTGCATAGCTAAGCTTTTTATCTAAGTACCCTTATGGTATATAATTTTATCTTGTTAATATATTAATCTAAGAGTCAGGTGGCCAAGATTTCACAGTCCAGAAATAAAACCATCATGAGCAAGGATTCAGATGCAAAATATGTCCATGCCACAACTACCCATTACTGTACAGTGACATTTAATTTTCATGTGCATACAGAAATACCTTTCTATGCATATTGTCTTGAAAAATTGTTGAGCTGGCAGGAGAGGGTGCTGAAGAAAGAGAACACTTGCTTTGACTCAGTTCCTGAATGATGTTTCTCAAAACAAATCGCTGTTCCAATTTTCTCTCCTGCCTAGATTGACTTCACAGGATTGTCTGCATGTTGCATATGTTCCAGGGGCAGGGGGAAAACCTCTGACAGATCAAGCTCTGACACTTCAGGCATTTTATTCCCTAGTCTCTCAGTTGTAAAAGGAGTTTAATGGCACTTCCATTGTAACAAAGGTGCTATGAGGAAAGATTTCTGTGATATTCCTGAAGCACTTAGATTAGAAAGATTGGGGCAAGTACCTCAGCAAATTATTTCCAGTCCCACATGGTTAGTTAGGAGCAGGCCTGCTCCTTTTGGATCACGCAGAGCAAGTGCTTCTGAGCAGTTTGTTAATGTGACTTGGGATCATCAGAAATCTCCAGGACAATAGCCTCACTGGTAGTTTCCTGCATGTCCTATCCTGGAAATACAGGAGACCCACATATTATGTCTGAACCTTGCTGTTAGAAGAGAGGAGAGGTGAAATGCTCTGTGTGATGCTCTACAAACCCTCTGGTTGTATTCAGACATTCACGATCCCTTGCTTCATTTGTCTCAGACCTCTGGCCACTGCCTTGCTTGACAGTCTGAGAGAATCTTCAAAGGGTTTTATGTATGGTGAGTAGACTCATGAGCCATACAGTCCTTGGCCCCACTCAAAAATATTTATGTTCAAATCTTTCAGGTACTTTACTTTCATATTTATCCATTACTGTAAGATAATTTCTTAAATGAAGAGATCAAAACCCTGAAATCTCACTAACAGAGAGACACTGAGGCATCTCTTTTCTTCAAGGTTCCTAGCCTTGGGATCATTATAGTGGCAGTAGGCTGGACACAGAAGTGAGGAGACAAAGCTCTGAGTGGATTTTTAACATCTTCATTAAAAATGAACATATTTTATGAGCATTCTCTTTTAATATGTAATTTCACTTTGCTATGAGATCCCAAATTCTTGGCAATGTGATCCCACTGGAGTATCATTCAGCAAATAACAAAAAAGTACAGGCTTTTGCTGGACTTTCTAGGACTGTATAACTTACACTTTGTAGGAATCCTCGCTAATATTTGAGGGGATGATAATTAAAAACTGAAGCAACAACAAACAAAAAATCCCAAGGTATTCCTCAATAAGAGCTTAAAAAATACTCCATCTGGCTTTTATGAAGTAGATAACCAAGATCAGTCTTCTGCACAGCTGCTGATAGGAGAAATCTCATGACTAAAAGAATGACTGCATAGAGCTTCTTCCATTAGCTGGGACTGTCCCTGTGTACAGCTTCTGTATTCTCTCACCTGAATGCACTGACAGTATGTTTAGTCTCCCCTCAGTCTGACAGGCCACCAGTCTCCCAAAGGCACAAGGTTCTGAGCTACATGGGTCAAGAAACAAAGTGCTGAGCACAAGCAGCAGCTCTCTAGACTTTCTCCTTGTTATGCTGGCACAGTGTCTGTCACCAAGTCAGCTCTGAGTGCAGGTACTCCCTGCAAAAGGATTGAAGTTCCTGCTCAGATGACTTCTAAGGTTAAATGGAGCATGGCTAATAGCCCTGAGACCTCAGAAGAGCATGATCTGTTTTATCCCCGTCACGATTTTCATTATGAAACAACATTTCAGGGAACAAAATTATTTTGAAGTGGTAGTTCAATTTGATTAGCTTCAACTGCTTAGTAAAATGGAGGTGGGGTCATCTTGAGATTAAGCACACTAAGTTTTTGTTTACAGTTTGACATGAGGTAAAAGTAATGGTAACAGTTCCTTATTGGGAATCCAAGTCCAGCATTTAAACTTGTGTGCATCTCAATCTGTTTCTGTCTCTGAGTTCTAATTTATTTTTCTTCCCCCTAGTCCTTTCCTAACATTTTTAAGCATTAAATGTTAAAAGTAATTATGTGCTAATGTGACTGCAGCCTCTAAGAAACACAGCATGCATTTTTTCCATACTCAGAAAATCTCACAGTAGTATGGCAGTTTCCTCTTTTCCTTCAGTTTCCGTAAGTTTTGAAATCTCTTTTTCCAAAAGTGATGCCAGGAACCAACACACATGGGACACCAGGACATGATGGGAGTGTGGCTATGGAATAAACTTTAAAATCAACATTTTAAGCCTAAACACCTGACCAGAGTGTTATATTATATAGTATCATATCATATCATATCATATCCACTGAACTCTGGGCTATCCTAGTAATGACACTAATCATAATAAATACAATAAAATAATCAACAATGGTTTTTTAGATGCTAACAAATATAATGACCATGAGCTAGCATGGACTGTTTGAAGCAGTATTGACCAGAACTATAATGTGACTTAAGTGTTTGATATCTTTCTTCTGAGGGATGGGAAATCCTATTTGCTGTGGCAGATGGAGATCCTTTTGTATTGCTTCTCTTCTGGGTCATGCTCTTCAATGAAGAAAGCATTTCTTTCCCGATGCAGAGGTATCTGTCCATTTCTGTCCTAGGGTAGTACATCACACATCATGGTCCTTAAGAGGAGTATGTTACGGGAAAACATTCACATTGTCAATTATGGTAACTTTTACAAAGTAGTTGGCTGAAGTTAAATCTTCCTATAATTGCTTGGGCTTCTAATCACAAACATCCTCTTCACATACTAACAAAAAGTATGTGAACTTTTTAGTACAGAAATATTCTATTGTTTCAATTTGCTGCTCTTTGCATTAGAAAATCAAATTATATTTACAAGATTAATAATTCCCTTGAGTTTTCTTTGCTTCCATTGTTCTAAAGTGGTGGAACTTCTCTCTATTTGCCTAAGGAAGCCCTGCAGTTTTTTTCTCTCTGAGTCTCTCTGCTGGACTATTTCAACAGAGCTTTGGTTCAGAACTTGTGGGTTTTATTCTTACAGTAATAACAAACCACTACATCCATTCCTGCAGAATCAGAAACAAATTTTAATTATTCGAGAGCAGATGGATGAGGATTTTTTGCTTTCTTCTTTTTTTGTTTTTTAATCCATCTTAAGTAACATACCTTTTTTAACTAAAAAAAATACCCCAAACCATACAGCTGTAAGCTGTAAAGCTGTAGTTTAAAATGGGATGGTTGTCCCCATGGATCTGCAAAGAACAAATATGAAACTACCAATGCCATACAACCCCTCCTCTATTCCCTTTTCTCTCTCTCACTATCTGTGCTCTCTGCAGCTTATCAAATTCTCCTCCAGCTCCTGTTTATCATGGCAACAAGTCCAAGACCACCATTTTCTACAAAGCTGCAGAATAATTTAGGTTGAAAGGGAGATCATCTAGTCTGACCTGCTGGTCAAAATTACTTGGGATCACATAGACCTGTGTTTCAAATATCTCCAAGGAGGGTGATTCCTCAGGTTCTCTGGACCCCATCCTTTGGCTGCACCACTGTCATGGGCATATTTGCAGGGGAAAGATCACTCAAATTTTTCTGCTGAAATTTAATACATTTCAAGAGTTTAATGCTATTAAAATTAGTTCTGTTACTCTTAATAGCCAGGTCATGGTTAGCAGTAATAGATTTTCTTCTCTTGCACCCAGGCATAAAGGACGCTCCTGTATCTCAGCAATCCGAGCACTGAATTTGAATCTTAACACAGTTTTAATGCCTCAGAGCCATAGGCAGGAGCCTCTTGTTTGTCAGGGAGAGCAAAAAAAGCTATAGCAGTGAGCTGGCACAGCCTTATGAGCAGAGCTGTGAAGAGGAGATAAAAGTGGGAGCATGCTAGGGTACCCAGAGAAACCCTTGTGCTATCCCATGCTTCCTCATCCAGCTCAGCCTTTGCTGCTGCTCCTCTGACACTGCTAGCTACAGGTCATAAATAGCTCTAAGGATCAGGATGGATGCCAAGAGAAAGGTGAGTTGGTGTCACAGAAGATGGGAAACAAAGGAGATGGTTTCTCCTGGATAATTTACTCCTCGATATTAAATGGACCTGAGTGTTAAGTCTCTTGTGGTGACATCATATGAGTCAAGGAGCTGTAAAATGAAGTCAGAGGCAACTGGGAAGACATTATGGAGAGTGTTGGATATCTTATCTGTGAGCAGCCTCTGTGCTTTTTCCAGAGATTAAAATATGTGAGCATTAAATATCTGACCATACAAAGTGGCACACTATAATGAGTGAAGCCCTTTACAGCTGGTTCCTTTACAGCATTATTTGGACAAATATTATGGGTTTTTCATGCTGTTTTGGGGGGAAAAGTCCTTAAAAGTTTGAGGTTTGTTTCTCTTTGTTTTTAACAATGAACTTAGACAAATTGTTTGACATCACAAATGTCCAAAACTTTTAGCAAGAGCAAATATGCTAACCAAGAAATTTTTATTGAGATATTACAAATTTCTATTTTTTTAAAAAGCTTAATTTAACATTTAAAACCAAGATTATAGGGGATTTGACTATTTTTATTGCATGTTCCAGCTCTGGAATTTGAAACTACTTGACGGAATGTTTTTGAACATTTTAATTAAAAATGGGAGCTAGAGGAAGCACTGTGAAATTCCTGAATCATTTGAAAGAGACCTGTCCTGACCTTTATAAAACCAGATGGTTTTTATTGTTTTCTGTTTGGGTGGGGGTTTTGTTTGTTTGGTTGTTTGGTTTTTGGGGCATTTTTTGTGGTTTTTTTTGTTTGTTTTTTTCCCCCATTTGGTTTATGGTAACACCAATTCTTTCCATGCCTTTTTGTTTTTGTGTACCACACCTGGCCTGATCTGCTGGGAATCTCTAACCCTTCCTGAATTCCAAGGGGAAGAATGTCCCTGCCACTGCTGAGAGCCTTTGCAAACATTGCAGAGAATTTGTCTCTGGTATCCACTTTGACTTATGATCCTGCAGTGAGCTGGTGGAATGTTTTTGCTGGGCAGTGTACCTGACCTTGTCCCAGCCACAGCCTCCACCCAGCAAAACCAAATGAAATTCAGACCTTAATGAAGGACAAAACACAACACCTTCCTGATTGGAAGGATTTCTTCTCTAATAATGCTTCTTTTATGACCTGTTCTTGTGATACAGAGTTATCATTGTGCCTTAAATAATGACTAGCTTAAATCCAAAGGGAATCTGCAAGTTTGTGTTGCCTTATCTAAAAGTATCGAGAATAAGAGAATACAGACAGAGAAAAAGTCCTTCCCCAGTTCTTTTCAATCTATCGCAGTGGTGGTGAGAATCCTCAAGTGTTTGTCTTTGGAAGAATCAGCTCTTTCAGAACCAGATAGTATCAAGATTGATATGAATGCAGCTTAGTGTCCTTGCCAACTTTTAGCATGCTTGGCTGCCTGTCTCAAATAGCCCCTGTGAAGGCCATGTGCTGATAGCCTTTCTCATGGCAGGCAACCCCCACTCTCCAGCTAGTCATAATCACACTAGAGAGGGATGGACTCAAAAATGGCAGTGCAGATGGCAGATCCTCATGCACACTGTGCAAATGGCAAACTCAGATACAAAGACCTCGCAGAGCTTCACCAGCAGCCATCAGAAACCTGCAAACTGTGATTAGTATGATGGATAATTACTGTATTGAAGTTCTCTAAAATACATGGAAACCATTGTTGGTTCTCTTTTAACCGTCCTTTCTAAAACCTTACTATCCTATGCTAGTAGGAATAACAATGGCAAGCAGCAAAACACAATGTAAAAAGCTGCAGGTGAAAAAAATAAATAGCAGGAGTGATGACTTGGTAAAAATCAGTCTCTCCATCCTTGTGCAGGATGGAGGCAACAATGCATGTAACAACTGCTTGCTTGGTTAGGGCAATTCATACCTGGAAAATATAATGGTCTGAGAGGTGAGCTGTGTATGGGCAGCCTCATGGCTTTGCCAAGGCAATGCTGGATGTCAGGCAGACCAAAGGAATTGGCATATCCAAAGTAGGTACCTGACACTCAGAAGCCCAAGACACCAGCCCATGGAACACCACCATACAGTCAGCCCTAGGTGTCATTCCTTAGAGTTGAGTGAGTTCTCATCCAATTTGGGATGGCAATATGGTGCATAAACTGAAGGAGCAGCAGTTGTTTTCCCAAAGGTGTTTGATTGCCACAGTTTGCACGTGTGCATGCACAGTCAGAAACAGAGTCATCAACAGGCACTTTTGGGATGGGCCTTAGTCAGCTTGAGTAATTCATCCAACCATTTCTCTGAGTTTGACCCCACTGAGAGTCCCGTCTTCCTTCCATCCTGTTCTTAGGAGTCATGCTGGTGGATTACCAGCATTCCCTGATGTCACTTGGTAGGTATCAGGATAGGGATGCCAAGCATCTTACAGTGTCAGGTGACAAGAACATCTCCTGAGTCATGGGAGGAGCACTCCACGTCCTAACTTTGCAAGTGCACAGGTTAAAGGAGACATGCTCCATGACTAACACAGGAAGAATGTGGCTTGTTTACTGGCTGGCAAGAATGTGTGTGTGTGACATGGCTATATGTGGTGTGAAATCTGAATTAATCAACTGCATGCTTCAGGACAGTTGGGAGAAGGATTAAAACCTGATTTCAGGATACCTAGTGAGATTACTTTTGAAGCAGGAGGTGCTGGAGCCATGCTTGTACCATAGGAAAGCCTGAGAGTCCATCACAGGAAAAACAGACATCCCACAATACCCAGAAAGGTGTTTGCATAGAAATGAGAGCCAACAAATATGTGCTGTGGGTTTTTTGTGCTAAGTCATGGTGGTGACAACACACCAGGTGAGCAGGAATGAACAGCTTGCGGAGTGTGGGGAACTTTGTGTAATGTGGCAACAGCTATTTTTCCTTATCTCTTCAAACTTTGGAAAAATCTCTCCAAAATACATGTTATTTGGCTAGAACAAGATTTGGAACTGTGGATGGGACCTCAGCCAAAACTTCATACAGTAAAAAGAATAGTCCAACATCTTATGTACATTAAGTCCTTATTTAGGCAGCAAACTCCTCACCCCAGGCTATGCAAGCTTTATTCCCATCCAACAGAACTTCATAGTTCCTGTGTTCCCAGTTATTATAGTACAAATTACTTGGCATAAGCAAGGGCTAGGATTTAGCCTTAAAACGGGGCTTCAGGGTTTGTGGGGTTTATTTTGGGAGAACTCTGTTTTTTTGCAACATGTATTACATCTGGCAGCAATTCACCTGGCTCTAAGCACCATGTTCTTGACTGCACCTGTGTCAATGCATAGCTACCTTCCTAATCATGGTGTTGGGATTTGTGAGATAAGCTGGAAACAGACGTTGGTCTCTACTTAATGGACCACCTTGCTGACTCTTATTTATGTTTTTGAGCCTTTTCTACTCTATCTGTGGCTCACGTATTCTCGTTTTGAATGGATGATGATTTTTCCTCCCTAGGTCTCTACAAAATTCATCTTGTCAGTTTTGGAATGTCCCTCTGACAGTGTAGACTGTTTTTAATTTTGATCCTACACAGCCAAGTCTTTTGCAGGCTTTCTGACTCCACTCACAACCTTTATAAGTATATACTCTTCCACACCCTCTGTCATTAATCAGCTGTTTCTGTCCTATCCTTCAAGCCAGTCATCCCATCAAAGAAAAAAGTGAGTTTAGTACAGCCATGCTGGTGGGGTTTTTTGAACAGCTAATTACCTTCCAAGAACTTAAAATCCTAATTTGTGCCAGGGTCTTTCCAGCGATCAAAGCTAGGTTTAATGGATCCTTCAGTTTGGTTTTAATTAGTTCAGTGTTGTTCAGTTCCAGGTGCTCAGGGGTTTGCTTGTCCTCTGCTGGTCCAGTATTGCTCAGATGCTCTGCTCGCCTTAAATGCTGCTGACCTGAGTTCACCCATCTCCTCCAAGCAGCCATCCTACAGGACCTGTTCCTAGAGAAAGACCTCTATACTGTCCTGCTGTTCTTCCTTCTTCATGCTTTCATTTCAATAAACCTGGCTCTCAGATGGAGAATCACATGAGTCAATTCCACCAACAGTGCAGGTCCTCCTGCTTGCCTAAGTTAGCAGAGAAGCCTTTTGAATCATTCTGGTATTTTCATTTGTCTTCATGGAAATTGAATCAAACCTTCACTGAAGGTGTTGTAATAACTAGGCAACTTGTGCTGCTTGTCAGGGAGGCTCCTCAGAGAAGTTCAAAGTCTGCTGGGAGTGGTTGAAGCCATTAAACCATTTTAATTCTTAGTGCAGGACTTGAAATATGAGACAGATTTTCTCAGGAGAGCATTGCAGAGATACTAATTTGCATAATGTGCTATGTTTTGTGAGAAAAGTCTTAATCAAAACATTTTTGGTCTCATAAACCAATGACCTGATCTTCAACAGAGCTCTGGTTTTATACTGGGGGTCTATCCTCTGCAGATCTCCTCTGAGAATGTGGAACTAAGGGAAAGCTGATTCTACTTGGTGTTTTATTATTTCTTCTTAGCAAACAGAATTGTATATATGATTGGGAAAAGACAGGAAACAAACATGACACAAGTAAACCACACAGAGACCTGACTGACCCCTTCTTTTATCTGGAGAACTAAAAGTCCAAGTTTTGCCTATCTGAATAATTTTAGGGTCTGAAACACAATTGTTCAAGGAGTAGAGACTCCTTATGTTTTTATAACAAAAGAAAATCCGCATGAAACCAAAAAAACAAACCAAAAGCAAACTCCCCAAACAGCAGAAGTTAAAAGTAATATATAAATCTGTGAATAATTGCAGTGGCTGCTACAGTAACTTCAGAACCACTGAGTTAAAATGCTGTATGCATGAGTTAACTAATGGTCATGAAACTCTTCATAAAGTAAAAGGTAAATATTAAATGGATTTTTTACACATTTCTTTAAAATTTTTAACAAGAAAATTAATTATGGTAACCTAGTAACTACAAGTAAAGGATAAAATTACAGATTATGGAAAATAGTAATTTATTCAGTTGAGAGGCTGGTGGTCTAACTGCTGATGATCAAAGTGCTGTGTGAAATGCTGAAAGCTAAACTGAACAACCCTTTCTAGCATATTGGTTTATTTTTCTTCTTCTCCTGCTTGGCTGTCAAGGTGCCTAAAATCTTACTGCCTGTATCATCTCAACAGAAATCCACTTGATGCTCTCCTTTGGGTGGAACCATAGAAAGCTTGCCCTGGGTGAGAGCTTAGGCACCTGGCTCACAAATCACAAATTATGACTCTCCTCCATGCCAGATTCACACAGCAGTGATTTGTGGGCATTTTTACTGGAAGCTTGTTTGATGGACTAGGGCTCAAAGGAAACAACTGGGTCACTGTCTTGAGGTGACTTTTTGATGCTTGTATCCCCAGTTGTCTGTTCTGTTGGTGTTGAATATTGAGTTCTGCAGCTTTAAAACTGGTTCCAGGAGTGAAGGGGGAGAGAAGAGGTGCAGTTTGTTATCAGAGACTGCACTTGCTCCCCCACATCCTTCACACATCCTTGCGTTGTTGGCAGTGGACAGCAGAAGAGAGCTTTCCTTTGCTTTTGGTTGTTTTTTTCTGGCTCGCTGAGGCAAAGTTCCCTGGACTGTGGGTTTTCCTTCCTTTTTCTTGGAATTTTTCAAACCTGCTCTGGGCTGAAAACTCAGAGGAACATTGGGAGCTCACACCTGTGTCCACCAGGCCTGGTCTGGGCTGCAGCATTTCCCAGGCTGGAGGGACTGAGAACAGCCTGAGTGAGCTGAGCTGCAACCCACAGAAGGGATTCTTCTGAATCTGTCATCTCTTTGGAGGGGCCAGAGGTTTTGCTGTTTAGTATTGCTCATTTTTGTGCTGGCAAGTGCTTTGCCTGTTATAGATAAATATTATAAACAATAAACAGATTTTTTCCCACTTCTCTCTGAGGAAATATTTTTCCCTGAACCAGTTGGGGGAGGGACTTCTTGAATCTGTTTCCTAGAGGGACCCCATTCAGAAGTTTTCTCCCTAAATTTGGCCTAAACCAGGACAGTCACAGCTCCACTACATCCTGTGTTTCTCATCTAGGAAGTTCAGGAGATGCCACCACTGGAGGCCTGGAGTAGGCAAGCTTCTTGTAAGCGTGATCTCTATGAGTCTGCTTGGGGCCAAGGAAGGACTAGATTTTTTAGGGTTTTTTTTTATCCTTATGACCCAAGGGGTATCTGAGTCACCTCAGAGGTGGGGCATGAGAACCAGCCCTGCTGCCTATGAAAACTGGAAAATGCATCCCATATTCAACTGGAGAAGGTGTTCTCTAGCTTGGGTTCTTCTTGTTTCTCTCTAGGATGAGATGTCCTACTGTGCACTGATGAGCCACTAGCTGAGATCTCCTCTGGAAGGGAGAGGTCTGGGTTTCAGACTCAACCCCAAGCTAAGTGAAGCCTTAATCAAGGTATGAGGATGACTCACTTCTGCTCACCCTTTTGACTGTATTTCTCTGTAGGATGTGACACGTGTAACCTGGCAACACAGCACTGGTGACATCCCTTCTTTTGCAACAAGTTTGGCAGCTATATAGAATGCCTTATAGGAAAAAGAGCTCACATCATAGACATTGGATTCCCAAGGAAAAACTCATGCGATTGTGTGCTCTGCTATTCTGCCCCTCATCCCTTCCCCAGGGGTTTTGTTAGAGAGTGGGCTAATTTCAAGCAAATTGGATAAAGGTTAAGTGTCTCAAAAATACAAAGTTTCTAAAAGAGCCACAAGGATTGATGGCCATGTATACCAAAGATATCCAGATTAGTGACCCCACTGAGAGACTAATGGAGATTCGGTTTTATTAAAAAGACAAGAAAATCAAAAAAGGAAAGAGCCACCAAGAATCAGACTTTGCAAGTCCAGTCACTCATGAAATTGCTAACTCCTACTTATTATTACTTGTCTTCATAAAAACACTGCCTGACTTCTCTCTCAGGCATCTGTTACAAGTGTTGCTGAAGATGTCCTTGCAGAAAGAAAACAATTATTTTAATAGCTCCCTTAAATAAGAATATAGGCACTGCAGTTAATCAGCTGACTTTTTGAGCCCTTGTCCATTAAGAGCCCAGTGCAGCAGGTTTGCAAACATAGGCTCTAGAAGCCTGATTGCCAAACCTCCCAAGGCTGTGTGAATTCTGGAAAAGGCACGGCTATCACATGGTGGGCTGGTAAGAACTGCAGTTGTTGCCTGAAGACTGAAGACAAACTCTGTTTTTCTGGTGAGTAACATCTTCTAGCTCCTTCTATCCCTCATCATAAAACCCAGTTTATTTGTTTAGAGCATCTGCAGTGTAGATGAGGGATGTTAAAAAGTGTAAAATAGATTAATAGATTCTTTTAAGACCATCTTAAAATACAAAGAAGTTAGCTTTTAAAATCTATTGGCATGTAGGATGATTTTTTGCATTAATTATGCCAAAAAACACTGTTCACCAGTACCTGCTCCCATTCCATTGGGTTCAAGTACTTCCATACCGTGCTTAAACATTGCATTTATACACCTGAAGTATTGCAGAACCTCCTTTAGATGGAAGAGGTTTGGTTTTGTTCTTTCCTCTTTGAAGAATTCCTGCAGGGAAGAGGCATTTGAGACCTCCAGACCTGGCAATCAGGTGACACTACCCTTCCCCTGTGTCTCTTATGTGGCCAGCTGCTTGCCCTGGCACCACAAGCTGTCCAGAAACCTCTTTCACTACCAGTTTAGGGGGACAGAATGTGAGATGTACAGTGGAGGAAGGCTGTACACAGTGGCAAAGCAAGTTCAAGATTAACAAATGGCCACTGGGCAATAATAAAACCATTGTTTTCTAACTCCTTGCTTTGTAACCCTGTCCAGTAAAACAGAAAAAGATTCTACATGAAGTGAGATGGCTGCTCCCAAGGGCCTTTGGAGGGTGTCCCCCTATACCTCTCACTGCAGGAGCCTGCCTGGCCCTGGGAGATCCTCCCCAGATTCACATGATCAGAGCAGTGAAACTCAATTTTGCTGTTGCTGGGAGGTTTCTAAACCAGCCCTGGCCAGCAGCCAGCTGCTCAATAGGCAGCAAGCTGCAGATCCTGAGGAATAAGCCACCCATGGTGTCTCAGAGCCCTCTAAACCCCTCTTGGGGCTGATGGAGATTCAGGAGTCCTGGATTCACAGTCCTTTGCCAGGATAGGTGTCAAGCAGACCAGGGAGGCTACCTGCTAGCCAGTGACCACCAGGAGACCGTGATCAGACCATTCTCTTCTTGAATAAATTTACATACACTGAGCTCAAGATTGGATCAAAGATAAGATCTGGTATCTATCTGGGTTTCATGACATTTATTTTCTGTTGCCTACACCGGCTGTCAATAATTTTGCCATGGATTTTTCAATTATTTACTGACTGAACCTCATTTTTAGCTTTGTAAAATTAATGGATTGCCTAACACTGATGTCAGGCCAGTTGATTAATCTTTTTTTTTCATTTGTTTTCTGTTTAACTTTTCAAGATATAAACCAGCCCTGTACCTTTTCAGATCTTGTGGTGCTTTCCTGAAATGTGCCAAAGCAATGTGTCTCAGCAAGCTTCCTATGTCTGTCAACAACAACAAAAAAATACTGGTATGGGGCTAATGGGATGCTAATCCCCTCACTCTCCTTCCCCATGATCTTCCCCCCCCCCCCAGATTTCACATTAGCATGAGGTCATACTCAGGATTAGATGACAGGACATATGCCTCTGAGGTCTGCTTCCTCAGCTGTATCCAGTCTCAGATTATTTGGGTGATGCAGATTCAAGAAATGTTGAGTAGTTGCTGTCAACAGGAAGTGCTGGACAAAAGGGCATCTGTTTTCTTTCTGAAGATGCTCCTGCCTTTTTTTTCTGAAATACAGAAATCTAGTGCTGCCTGCAACCTAGATGATGCTTCAGATGGATTATTTTGGGGCTTTTCAGCTTCAAAACTTAGTTAATGAGTCTGGATCAATGCAAAACAACCTGTTGTAGAAAGCAAAAGAGTGTGATCTCCATTGAGATAACAGCTTGTGGAGCTATTACTGTAATAATAGTGCCTCAGAGAGAATACTCATTTCAGTGGTTAATTGTTTCCAGTTCTGTGCTGGTATAGTCCCAGCAGGAATAGGCCCAAAATTACTTCTATTGCATTGACCACTGCTATTGCAGCACACAGAGCACTCTGCAGCAGATGTGGAAGCATTTAATCACCTAAGTGAGCACTTTCTCTGCTCCAGCAGAGAGCCAATGCTCTAATGCAGTCAGTGCCCTAATGGAGCCAGTAGCATTCTTGTAGTGATAATTTGCTAACTCCACAGCTCAGGAGAACAGAAGCACAGCAGATGTGATGCACAGCAGAGTATCCAGAGCCAGTGTTAAAGCACCCATGCCCCTATGCAGTCTGAAAGTCTGCTAAAGCCTGGTGCAGCCTGCACTCCCTTAAGGACATCACATTCTCCTTTGCCAAAAAGATTAATAAATTTAACTTTTTATTTCAGATGGACCCAAATAATTTCCATTAGCTTGCCATGAAAAATACATATACAAGCTGCTACTGCAAGTGGGTTTATTTTCATTAGAAGGCCAACCAAGAGTCTTGATGTTGAAAATACACATGTACCATATTCTGTGCAGCTAAAAGAAATACAAAGAGAGAGACTGTCAGGACAAGGCAGCATCAGGGTGCATAGCTGGCATCTGCAATCATATGTTTGCTCTTTCTTTCAATTCCCCCCTTCCTTTCAATTACACCCACCGATTATATTTTGATTCATTGACACTGCAGTCACTCCTGTGTGGGCACAGTCAAGCTAGTTTCAAATTAGCTAATTTGACTACAGATAGCATTACAGACAGTGCAGAATGGATGGACTAAGACTGGATGCAGTAGAAACGGGATAAATATTTCAGTGACTTCACCAAAATGGGCTGTGGTGGGTTACTGTGGCTCTCAGGGCACGAACAAACTATGCTAAAGCCAGCTGAAGCACAGGGGCAATGCACAGCCACGATTTAGGTGCAGAATGAGGTTACTGTCAGGGAAGGGCTAGGCATGCTGTAGACCACCACCCCGGCTGAGGCAGACCTAGTATCCAGACCTAACACGTCCAAAAGCATCATTCTGTGGCGAGTATCAGTTTGTTCAGCACTCTCGAAATTGCTTGAGATATTAAAAAAAAACAAAAATGCAGACTTTACCCCGACGTATAAAAGCATAGTGCTTCAGGAGCACAAAACCAGTGGAGATGACGGTTGAGTCATTCATGAGATCTGAAAACACACACCTATGCCCCACTAGCTGCAAAGAGGCGAGCCCAGGGAACTTCTGGGACAGTAATGCTGCAGGGAGCATGTAAACACGTGTAAACGTCCTTTCACCCAGGGACGGAAAAAGCCTGCCCTCAGCGGCTAGGCAACAGCACTGAGGACGTTCTTAGTTGCCCTGTGCCTACGCGGGAAGGACGAGCTCAACCCTCCTCCTCGCCCCCGCCTGGGCGGGTGCCCCTCGGTAGAGAGCCGCGGCTGCACCGCTCCCCGACCAACCGGCCAGTCCCGATGCTGCCCGGGCGGGGGCGGGCATGGCGCGGATGACGCCCGGAGGGCGGTGGTGGGGGCCCCGCCTCCTCCAGTCGAGGGGCGGGGGCTCCCGCAGAGCTACTACTGCCGCTGGTGGGACATAGGGCAGCGACGAGTGCCGGGGGCCGGAGCAGGGCCGGGCGGGCAGCGGATGCGTAGGTTCCTCCGGCGCCGGGGAGCGGTGGTGCCCGAGGAGGAAAGGCCCTGGGGCCCCTCCGTGGGGCATAGGGTTCCCCTGACCGGGCGTATGTGGCGGCGCGCGGTCTGTCCGTAGGTCCGTCACTGGCCTCCCAAGGAGGTCCATGAGTCGCGGGCGGGTAGCCCCGTCAGCACCCCGCGCCCGCTCCCGCGGCTCCGGTAGCGGCCCGTGGCGGCGGTGAGATGGGGGGCAGCCTGGGCTGTCACCGCTCTATCCCCCGCGATCCAGCCGACCTGTGCCACAACCGCAAGTTCAGCGCGGCGTGCAACTTCAGCAACATTCTCGTCAACCAGGAGAGGCTCAATATCAACGCGGCCACGGAGGAGGAGCTGATGACCCTGCCCGGGGTCACCCGAGTGGTGGCCCAGAACATCGTGGAGTACCGCGAGTACATCGGCGGCTTCAAGAAAGTAGAAGACTTGGCGCTGGTGAGCGGGGTGGGGGCAGCCAAGCTGGAGCAGGTGAAGTTCGAGATCTGCGTGAGCAGCAAGGGCAGCTCGGCGCAGCACTCGCCCAGCTCCCTCCGCAAGGACCCGGCCTCTGAGCACTGCCTGTCTGCCACCAAGATCAACATCAATACCGCCACCCCGGCACAGCTCATGAGCATCCGTGGCATCACTGAAAAGATCGCCAAGAGCATAGTGGACTACCGTAAAGAGCATGGGCCCTTCAAAAGTATTGAGGACCTGGTGAGGATGGACTGCATCAATTCCTCCTTTCTGGACAAAATCAGGCACCAGATTTTTGCAGAGCGCTCCAGGCCCCCTTCAACAAACACCAATGGTGGTCTCAACTTCATGGCCAAGCCTCACCCCAGCCCCACCTCTCTAAGCCTCCAGAGTGATGACTTGGACTTTCCTCCTGGAGGTCCAACCCAGATCATATCTACTCGTCCCTCTGTGGAGATGTTTGGGGGGGTGAGAGATGGCAGACCCGTCTTAAGGGTGGCTACATGGAACCTGCAAAGCTGCTCCATCGAGAAGGCCCACAACCCAGGTGTGCGGGAGGTCGTGTGCATGACGCTGCTGGAGAACAGGTAAGAGGAAGCACCTGACCTGCAGGCCCAGCTTCACACATGATTGTAGGCTCATGTCTTTGAGGTTTGGGCACTATAGAGTCTTTTTGTGATCCTAGTGGGACTCACTCCTTCCCAGGATTACTGAATGTTTCCCACTTCTTTCATGAAACCCAGTTTGAGTCATAGCACTGGGACTGTAGTGGCTGTCCCTTGATAAAGCTGCTGCAACCCTTGACACACAGTGGAGTGCCTGAGGAGGTGTATATGTGTGCATGCAGCTGTGCAGGGGAGACTAACATAGGCTGTTAATGGTTGGTAAAGGATTGTTTTTCCATTAAGAGCCTTTTGAACATGCCATGGAGAGCTGCCTTTACTGCTGGAAGCTGGGGGACAGTAGCAGAGGAAGGGCTGTTTAACAGGTGTGGAATGCAACAGCTCATCCCTCAAAGGTGACACAGCTTTTTAACAAGTGGTCATGGGGCATCTTCTGAGCTGGAGGGACTGCTTATACCTGGGGCTGTGGGACATGGAGCACCTGCCTGGGGCGGCTGTTCTGTCCTTGTGCCAGGCTTTGTGCCCTGACTGCACTGAGCAAGGTCACTTGGAGGTGGGGCCAACAGGATGGTACTTTAAGTGTTAATGAAAAGCTGTGAGCTTTTGTTTTGTTTTTTTCCTGTAATTGGGCAAGAGTGCTGGGGGTGTCTGTCTTACTAAACTTTCTGCTGGACACAGAAATGTAGATTGCAATAAGCATTTTGAAATAACTCTAGCCCTTTCCTTCTCATGTGTCAAATATATCCCAGCTGATCCGGGATGTAGTTTACAACAGAGGTAAAGTAACTTTTCTCCCTGGCTGCCATTCAGACTTCCAGCAAGAAATGAATGGGGGTAGGGAACTCTTGGGCTTCTGTAAAAGTGATATGGTGGGGAGGGGAAGTGCTGATTAACTGTTATCTATGTCCTTTTCCAATAATAGGCTGAGAAACAGCTCTTGTCCATGTAGTTGCAGAGATCAGGCATGTGAGCAGGATGGTGACAGTGATATGAAATCCTGTGCAGCAGTACAGTATTTGTGGCCGGGGATACCTCTACTGCTCACTGCTTGAGAGCCTGATGCTCCCGCATAGGAAACATCTGTCCTCTCACAGCCACCACTGTTTGATACCCAAAATGAATATTATAAACCAGCAGGGTTATTGAGATGTTACGCTGATGGCTTCAGTGTAGCATCTGTCAGTATTCTGCTTCACTAGCTCAGGTATCCTGAGGTATCCTGTGCTTCCCCCTTTGTCTCCACTCTCTATTTTTTTTTCTTTTGGTAAGCAGCTGGTTGGCTGGAGTGGAGCTGCTGGGGAAAAAAAACATCAGATTATCACTAATCTCGGAATAATTCTAATAATCGAGTTTTTGAAGAAAAGTTACTTCAGTGATTTATTTATATTTTTTATATACATTTGTAAGTGATTTTTAAGGACCTCATCCAGTCAAGTGTTAACAGTCACTTGTGCAACTTCAGCGTTTTGGGAGAAAACGCTCCAAACAAGATGGCCCACCTATTAAAAAAACAGGGAGATGTAGCAGCTTGTAAAATAAAGCTGCCTTAGCCTAAGCTGGCCACTGTGTATGCAGACTGTGGCCCTAGAAGTTTGTTTTATTTTTGCCCTTAGACTCCATGGTGCTTACTTTCTGCCCAGCTGAGCCAACAGGCACTTAGTTGTGCTGGATGCTGTGAAATGTCTCCTGGATACTTTGAAGTTTCAAAGGAGCCTGATAGAAGTACTTGTTTTTGTTCTGTTTTATTGCGCGTATCTGTGTCATCAATCAAACAGGGTGGGTGTGATGCAATTGTTTTCTGTACTTGATCCAATTTGTGATAATGTGAGAAGCTGGAAAGAAATGAGAGCAATGTGCATCCACAGACAAGCCTGCAAAACTTTCATGGGAAAATAAACATGGGAACAGAAAAAAGCAGCAATATGCAGGAAAAAATATATGTTGGGAAAACCCATACTCAGTAACTCGGGGAGGAATTTCCTCTTGCATTGTGAGTATTGCTGGGGTCAGTGGAGCTTTACAGCTGTAAAACAACTTCAGCTGAGGCCAGAAACTGCCTTCATTCTGCTTTTGAGTTCTGTGGTCTCCCTCCCAGCTCAGGTTGTATACCCTGGGAATGGACAGAATGCCTTGCAAACTAATCTTTGCCTAGGTAAATCAACTTCAGTAGACAGTCAGCTGGAGAAATTTACCTCTTGCTTCTCCAAGCAAGAATATATCGCATAATGGGGCTCACCAGCACTTCAGCCTCACAAAATCCATGGATGTGTTTTCAAGGTGCTCTGTGGGTGTCCCACATGTGTTGGTGCAAGTCTCCAGCTATGACCCAAGCTGGAGGTGGATCTGAAGGCTGTTTGGCCTGACAGTAGGTGCTCTCCCGAGCTGTGTTAATGGGCACCTGCTTGCTCTACTTTAATGTAAATGAATAAGTGTGCTCCCTCATGCTGGTCCCTTATAGTCATGGGTGGTCTCAGGTAGTTCAGGATGATCTCAGGAGCTGGAGTACTGTCTGGTTGCAGTACTTACAGCTGGAGGAGCTGCCTCACCTGGTTTCTTAAGTCCAGAAATAAAGCAGAGCAAGTCAAGAAGATTAGTAAAACTGTGTAAAGAGAAGCAAAGAATCTTAATTTTGCATACTCGGGAACTTTATGCCAGTTAAAAGGCTTGCTTTGGGCCTTTCCTTGGGGTTTGCTTTTTAAAAATTTGTTGGTTGGGGTTTTTTATTTTTTTAATGACCTGGTTACAGCAAGTAGCTTTAAAACCCATTGGGCTTGTTCTTTCAGGTGTTAACAACAGTGAGACTAGAAGGCTAAGCTCCTCCTGTCTTCCAGCCCTTTGCATTGAGGGAACAGTTGTGCAGGAAGGAAAGAAGGCCAGACTTTCATCTGAAGCAAACAAAAAGCAAGAAAATGTCATATTGTAACCTGCTGAAGAGAGGAGAGGGGGAAAAAAAACCTGATTCAAAATCTTCACGCTTGTTCCCAGAAGTGCTAAATTTCTGAAGAGCAGTTAAGGAAATGTACACTAAATCAGTAAGCGTGACTACTGCTGCTAAGCTATTTTGAAATTCATTGCAGTAGTGCAAAAAATAATGAAATGCAACAAGGTCTTCACTCTCTCATATTACAAGGATCTATGTTTATCACAGTGTTTGAAGTGAAGGAGCGAGGTGTTTTCATTCAGAGGACTAGAGGGTAATTTTAGAAGAGCTTAACATAATGAACAAGGAGGCAAGCATGACACATAACTGAAGTATCCAGTCTGGGGTGAGTTTACCCAAACCTACAGTGTTTCTTGCAGGTGTTGTTCAGAAAGTGTGGGATTTATTGGCAGAAAGTTGAGAACTGGCCTGTCTCTGGGGATGCAGGCCATCCGCTCTACCTGACCTCCATGTCTTCCCCATTCTCAGCTGAATGAGGGAACCAACTGCTTCTTCTCAAAAAAAAAAAAAAAAAAAAAAAAAAAAAAAAAAAAAAAATTAAGAGCAGCATGATCAAAATGGAAGTTCAGGTCAAAGGCAACAAGTGTGTTTTTTGTGGAGAATAAATAGCCCCATGTTTCCAACCCCAGAGGATGTTCCTCTGGACAAGGACAGTGGAAGTACCCCAGGTCCATAGGGAAGGGTACTTTTGCCACTCCTATCCATACCTCCCTCAGGCCTGTCCCTCCTTGCCATAAATTGAGCTCCTGTGACTGCTTTCTCTGGCTGTCAGTTGTCAGGGTGCCAGCTGGGTGATCCCATGAAGAAGTGTGGGGCAGGCATGTGCAACACTGACAGACAGGGCACTCTAAAGGTGTCCAAAGTCCAGTTTGACTGTGTGCTTCAAAGTCTGCAAGTAGCCAGGGGTAGTGATCAGTTGTGCACCTTCCCCAGCATGGTTTTCAGTGGAGGTGTTCCAACTGGTTCTCATGATGCTTTATAATACTGAGCAGCAACTTTGTGAAGACCTCTTAATGATTTTTTTTTCTTGTAAGCACACTTTGCAGTTGACTGAATGAAAATTGATAGAGGATTTGAAACCCAGAACTTGTACTCTGTCTGAAAGAGGGAGATCTTGTGTCAAGATGATGGTGGGTCCAAAGGTCCACAGAGCCCAGCTCTGTTTCCTTTCAGATGTCAAGCAGTTCAAGCTGTCGTTTCCTTCTGCTGCTTTCTTTGGTCAGTTTCTTGGTGCAGTTGCATCTTCTACATGCAAAAAGTGTAAGTAATAAAGCCTTAACACTTTCTGCAAAAACTGCAGAACCACAAAAGAGCCCAGGTTGAAAGTGATGTCATAATATAATCTGACCTAGTCTTTCCTGGGAAGGGGAGCCTGGAGGAAATTATCTATCACTTTGTCCAATCACACAGGCTAGAGGTTAGAAAACCTCTAGCAGTGTGGTTCTTCTGTGTCCCTGGGAGGTTGTTCCAGTGATTGACTCTTTTCACTATAATTAAAGTTATTACTTGCATGCCAGTAGAGTAACAAATAAAAATACCAGTATAAGGCTTGTACTTAGCATTGGTGTTGGTTTTTTTTCTTGGCATGGGAAGCAGGCCTTAGGAACATGTCAGTTCTTCCTTCTTCCCAAGGTTTGTAACTGATTAGCTGTTTTCAGTTTGGTTAGACAAAAGCATAGAGATCTCTCAAGGCAAGAAATTAATCTCAATTTCTGTGTCTGAAACTTAAATCAGTGTTCCATCTGGGGTAACAGTAGGTAAACCTCAGCCCAAAATTGCTTCCTGGGAAGCAGTGGGTGGAGAGGCAGGCCCTGGGTAGCCCTTGTTGTGCCACCATACTTGAAAACTCCTCTTCTTAGCCTTACCTACCCAAGGAGACCTTAAGCACATCCTTGTCACCTAATAAAAAGAGAAGTTTCTGAGCCAACATCTGAAGCAGTCTCTTCCTATTAAGACATGAGGAAAACTTAATCTTGCTCAGGCCCCTGCACTAGGTGCTGGAGGCAGGAGAACCAATTTTTCCATTGTTCCCCTACACAAAAAAAACAGGGTAGGGCTTTTACTTTCCCCTGCAGTCCCTTAGTCTGGGCTGAGAAGGTGGTATTTTACAAGGGGCAGTTCTTTGCTACTGGAACTTGTTAATTTGCTTAGGAAGGGGTATGGTGTAGTACCTTGCCTCCAGGGTAGTATTGTGTTTTCCATCAAGATTATGGAAAAAGATTGCACCCCCACAGAACACACATCATAGTAATTTATCATGGTAGTAATGATGGTTGTACTTGCAAGCTTCAGAGGCTCATCACCAGCTTGTATTTGTTGTTTCTATGCTGTTGCTGAAGCTCTTGGTGGTCAGTCAAAGCCCTGAGGTGCATCTGTTTTAAATCTCTTTCTTTGGAAAGCTACTTGGTTTTCCCTCCATTAGGTTAGGCTGGAGCCTTGCCAAGAATAATTCCCCTGCAAGAAAAGATCAGAAAAGAGGGCCTGGCTTGAGTAGCCTGACTATGCTGATAAGTCTTAAATGGCAAAAGAATTAATACACCCTCTTCTCATTATGTCACAGAGAAGAAATCCTGCCTCCTGCAACTTTGGAAAAAAAACTTGAGAACAAAGAATTTGTTAGATGATATGTGCACTTTGCAAAGGGATTTTAGTGAGCACTGGAAAAAATAATGCATGTAAAGCCACCATTAATTTTCACTTTCTGATACCTCAGAGAACAAAAATTGGGGTGATGGAAGAGCTGTTGTTTTAGGGGTTGGCTTTCTTGTTGGGTTTTTTTGGCCTCCACCTGCATGAGACCAACAATAGTTTACTTACTGGAGACTAGTGGGAGCCTCGAACTGCCTACTGCATACCATCTGGCCTGAGAAAGCAGCAGGTCAGACCCCAAGTTATTTCATTTTCCAGTGAAACTCAACTAATTTACTCCTCTTCAGGATTTGGCCCATTCCTTTGCCTGTTTAAAATCATAGGAAGGCTGCCAAGCTTCATGCTAAAAAGCTCTGCCCTCTCCCTGGGAGTTAGGGGTCCCCTGAGGTACTGCCCCTGACTTGGATAGGGGTTTCAACCCCTTTCAGGACTGCTGCTGGGGGAACAGGTGATGTCAGTTTCAAATTAATATTTATTTATTTTTTTTAAATTAAATTCCATTTCCAGTCTTGTGCTTCATATGGATGCAGTACTGAGCCCCTCTACATGGGCATCACCTGCTCCTCCTGCAGGGGATGAGCTGCTTGTTTGAGATACTTTGCTACTCCTGGGTCTTTGCAGGAGAGATCAGAAGCAGTGGTGGACTTTAAGCAAGACCATGAAGGGCATAGGTCATCCTTATGTCCAGATACTTGGAGAAGACATCTGGAGCCATTTGCTCTGCCGGCAATCTCAGTCATGTGAATGCATTGAGCTGTTTCATCCTGCTTGGTCTCTCTTGCCCCCGCAGCTTTCCTTCCTCAGACATGACATAGGAATGTAGGACAGGCCCTTGAAGTTACCCCTGAGTAGCCTTTCCAGGGATTTTCTGTTTTAAATGGAGTTCTGGGCATTGTTTTAACTTTGCATAAGTGCAGTTTCAATGTATTTCCTGAACATTCAAGAGCTGTATCCAAAGAGTCATTTTTATTGGCTTTAAAGTTGAGAATGTGGCTGGAAAAATAATATAGTTAAAGGCTGGTTTATCCGTATAAGATAAACATTATTTTTCTCTTTTCAAAAATTATAGCCATGCCCTGCCACTGTTACTTGTGCCATAAAGCTTGAGTAAAATGAAATAGATAGTGGGAAAAGAGTCGGTTCATATATTATTGTTTTCTCCAAAGGTGTCTAATTGATACATTTGGCAGCACTTAATGGCCACATAGTTTCATAGTTTCAATCCATGCTTGCTTGACTGTTTTGTACGTTATTTTGTGTCACTGGATTAATGTTGCACATTGCAGATATTTTGGTAAACCAGAGCTGCCAGGTTATTAGTGCAGATCCTGCAAGGTTTGCTTTATTCCATGTGGCAAAGATTAAATGTGTTGGCTGATCTATGGTAATAAATTAGTGAATTATTAAGTGATGTTGTACTGCCTGTTCCTGAAACACAAGCAGAGGCCACTCGACTATAACATCATCCTGCTTGACTTCTCAGAAATCTTATGCCACATGGCTGTAGGAGACAGACTAGGTACCTACACACGGGGCTTCGTCCTCTAAACAGAAGTATTTAACGCTTTGTGATTTTTCTGTGCCTTGGAAGCTTGCAGTATAGCTGCAGGAAGGGTAGTTTTCTAACTTTGTCCTTGAAAAGAGCAATAAGACCATTGCCATTTCTTACTGGGAAAGAGGAACCAAGGGACAGATAAGTTCCTGACAAGGTGCAAGCAGAAACTTGGTCAGTTGCTGTTAACTAGAGGAAAAAATTGTCTCTGCAATCAAGTGCTATGCTAGCTCACTGCGAACATGGGTCTCCAGCAGTGTTAAACAGGGACATTTAGGATGCAATCAGGTTTTTTCAAGTTTAACTGCATCTTTCTTGATGGAGTTGAGCTTCAGTGTATTTCCTAAAGCTTCATTGTTAAGAGGACCCTGCTTCTTTAGTCTCTGGGAGTCTCACCCAAATAATGATTTCATTATTTGGCTGGATTAGCAGAGAACAGGTGATAGGTCATGAATTACAGTGTGTATGTAACTTAACTTTTAAGTCACATTGTTCTTCATTTTAATGCAAGTGTAAAGTGACAGATGGAAGCACAGCGTCCTTACTGAAATAATTATAATATGCTGCAGTAATCTCTCCACACTGTGATATGGTGTGATGATGGAGATAAGAACCATGGCACATTAATAATAACAGTGCTTAAAAATAGGAATGCAGTAGCTTCTTCACTTCCAAATTGTTTTTCATTATTGTATAACAGAGGTACTGTACTTTGTTTTAGTAATAGCTGGTTGTTCCCACTGATTTATCAAAGAGTAAAAGTGCATGATGGCTTTGCTGAGGGGAGAGGGAGGCCTACCAGAGACCTCATTTCTCATATTGGTCCTCTCCCTCATCTCAGGCCTGGGTGCTCCACAATAGATTCCAAAATGCCTTGTTAGGTGCCAAGAGCAGGGTGGGCATCATATCAGTAGTAGATAAATATGAAGGGAATATGTTGCTGTGGTTTAAAAAGGATATTTTCTTCTATAAACTGTTTCATCTCACCTCTGGCATATACAGCATATCCATGTCCTGATCAGACCATGTGGCATTTTCAAACGGCATGAGTGTTTTAAACTGCTTGGTCACCATCAGGGAGGCTCAGTGACGCTGACCTCCTTTCCACCTCTGCTGTTGGAGCTTTGTGCAGGAAGGAACCTGGTGTCAGTGCCAAGCTGTTATTTTCAGTGCCTGTGGTAAAATTATTAGAGGCCAGTGAGTAAGAGAAATAAGTTTACTCTGCATATGCCTCATGTGCATGCATGTTCCAGAAGTTCAACTGTGTATAAAAATATAACTTAAAAACCAATTTCTATGGAAAAATGCATCTGAGGGTTATATTGTTGTATGTGCCAGGGATGACTGAGAACACTGTGGATACTGGATGTGCTCTGTGAGTGCAGTGGAATTAATGCAGCCTGCTTATGCAGAATGGGTTGGAATCCCTCTGACTGAGGCCATCTGGAAGGGAGCCTCATGACTATGCAGGCAGGTTGTCTGTCTGTTCTGTCCCTGTATCTGTCACGGAGTTGAGGGGAGAGCACAGTAATGCCCTTCTGCTCTTTGTAGTGAGCATTCCAATGGGCAAGGCTATACCTGCGAGCAGTTTTCACCATAGGCTTACAGATAAGATAAAGAGTAGGAACCACAAAATTTCCTTTGCCTTCTGCATGGCTATTTTTCTCCCTGTTTTTGTCAGTGTTTCAGGTAACATGCTCGAACTCCTGTGCAAATTTAGCTACAACAGCTGTCCAAGCCATTCACAGGGTGAACAGGTATTTAATGGGTTACTGAACAGCAAATTGATCAACTCTACTTTGGCTCTGTGAGGCAGTGGCAGCCTTCCTGCCCTAAATCCCTTGTGCTTGCTGCACACCAGTCCTGCAGAACTGTCATTCCCTCTGCTTCATGAGACAGGCGGAATAAAGAAGCTGTTGCTTTTGCTTTCAGACTTATCCTTCGACTCCTTGGTATTTATAGCTCTGTTGTTCCCCTTTGCTTCCGCGTCACGCTGTTGCTCGCAGCCCTGCGGGTGCAGAGGCGCAGGCGCTCAGCTGCCTAGGGGTTGCTCCAGGCTCGCTTGAGGTAATTGCCGGTCAGTGCCCACCCTCTCTTGCTCAGGCTTGGCTGGAGTAAAGGTTAGTCACCTTTCTGCCAAACTGGCAGCAGTGTGGCATTGGATACACACTGGATGTTAACTTAGAAACCTTGTATTTAGTTTCTTTATTTTTTTCTATTTAAACAAATAAGATCAAGTGTGGTCTTGTTATCTCAGTGCCACTGAATTGCAGGGTGTTGTGTCAAATGCAGGTCTTAATTTGGTGTTGAAAAATGAACTGTCAGGCAAGTTTTCCTTTCACACATGCAAGGCAAGTTCTTCAGGTTTGCTGTCAAACCTATTGCCTTACTCTGTTTTTCTCCTTTAAAGCAGGCAGAAATATGGAATAGTGTGAACCCCTGTCAGGGAGGATAGTCTTAGCTGTGAACAACCCATATGACTTGTTTTAAAACAGTCTGCTTTTCTAATAGGGCAGGAAATTTCCAGTGGTAAGCCCATTTTAAGCTAACATAAGTAGATACTGATCTTCCACCAGATGCAATGATGGAGTCCTTTTCTGTAAGGACTGCCCTAGGGAAATCTTTGAGTTGTACCCTTCTTGTGATGTGTGGGGCTGATGGGGGTGAGGCACATACCAGCACTACAGTACATAGGAGAGGAAGTACACTGTCTGCCAGAGATTCTGCCCCCATACACAAAACACCAGAGCCGCCAGTGAATTAAGAGCTAAAATAAATGTTACTGTCAAGAAAATGCTACAGTGGTACCTGACTACCCTTTGCAACTTTTATTCCAACCAGCCCAAGCTGGCTGGTCCAAGCCCATTTTCCTATGATTCTGACAGCCGTGACAGTGCAATTTTTGGCTCTCTATCTGTCTATATCTTCCTGCTCGTCCTTTGTATGTCTCTTTCCACTATTGCCAGCTGTGTTTACAGTCCCCTTTCATAATCAATGGAGACTATCTGTGCTGCCCACTGCCCTCTGTGCTGGCTCTCCTGAAAACACAGCACTGAGCAATGAGCAGCATGTGGCCTCGGTGAGGGCAAAGGGGTCAGTACTTCTGGCAGATAGCACAGAGCAACACATGCCAGATGGATCTCTTGGTGAAAATAATGCACTGGTTACCAAGAAACCCCTACAGGGTCTTGTTTTAATTGCTTCTGAGTTCTCTAGTGCAAACCAGCACTGCACAAAAGGAAGCCATGGCTTAAGGGATGAGATAAAGTTTCAGTCATCAGCTCGTTGATATAGATACAGTTAGATATTTGAACAATGTCAGCTCTGGGCTGTTGTCAATGGCAATGTTTCAAAAGTTCTGAAAGCACTGCTGCTGGATGGAAGATGTGTAAAACCACCTCCAAGCATGTGGTGTTTCCCATTTCTGTTTTAAACTGAGAGCACTTGGACTTGGCTTTGGTTTGACTTGTTTATCTATCCATTCTTTTCTTTCTTTTTTCTTTTTTGTGTGTGTGTATGCAGCAGACTTTTTGAGGAGCTGTAGGCAAGGATGATGGTGACCTACATTGCCCAGTTGAGCTCTGAAATTTGGCAAAAAGAAACTGAAAGTAAGAAACTGGGTAGATATCTATATATTGGTTGTCCATAGGTTGTAAGGAAATTGCCTTATAAACTTGCTTCTGTCTTTGACCTTATCTTTGAAGCTTGCTCTTTCAACCTGAACATGACCACCCACTTCCATGTCCTCTTTCCGTTCCTACTGAATCTAAAGCCTTTTCACTGGTTTCATTTGGCTTTTTTGTCTTGTCATATCTTGAGAACTTCCAGTTATCCCAAATGCTGCTTGATCAAGCCTTTGCTTTCACATCATAATCTTTCACCTACAAGGCTGAGGACTTCAGTGTTCTTGGATCATCTGTGATACTTCCCCCAAACATTTTAATGCCATCTTCTTGCTCCAAGATGCCCTGTAGCATTTCTTTCTCTGCTTATGCCTCTTGTCAGACAGTTTGAAAATCAGTGCCTTTTAAGATATCATGTTTCAGGCAAAAACTATAGCCTTGCCTTTTATATCAGGGGGTGTTAGGAATTCTTGCAGTTAGAGGAGGCTCTTGTACCATTGCTTTAAAGGAAAAAAGTATTTATGTTTTCTATTTCTGTTCCTCAGCGGTACTAAAAGTCTGCAGAAAAATAACTTGTTAACTTCCTCATGTGTTGGACATAATATTATTTTTAATTTCCTAGTGCAGTTGTTGTAAAGGAGTATGTACCTTAGGCACTTGGTAGTGTAAGTGCTCAGTATTTTTGTCCTATCTGATTATGCTGTGCAGGTGCATGCTGCACTGACAGTTTATGGTTCCTTGTTGATATGTGTCTTATCTTCCTGAAGATAGTGTCTGAAGATGTCAGCTCTGTGATGAGACACTGATGAATTTATATCAGAAGAATCTCTTTGTCTAGCAGCTCTTCAGCATAGCATGCTGCTCAGAGCAGCTCTTTAAAATAGAAAGTACTGGAAGAATATCAGCTTTGTCATGGTGGTGTCATTTGTCATCAGTGCCAACTTGATTTGGCTAATCCCTGGTATTAGTAGGAGAAAGATTGAATTGCCCACACAAAGTTCCCTGTGCCCCAGTTTTTGGAGTGCTCAGGGATATGTTTTGGAGTCTACAGCCAGACCAGTATAAAGTGTGTATACTCTCTTAACTTGTACCTAGGTGTATTTTTCACTATGAATGTAACTACGATGGTCTAAAAACTTCAGTTCTTCTGGAGATGAGATTTCCTTGTGTATTTATCTGCTGCTGGCCAATTTTATGTTATCAAGGAGTTAGGATCATACAACAGAGTGAATCCACCATCCAAAAAAAGCACAGAGATTGTTGCTTCAATTTTTATTACTCCCTGTGCTTGGCTCATGTTTCACCTCCCAGTCTACTTCTCAAAACTGAGATTTCTTGGAAACGCTGTCAAATCTAGAAGTTTCTTCCTGTTGAATTGGTGGTTAAATTTTGGACAGTTTGATTGTCCCTTGTTTTTCATTCTTCTTAATGCTTCATCCAATCAAACACTTGTGCCTGTTTCCCTGTCACCCTATTTTTATGTCTCGTTTTCCATACTGGCATTTTGCCTTATGGGTGCAATGAATGACAGGATATATTTGAGTACTGTATTATTGCCCATAGGTATTAAATGACTGGTTTGATTGTTTTTATAGGTTGTTTTTATAGCACAACCTTAGGAGGCAGTCACTAATGCTAACAAAGTCTCTGTGAGGCACACCTCTTGAAATAATCTGCACTGCTTTCCATGGAGCAATGATTACATCCTCCTCAGAATAATCAAGAAACAGGACTTGGATCAGCATTGTAAAAGCTTTATAGTTTCTCCTCCATGAACCCTGTAGACCTGCAGGTTGTAAACACTTCTGAGAAGAATCACTTGGTGCCCTCTTTATGCTGTTTTATGCCCACTATTGAATCCAATAAAATTGTCACCAGGGCTCAGCATTCAATGTTCTTGCTCCTTTTCCCTGGGGGTGTCTGCACTGTCAGCTTCACCATTTCTCCACTGTTTTTGGGGTGTTACCACCTGTTCAAGCTTGAGAAGATCAGTGGCAAACTGGAGGTATGCATGGCATGGCAGTGGGTGGCCAGGGCATCAGGAAGAACCTATGAGGAACATTTTCATGAGCATCTGCCTAATGCTGTTTCATGCCCTGCATGTAGCTTGTTAAGAGCTTATTTGACTTGGAGATTGTTAGAAAACATGCAAATCATATAAAAAGCTGCACGAGACATAATTTTGCGCCAGTATGTGCATCAAGCACAATTTCCTTCTGTCATCTCTTTCCAAGATACATTTGCACTTCAGCTCTAATATTTGGAGAACTCTGGGTCTGCATAAAGCAGACTTTCTCATTCCCACAGAAGTCTGGTGTTTCTAAGACTGTTTTGCACTGAAACCCCTGACCTAGATAAGATTAAGGATCTGGGTTACACAATTAACACCCAATGCCAAGAAAGGAAAAGCTAAGCTTGAGTCACCATTCCCCGCTTGGCTAGGGCTGGTCTGCATAAGGGACTCTGTAGTCCTCTGGCATCCTTTTGCTGTAAAAGCCATTCTTATGTCCAGACATCTCCTAGCCTGGCATGCAGGAGTCCTCTGTGGCTGAGAAGCATTCTGAACTCTTTCCTGAATGTCATTGTGCAGTTAGAAGCTTGGATTGCTTCCAGCTCACTGAAGACATGCCAACATTGTTCCCTCCTAATGCCCTCCTTCTCACAGAGTATGTTTTTTTGGAAGGCTAGTATGTTCCATTGTTGGCTTTCCACTTGGGAACCGAAGGCATTGGCTCCTGGGAATAATGTAACCCTGAACTAGCGATGAGCCAAGGCCAAAGGCAACTGCATGGTGTGATGGTGGGATGAGCCTTTGGCTCTGTGGTGTGTTAGTGAGGATGCCTATTTAGCCAGGCTGGTTTGTGGCTGTGCTTGATTTATCTGCTTGCTGGCCTGCCAACAAGAAGCAGAAATGTTTAGCACTGGGTTTCAGCAGGAAGAAACGCTGTCCCCCCATCGCCCTCCTTGCAGCCACTCAGGGGATGATTTGAATCTGCTTTGCTGTTTCTTTTTGTGTGCTGGGAGCCTGGGGAAATAAAAGCAGGTTAATGGGACAGGGTAGAGGGTGCTTTCTACTGAAATGGCTTTTTTTCCCCCAAACCCAGATACAAGTGGAGAGAGAGAGAGAGGGAACAAGGTAATGAATAAATAGATATATTCAGATGTCTTTACAAGGACATATTTCAGCGCAGGCATTTGACCTTAGAAGTTTGGATTGTATTATTTATAAGGTGGTAGCCTTGAGGTCAACCCACCTGATACCTGAAGGTGCTGCTCCAGAGGACTTTTCACAGCTCTCAAGGGATTCACAGATCCAAAGATAAAGAGGAGTAAAGGAAGTTTATTCCAGCTAAGTTATATCACCTTTTCCTGATTTTTAGCAGGTCAGGAGCTCAGGTGAAGTTAGAACTTCTGGTACATCTGGCTGTGCTATTGTTTGCTCTGGTGTTCCTTCTGATGATATTAGCTGTGTGTATTTGGAGTGCTAAAGGAGATATTTAAGGAGAGGGAAGCTGGTTTTTTTTCAGGGTTTCTCCTAATTATGAGAACCTGGAACCATCTATGACCATGAGCACCAGCCAGCATGACTGGGATCCCTAAATCAATGGTGTACAGATGTTGGAGCCTCTATTGCAGTGTCAGGCTCTAACTTTCAAGTTTTGCCTCTCAGGAATATTAAATAATGCAAAGATAATTTCAAAAGAAAACATAGCAGGATTAACTTAGAGAGGCCATTAACAATTTTGTAGATCTGTTGTGGCCTGTAATCTCACACTTTTTACTTTAATCAATCAGAGCCGTATCCTGTAGAAAAGGCTGTGTTCCTGGGAGATACGACAGCTAAAGTATGAGTGGGTAGGATGCTTCACAGTCAGATCCAACAATGATATGCATGATCTTAGATTGGATATTAGGAAAAAAATCTTTACTGAGAGGGTTGCCAAGTATTGGAATAGGCTGCCAAGGGAAGTGGTTGATTTGCTAGCTCTTGAGTTATTTAAAAGATGTGTAGTTGTGGTGCTTAGGGACAGGGTTTAGTGGTGGACTTGGTAGTGTCAGGTTAATGGTTGGAGCTCATGATCTTGCAAGTCCTTTCCAAGCTAAATATTTCTATGATTCTATGGGTTGCTGCTGTGAGCTTTGGCTCATGTCCTAGTATGATGTAAAGGATACAGCAGTCAGAGTCACATTGCTCCTCCTCCTCCAGCTAACCCACATCCCTTTCACCTCACATCCTGTAGACATGATGGGTATTTCCCTTCTCGGAGGGAGGCCTTTAGAGCATTATTGTGTTTTGGGAAGAGGGTAGGTCATAGAGGAATTCAAAAGCCCAGCATGCTGTCTTTGCTGACTTAGGAAACCAGGTGGTTTGCCTCGTGAGAGATTTGTTAGTGCAGATCTGGTTGTGAGGTGGTTTGTGGCCATTTTGACTAACTCATGTTTTCCTGCTGGAGGCGGGGGGCAGATTGATCCCAACAAAGTGTTCATTCTTCCTCATGGTGGAACCAAACTCCCTTTGCATGCTGTCTTTGTATCTGTGCATACACAAGTAGCTCCTGCTTGCTCATCAGAACAGATTGTCTCTCTGTTTCTGGTTGTGGTCAGCAAACTTCAGCTAATGGGAGGATTTGCAGTGACCTAGGCTCTGGGAAGAGCACCCTGCCATCCTTTAAATGAAGGGAGGGGCATCACTGCTGGAGATATGTTCCAGTGTTAGCTCAGCCTCTTTTTCTGCCCATGCTGACTTACTAAAATGTGTCATATTTTTGCCTGGACTATTTGTGCTTTTCTCTGAAGAGGAGAAGAGCAATTTTTAACTCTCCTTTCTGTTCCATTCTTCTACCCTGCTTTTCTGAGAAAGCTGTCCTTAGCATTTTTCTCTGTGCTTATGTCATAAGATGTGCTTATATGTTGTCATCTCCTCCTGATGCTCTCCTAAAAGAGGAAGGCATGACTTACAGCCTCTGTAGCCTTTCTTCCCCAAGGGTACCTCTTTTTTCCTCATCCTCTTGTATCACTACATGGTCGTTTGTACATCTGGCAATGTCTAAGTGGGACCACCCAATTTTGTCATCACTGCCGTGCTGAGCATCCTGTGGACTTGGTAAAAGGTTGGCTATGACCTATGGTGTCACCCAGAGACCAATGCTCTTTGCTTCATTAGGGATCACTCTTTTGTTTCCTCGTGCTCCTGTCCCCAACAGTGGTGCTGCTTCATGATGACCTTACTGAGATGCCCAAAATGCCATCTTAAACTTAGCTCTTTTTATTCAGTGAAGTGACTGAATGCTGCTGTACCTGCTTTCTTTTCATCATCTGTGACATGGCTAGTCTTTTCCTGAATATTGGGGTTTCAGGCATTGGGGAAGCAGTTATGATTTCCTTACTGGCTTATATGTATATGCCACCATATCATTTGTTTAGTATTTTGTTGCTTAAGCTAGTGAAGCTGTTGAGCCTCTAAGGGGCCATAGGCAGTTCAGTTGTAGATTAAGATTCAGGGAGCCCCAGGTGCCTGATTGGCATAGTGCATGAGAGGAGCCAGCCTGATGGGGGACTGCACCTTCCAAGCTGCTATTCCATGGACTCTCCTTCATCGGGAGAACATGTGGAGGCTTTCCTTTTCACTGGGTATCCTGGCCACCTGAACTGCAAAACAAAATCAGTCCCACTGAAGTGATTAATGGGAGCTTCAGTACTCTTAAAGTGCACTGCGCATCTGCAAAAAACTGGAAGGCTTAGCCAAGGTGAATGGAAAGGAGAATTGGTAAATGGCTTCTGCCTCCAAACCCCTTCTTCTTTCTGAGCCTTTAGTCATGGAGCAATAAACAGGAAAATGAATGAAATCACTTTTTTGATGCTGTGCGGATATGCTAGTTATGCCCTCTTAAAAATTCAGTAAATGCTATTAACCTTTCTTACACTGCTAGGAATTGCATATGAGGAGCTTTTTTTCCGTTACAGTAGTACAGAGGCTGTGTGGTGTGTGTTTCCTCTCCTCTCCTCTCCTCTCCTCTCCTCTCCTCTCCTCTCCTCTCCTCTCCTCTCCTCTCCTCTCCTCTCCTCTCCTCTCCTCTCCTCTCCTCTCCTCTCCTCTCCTCTCCTCTCCTCTCCTCTCCTCTCCTCTCCTCTCCTCTCCTCTCCTCTCCTCTCCTCTCCTCTCCTCTCCTCTCCTCTCCTCTCCTCTCCTCTCCTCTCCTCTCCTCTCCTCTCCTCTCCTCTCCTCTCCTCTCCTCTCCTCTCCTCTCCTCTCCTCTCCTCTCCTCTCCCCTCCCCTCCCCTCCCCTCCCCTCCCCCTAAAAAGACATTATGTCTTTGTTTAACCAAGGGAGATAAAGAGAACTTCCTCTTATTCAATCCTGTGGCAATGCAATCGCAACCATATACTATCCAGATGAATTTAAGCATGTGGAGACATCTGCCTTTGGCAAACTTAATTTTTATTAGTGAGGGAGAGTGAGAGTCAGTATTTTTCCTCTTTCACTGTGAATTCTAGTAAACCCTAAGATGTCTGGCTGGATCCCTGCCTGTGCAGGGTTATTTCAGTTCAGGGAATGCACACTGCTGCAGCTCATGGCAGGCTGCATCCACTCACAAGCAAAGCGCCTTAATTCTTTGCCCTACACGCACTGTGTAGCACAAATAAGAAGATGCTGAGAATCATGTGTTTAAAAAATTCTCCTTTGCATGGATCTTTGAAGAGCTTTAAAAAGATTTTTTTTTTAATCCCCAACAAGCTCACACTCTTTTAAAATTAGAAGGATTCTGGATTTTGCTTTTAAGTTTACCTGTACCCTCTCTAAAGAAAAACCTTTGGTGACAGCTCTGACACAGCAGAATTGTGTTTATTGTCCACTGTTATGCATCCAGTAAAACAGATATGACAAGTCTTCCTTTCTTTAGACCTTAAATCTTTCCTTTTTTTCTTAGTGGATACTAGCAGGCTGGTTAAATAGAATTCCTCCATAGATGCAGTCCTCTGCACTTTATGTAATAGTCATTTCTATAACTTTGTGCAATAACAGGCTACATACATGCATGCTGGCTGTGCACTGCAGCCATTGTGACAGTTTGCAGGCATCAGTGTTATATTAAGAGCTTTAAAATAAATTTAGTGACCCTTTCCATCCTCCCAGCCTTTGTGATTTCTTAGATATTCTGCTTTTGGATAGAATTTTTGTTTATTTTGGCTTACTTTTAAATAGCATTTGGCCATTTAAGATTAAGCTGCAGCTTTTCAGTGCTGGGGATTTATTTGATGCCCTTTGAGAAGGAGACAGCCTTGAACTTCTGTTGCTTAACAGGTCCTTGCTGAGAAGAAGAGTCTAACACTTCCTGTTGCTGTCCTGTGCTTCTAAACTACCACTTGTTATCCACCAGGTTTTCCCTCTGCCTCCACATCCATAACTAATATTCTAAAAACCAGGGCTTGCAATTTGAAATCAAAATTCTAGCTAGGAGCTATTTGACTAAATGGGGCGGTGGGGGTGTGAGGAGGAAGGGGGGCTACTACAAAAATCAGAGGAATGATCCAAATAGCAAAGAGTAAAGGCTGAAGTAATGAATAATGCCTTAATGCTGTCCTTAAGTCAGAAGTAGGAGCCCTGTACACTATATAATTAGCACTTATAAAATGTATATGCATTCCTGCACTGTAAAATGTCTAAATGAGGAACTAAAATGTGGGGTGATCTAAGTGGAGGAGACTTGTGGCTGGGAATTGTAGCCACTCTGGGTCTGTTCCACCTCAGTCTCTGACAGGATGCTAGATGAGTGCCATCACTTCTTTGTGGCTTCAAGTGCATTCTAATCACTGAAGAAGAAGAAGCATGTGTCCCTGAGATCTCCCGCTAGCTGGTGTTACTCTTTCTCAGCACCCAGAGCTGACCAGTTAATATGGGAGCATCTTGTCTACCAAGTAAATTGGCTTCACTTAAACAGCTGCTGCATACAGTTTACTGAGCAGGAGTGGTGACTGCTCAGACCACATGGTCTGCAGTTGCAAGGGACAGCCAGAATATGCCCTGGCTATTTGGGGCATCACCACTTGCTGCCTCTATAAAGCATGTGGAGGTCCACAGGGAATATGGATGTGTATGAAGACATTAAATTTAAATTACACAGGCAGGAGAGCTGCTTTGTGGTGGGAACATGGCATGGGGATAGGTTTTGCAGGTGGTCACCCCTAGCATTTGGTCAGTCCTGCTGCCCATTAAGGGAGACAGAGCCCTGCCATATGGCCACCCCAGGAGGGTGGATGTGGCCAGCACGGTGCTGGCACTGGGAGCAGGGTGCTTGGGCAGTGCTGTTGTGTTTCGGTATGATGCTGTTCTACCTGGCCTTTTACAGCTGTTTCAGCTGTGCTATACTATTCCTTATTAAATCTGGGCACGTGGATACTAACTCTCATTTGTTTGCTTTTTTGGTTTTGTTTTGGTTTTTTTGTTTGGTTGTTTGTTTTTCCTATGTAACACTGACAAATTCAGGGGTTGTGTTTTCCATAAAGTCATGACTCATGTTCTTGAAATTGCAGGAATTTCTCTAGAAATGATATGTCCTGGCTTCATTGCTTTTTTTGCCCATCCACCTTGAGTTTCAGAAGGCTCCACTTTGATGGCATTCCTCTTGAGCTTCCACAGCACTTGGCTTTTCCTTAGGATCGAGGAGATACTGTGAGCTGTCATGCTTCTGTGTACAGACCTCTGCTGCAGGGAAGCATTTCCTAGGCAGGCTGCTGTGCAGTGCACAGTGTTTCTGCAGACATTGACTGAAAGATCTCCTTTTGTAACAGTGCCAATTACTGCAGCTTCAGCATGTGTACCATATAACAGTCTTGATTTGAAATTTGCTATTCCACATATAAGTATTCCACAATTTAAAACTCTCAGTGATAACTTCCATGACAGAAACTTAAGATTTTTTGTCTTCTCTAAGAGAAATAGATCACTTTAATGAGGCTCCTTAGCTGCTGGGGTTTGTCCTGATCTCAAAGTTGTAATATACTAAAACAAAGAGGCTGCTGTGATAAGTGAATGTAAAGTAACTCAACTGTGCTATTTGCTAAACACATTATAGAATAAGGGGAAAAACCTTCTGCTGTGCTTTCTTCAAGGAAACTTTTAACATGGCACATTAATAAACCTGTGCCAGAAAAATGCCACACAGTTTAGGACCTAGGCAGGAGCTCAAAGTATTAATTGCCTTCCACCTACCTCATTCCTGAGGTGTAACTGATTTGACTGTGGTCTTTTCATTGATGAGACATCCCTTTTGTATATCTTTTGGTCAAATATTTCACAACAGCATGTCATCTGCTGTGGAGGGCAGCTTCAATCTTGACAGCTGGCTGCAACCCAGAAGACCTGGGAACCACCAGATGAGATGCTCGTGTGGATGGTGGTGGCATCCTGTTACATGAGATGAGAGCAGCAGGGAAGGTGCCCTTTGCCTTCCTTACTACGTGTCTCTAAAGAATCTGACATAAACTGCTGTTGGGGCAGGGGAAAGAAAACATTACTTGACCCCTGTATCTAGTCAGATAAGCCTCTTCCTTTGTCAACAAGTATTTGTGGCAGTAGATATTTGCCCTGCAGGATAATTATCCTTTATGATGAGTAATAAGTTATTATGCTCTGTAACAGTGTGTAGTTTGAGGGGGTGGTAGCCCTTGAATCCAGAAGATCCTGAAGAAACTCAGCTGTGTCAGTGAAGCCCTGTGAAGCTCAAATGGAAGCCTAGAATCCAGCACTGCCAGTAAAATAACTCCCTGCTTTAGTACAAGGGGGCAGTTGGTTGGCTTGTGATCTTCAGGACAGGGATTAAAAGAAGCTTCCTCATTCAGAAGCTGATGCAGCACTGGAAGATGTTATGACAAGGTCATGTTGTCTTAGTGTTTTAGAGGTTTTTCAAGACTAGAGCTGAATTTATGATAGCCCCGTGTTGAGGAGACTGCTGCATCAAATGGTGTCTTTTTTGACCAATGTTCCTATGTTTGTGGGTCTGCAGTACTGCTAGAGGCAGGCACACAGGATTTGGTTGGTAGAGGTTCTCTTTGCCACACACTGTCTCAAGCAATTTTCTGAGATGCAGTAGAAAAAGTGAATGGCAGCAGCCTGTGGAAATAGGCTGTAGTCTGCCTGGCTGCATGTTTACCTTGCTTATATAGTTTCAAGTGGTCTGTCCCTTCTGCTTGGGGTATCTCTGCCAGCAAACTGAGCAGAGGCTGGCTTGAGGACAGCTGTTGGCTGGGATAGTGTTAACTTAGTCAGTTTTTCTGACTTTGAGAACTGAGGACAGATTCCATTTGCTCCCAGATTAGAGTTACAGCTATGTGATTCATCACATAGGTTTAAATCAAAACCTTTCCATGTTAGTTTGATACTCAGAGCAAAGGCTATATGTGGTTGTGGCTTTTAGCTAGCTGGAGGCTTAAGTTTCACATAACCCTCATCACACTTTGAAGTTATTATTGAAGTACAAAACAACTGGACTGATAGAAAGACCATCTGGTCTGTTACTGGGGTTAAAGTTATATAAATGGCACTTCAAATGCCCCATAAACTAGATTCCTTTTTCTAAGGCAGTATCATGTGATGTTGTAGATGAAGCTGATACTTTGGTAATTAGCTCTTGGAAGGAAGGCTTTTAACTTCTTACCCTTATTTGACAGGTTGTTATCTAATTTGTGCTCTCTGTAGGCTCTTGCAGATGCAACCTCAGCAGTGGCTGACTGTTGTTTTCTGACTACAATATTCTTTGTATTTCTGGCAACCTAAAAATGTAGCATTAGTGCAAACAAAATTCTTTATGGCTTAACATCAACACCACTTGTAAATAGTAGTGAAGACTGACAGAAGGCTGAGATGTCTTGTGTGGGTTTTGTGACATTTAAAGGCTTGGGTGCATGCAAGATGGAGTAGCGTCATCTTCGCTGGTAGGCAAAACTTGGGTTTTCTGCCTTTGCTACCTCTGGCCTGCTTCTTTTCACAGTTTTTCATTTCTTCACTTTTTGTTTTGGACTGTGAATTGACCTCTGTTTTAGGAGGCTGAATGTTCATATTCATTCAAAGTTTGGGTTGCTCTGTTTTTAGTAACCTTTGAGTGGGCTGGCTGAGTGACAGTTTTGAGGAATTCTCATCTATTGTGATCTTTCCTTCACCATATGGGATAGATGCTGTAAAGAGAGCACCCCAGTTGTTGGCAGTGGTTTCTAACACCATTTCTGTGCGTGGAGCAGCAGATGGCTGTGCTGACTGACGCTCCATTTGGTTGACGTGCAGACTCAATAATGTTAGGCTAGGCCTACACTGAAGACTTTTGTTGGAGTACTAATGCATGAGTGTTATCTTGTTAAACACATGCTTTTCCCCCTCTCATGGCAACAAGGTCTCAGTCACCTTGATATCTTTGGATTCCTGCCCCTTGCCCTTGCAGAGCACTGGTGTCAAGGTCTTGTCACCAGCTTCCCAAGCTCTGCTTTAGAAATACAGATGGGCTGTCTTTTGGCCACAGAGTGGGAAGTCCTTAAAACATACAGGCTGTCTGCTAATACAGTTTCTGCTTTGTTTCCCACCTGTTACAGTGATGCACTTCATTTTAGTCTTTTTGTTGAAATGTCCTTGAATTTGTAAGGCAACATAAGCTGCTTGTGAAAGAGCCATGGAGAAAAGTGTACTTGACCCAAGCACTGCTCTTGGTTTCTATAGTGCTCCTTTTCCCTCATCACAGAGAGGCATCTCCTCAGTAATTTTGCAGGGTCTGTCAGAGCATTTCTTGTGCACGTTCTTCTGTTTTAATACCCAGTGTTTAGTGCCTTCCACCACTTAAACAATTCCAGTTTGGCATGAAGTTTTCTGAAAAAAGATGTGCATATGAAATGCACAATGTCTGTGGTACTTCGCAAACCTCTTTGAAGTAGGAGCCAGCTCTTGAGGGTCAATCTCTTTCTTAAGAGTTTGATGTAAAAAACTGGAGTTCGGTATCCAGATTCACCCAGGAAGCTTCAACACTCTTTCCACAACTCCAGGCTAAATCTTAGTGGTACTCAGATGTCACCAGCTGATCGTGGTTATACTACCATAAAGCTTCAGCATTGCTCTTGAGCAAGCATTTTACAAAACAAACTGACTCTCACGGTATTCTTTTGTAATGATTTTAAGTGTGTGAACTCATTTCTCTGAGATGATGCTGTGCATTTATGGCAAAATAATACTGACTTATGTTTCTGAGGCTGAATAAGTGTCCATGATGAGATTTCACATAAGAGTTTAATAGCATATGGTTCACATACCGAATGGAGAAAGGGAAACAGGCTATTTGAAATCCCATTTTATTTTACAGGGACACAGAGGTATATTTTTAAAGTAGAGTCCCTATTAACCACTTTACCTCCCAAGTCCCCATAATTTTTCTGGAAGCTTTGTAATTCATGGCAGAACAGTAGTGTGGTGGTATGCCCTTTCCCAAGCATATCTGATTATTTAACTAGACTACTCAGTTTTTCCACTGCTGCAGTAGGGGAGGATTGGGTGGGTGAATGTGCTGTTTCTGGAACTCAGATTCTTTACCCCAGCAGGGAATGATTCAGAAAATCCAAAAAAAGAGCCAAATGCCAGAGACTGTGTACACTGTAACATAATGCCTCTATTTGGAAGCCCTAAGTCACCTTTGATTTTTATGACATTCTAAATTTTTGCTTTCAGTGTTGGTCTCCTCCCTTGTTGGACATATTTGTATAATTCAGTGCAAGTTAAATAAACTGTTTGTGTCCAGTTTTAATGACTCAGAAGAAATCAGTGTTGCCACAGACACTATGTTCTCTGTCAGTCTTTCTCTTCCTGTGGAATTATAAAGAAACGGGCATTTTTTAAAAAAATAAAAAATAAAATCCTGTGACTGTAGACATAATACAGAGGATTTTGCCCAACTTCAAAACTGAGCATAAGGTGAACTGGTTTGGATGAAGACATTATTGCTCTTAGCTAAATATAATAAGAAATTAAATACTGAGAAGGAGAAGTGCATTTTGTCATTATATGAGTTTACCTTAAAGCTAACTACCCCCCTTTCTAATGCAGGTAACTGATTTTGGTTTGCTGTCTGTCTGAAACAAGTTACCCACAGACTGTAACTCTGTCTGTACAACTGGTGCAATTTTCTGTGCATAAGTACAACACACATATGCATATGCACCACTATCAATAGTACTCTCTTCTGTTTCCTGAATTATCATGTAGCAAGGTGTTTGTCACAGGAGCAATCAGTGAAGGTGAAGGTGGAAGTGGTGACAAAGAAGTCTGCTGGACTCTCATCCTGAATTTTGAATGATTTTGGGTGTTTGGCTGTATTATCACTGCATGTACTTGGTCCCTGTTAGTATTTATGTATGAACGAGATTTCTGTGTTTAGTATAATTTAATATAGGTATTTGATTTACTGTTCTTTATTCATTAGGCTGCTATTATGTAGTCATTATGTTCCTGGCAGTCCAAGACCTTCTGTGGCTTCATCTCATGTGTTTGGGAATTTGGGACTTATTTTCAGCTCCCTAGTCAATTTTGTCAATTAAAAATCTCTTATAAACTTAAAAAAAATCAACAAATAATGGGTTAGAACAGATTGATCCTTTTGAGCCGTTTGCCTAATTAGCCTGTGTTTCTCAGGAATCAGCTTTGATTCTGTTCAATTAATTGCAATGTATCCCAGCATTAACAACCAGCATTTCTTCTGAGGACCTTGGAAATCTTCCTTGACTTTTAGTTGTCTAACTGCTGCTACTCTCTTGGTATTGCACCAGTTTGTAGAGACCGAATTGGAGAAGGACAGGAAAGAATAATAACTAGATATCTAGAGAAAAGGCCATAGGATGGCCTCTAACTTAGTCAAATGTTCACACTTTCTGAAAAGTATGGTTAGTACAGTGCTTGAGTCTTCAGTACTCTGTACCTCAAATGCAGATTTATGAACAAAATAATGAAAGAAAGAACATTATATACATGGGCATTGCAGGCACCCAAAGGATGACCCTCTGTGACTTTCTCTAGTGTAAAAGTTTGAGGGAATCTTCAGGGAGACTATACAAGTCAAAATTATGTCCTGTCTCCTTCCCCCTTACCTGAAAAAAAGGAAAGAATTAGGCCCAAGATCTGATCCTCTGTGTGGAGAAGGAGGTAAATAGGACACTTCCCTATTGCTTCTAATCCACTCTCTATGATAGAACCCTCCAGAATTTGCACAAGTGTCCTGAAAAAGCATCACTGCCTCACAACTCAGGAGACACCTTTTCTGGGTAGATGGATAAGAGTGATATTTCTTTAGCCTCACAGAGATTCTCTGAGTTTTGAGCAGCTCCTCTCTTAATTTTAATGAGTATGATCTGCTCTGCTTACTGACATAGTGAAAGTCTCTATGCACAGCAGCATGGATTTCACCCATTTGGAAATAGCTTTGGTTGGGTGTTCCTAAGGAGGTGGTGTAGAAGGCTTCCATGTCTCATTATACATGGGCATTCACATATTTTCTGCAGTTGGTTGTGGTTATAGGTCATTGTGAGCACATTTTATTCCCTTTCAGAATTCTAGGAAGAAGTTTGCTGTTCTTGCAGCCTTTTGGGGTTTTTTTTTCTTGTGCATTTGGAGTACACAATGCTCAGAGTTTATGAATCATTGTTCTCTTCCTGCAATGATACAGCTGCACTGAAACCACAGCATCAGCTGAACATAGATCAGATACTCAATGCAAACTTATTAGGTCCTGCAAAGTGGTAGCTTTGATGTCAGTTTAGGGCAGAGACAAGCAAGTAGAGAGCATCCCTGAATCCAAGGAACAACTAAAATAGAAAAGAGAAGAAATTAACTGTTTCAGTTTCCTCCTGCCTTGTAATGCTGCTGCTCTTCCCCTTCAACTCTCAGTAGCAACTATCCATAATTCATGTTTTCACTTTTCTAGTTCCATTACAGTTTCCTTTTTCCCCATGAGAAATACTTCTATCACTAACATAATGTAATGGGATCCATGAATGCAAACATCAGGGTGGGAGTGTTTGTGTGGCCTTCTCTACATTGCCAATTTGCTTGATGGATTTCAGCTTCTCTGTTCCTTCTATTTACTCCTGGTTCCTTTTCCAGCTGTGGTGCCTTGATTTGCTTTTTGGTTACAGACCATGCTGAAGGCAAATCAGTAATGACTAGACATTGAAGAATGTCTGCTTTCATCCCAGTGAGGAAGCTGCAAAAAAGTAGCCCTAAATACACGAAATACATTCACCTAGATGTAATTGTGTATGTAGAACTATGAATGTTTTGAAAATTATATATAACGTGCATATGATCTGTTTTATGTGTATCTATAGTATAGATAGATAGAAATACATTTAATATGTAGAAAATGCAGCTCCCTGATTTTATCATAATTTCTTCTTACTGTAAATACATTTTTTCCTGAGAATCTTCCCACATGTTTTGTTGTATCATTAGCTGGCAGTTAGTCCCAAAGCAATATGGCATGATATTCCAATCCAAGCCTATCGGCTTATCTTCAAGCTCTCTGGTGGCTTCCAGCAGCTGTTAAGGTGTGGCAGTGGACAGTTTTTCCTTCCATTTAAAGAGTGATTGAGAAGATGTAGATGCCTTTATTGGAAAAGGAGAAACTGGGTTTTTTTTCCTCATCCAACTTCATAGGGGTAGATGAAGGAACTGTAAAAGGCCAAAAATCATTGAGCATTCTTTTCTTTCATCCTTCTTTTGTTTTTATGGGGGTGTGAGTGAACAGGGTCTTGGGGGAAAAAGACAACTTTGTTATTGGGATATGCCAGCAAAAATAAGATGTCTTTTTACAGTGCGTGCATTGATGAAAATCTTAAAGGTTGCTCCTTCATTGGAAAGGCATCCCACTTAGGTGACCCATTGCCCTGGTCAGTGAGGGCAGCCCCAGAAGAGGAGTGGCACAGATCCCTTTGTAGCCCCAGGGTGCTCACACTTGCTCCCCCATCATCTCACTGTGTTAAACTTAGTCTGCTGTGCTATTGGTGGGAGCCTGCCATTCTTTTGCCTTGTGCAAAGGTAAACTTGTGCATTCTTGTGAAAGGTAATCATCACAGAGGCAGACAGAGTCATGAAGAGAAGCCTTGGGTTGCATTAAGCATTAGCAGCAAGGCCAGCAGCAGGTCTATATTTAAAACAAGCAGCCAAACAGCAAAAAAACCCACCCCCAACCCCTCTAGACACACTACCCCACCTACCTCCCCCCACATTTGTTTAAGCCACAAGGTCTGTATTTTTTTATTTGTCACTTTTGGGCTGTTATCTTTCCCTGTTCTGCATGTATTTCTCTAAGCATCTGGTTATGCTTAAAACAATCAGGAATCAGTTGATCACAGCCCTTAACCTCAGGCTGTTGACAGTTGGGGCAGCAGGTACCACCACAGCCCTCACAGAGAACACACACATGTGTAGGTAGCTTCCCCATCCTTACTGTTACCCTGTCATCTGGCAAATGCTGAAGGAAAAACTGGGGCTGTGGTGTGAATGGTGATGAGCACGCCCTTTCTGTAGCAGAAGTGGAGACTAAGGTGAGGGATGGGGGAGAGCAGGTAGTGGATGAGGAATGCTCCCTCCTAGGTACCAAGTACCATTCGCACAACTCAGCTGCATTTTTTTTTTTTTTTAGTCCATCTCTCAGGTTTCATGCCCATCTCTTAGAGCAGAATAGATTTATGAGTGAGGCCAGTTTGGGTAGGTTTTGTACATACAATTTTGGCATACAAATTTGGTAGCCCAAAGGGTTTTATTCTGTTCCTTTTGTTAACTAACTCACATGTAGTCAGTAAGCACTTGAGTTGCAGGCATTCATGCTCTACTCTTAGATATGTAAGTGTTCCACAAAACTTCACCATCATAAGGCATGATACGTTTATGGGATCTTATCTCAAGAGCAAAGAGGAAGAGTTTGTAGACTAAAAGGAAGAGATAAAGGAATTATTTAATGTTGCTCAAAATGGTTTGGGATTGAGTGCTTTTTGCATGTGGTATTTATGTTTGTGAGTCTAGCTGAAGCAAGATTTGGCACAGCTGTGTGCTGAAGAAGGCAACAGAAAAGCAAGAGAAGTCAAATAGCAATTCTCAATGTTGTTAACTTTAGGCTTATGCACTGGCTGATAAAAAGCATGACGCTTTTGGAAAAACTCAGGCCTCAAGCAAAGGTATGTTATTGAGCTTTTGTAGGGCACTGTCATGAGGCCAAGTATTCACCTAAACACTTCACTGAGTCTGCTGAACTCTTCCTCACTTTCTCGTCTTTCTCTTTTCCTCAAAATTACCAGGTTCTACATGCAATGGAAGGTTCAGCTCCACATTGTGCTCAGCTCAGCAGACATAGGTCATTGTGCACATTGATGCTCTGCTCTGGGGACCCTCTCTCTTGATACTGGCAGCCAGGTGACCTGTGTCTGTAATGGCTGCAGTTCTAGTTCTGTGCAGGCGTCATCCAGAAACTGACTGTAATTCTAAAATGCTTTCTACCCCTAAAAGCACCCTTCAAGCTAGTTTTGAAGGAAGCAGCTTCTCTTCCTCAGGTTTCACCTGAGGTGCATTCTGAATGGATGGATCTGGGATCTGCCTTGTGTGGCAGTCTCAGTCTATCCCATCTGCCTTGCTGCAGACCCATAGGATCACTGGTTTGCAAGCAAATGACCGTCCAGTGGTTCTTAGGAAAGCCCCTACATTCCCCACTGTAAGAGCAGATGGGATTTTGTGGGCAATGAGAATTCAAGCTGGGAAGTGAAGCTCAGTGCAAATTAAACAGTCACGATGCCTCACGGTGAACAGGAATGCATCAGCCAGCAAGGGACCTTTCTGCAAGTTTGCAGTGTTGCAAAAGACTGCCAAAAAGACTTACATTACTCCTGGGTATGTGGGATTAAAAAGAGAAACCCAATGCTACTTGTTTTTAAGTAAGAAGACTTTGAAGAGAGGATTGCAATGTTTCCCTGAGGCATAGAAATGTGCTGTAGCTAAAGGCATTTGCTCAGTGCTGTGACTAATCTGGAAACGAAAAGGAGTACCCTTAGAGGAGAATGCCATGCATCACCCAGGGCCAAAAAAAAAGAGGGATTTGTGTCCTTTACAGCACATAACGTTTGCATTTTTTCAGTGCTGGAGGAGAGTCCTTCATCCTGATCACTTCATGTTTTCAAGTATTTTGTGTGTGCCTGGGGTGCCAGGATATTAATTTCAATAGCTTCGTTTAAATAGATCATGTGAGTAATTCAGTCAGTGAGTATTTGTAACAGAGTTTCAGATTCAACCAGAGCCATTTTCAGTAGTTACTTATATTACAGCTTTCTTAACCAGTATATTTTGAAGCTGGTAGGTTAGAGCAGGCTCTCCAGGAGCCATAAGGTTTCTTTGGGAAATATGGTTTTTCTATGACTTTATTAATGAGTTAGTGTTTGCACAACAAGGATCAGGATGAAAAAAATAATGCCAAAGATATATATAAACAGAGTACTTAAGTGTTGTATTGTAGACTGCAAGAGCTTGGGCTTCAGCACTGGCTTTTGGTAACTCTATTTGCATTTCACTTGAGATCTGTTTTTAATTGGTGACTTCCTCCCCCTCTCTTCCCCCAGTTACTGACTGTATTCCCATTTACTTTGGAATCCTTGGTGAACAAAAAAGCTACAAACAGCAAATGAAGTTGTGATCTGCTCTCAGTGGTTGTAAGATAGCTCATGTAGTGCCTAAATAAGCAGCCTGATTTATTTTTGAAACATCAAGTGCCTAAAACAGCAGCCTTGAAAGAAGCTCCATTTCCAAGCTGACACTGCATCAAGTAGAACATATTAATGTTGCTTGGAACTTCTGGAAGAAATAGCAGTAAATAACTGATTATCTAGAGCAATTTTCCAGGTCGTGGGCTGTAATCCAATAGACAGTGACAGTGGTTGTGATGGTGCTTTAAGGAAAGAAGGATCTTGCAGCTGCTTGTATGAAGGCCGATGCTTGTGTTCACAAGGAAAAATAAAATACCTGAGGTATTTTCAGATGTCACCTGAGGAGAAAAGAGTAAAGCACTGGGCAAACATTGATCTCTTAATTTGTAACAGCCCAGGAAGTATTTTTCTCTGCAGGAATCAAACCAATGTTGCTGCAAATCATGCAGCAACTTTGAATTGAGGTTTGATTCTGAACCTGTATATGCAGTATGTCTACAAGATGTAAACTCTCTGTATGGTTTCTTCATCTCTGATACATCATCTCCATAATGTAATGAAATAAAGCAAAAAGATTCCTGCTTCCTGTTTCGTTATTTGCTTCTGTGGGACTGGATACTTTGTGTTAAAGGAACACATAACAGTTGCAGAAGTTCTTGTGGGGCTTTGCAGGTGCAAAAGGTTTTTACAATGAGATGATGATTTTTAATGAAAGCAGTGCTTGCTTTTGGGGCCGTCTACATCTTTTTTCTGCAGCAATTGAGTGTCAGGTAGCTTGCAAATAACATTTTAGAAATAAATCAGTCAATTGGTTGAACTATCTGCAGCCTCGACTGATTTGATTAGGTAATCAAAAAGCCTAGTTTCAAAAAGAAAAAGACAAATGTAATTTGCATACCCCCAACTCATGTACACACAGACTTGAAGCCACATTTGCAACAGCCCAAGTGGCTGTGAGCACCCTGAGCGCATCCAAAATGGTGGGTCATCCAAAATGAACAGATGACTCCTGAATTCAGAGGGCTTGACTGTGGCTGCATTGTTACTGCTTGAGTTATTGGACTTTGTTCTCCAGGGTGCATCAGCTGAGGCTCCTACTGAGTTGGACACAGCACTGCAGTGTTTTTAATGGAGCTGCCTTCTTTGCTTGCTGCCCAGCCCATCTTTATTTTGCATGCTGGCTGAATTACAAGGAAAGTTGTTTAAAAATACCTTGTATTGGTTTTGTACTAAGTGCTTTCCAGTTCAGCTGAATGTGTGTGTGTGCAGTCTAGTGTGTTCACCAAACAGTAACAGCGAATCACATGTCTCCTACTACCACAGTGGTTGGGCTTTAATGGAATACCTTTTTCATTTTCTTCATTATCCCATTGTTTTCTGAACCATCTCCACCCTCTTTGTCTTAGTAGTAATAGTCTCTGCAGACTAGAAATGCATTATCCGTGGCTGTTTTATAATTCATTGGCTATAGGCTTTTTATGATACCTTGAAGACAATGAAAGCTATAAGTCCATTAAAGGGAAAGCACATTGGTGTTTAGGGATTAGGCTGTGAATACCTGCAGTGGAAAGCCAAAGTTGGACAGGACTAGAACTGTGCTTTGCCAGCTGCTGTTTGCAGGATGGATGTATAAAATTAGCCTATAAGGTGGCAGTGGATGCTCAAGAATTATACAATATTGCTCTGAGGTTTTGAAAGGCTAATGAAACTTTTTGTATTATATCCTTTGGCTGACCTCTGTGTTGGCTATTCACACCTTCTTGAATATGAGCTATTAACTATACTGGCTTTTTACTGTGTGCAGGGTGGTGAGAGTAATTTAAACAATCTTTATATGCATAGTTTGATTCTTCTGTTGCCATGCAAATGTTTTTGTATCCCTGGGTGGAGGAAATTGTCCTTTGGAGTCCAAGGATACTATATTAAGTGACTGGGTTTAAGACTGGGTAAGGGAAGTGAGCTTGTGGAGCTGCAATACAGGTAGAATCCTGCTTGAGTGACTCTCATTACCTTGTTGACGTGAATGAAATTCAGTGTGCAGGATTTAGACCCTAGAGGTAAACTTAGAAAAGATTAAGTAGGTGAATAAATTTCTGATTGATTAGCAAAAGGCATTACAAGAATAATAATTGAGGATTATCCATTTGACATAATTTTAAATGGCAGTACACATTTCCCTCATCTCTCCCTCAAATTTCTTGAGCTGCATTGTCTTAATTACTGTACCTCATGTATAATATTGTAAATCTCTGGAAATGGCTTTTTGGGACTCATAGAAACCTGTTAACACTGAGAAACAAAGCTGACTACAACTGACAGAAATGTTTAGAATATTTTTCTGTGTTTGTTGTTCAGAAGATCCTTTATAAATTTGGGATAATTCAAAAGTAATGACTGATGCAGTTTCTCTGTAAGGCAAATTTAGATACACTTGTAATTTGGAAACCAAAAAATCTGCTTGTGATGGCTAATTCAAGGCAAACAACATGACATTGTCTCTCTTGCTTTGTTTCATCATGAGCATTTCTTGTATTTCTTTTGTCAAGAGAGAAGATAAAAAGTGATCTTCAGTTCTGCTGTTTCTTAGATTTCTGTAATGCTTGCAGTGGAGTGATGAATTCTCTTTTTCTCTGTTTCTTTCTTACAGTATCAAGCTTTTGGCTGTCCAGGAGCTGACTGACAGAGAAGCACTGGAAAAGGTATTGAAAGCACATCTAATGCAACAATTGTAACACATTTAAGCTCTTGAAGGCCTCTGTGTTAGTTGTGCTTCCTAACTTCATGGAATACCATGCTGCACAAAATAGGACATCTTCCTAGCTACATAGTGCAGGAAGGCAGAGGGTCAATGTTTTGTCTAAGCTGATCATGTGGTTTTGGTGTTTTCTGATTTTACAGCAAGCTTGGGGTAAGCAATGCTTAATAATAAGAAGTAACTAATAAAACCCAGTGTTGCTCTTCATCCAAGGGTATTGCAAGCACAGCAGGCTCAGATCAGATATACAGAAGAAATTCTTTACTGTAAGGGTGAGAAGGCACTTGAACAGGTTCCTCAGGGCTATGGATGCCTCATCTCTGGAAGTCTTCAAGGCCAGGTTGGATGGGGCACTGAGCCACCTGGTCTGGTGAAAGGTGTCCCTGCCCATGGCAGGGGGGTTGGAACCAGATGATTTTCCAAGTTCCCTTCCAACCCAAACTGTTCTATGATGGCCTTTTTCTGGATGAAGAACCACATTTCTTACTGCTTTATGCTTCTTCTGGGCTGGCATGTAGAACCGGACTCCCAGTGCCTATACTGGGACCAGTGGCTTCCCTTCACTTTTTACATTAACTCCTTCACCTGCAAGAGCAAGGAGCCAGCTGTGAGGCAGCATGAGAGACTTTTTGGGATGCAAAGAAAGCAACTGGATTCTGAACTCTGTTGGAAAAACTGCTGTTTTAGAGCAGGCATTGAGCTGGTCCTGACCCAAGCAGCCTCTCTGTACCTACAAGTGGTGTGGCAAGGCTTGGGGAGGAAGGAGAAACCCTTCTCCTGCCTTGAACGCAGTCTTGTCTGTTTGAAGGAGGAGGTCCTGCAGAGCTGTGTTCAGGCTGCATTTGCTGGATATTCTAGAAATAATGAGTAAAATTAAATACACCAGCAGTGGGTGCTTCAGACTTGTGCTTTGCTGCTAACTGGAGATCCATTTCACCAAGGTCCTCCATACACCCCAGTTAATTCCAACAGAGCATCTTTTCACTGGTGTTAGTGAACTCTGATTTTGACATGAAGAGGTAGATTTTGATAAAAAGCAGTGACAGAGGACTACGCAGGAGACATTGTAGGTTTTCACACATGAACAAGACATAGTTCTCAACCACTCATTGTGCAAAACAGGTTGAAGTTAGAAAATTTTCATAGTTTGCAGCAGTCAGATTCTCTGAATTCTCACACCCTGTACACTTCTCACCTTTCCAACAGACCCGTATCTTCCTTTTGGAGGTATCTTACCTCCAAAAACATGGCCTGGAAAGGTTAAGTGACCTCAGCCTGTTGGGACCAAAAGTTTGAGGCATTGTCTGGAGCACTTCAGGAAGCTCTTTGGAAAGGCTCAGCCTCAGAAAAATGGTCTTTCTAAATTGAGCTCTCTGAATATTTGATATCTGCTTTCATACAATGCCAAGCCTAAAGAATTAAAAAAGCTGGTTTAGCCCTATGGAAAAAAACAGGCTTGAATCATGTAAGTTCAAAGAAATTTGCTGTCTTCATTTTTTAAGTACAGGAGTGAAAAGAAACACACAGGATAGAATGCAATCTCTTGTTCAGCCTGCTTGCAGAGTCAGGTTTTGAGAACACCATGCTGAATTTTGTATACTTAAGTCATAATTTATCAGCATTATACTGCTGGAATACAGAATATCAAATGATAATATTTTATTATTTATTCAAAAATGGGTATTTCTGGTTTTCAAAGGGAAGTTTCCCTTAAAGTAGCTACAGACATGGTAACTTAAAACCGCTTTTCCTGTAGGACATTTTCCAGTCTCTCATAGATGATTTGGAACTTTGGAAACTTTCCTTGTTTCTAAAATTTGCTGCCCAGCTTTGAAAGTGTTCTTATATATTTCTGACACTTGCACAGAATCCCAGATTGAGCAGAAGCCCTCTGCTGAACAGCAATGTCCCCTAGACTTAGGGGCTGCAGATTAGCTCTATGAAATCAAACCACATTGAAGTTAAGGGCATATGCAGCTTGTCTCTTGAGAACCAGGGCTTCAGGACAGTGTCATCAAATTATTCTGGCCCTGTATAACACAGGCAGACTGTGAGGTGAGGCACATGAAGACAGTGGACTGTTGGAGCAAGCTGGGAGGGCTTGCTTGAATTGTTGGGTTCTTGCTTTCTGGAAAAGGATTTTGTGCCATTCTATCTTAGGTACTTAAATGTCTTTAAATGTTTCTCCCACCTTGGCTATTGAAAATGAACTGTGAGAAGCTTTGTGTCATGCAAAGAGTCCATTTGTTTAATCTCCTAAACTCCAACGTTTTGGCAAATTGGGACAAAATTGCCTTTTAAGCTGAAAATCTACTGTACTTAGTGGCATTTATGCCTGGTGTTGCCAAATCAGGATACATGATTGGCAGAGTTTAATTACAGCCTGTCCTGGATTGGGACAAGCTTGACTGACCCTTGGATGCTGCTCATGAGCTGGTTTGTTTTTCTGGGGTGCCACAGGCACCTGAAAGCACCACAGACAGGGTGCTCCTTGTGGAGCTGAGCCCCAGCATGCTTACTAACAACATGCTTACTGTTGTTAGGAGGAATGGGAAAATAATTATTTCAGTGAATCAAGTCACATAAGAAGAACAAGAGTCTTTACCTGGAGAAAATTCTGGGTCATAGATGAGTTTGCTTTTGGGGCTTTTTTCTGTAACCCATCAGATACATTCCAGCACAGGCTCCATGTGAGTGGTCTTGCAGGCAGCTTAAAACCAAGTCTGTGCTTACCTGTATTTTTTCCTACCTTGAACCTTCAAATTGATGTGTTTGCTTCCCCCTGCCCCCTTGCTCTGCTGCTGTGGGATTGCATTACTTCCTTTCAGAAGTGCGGCTCACACTTGCCGAGGGCAGGGAAGAACACAGATGGCAAGATGCCATGGGAGGGTTTCCAGTCGTCCCCACAAGGGTTCAAGGCTGCTCAGGCTTTAGAAAGAAGTATCACAGGCATGCAGGCTTGTTGGTGCCAAGTCCTGTATGGAACATCTCTTGTTCCAGAAGTACAGTTCTGGGAGACAATCCCAGGGACATTCTTGCCCCAGTGTGTTTTTGAGTACCTTTTCTAATTTTGGCAAGTTCTTAATTGCAGAAGAATTATTCTACTTGATAAATGTTAATTGTATTTATCTGGGGAAGGGGAAAGAATAACTCTCCCAAGGAACATGCTGTTTTTATAGTTTAAAAATAAATCTGTGTAAGTAATTAGGTTGAACTGCCTAGCCAGGTGACATTTCAAATTAGTAACTGTTTTAGCATTTAAATTCATAGCCCTTTTCCATAGGCAAACATGTACACCAAAGCAATTGTTTTCACTGGTGCTTGATGCCAGTAAGTTGTGCACAAAGAGTCATCCATCTTACAAGAAAAATAAAAATATTCTTTGCATTCCAAGCATTTCCTCCTGCATTTTTCAGGTGTTGAGGGGCTCTTGAGCTCATTTCTCCTTCAGAGGTGGATTAGAGAGGAACGTTAAATAATTTGCAAAATTTAATAATCCCCTGACAGCTTCTTAAAATGTAAGCCTGCTTTGAGGACAAGCAACAGTAACCCATTATTTTCCTATTTGTGTATTAAAATGTAAATGCATCTGCTGTTACTCAAGATGACAAAGGACTGTCCACTTGACTCCACAGACAGAAAAGTTTGTTGGCTTCTTGTCTAGGAAATGCAAATCACATGATTCTGATCTGCAGTTTGTGAAGTGTGGAATTAATCTGCAAAGTGATGATTGTTCTGCCTGAAGTTAGAAGAGATCTACTTAGACTGCTATGACACACACTAGGTGGGCTGAAAGACAATAGGAATTGGGGTGAAAATTTTGATTTTGTTTAGGGATGATATTCTGGAAGTTGACAATAACTTGCAGCTTGACAATCAGTGTAAGTAACATAAGTTTCACTATTAAGGTGTGCCTATAACAATGATGGCAAATTTGCATGAGCTGTGTCCAAGAGGTCAGTGAAAAGAAAGTGAAAAAAAACAAAACAATTACCAGGAGGTCACAAATCAAGAGGGATTGAAAGTCCTTCAGCTGGTACCTCTGAAGCACAGAATGCATTCTCTGGACATGAGGACAGACAGTCGTGTGCCTTCTCAATACAGCAAGGGATGTCTTCTGTCTGCTGGCCTAACCGTACCTGCTCATCCATTGGGAATTTCTGCTGGAGATGATGGAATGAGAAAACTCTGATTAGCCTTCTCCTCCAGGTAGATTCCCCCCCACCCCATCTAAAGAGCTATTTCTCTTTCTTCGTATTTACCTTGTTGCATTAAATGGAAAACTTAGCTCTGTAAGCAGTCTCTACAATCTGTGCTCATTTCTTTACTTTTCCCACCTGCTTCAGCAGTACTAATGGCTGGAGTTGTCTTCCATGATGTGGAATCAGTTTCCTGGATTTCCTCAGCCATAGGAAAGACCAGATGTCTCTATCTGGGAAATATTTGCTAAATTTAGCCCCTTCCCATCACACAGAATTTTCACACTGTGCATGAGGAATCAGTGAAGTACAACTGGGGTGATACTGAGGAGGTGGCATTATTTTACTAGAAGAAATTTAACATGACTGCCATTGATCAGAAGTGGCTTTTGTGTGAGGGGAAATTCGGTGACTACTATTGCACAGTTTTACAGGGTAAGATGCAGGAGATGAGGCAAAAAGGGGTTGCTTGTTTCTTTTTAGTAGCATCACTTTGCTGGTGCAATTTCAGCTGCAGTCAAAAAGAGGTTTGTAAAATGCTGAGCTGCCCTGTGTTGTTCCCTGCTGTAGCCGCCTTCCTTTTACACAGCACATGGAGAATTTTAACTAAAAATTTGCTTTTGTTTTCTTGATCCAGTGTACTGTTTCCTCCAGATATTATCAGAGCATAAAAAGTATGACGTCAATTGAGGTTCCAGAATTCCCAGTATTAAATGCATCTGCTGGAGGTTTTTATTTATCTTTTGTCTGCTTTTGAGTAGATTGAGCCAGATCAGTGTTTTATCATGATTAAGCCCATTGTAATCTCTGTTCTTTATAAAATCCCTCTCCAAGCAGAACAGGTTGTTTGTTTGTGAAAGGTTATCCCTAGGAGCTTTTTGGTGTTTGAAAGAGCTGCTGTTTTTCATTTGCAGTGGTACGCATAGGCATATCCCATCTTGCTTGCATGAATATAAATATGGTTGTGTGTGCATTTGATGTGATGCCCGGAAATGTAGTTAGTCTGGGACTGAGTCTTTGTGTGCATATTTTTAATTGCCATAATCCTTCTGTACAGTGCGAGCCCTATCTTACAATCTTGCTTTGGGCTGTTGGTTAAAAAAAATCATAAGGCAATTTGCAGTGAATTAATTACTTGCTATAAATGAGTTATATTTACTGCCTGTTCTTAGACCTGTCCTTTCCAGAAAGGATGTTGATCCTTTTGAAAATTAAGTACATTTGGATGTCCTCTAGAGTCAGGTAAGGAAACAGCAGTCTTGCTTTCAGAGATTGGGTAAAGGGGATGTCAGCTTGGCCACTGACTCAGGACATTAGATCAGTTTCTTCCAGCCCTGTCATTGCCTTATTTTTCTGCTCCCCATTTCTAGAGAGGATAGCTGGAGTCAGGTCTCTGAGCTATGAGATGGACTTAACAGAGTCCATCAGCTGATGTGAGTCCTCCTGCCCTGTTCCTTCAAAGATACCATGGAGTCAATGATTGATCACTTAGAGTAAAAGGAGATTATTCCAAATCATCCCACTGATTTTGCTTTAATTCTTTGTCTCACCTTATTCCCTATTACTTTACCCTTTTGCTTTCCAACACCCTCCCTGTATTTCCCCCTCTCTCCCTCATCTTGCTTGTTTACCTGAGTGCAGGTAATATTCAGGAATACAAAGTATTATTTTTTTTCAGACTTCACCCTCTGGAGTGATGAAATCTCAGAGTGAAGGGAAGAATAGCTGTAATTTGCTGCAAAACCCCCCACTCTCTAGCCTGCCTCACCTAGCTTAGGTCAGAGATGGGGGAGGTTTTCAGCATGGACAAAGGTACAAGATCAAGGAGGCTTCTTTCTTCCCAGGACCACAATCCTGCTTTATTGACAAAACAAACTCCAGGGGACCAAAGAGCCTGAACAAATGATGGCAGGGAGTTTTAAATTCAGGGGAAGGGGAGGAGGGGAATAGAACCACAATCAGTGGGGTACAACTGAAGGGAAGGGGTGAGGGGAGGACTTAACCAACACCACAAACCAGGGGGAGTACAGAACACACCATTCAGTGCAATATAGTAACCCTAAACCCTGTAAACAAACCAAACTATTTAGTGCAATACAACATCTCCCCCTTTTTTTGTTAAAATAAGTTAAAAAAAAGGCATTGGGTTCATTCTGATTCAGAACATTGAGTTGCCCACCACTTAAAGTTTGCGGGCAAGTTAGACTGCTTTTGGTTTGTCAACTCTATGTGGTTGACTACTGAGGTAGAAGGAATGAGACCATTAATGGCTTTAAAAATTAAGCAGTGTAAGGTTCCAAGCATCAACACTATTAGAAAAAGGACAACAAAAAATAACAAAATTGTTTTAACTATGGAAGTCCACCACCCCGTGAGTCCGCAGCCTTTGAACAATTCACTGAACCAATCCTCGGATTCTTGCTTTACTTGTCCGATTAAGCTCTTCATGTCTCGGAGGGCTGCGTGGATGCTGGGAGCTTTCAAGATTACGTTCATGCAACAAAGTCCTTCAAATTCCTGGCACTCATATCCATGCAGCAGCAGGAGGAAGTCTATGGCTGCACGATTTTGGAGTGTGGCCTGCCTGGTAATTTCCCCATCTTCTAGGAGGGAACTGATGGTGGTGGGTGTTAAGTTTGCCTGTTTGACCACCCAGCACTCTAGGTGGCCCAATTCACCTAGAGTTTTGACTGCTGCGACCCATGGATAGAATATGGAAACAGCAATTCTTCTTGACATGGCCCAATGAAAAATTTCAGAATCACAGTTTGGGTCCAAATTGTCAGCACTTCTCTTTTGAATTTTGTTAGCTGAATTATTTTTGCGAGTCCACTCTGTAATTAATGTTTGGTTGGGTGCTAACAGAGACAACCGCCCGATGGTACATAGCCCTCCTAATAGCAGAGAAGGGATTCCTGCCCATCCCCGATCCCCACAGATTAAGAACAGCCCTTTAGGGAGGCTTTTGGGACTTGAATGATACGGGTTGTCTGCTGCAACATGGCTCAGAATATTACACCACCTTTTGGCAGTGTGGAAGGCTTTGATTCTAGAAGGCTTTGGGCTGAAGGTAAAATGAATGCAATATGGGGCTGGGGAGGAACCCAATAGCTCTAATTCTTGGGGTTCCTGAGCTTGTGTAGACTTGGCAGCCACTCCTCTATGGGGTTCTTAATAATTACAGCATGCTGCTGACGATTTTTTGTGGGGTTGGATACTGTGTGACTCGGGAACTTGGTTAGGGATGTATGTATCAAAACTGGATGGATATTCTCCAGCCTTCAATGGGATCCCTACCAGGTAGGTGGACATAGGGTTATTTACTGCTGCAGTGGACAGGCATATGTTTTCTTGCTGGAGTGTCTGTGCCAGGGTCACCTAGATGTTTTGACGTGGCTGAGGGACGATCCATGCAGTTGTCAGGCTGCTCAGTGTGAACAGGATGACAACATAGCTAGGGCTCATTGCAAGGTTGGATGGGAGGTAGAATTTTTCTAAAAGGGAAAAACAAACATTTTGTAAAGCATATTAAAAGTCCATCTGCTGCAAGTAAGCCATATTTCAGGAAGACGTTTTCTCCTTTTTCCAGTGGCGTCTTCTTTTTGAAGCAACTGAAACTTGCTTCTCGTCCCCTTCTGCTGGAGCTGGATGTTTGGGGACAAAAGGTTTTACCCGCTTCTGGGGAATCCACCAAGGGCCTGAGGGGGTGGATACACATGCATAATCATGCCCCCAGGTAACAAGTTCATAGGGACCTTTGATTTCCCAAGTTTCTGGGTCCCTAATCAAGACTGGTGGACACTGGGACAATTTGAATTGATTACCACTGTTAAAGTGACAAACCAGAGGGGGACTCATATTTTCAAAGGAACAATTCAGAAAATTGATAGTAAACATGGGTTTACAGAGCTTCTGCTGTGGAGACATCCACACAGTTGAACTGCTCTGTCTTGCCAGGACCTGTTTGAGCATCTAGTGGGCATGGTCGATCACACCTTGGCCTGTGGGGGAGTGGGGTATGCCAGTTTTATGTTCCTCTTCCCACTGCTAGACAAACTCTAGGAACTCCTTGGATGCATACGCTGGGCCATTATCCGTTTTGATTTCCCTAGGGATCCCCAGCACTGAAAAGGCTTGCACTAGGTGTTGTTTGGCATGCACAGCCCTTTTTTCTGCATGGGCAGAGGCATAAACTGCACCTGAATATGTATAAATGCTCACATGTACATATTTGAGGTGACCGAAACTGGGAATGTATGTGCTGTCTGTGTGACACACTTCACAGCTGCCAAGGCCTCAGGGGTTAAACCCCATACCCAGCGATGGCATGGCCTGGAGCTGGCAGCTAGGACAGATGGCCACAATGGCTTGAGCCTGACTCCATATTAGCTGAAACTGATGGATCAAACCTGGCACATTTTGTTGGTATTGCTGGTGGCTCAGCTTTGCCTGTTGGAAGATGTCAGCGAGGCATGCTTTCTCAGCTGGGGCAGCAAGGGAGTCTGCCTTATGACTCCCTTGTGTGATTTCGCCGGGCAGATCGGTGTGTGACCTTACATGCATCACATAGAACAGATGCTTTCTGTGCAAAAGTAAATAAATTAGTTTTGAGAGCAACCTGAAGAGCTGCTCATTCTCAGTATCTTTGAGAACTGCCTGCTATGCTCTGGACACTACCCCCAAAACATAGGCTGAATCAGTTACCAAATTAATTTGCTCTGACAACTTCTCAAAGGCTCTCATGACTACAGCCAGTTCAGTGACTGGGGTGATCATCCACACATTCAATATCAGCTTCCCAATTTTGAGTTTGCGGATTTCTCCAAGTCATCACTGACTTGTGGGATGCTCCAGATGCATCTGTGAACACTGTGAGAGCTTTGAGCGGCCTATGACAGCTTTTCGCACAAGGAATGAGGTGGAATTCCTCATTAAACAGTTTGTGAGATGGGGCAGGGACTGATATTTGTCCACTGTAGCTATCTAGAGATAACTGCAGGTTGGCATTGCTCTGGAGCAGGTGCTCAAACATTTCTTTCGTCAATTTCTTGGGAGAGTTCTTTCCCTCTGTCCTGGTTTGAAAGACAGGTGTTTGCTAAGGAAAGGAGAAGCTTCCCTTTGGACTGAAAAAAATGTGATCCTTCCGATTATTATGATTTTGAAATTAAGGGAGCTCTCAGGCAAAGATACGGGGGTAGGAATAACAGTTCTTTACTAGTATATCTAACAAGACAAACAACAACAACAACTATGAAATTAGCCACAAACAGAACAGTAACTCAGTCCCAGTCACTTTCTGGCTGCAGGCACCTTTTCCCTGAGCTGCAGTTCCTGGTGCTGGGGGCAGGCAGGTCCCGCAGAGCTGCAGGACGGCTGGGGGTGATGGGAGCACTGTCCCAGGGGGAGAGAGAGATGGAGAGAGATGGAGAGCTCACGGTGTGGGTCTCGATGCTCAGCAGAGTGCTGGATGGTGGCAGATTACAGCGAGAAGGGAGCAGTGCAGAGTCTGACAGCAGTGAGGATGGTTCCCGACGCTGGGATGGGGCAGAGGTGACGATCGTCCTTCTCGTCCGAACTCTGGGGGGAAATGGGCCGAGGCCCAGCCTTCCGCTTCCTCTTCTGGCTGTTTGAATCTCGTGGGGTTTCCCTCTTCTCTCTCTCCACCCCCCCCCTCCCCCGCCCCCCTTGCCACCAGGGCTTAGTCAACAGGTATCTTAGCATGACAATGGGGAAAATTCCACAGAGGGAAAAGGGAAAGAACCAACCCCCAACATTATCCACCCCGAATTTTCCCCTACCATCATGCTACATCAAATTAAAATCTTCAAATTATAGACATACATACAGATACAGGCACAGTATCATAGGTAGTTCACCCTAAAACAAGGTCTCCTTGGGGTATGCATCGGGTCTTTCCATCCCTTTGTATCACCCACCAGGTACAACCTGGCCCTTGAGCAAAAACCACCCCACGAATTGGATTGTCTTTGCTGGAGGCAGAGTTCACCCAAACAGTTTTTCCTAGCATACCTCTCATATGCACCACTGGAACCTTGTCCCCATCTGGTGTTCTCAAGGGCTCAGACTGGGCAGGGCCTGCTCGATTAGTGGAACCTCGGGTGTTCACTAACCATGTGGCCTTTGGTAGATTAATCTCCCAGCTCTTGAAAGTCCCCCCACCCAGTGCCTTCAAGGTGGTTTTAAGCAGCCCATTGCACCGTTCCACTTTCCCAGCCACTGGTGCGTGATAAGGAATGTGGTACACCCACTCGATGCCGTGTTCTCTGTCCCAGGTGTTTATGAGGCTGTTCTTGAAATGAGTCCCATTGTCTGACTCAATTCTCTCAGGGGTACCATGTCTCCAAAGGACTTGTTTTTCCAGGCCCAGGATGGTGTTGCGGGCAGTGGCATGAGGCACAGGGTAAATCTCCAACCATCCAGTGGTGGCTTCCACCATGGTTAGCACATAGCGCTTGCCTTGGCGTGTCTGAGGCAGTGTGATGTAGTCAATCTGCCAGGCCTCCCCATACTTACCACCGCCCCCCATACCAGAGAGGCTTCACTCACTTGGCTTGCTTGATGGCAGCACACATCTCACAGTCATGGATAACCTGGGAAATACTGTCCATGGTGAGATCCACCCCTCGGTCTCGTGCCCACTTATAGGTAGCATCTCTGCCTTCATGACCTGAAGCATCGTGGGCCCACAGAGCCAAGAACAATTCTCCCTTGTGTTGCCAGTCTAAGTTTATCTGTGATACCTCTATCCTTGCAGCCTGATCTACTTGCTCATTGTGTTGGTGTTCCTCATTAGCCCGACTCTTGGGGACATGGGCATCTACATGATGGACTTTTATGGGTAGCTTCTCTACCCGACTGGCAATGTCCTTCCACCCATCAGCAGCCCAGATTGGTTTTCCCCTACGTTGCCAGTTAGCTTTTTTCCATCTTTCCAGCCAGCCCCACAGAGCGTTGGCTACCATCCATGAATCAGTGTAAAGGTAAAGCTTTGGCCACTTCTCTCTTTCAGCAATGTCCAGGGCCAGCTGAACGGCTTTGAGTTCAGCAAGTTGACTTGATCCACCTTCTCCTTCAGTAGCTTGTGCAACCTGTCGTGTGGGGCTCCATACGGCTGCTTTCTACTTCCGGTTCATCCCCACGATGCGACAGGAACCGTCAGTGAAAAGAGGGCAGCAAGTTTCATCTGCTGGCAGTTGGTTGTACGGAGGGGCTTCATCAGCCCGGGTCACTTGTTCTTGCTCCTCTTCATCGGCCAGACCAAAATTTTCACCTTCTGGATAGTTTGTAATTATTTCCAAAATCCCTGGGCGATTTGGGTTTCCGACACGGGCGCGCTGTGTGATGAGGGCGATCCACTTGCTCCATGTGGCATCGGTGGCGTGATGGGTAGAGGGGACCTTCCCTTTAAACATCCACCCCAGCACTGGTAGTCGGGGTGCCAGGAGGAGCTGTGCTTCTGTGCCAATCACCTCTGAGGCAGCTTGAACTCCTTCATAAGCAGCCAAGATCTCCTTCTCTGTTGGGGTGTAATTGGCTTCAGACCCTCTGTAACTTTGGCTCCAGAATCCCAGAGGTCGGCCTCGGGTCTCACCAGGTACCTTCTGCCAAAGGCTCCAGGACAAGCCCTTGTTCCCGGCTGCAGAGTAGAGCACATTCTTCACCTCTGGTCCCGTCCTGACTGGGCCGAGGGCTACTGCATGAGTGATCTCCTGCTTGATCTGGGCAAAGGCTTGCTGCTGCTCAGGGCCCCAGTGGAATTCGTTCTTCTTCCGGGTGACCAGGTAGAGAGGGCTCATGATCTGGCTGTACTCAGGAATGTGCATTCTCCAAAAGCCTATGGCACCTAGGAAAGCTTGTGTTTCCTTCTTGTTGGTTGGTGGAGACATCGTGGTGATCTTATTGATGACCTCAGTGGGGATTTGGTGCCGCCCGTCTTGCCACTTTACTCCCAGGAACTGGATCTCTCGGGCAGGACCTTTGACTTTGCTCCTCTTGATGGAAAAACCGGCTCCCAGCAGAATCTGGATGATCTCTCCTTTCTCAAATACTTCCATTGCCGTGTTCCCCCACACAATGATGTCATCGATGTATTGCAGATGTTCTGGAGCTTCACCCTTTTCCAGTGCAGCCTGGATCAGTCCATGGCAGACGGTGGGACTGTGTTTCCACCCCTGGGGCAGTCAGTTCCAGGTGTATTGCACGCCCCTCCAGGTGAAGGCAAACTGAGGCCTGCACTCTGCTGCCAGAGGAATGGAGAAAAATGCATTGGCAATGTCAGTGGTGGCGTACCACTTTGCTGCCTTGGACTCCAGCTCGTACTGGACTTCCAGCATATCTGTCATAGCAGCGCTCAGCGGTGGAGTCACTTCATTCAATGCACGATAGTCCACAGTCAATCTCCATTCTCCGTCAGACTTGCGCACAGGCCAGATGGGGCTGTTGAAGGGTGAGTGGGTTTTGCTGACTACCCCTTGGCCCTCCAGCTCACGGATCATCTCGTGGATGGGGATCACGGCATCTCGATTTGTCCTGTACTGCCGGTGGTGCACTGTCAAGGTGGCAACTGGCACTTGCTGCTCCTTCACCTTCAGGAGTCCCACTGCAGATGGGTTCTCTGACAGTCCAAGCAAGGTGTTCAATTGCTTAATGCTTTCTGCCTCTACAGCAGCTATTCCAAAAGCCCACCTGAGTCCCTTTGGGTCTTTGTAATAGCCATTCCTCAGGAAGTCTATGCCTAGAATACACGGTGCCTCTGGGCCAGTCACAATTGGATGTTTCTGCCTCTCCTTCCCAGCCAGGCTCACCTCAGCGTCCAGCAAACTCAATTCCTGTGATCCCCCTGTCACCCCAGCAATAGAAACAGGTTCTTCCCCCACATGTTCTGATAGTATTAGGGTGCACTGTGAACCAGTATCAACTAATGCCCTATGTTTTTGTGGCTCTGATGTGCCAGGCCATCGGATCCACACCATCCAAAAGACCCGGTTTTCCCGTGCCTCTCCCTGGCTAGAGGCAGGGCCCCTCTAGCCCTGGTTATTATTTCCTTCCTGGGCATACATGTTGGTCGTTCCCTTAAGGGGATCTGACAAATCATCCTCCCTTTTGTAATAATCTTGGTTATGGGAAGTTGAGGCTACCTTCACTTTAGTGGAGCTCCCTTGGTTAGTGTTTCCCTCCCTGAGTTGACACACCTGTGCTGCCAGGGTAGAAGTGGGTTTCCCATCCCACCTCCTCATGTCTTCCCCATGGTCACGCAGAAAGAACCACAGGTCAGCTCGTGGGGTGTATCCTCTATCCCTAGCTGGGGGACGTTGGGCTCTAACTCTGGCATCTGTGACTCGCACTGGTGTTGCAGTGACCTTCCTCATCTCCTCCCTCACCCCTCTTATCTCCTCCTTGAACTCCTCTCCGAGTTCCCTAATCACGGCAGAGACCTGAGCCTGCATTGGGCCATTCATTATACTCTCAAAATTTCTGAGCTTATTGGCAACAGAACCCACTGTCTCTTGGTTGTGGTCAGCATTAATGGCTGCAATGAATGTGGTGTATTGAGATGGCCCCAGGTGTGCGAGATTCCACAACATCTGCCCTGTGCACCTGACCTTGTCGGGGTCATTGTCATGTTGTCCACCCCTCCCAAAGAGTATCTCCAGTACTGCCACTCCTCTCAGCTGTTGGATCCCCTCCTCAGCGGTCTTCCAGCGCATTCTATGGTGGTGCTCCTGCATTCTCTCTCTATGGACAAACCTCTCTCTTACACTCATTAAAAGCCGCTCCCAGAGGGAAAGGGGGCCTGGTTCTCTTACGAATATGTGATCCACACCTGCGTCCTGGGTCAGGGGTCCCAAATTCATTGCCTCAGTACCATCCAGTTGCACACCTGTACCCATAAGGTCCCAGACCCGCAGTAACCACGTTGTAAAAGCCTCACGGCCCCTTCGTACAACGTCTACGCAGATTACAGAGACTCTTGTATGACAGAGACTCCATGACGATCTCAACCTCTGGTTCCCCTGCTGGTTGTGAGGGCCCTGCTTTCTGATCCTTATTATCCAGGTGCTTTGTTTTCACCTTAGACTTTCTAGTTTCCACGGGGGCAACTGCTGCTGGTTGTTAGTGCCCTTGCAGTTCAGCTGGAGCCTGGAGAGATGTAACATTTGTGGGTTCCACTGCTGCACCATCAGGTTCTCCCTCTTTAAGGCAGAGGGAGAGTTTCTCAAGAGCTGGGGAAAGGTACTCCTTCAGCATTTGGCCCATCTCCTTCACTAGAAACCCCACCCACTCTAGATGGTTCCTTTCTGAGGTGAGCTCTGGGGCAGAGTCAGGCTCAGGGGCATCATCCTTAGTCTCTGGGGCAGAATCCTTAGTCTCTGTGGCAGGGGCAGGGTCAGGCTCTGGGGCAGAGTCCTTAGTCTCTGGGGCAGAATCCTTAGTCTCTGGGGCAGGGGCAGGGTCAGGCTCTGGGGCAGAATCCCTATACCTTGGGGGACGTATCAGGACTGTCATCCAAGTCAATCTCCCCTCATCTCGGAATGTTAAATAGAACAGGTTTACAAGGCCTATTAGCAATGTCAGCCACTGTATGACATCATTACTGCTTAGAAGAGATTTGAACCCCTCAAAAGCTGGTGGAGCAGACCCAAAAAACTGTGTAAGGGGTTGGGACAAAATTTTTCCTGGTGTCATATCCTCACAGTATGTACTATTATTAAAGTAAGCCCAAAAACATACAGTTAGAGTGTGATAGCTCTGAATCCATGTCCCCACCTTCCAGAGGAAGTTAAAAATCCATGAATTTCTCACGTTATCAGCCCACAAAAGGAACTGGATAATAGTTACAGCAGCCTGAGTTATAGGACCCATGTTCAAGTAAGGGATTGCAAATGGGAGAGATAAAGCTGTGGCCACATGGAGCCCAAACCACGGTAAGCTGGACAACATGATGCCACCTAACACAAAACTGAGGCAACTCAAGAACTGTTATTCCTTTTTCACCCTTTTCTCTCAATGCCCTCGGGCCCCACGTTGGGTGGCCAAAATCTGTCCTGGTTTGAAAGACAGGTGTTTGCTAAGGAAAGCAGAAGCTTCCCTTTGGACTGAAAAAAATGTGATCCTTCCGATTATTATGATTTTGAAATTAAGGGAGCTCTCAGGCAAGGATATGGGGGTAGGAATAACAGTTCTTTACTAGTATATCTAACAAGACAAACAACAACAACAACTATGAAATTAGCCACAAACAGAACAGTAACTCAGTCCCAGTCACTTTCTGGCTGCAGGCACCTTTTCCCTGAGCTGCAGTTCCTGGTGCTGGGGGCAGGCAGGTCCCGCAGAGCTGCAGCACGGCTGGGGGTGATGGGAGCGCTGTTCCAGGGGGAGAGAGTGATGGAGAGAGCCCTCCGATCATGGTGTCGGTCACAGTGCTCAGCAGAGTGCTGGATGGTGGTAGTTCACAGTGAGAAGACAGCAGTGCAGGGTCCAACAGCAGTGAGGATGGTTCCCAACGATGGGATGGCAGGGATGGGGCACAGGCGGCGATCGTCCTTCTCGTCCGAACTCCGCGGGGAAAGTGGGCCAAGGCCGCTTCCTCTTCTGGCTGTTTGAATCTCTCGGGGTTTTCCTCCTCTCTCTCTCTCCCCTCCCCTTGTCACCAGGGCCAGGTCAACAGGTATCTTAGCATGACAATGGGGAAAATTCCACAGAGGGAAAAGGGATAGAACCAACCCCCATCACCCTCCTTTGAAAGGTTGACCTGGAGGTGAATAAACACAAAGTCACAACCAGCCAACTCACATAGTCTTACCCTTGCTTTTCGAATCAGCTGAGCTATCAGCTCTTGTGGCTTGGTGATGGTCTTGGATATTTGATGGGAGAGGAAGACCCATTCTGTGATTAAGAGTGAATCTTTCTGCCCTTTGATCCACTGGGATATCAAATTGTGCAGGTGTGGCAGCTTTCCCAGGACAGTAAATTTAAAGGGCAGCCTGGGCTGATAACGGCGAGCTTGCCTCTCAGCCAAAGCCTTCTCTGCCTTTTTTTTGTCTGTTTTTGCCTCTGGGGTCAGTTCCCTGGGAGAAACCAGCTCTTTCTTCCCCCTTCAACAAATTGAGGAGTGGGCCTAGATCATCACTGGTTGGGCCTAGCCAGGGCCTGACCCAGTTCAAAGACCCACACAAGGAATGGAGATCCGCTAGGATTTTGGGATTACTATTAATTACTAATTTTGGTGGCACAATGGTCCGCGCAGTTATTTCCAAGCCTAGGTAGTTCCAAGGCTGCATCCTTTGGACTTTGTCCTTCTTCAGTTGAAATCCAGCAGAGGTTAAAACTTTAACCACTAGGTCAAGTGTGTGTTGGAGTATGGAGTCATTGGAGGCACACACAAGAACATCATCCCTGTAGTGGAGGATAATAGCCTCCCTTTTTTTGGCATGCACTGGGCACAGCAATGAGGCCACATGCCACTGGCGGATGGAGGGACTGCGCTTCATTCCCTGCTGGAGAACTTTGCAGTGGTAGCACTTCACTGGGGCTTCTCGATTGGTGGTGGGGACCGAGAAGGCATACTGTGGAGCGTCCTCTGGGTATAGGGGAATTTGGAAGAAACAGTCCTTGATGTCCAGCACAGCCAATTGCCAATTTCGGGGAAGCATCACTGGGGAAGGCATCCCAGGTTGGAGTGACCCCATGTCCTCAATTACTTTGTTTATCTCCCGAAGACCATGGAGGAGCCGCCACTTGTCCTTCCTTGGTTTCTTCATCACAAAGGCCGGGGAATTCGAAGGGCTTGTTGTTTCTTCTGTGTGGCCTTTGGACAATTGCTCCTCCATGAGCTCCTCGAGTGCCTTAAGCTCCTCCATACTGAGCGGCCACTGATTTACCCAAACTGGAGTGTCATCCAGCCATGTTAACTTCTGGGCAGGGCGCTCCACAGTGGCCATCTCTAAAAATCCTGGGGAGTCTTAGGGATAGCTAATTTGACTCCCCACTGGGACATGGTGTCTCTCCCCCATAGGGGGCATTTGTAGTCTGTGACAAATGGGCAGACACTGGCCAGTTTTCTGTCTGGTCCCTCAATCTGCACAATGCCTTTTGAGATCTTTTCCAATTTTATTCCTTCTGTACCTTGGATTTTGCCAGCCATGGGTTCCAAGTCTCAGTGTGATGGCCCCATCCTTTCAGGTATGATCATCATATCTGCCCACGTGTAAAGCACACCTTCCATGTGGAGGTGGTCTGATCCACAGGTCAGGTTACATGCCATAGAGGGTTTGTCCTCACCCATCACTTCTGCCCAGTAGACTTCAGGTGATTTTCCATCTACTGGGACCTCTGCTGGAATGGGAATTGCATGAGCAAGGATTTGCCTCTCAACCAAATAGAATTGTGGCTGAGGGCATCTTGCCAGGAGAATGAGGCTAGTTATGTCTCCCTTGATGGTCATGGGAGCCACCTCAGTCTCCAGGGCTATGTGTGCTATGTCCCCAGTAAAAAAACATACTCACTGTCCAGTTCCACGTGGTTTAACGTCATGTCCAGTAAGTTGTTTGGTAGGTCCACTGCAGTGGTTGTCCAGTCAGTAGACTGAAATGAAAACCTTTGGTAGTCACGAGCCTAAAGCGGCCTTGCGGCTGCCCAACCTTGTTAAACAAACATTTATCCTGCATCCCCACATCCTGTTTCCCTTCCTCCCCCTTTTTGACTAAATACTGGCTTTTGCCAGTATGGAGCCTGCTGCATTTACATCTTTGAGCACAATTACATCAGTTGCGGGTATGCTCTTTGGACTTCAGTTTTTTTGTTTGTTGATCTTGTTTTGTTGCTGGCTTTTTGGCAGTTTCTGGCGAAGTGTCCTGGCTTTCTGAAGTGGTAACAGATGATCTGCTGAAGCTGCTCTGGTGTCATGGGCTGCTTCTTCACTCCTTATGTTACAGCTGCTGCAGTCTTTGGGTTTGCCAGTCCCAGCTTCCTTTCTGGTGCACTGAACAGCTCTGCTTTCTTGGCACAGGCCTCTATCATCTGTGCTAGAGTTAGTGAAGGATCTAGAAGCAGGCCCAGGATTACCCTGCAACAGACTTCATTATCATTTCCCTGGGACATCTCTTTAATAAGTTCTGCCTATGCTATTGGGTCTTCAACTTGTCTCTGTATCTGCTCCTGAAGGTGATCAATAAACTGTAAAAAGAGCTCAGAGGCAAACTGTTTAATATTGATATAACTACTCATGGTCTCTGATGTAGGCAGTTGGTTAAAAACCTTTTCTGCTACTTCACAGTTTTTATCTTGAACAGATTTGGTTAATATCCGAGCTTGGTCCTCGGGGTTAGCCCACTCCCCTTCACCATGATATCATTATCATCTGCATCAGTTGCTCCCTGGGTGCTTTCTTTAGTTTCTTTTAGGAGTCTCTTCAGAGATCTCTTCCAAGTGTTTTCCTACAGATCAAACTCTGAGGGGCTTAGGAGACACTTGAAAAGATCTTGAAGGTCAGCTGGGACTAATTAATTGGATATTAGGGTAGCTTTCAACATTCCTTTAAAGATTTCTTCAAAGATTCATATGGCCAAATTATTTTTGTATTTTACAAAGCTCTCTGAAATTCTGAAGAGAAATGCTGGAATTTTCTAATTTCATTTCTCTTTCCTGTATATATAAAAGGAGCAACTGACGGTATAACTTCTAGATCCCAGTTCTGACCCCTGGGTTCCTGCTTCCTTGGGTTTCCCCCCATCCCCCCACCCCAATGGGGGCTGGGAGGTGGGACATGCCCCCCACTGGTACCCCCGAAGCAGCCCGGAGCAAGGCCACCTCCTGCCCCGCACTCACAGCAACCAGGGGAGGCAACGCTTGCACCCCCTCGGAAACCGGGAAGGGTTTCACCTCACCCTGCATAGGAGTCCCGGCTTGGGACCCGCCCCCGCCTGTCCTTACACTCACAGCAACTTGGAGGGGGACCCCTTTCCCCCCCACTCCCCCTGGGACTGGAAAGCACACTATTTTCCCAATTATTTTCAGCCCTCTGGAAGCCAGGAGCCAGGGCTCCACCCCCCCGCTGCCACATGGGAGCTAGGAGGCAGGCCACTGCCCTCCCCCTCCCCGCCCACCCCCATGGGGTCCTGGGAGATACTGGCTGTCTCCCCCCACTGGACCTGGGAGGGCTTATCTCCTCTGTTCGGGAATCTGGAGGGAGAATTCTTCCTCCCCCACAGGGGCTGTGAGGGAGTATGGCCCCACCCCCATCCCTGCTCCCGAGGCAGCTTGAAGGGCGGGCTCCTTCTTCCCCGACCCCCTTTCCGTAGCAAGCCTGAGGGCAGGCATAGGAAACCTGAGTGGGGGAGGGGGCGGAGCTGCTTGGGTGGGAGGGGGGACCGTGGGAACCGGGATTGCGACACATGGGGGCGGGGTTGCAGGGTGATGTTATGCAAGGTGGGCACTTGGAGGAGGAAGGGGGCGGGTCTGAAGGACGGAAAGGGTTAATGGAGGAGAAAGTGTTAGGGGCAGGTACGAGTGGGTAAAAGGGATTGTGGGAAGAAGGAAAGTAATCTGGTGGACCAAACATTTGGCCGCCGCCATTGTGGACTCCCCCCAAGCGGCCAGTGACCCCCAGGGGATCCGCCACATGGTCAGTGCCATCTTGGAACTCTTAACACGCGGTTGCTGCTAGCGGGGGCGGGGTACTGGGGGAGACATATGGGTCCCAGGAAACCGTGACTGTGTCGGGCTTCCTGCACGCATGTCCCCTCCAGTTCGGGGGCAGAGGGAGAAAAGAGAAAGGGTAGGGGAAGTCAGAGGGGTTTTCTGTGGCTGTCTTTTCAGTTCTCTCTTAACCAGTTCTTTGCGAATTTGCAGGAATATTGGGAGGAACTGAGATGCTGTTTCCTCTCCATTTTCTATTTTTGATGTTAAAAGATCCCCAATTTTGTCTCAAGAAGAGCTTAAATTTACATTCTGCAGGGTAAACTGAGGGAACTGGATAGCCAACACACGAAATGCTTTAAACGTTTTTTCGAAGTTTTAACACTTCCACTATGTAAAATTTGGAATATAAATTCCCCTGTTGCGCAGAAAGCTGACAGCCCATACTGATTTTAAATGCAAACTATGCAAACCATCTACCTTTCATTGCAGTAAAAAAAAAAAAAAAACCAAAACGGAAAACAGGCAGCTGTTCCCCTCCCCCCAACCCCAGGTTAGAAGGGGCTACGCGCAGACTGCGTCCCAGCCCACGTGGTCCGGCTGACCTTCCCTGCTCTGCCGCAGTGGCGGCTCGTGCACAACCCCCTGTAACTGAGGTATTTTTCGGGGTCCCCGCCTGCTGCAAGGGTTACTCACCCCTTTCCTGGAGGATTGGGTTGTCCAAATTCCTGCAAAGAAAGTCGCTTGTACCAGACCGACTTGGCCTGAGCTAGAACAAGCTATCCGTATGTCGCTTTTGAGCTGAAGCTGTGCAGAAAGCAGCTTCGTGCTGCAAAGGTAGCTGAGAAATCCAGAAAGCTTCATGAATTCTTAGATAGGACTCAGTAGGTAGAGCATGAGACTCTTCATCTCAGGGTTGTGGGTTCGAGCCCCACTTGGGCACCAGCTGCCGCAAAACCGCCCTCGCTTTCCAACCTGCCTCACCTAGCTTAGGTCAGAGATGGGGGAGGTTTTCAGCATGGACAAAGGTACAAGATCAAGGAGGCTTCTCTTTTCCCAGGACCACAGGTCCTGCTTTATTTGACTAAACAAACTCCAGGGGACCAAAGAGCCCGGACAACTGATGGCGGGGAATTTTAAACTCAGGGGAAGGGGAGGAGGGGAATAGAACCACAATCAATGGGGTACAGCTGAAGGGGAGGGGTGAGGGGGGGACTTAACCAACACCACAAACCAGGGGGAGTACAGAACACACCATTCAGTGCAATATAGTAACCCTAAACCCTATAAACAAACCAAACTACTTAGTACAACAATAATTGGAAAGGAATAATTGTTGTCTGAGTGTAGCTGCAAATGATGTAGCATTTTTTACTAAATGGGTGGATTTTTGGCATTGTCATATCTACTAAATTGTCTTAGGAACACTGGAGCTGTACTGTGTTTGCTTCTGTCCTCTGGAAGGGATCTAGATAGTTGGAAGTTTAAGGGCATTTATTGGTGGACCTTACAGTTCTGGCCAGGTCCATGATGATTTCAGTGAGAGGACCTATGTCTACTTTGTCTTTGCAGGCCCCTCACCTGCCAGTTAACATCAGCAGCATTGGAAGCACAGGCTTTCATCTACTAGGATTTCTGGTGACTTTGAGCTTGGCTGGATTTTCTTCTCTGTAGTTGCATTGCCCACATTGTCCACTCATGATCTGTGGACTTCAATAAACAGAACACTAGAAACCTTGCTATACACTACACAGGGACCTACAGAGAACACATATTCTCTTGAAATGCTGTTACTTATTAGATGCCTTCACCTTCCCTCTCTGAGCAGAGATGGCATGGAGATTGTTCCAATAGATTGTTTTTTTTTTTTTGTAAATCATCTGGTCTTATCCCTGAACATAAGCCAAACTCACCCAATAGTGAAGTCATTCTATACATTTCCAGAGCAGGGAGAAATAGAAAATACGTGTTTATAAGCGCTGGCAAGTGTTAAGGTTTGTTAAGGTGGCAGAAGAAAGAGGGGACTCACTCAGTCCTTTTTCCTTGATTTCTTCTAGAAGACGGTAGAAGACAAAGCAAGTTCAAAGAACAGGAACAGTTTTGAATAGTCAGCAATTTGAGGAAGAGTGTTTTTTGGTTTTGTTGCTTTTGTTTTTTTTTCCTTTTTAATATATTGATATAGCAGCAAGGGTGTTTTAATGTCATCCCAAATAATTTTTGATAGTAATGCATATTCTCTCTATGAGAAGCCAGAATCCATGGCATTTGTTGGAGCAGAGCTTTGGTCAGGGTTGAAGGACAGTCCTGTAGACTCTATGGAGAGCATGCTCGTAAGGACAGACAGAAAACTATGTATTATTACTCACAGAAACTTATAAATAAAGAATGAGATGTCTCAGAGAGGAATCAGTGTCAAATTGTGCTTTTTAAATTAAGGTCTAGAGCTGAAAAAACAAAATAGAAATGAGTATGAGATTTTTAATTATTTTTTTATATTAAGATAATATGACATAGTGCTAGCAGCCTGGAAGAGATCCTCCAGATAATAAGCATTTAAAAAAAAAAAAGGAATTGGGAGGTGAGGCAGAATTACAGAAGATGGCACAGTGTTCTGTAGGGTGGTATAATCAATGCCTGAAGGAAGAATAAATATTTGAGGCTGGCAATGGTTGTGCATCATATTAGATGTTTCTTTCTTCCTGGCTTTTATGTTCTTACAATAGGAAAGAATGCTTGATTTAAGCAGAGATGTAAATCAGTTGGGGAAAATAGTAATACTAACAGCAGCGAGGAAATGAAGATGCAAAACACCCAACTCACTATTACCTCTAGATATTACTGAAGTTTTGTCATGAGGATGGAGTGAGACCTAAGCTTACTTGCTTAAGCAGCTTTCCTTGATTAATAACATTAAAATATTATGATTTCCCTGTTCCCTTTCAGTTTTATTTGTTCTTTTTCATTAGCACATTTCCCCCACCCCCTCCTTTTCCTCTGGCTGAAGGTGGTATGCAGATGAGGAGATTCAAATGATGGCAGATCGATGTAGCTTACTGGTCAGTTTGTTTTGGGGTGCTTTAAATGGGTGAATAAGATACTGTTTCTTATCACTTTTGTATCATGTTTCATAGAATGTTTTTCAGCATTAAGGACTGGGTTCTGATGAACTCATTGTCACCTCATGCAGTCCTGGTAATTCCTGGGTGAGTAAGGTTGTATTCATAGGGGCGTCATTTTACACCACACTGCAGAAATTGATTCCTGGGCTTCATGGGAAAATTATCGACCCAGGACTAACCATAAAAAACCAAACCCCCCACCCCCTAGCAAAAAAACAAAAGAAATAAAGCCCCAATAAAACCCCACAAAAGCCCCATAACCAGCAAACATCCTAAACCCATACAAACAAAAGCCAAAACCATAGAAAGGTGTTCCCAGGAAGTTATTGACTCCTGGTTGCCCAGTACCTGATATCCAGTCCAAATGAACATGTAGTTTAGGTCTCCAGACAACTGTTTCATGGATGGTCATGATTTTCATGATTCTGTGGTTTTAGCAGAGCTACTCAGTTGAGCTGAGTACTATTTGATGACAACATAGTGGAAGTACAAACTCAAACACTCAATTTTGGTAAAACCAGCTTGACAAAAAAGACATTCTCACAGTCTCCAGGGCTTCCTTTTTATATCATGTCAGTCCCCTTGGCATGCCATTATAGCTGCTAATGATTATGGTGCCTACTTATGAAGTATAAAACAATGTCTTGAAAAGACTTCAAAAATAAATTTGCAATCATCCTTGATGACCTCTTAAGCCTGAATTTATAATTTATGTTTAAAATAAGAAAAGTTCTTAGGAGTATGAAAAGAAACAGTCAGGAAATGTCTTCTGCCAAATGAGTCTATCCCACTAAGTACAAAGAAAAAGCTCAGCTTGTTAATGAATATATGAAAAATTAAAAACCCATGAATTTTCTACATGGTGGCCTGGTAGATATGGCTGTCCTGTTCCGCAGGTAAAGGGCAACATAGAATTCCACCAAGCTTCTATGTAGACCTTCCCATTAAATGGCAAACTGGGTGAAAGATAGTGAGTATTCAATTTTGACAATAGGCAGCTGAACTATTCACTAGTGCCCCCAGCACTAAAAGTCTGTTAGTGGAGTTATTGTATTGCCTCTTTCATTTGTTGTTTTGCTGCTCTTCGCCAAAGGTTCTTCCTTGTCTTCCTTTTGAAGATCTGTAAAAAGACATCCTTTATATAAATAATCACCTTTGTTTAGGATGAAGGTAGGAGAACAGGCCAGTGAATGATCTGCATTGTTGTCCTGGGAGCAGAGTGTTTAAAGGTGAGCTAAGAATTGGGTTTATGAGCAACAATCGGTTTTTTTAATCATATATTCAAAGATTACAATGGTAATTTCCTCTTAGATATTACAGAAAATTAAGCATTTGGGTGGCTGTGGTGATAATATTCATCTGGGAGGGTAGTGTAGAAACTCACTGCTAAGTTTTTCCAGAGTAAGTACCCAAAAGGGAAAGTAAGTAACTTGGGAGTGCACACTTAGGCTCCTACCACTTCCCAATGGGTACTGTAAAGCCTGACTTAGGAAAAAAAATGTGATCTGATTCCAACAAGTTTGTATATGGAAACAAACTCTCACATATTTTTGATAGCTGAGATTATGTTAATCTTACCAGCATAATTATTTCCAGCACATTCCTGAAGTACAATGGGTGAGTAACACAGCAGTGGCAGGACAGGGGTGTTTGTCCAGCTGGATCCACATCCATGGGCTGGTTCAAAAGAGAGTCAAGCTCATGAAGGGGCTCAGATACCTGATTCGGGAAACAATGCCTTCAATTTGGAAAATGTTCCAATCTTGCCAAGCATCATTTAGCTACTTCCTACCCTCAGGGTGCCTTAAATGACAGCCTACTCTGATTGGCAGTGCCTCTGCAGACATGGAATTACGTACCTCTGAAGCAGGTAGAAGGACTGGACCACTTAATTTCTAGCCTATGTATAATTTGGCTTGAAAAAATGATCCTTCCTCATCCTGTCTCCTCTGAGAAGCTCAGTCCTGAAGGTTTCCTTTTTTAAAAGAGTAAAGCTTAGAAGTGGTTTTTGCAGCAAGGCTGCGAATTTAGGTCACCAAGGCTCATAGGGATGAGGCTGCAGTATGGTAAGTGTTTGCTCTGTGGTCCATAACATAGTGCCTGGAGCTGTCATTTCAGAGCTGAGTGAGAATCTGATCTTCAGAGAAAATATCCTCTGAATTACTGGTGTGCTCTTGAAGAAGCAGAAGCAGCACATTTTCCAGGGAAAAAATGACTCCTTGAGTTGAGGAAAGACCTATAGGTGACTTGAGATGGACCAAGCTTTGGGGACCCCAATTTGCACATTATCCCAACAAATGAGCTTTGTATGTCCATAGCACACAAATGTATGTAGAGGTGGTGACTGTGCCTATAGGTCCTGTATTATTTCTGAAGAAGGAAAAGGAGTGAATATTTGGCTGTGCTAAAGGGTTCTGCCTTGATTTCACCTCTCACAATGAGTATATAGAGCTTTTTGAAGGGTGAATTAGGTAGTGTTTGTGAAGAATGTGAAGGATAGCAAGAATTTATCTGGTCATGAATCTAGATGTTTTGATTTAGTTCTAGTAGCAACAAACCAATACAGAAAGGACGGGAAGGTCTCAATGACCCAGTACAAGTAGGACACGCTAACATGGTCAGAGGCGCATAAAAGTTTTCCAGGTGTGAATCTATAGCCTTTGCCTGTTCAGTGGGTTGATTACTATTTTTTTTCCTCTTTGTCCTAGAATTTTTCTCCCAAACTTTTAGTTTTTAGAAAATTAATTTTTATGTTTATATATATTTTTATATTTTAAATAATTTTAAAAATTATATTCTCAGCTCTAACATCATTGCAGAATTTTGTATAATATTGAGAAAGAGAAAACTTTTTCTGTCACAAATATATACACATGGTTAAGACTGAAACTGATTCCCTGAAGGGGGCTTGTTCTCCTTTGAAAACACTCATTACCTGCCTATCAGACCCCTATCTGCCTTTGTGTAATATCAGTACATGAACAACACAAGCAGTAAAGATTATGCAGTCTTTAATGAAGTCTTCCTAGAAGGGACTATTTGAATAGGCATGTGAAAAATGTTAGAACTTAACATAGGGTCACCCCAATTTTCCCACATGCGTCTTATGTAGAATAGAGCCGGTGAGTGCATCCTGCATGGCAGGGGATGCATCTCATTCTCTTGTGTGTTTTTTTCGACTATTGCAAACAGGAAAGGGATATTCTTGAGAGAGAGGCAAACAAGCAATAAAGGCCTGAGACAACATTCTTGTCGGGAAATGGGATACAGTGATGAGTCTCAGTTTCAGGCTTTAATCGTACTAATGCTTCCTTCTGTGCTGTTACATTTGGTTATAGGAGATTGTCCTAGTGTGAAAGACAGGTATTTGCTAAGAAAGGCAGAAGCCTCCCTTTGAAAATGAAAAGTGTGATCCCTCCTCCCTACAAATTATTATAAGTTTGGAATTAAGGGAGATCTCAGGCAAAGATGTGGGGATAGGAATAACAGTTCTTACTAATATATCTAACAAGACAAACAAAAACAACAGCTATGAAATTAGCACCAAACAGAACAGTAACTCAGTCCCAGTCCTTTCTGGCTGCAGGCACCTTTTCCCTGAGCTGCTGTTCCCGGTGCTGGGCAGGTCCCACAGAGCTGCAGGAGGGCTGGGGGTGATGGGATCGCTGTCCCAGGGGGAGAGAGAGAGATGGAGAGAGAGCCCTCCGATCATGGTGTCGGTCCCAGTGCTCAGCAGAGTGCTGGATGGTGGTAGTTCACAGCGAGAAGGCAGCAGTGCAGGGTCCGACAGCAGTGAGGATGGTTCCCGGCGCTGGGATGGCGGGAATGGGGCAGAGACGGCGATCGTCCTTCTCCTCTGAACTCTGCGGATGAAATGGGCCGAGCCAGTGCCTTTGGTCTCCTCTTCTGGCTGTTTAAATCTCGAGGGGTTTCCCTCTTCCCTCCCCTCTTTCCCCTGTCATTAGGGCCTAATCAACAGGTATCTTAGCATGACAATGGGGAAAACTCCACAGTGAGAAAAAGGGAAAGAATCAACCCCCAAGGGAGATCCACATCTGTGTCCCCTTCCTGAGTTGCTCCAGCTTGTGGGAGGTGCATTCAGTGTTACCCAGCTGCAGAAGTGTGCTGGGCATTCTGGCCCTGCTGTGTATCTGCTCTCCCCTTAATTTGCCTTGTGCTGTCATATGTGCCCGCACCAGGACAGCAGTCCTGAAGCCTCTGACCTTTCCCTACCTCTACCTCAATAGCCAGTACAATAAAGTACAGCACACAGAAGTCTCTTCACCCCCCAACTCTGCTTTTCCTCCTCACAAACCTGATCTAACAAAAGACTCACCTTCTGAAAGTCAAATCAGAAAGTTTTGCTTGAAAACCGAAGGCGTTGTTGTCAGGTTCTTGGATGTATTTGCAACATTTCTGCTCCTGGCTTTCTGGGTCTGACTTCGTTAGGGTAAGCCAGCTGTAGCTGTGTCCTGTAGTAGATTGGATTTAGATTATAGATGTTCAAGTCTGCTTTTTCAGTTAGCAATAAAAGTACAGTCCAGTTGGATGAATAAAGGATAACGTGCATTTAATTTTTAGTTTGTACAGTACATAGGGATAGAGCAGGGAACTCAAGTATGTAATAAAGAATGGATTAAAAATAAGCATTGCCATATGGTCTCATGAAGCCACTGTCAATTTTGTTGTATCTTCTATCGGAAATATATTAGATCATATTTCAGGATGGGATTTTTATTGGAGAGTGTTGTGGGCCTTATCAAGTGCCACTGCTCAATTTACAAAGTCTCTTAGAGTTCTTCTGTTTGCCCTTCCTGGATGCACCAATTCCATCATACTTGGAGAAGCTCTGTAGCACTAAACAGCCCTTACTTCAAACTGCAAGTGTTTTTCCCCATGGAAAAACAAATCTTTGCTAATATGACACCTACACAAAGCTGAGATGATAAGAAATTGATAGAAGTTCCTTACTCATCTCTGGTACTCATTAAAACTGCTCCCCCTAGTGCTTATTTAAGGAAAAGTAACTGCATATGTGACATCTAGAAAGGGAAAATTTCTTCTGCTGTTCTCATCTCTCTTCTCAATTAGGAGGAGCCAAAATCACCTTTTCTTTGATGAAGCAAGTAGTTGTTTACCTCAACTGCAGTGCCCTATTGGCCTGACAGCTTCTGTGGTAGTTAACTAAAATGGATATTTCATTGCTTTGAGTGCCTTTCTGAAGTTCAGATGATGATAGACATACCATGCCACAACAATAGGCTCACCCTGCAATCTCATTTTCACTGCTATTTCTCCCCTTGCCCTTCTCACAGCCTCTGCTCTGACTCCAGGTATGAAACAAAGGTAATCTCCAAAGACCAATCCCTGGCTAATAAGAAAAATGTCATTTATTAATCCCTAAGGTATTGTTTTCCTTGTCACATTTTGTTTCATTGGGGTTTAGGAGTAGCCCATCTTCTTTTTGAGCAAAAGATGTTCACCACGGGGGAGGTTGCTGGCTCAGGGTGGTCCTCAGAGGGTCCCCAGAGCTCTCATTACAGAAATAACACTTAGCAGGCCAAGATGTTCAGCATGGAGTGGTATCATCATCTAGGAAGGATGACCTTGCTGCACAAATGGGGTTGGCTACACAAATAGCACCCCAAAATAAGACACAGAGTAACCAGAGCATCCTGAAGAAGATGTGGTAGGACCTGCTTGTGTGCAGAATTGCAGAGCACTTGCTAGCAGCCCTACTAGTAGGCAGAGTTATGCACTGGAACAGATTAAACTTAATGCACAAATTAGATGTTCTTGCAGTGCTTGGTGTGCCCTGGGGAGGGAGGCAGGTAGGTGTGTTAGGAAGACTGTAACTGCCTTATGGTCTCTAGCATATGCCAGCCCAGCATATGTTTCTTTCCCTGCTCCCAAACTGGTCCAAGACCTCTTGCCTTTGCTTCTCCAGTCACTCCTCAAATGTGCATTTCTCCAGCTTCTTCCAGCTGTGCTGTGTTCTTTTCCAAAGTCAGCCATAAGTACCTGTATCTGCTTCTGGATAGGCAGGGAGGGACAGGTGCCAGCACTTTATTAGGTGGACAAAGGGCAATTGCATCTTTGGATCCTTCCTTCTTGGGGAAATGATGTGTTGCTGATCAGCAAATACAACAGGGCTTGTCCCAGTTCTTGGGGTAGTGACTCTTACTGGTGCCTTGCATACCAGATGGGGGCAATCATTTGTAGACTTATTTTTGGTTGGAGAAGACCTTTAAGATTATTGAATCCAATGGGCAGGTTGTCACCTGGCACAAGGAGGTTGGCCACTCACAAGCACAGCCTACTCTTCTGTTTAGAGTATGCCTTGGAGCCTGGTGCTGCCATGTTCCTGCTTCCTGGTAGCACTGCCTATCCCATGAAAACCAGCACCCAGCTGGAAGAGAGACCACAGGGCATCTGTGTAAATTAGCTGTGGTGCTGTTGGTCTCACGGTGTGTGTGTCAGCTTTGACTTGGTATGTGTAGGTTATAATGAACAAACTGATTGAATTTCAGGAAACTTTCAGGCTGAAAGACTAGAGAAAAACAAAACTAGAAGGGAAAAAAATAATTGTTTTGATTGACTGAGATTTTAAGTTTTCTTTACCAATTGAAGAATTGCCTCTCAAAGGCATTGGCATTGCTCTTAGTTTTGCAAAAGAAGAAAGACTTTTTTTTCATTCCCAGTGTGGACTAGGAGCTTGTCTGCATACTTTTGCTGCCTGAGTAGCATAATGTTGGTTGATGTTGGGTTTTGTGGGCAGAACAACATGATTTGAAAATGCCATTCTCACTTTAGCCAAAAAAACATGCCCTCAGTAAGTATGCTGTCATAGCTTCAAAATATGTGTGCCTGTAAACCTTGGAAAATGAGTACAGATTGAAATCAGCTGCTGTAGGCCAAGTTCTCCATGGCTGCAGCTGTACCCAGAATGGGCTTTTTTTCCCAGAACAAACCATATAATCTTATTTATTGTCTTTTTGCTTGCACAAAGTAAAATCCAAGCCCTAAAAAAAAAATCAATTTGAAGGAAACAAACTATTCAAACTAGTAGACTGAAGATGCTCTTTTTAATAAAATGATGGTTTCTGTAGGATTTATTCAGTCTTGTCATATGCTTTATGATGGCTAGACTTCCTAGGCAACTGCAACCTAGAAATAAGTCTTTTGTCAGGTTACAGCTGAACTCCTAATTACAACAATATTTTTGTTTTTCTGATTTAAGTTATTTAAGTGTTAGAAAATTTGTTGACCAAATCCACTCTGTTTGAAGACATCAGAATGCCATCAGGAATGAGTAACTATGTCTGCTGTGATTTATTGGGGTAGCACCTGGCGACCAGCTGAGAGCAGAGCTGTGTTCCCAGGCTGTCAAGCACCCTACCTGCCTCCGAGTTACATAGATCAGCCCAGCCCCAGCACTGCCTGAAAGTACATAATGAGCCACAACATATGTTAATATGGCATCTTGAATAAGAAGTCCCAGCCAAGCTCTGCACCTCACAACACTGTTTTAAAAGCTGTGTCAAGGGTTTTCACTTCGAGTGTGCAACCAAAATGGCTCTCGGTCTTCTGAGGCAAGTAAGGGTGCCTGGGTTTTGTGTATCTGAGAATCAGGCTGCTTACAGCTTCAGCCTTCAGGATGCTGAACTTGCAAACAAGGGAGTCATTGAAAGATAGGATTTGATTTTAGTTTCTGAATCAAAAGACAAACATGAAAATAACTATTCCATCATTTTACTGATATCCATGTAGGAAATACTTATATCTGTACATCTCTGTAGCTCTTCAAACTGTTAGGCAAGTCCCACTGCAGAGAGTCACTGTGCACATGAAGTTATTGTTTGCCTTGCAAATCCTTTGTTAAAGTGCTGCTTTATCTGGAGGGATGCTCTGGATCCAAGATTTTGTCTGAGGATAATTCTTCGCTGTGAAAGCTTCTTCATTTCAACAGTTTCTCCAGTATCAGAACAAGATGGTGCATGGTGGAAGTCCCTGTTGCTCTCTCACAGGGCTGACTTTACTCGCCCCTTTCCCTGCAGCCAGAACCTCTGCCACAACCAGGGCATCCAACTTCTGCCAGCCTTCAGCCAGAACCTGCCTGGAGCCAACTTCAGCCTTGCAAAGGACTCTAGCTCCTGTTGAGCCTAGTTTTAAAACCCCTGACAAAAAGTATTCCATATTGTCTGCACCAAGGACTTTTAGATCCCTTTTATTATTTAATTATTTATTTGCTTACTTTTATTTCAGTCTCAAGAAGTTACACAGGAAGACTTGGGGGTTCTCTACAGTTCTGGTGTCTCTGATCTGCAGGGCGTTATGATGTAGCCTCTCCAGCTCTAACCATGAGCTTGGACATGTAATGTTGTCCAAGTGTTGTGGCTGTTCAGCAGTGACTAGGAAGATAAGCACCTCTGGGAAGCATGAGAAGGATGTGCTGGAACTGTACAAGTGAGCAGCTGCTTCCTTCATGCACAGAGGAAATCAAGCATATGTCCCTGGCGTAAAGTCAGAGTAACCTTAACCCCAAAACTCCAGCTATTAAGCTTGGTCTACACTCTTCCTCTCGTGTCATGCTGGTGGCTGTGTTGTTGGAGTGGGGCCAGCCATACTGCCCCCAGAAGGATTCAGCAGCTGTTTGTGAAGCCCCAGGCAGGGGTGGGATATGATGCAGCCAGCAACCTCAGAGGCAGTACAGAGGAAACCTCTTTCCAATCAAACAAGTAGATCTGGAGGAAAATAAAAGGGTCCAAGGAATAAATGTTCTACTTGCAACATTTGCACTGAGTTATTTTAATTTTTATTTATCTCTTAGTCAGGGTGAGTCAGACTGGGATGTGACTCAGACCATCTCCTTTGCAAGCCTTCAGGGAAGGCAGAGAGCACAACCTGTGCTCCTCTATGCCTCTTACTGGTGCTTTACTACACACTTTATTTTGCAAATTTTTTTAATACCTTCCAAGCTGATGTTATTTTTTCCCCCTTTCCCCTCTCTCTAGTTTTGTATGGAGCTGAACCAGCCAACACTGCCAAACATCCGCAAGTGGAAGGGCCCTAGAGGATGTTGGAAGGGTGTTGTTTCCGAAAAACCCTCAGGCCAGCTACCCAAGGTACATTAATCCCTATGCCTGAACTTTGGCTTTGCTTTAGTTCTCCCCCCAAACCAAGGACATATTTTGAATGCTTAAGGCAGTACTTTTTGAAAATCCTTTTTGACAAGGTTTGCATTTCTTTTTTTTAAGCTGATTGTTCCTATAGCTTTTAATTTGACTGTACAATTAATATTTTGGAAGAATTGTGGCACACTTGTAAGGAGGATGATGTGTGTGTGTATATTTGGTGTGCATGTATTTGGGGGAGGTGGATAAAAGCAATACAGATATATAGATGAAAAGCCATGTATTTGGACAAGGTAAGAGTCCTGAGTTCTTTGCCCTGGCAGGCTGCAGTACTTTTGACATGTTTTGTGCAAGTCAACTGAGCTTGCTCCCTGGTGCTGCACTGGCTGGCATTTGAAAGGGCTTCCCATTTTCCTAGTCTGCAAGTGAAGAGCCCGCAGAGGAGCCCTGCAGCCTGCTGGCCTCACCTGGAAGAGTTTACCTTGTATGTTCCCCAGAGTCCTTGGCACAGGTGTTTAAAATGCTGTGGACTCCATTTGAAATCTGCACCGTACTGCACTGTGCATTTCCCTGCAGCATCTCCTGCTCTGGGAACATATATATACATGTGCATGTGTGTATATATATATATATATATATGTATATGTGTGTGTGTGGGTGTGTGTATAACTATCTACTGCAGGGAGGTACTGATTTATTAAGGTGGTGACAGCTGTACCTGCCTACCCTTGACAATATTCAAGGTGTAGCTGTACTGGGGTGGGCAGTAACACTGCTCAAAAGCAGTTTCTCCAGAGAGAAATCTCTTCTTTTCATCCTTAAGGGTGCTAATGAGTTTTCAGAGCAGCGTCCTCCTCGAGCTTCAGCCTGTTGTTGCTGAACAGGGTCATTCTCATGGTGCAGTTATTGCAGTGTGGATGGTGTGGGTATAAGCAAGACCTGAGACCTGTCATGCAACACATAGTGTCAGTACACGGGGCAGACTTCAACAATCTATTGATCCAGAATTATCTATTCTGAGCACTTTTGTTACTAAATATGTGGCTACAGTTGTGTCCTATAGTCATGCTGCTTAGAATGCACATTTCTTTATTTTGTTTTTTTTTCCAAATCAGGTCGCACCGTTCACTGGTTTTGGACTCCTGTTTTCACAGGTGCACCTCCTTTTATTGCCCTTAGAAAAACCCAAGAATGAGGAAAAAATAGACCTAAACAAGCCAAAACCCACTACCTGAAGAGCACAAGGATTGTACTCCAGCTAGACAGGCATACAGGGTTAAGAAGGGTCTGGAAAGATGCAGAGTGTCTGAATATGTCTGAAGCGTAATACAATTCACACTTAATTGAAGTGCAGAGTGTAAATGCCCTTCAGGACATTTTTATTTGTGGCTGGAGTTTTCCTTTGGGATATTTTGTTAGGCCAGATCATTAAAACACCAAATATAGATAGTTGTGCAAAGTTGACAAAGTTGTTCCCTCCACTTTTTCTTTTTTTACCAAGAATTATTAATAAATGTCTCAGAATTTCTATGTTAAATTCAGAGTCTTTAGTCAGTTCTTTCTTGAGCTGTACTTCCAAAGATAACAAAGGCAGCTTTGATGATAGGGTGAGTAAGTAAAAATTATCATCCACCTTGTTTTATGGAGAGGGATATAAGAATGAATGGTTCCCAAAATTATGGTAGAAATGCACAGCCAAACTAAGAATAGAAATTGTATCTACTTGACTCTTCCTTTTAGCTTCTTTAACAGGAATCTGTCTGAGCTAGAGAACCCTCCCCTAAGCCAAAAAAATCTCTTCCTGGGGCTAGTTAGTGAGTTTGTCAGGATTGAGCACTGTGTACACAAATGCAGTGATGTAATACAGTGTAACCCCAGGAACACAGCATCTTTGGAACAAGCTGATTTTGGGATGCTCTGTAGGGCTAAATGACACAAAATAGTGGATGGTGCCTCCAGCTTGTGCTTCCATACATTCTGAGCATTTCAACCAGGCAATTGCTTTTGACAGTTTTTTTGATACAAAATCTGGAGCCTGGAAATAGCCAACAGCTATTGACAGCAGTTTTATTCCTCTACATCTTTTCCTGTATCAGTTTTTAGACCTAAGGCTTCTTACTGGTGGAATGATTTTGTCAGTAATTTAAAGGTGAGTTATCAAGGAATTTGAAACAGCCTTGATCCCTTCAAGGCTCTTGGGAAATCAGTGAAGCAGTTAACACTTTTTTTTTGCAGCTGAAATGGAGAAAACTCTTCCTTGCAATGGATTTAGTTGTGATTTGCTAAGGGAAGTGGGTTTGAATGATGCCAAGAAAAATGGTTGTCTGGGTGATTGAAGAGGCTGACAGTCTTTGAATTAGATACTGCTGCTGGTGTGACCAGTGTAGGCAGCTATCTGCCAATTCAACATCATGAAGTAATAAAAAAACGCAAAACATTCAGGATCATAGAAGCAGAGCTGAAAGGAGCAGAGAGCTGAGCATGAAACATTCAAGCTGGAAAAGAGACAGAGAAATTGACAGGGCTGAGAGGTCTAGATGAGATTTCAAGCCAAGAGACTGAAGGGGCCCAGATATTTTTAGCTTGTGGGTGAAAACAGTCCATCCACTGCATGCCCTAGCAGTCACCCAGTGAGACCTCAAGGCACCAAACTCATGGTTAGACAATTAATCATGTGGCTAACAAACCACCTCATTACTGACCATGCTCAGAGGTATCCAGTGCCTTGCCTGGATTAGGAGGAAATGGGAACCACATCAGCCCAAACACACACATGAGAGGCAGCATCCTTCACCCCTACAGTGGTCCTGAACAAGCTCTGCCTGTAGAAGATAAAACAGATTATTAAATTCTTGGCTTTACTGGAGCAGTTCTGGAATTAACTGGGCATCCTGTAGCCAGTGTACACATGTGAGAGGCTGTGAGTAAGCAGAGTGATGCATATTTCACCTTGGCACACTCACTCTTCAGTGAAGTCAGTGGTGCGTCCCAGGAAGCATTCCTCCCACATCAGGTAGGAGTTTTGGCAGGGGTGAACTGAAGAAGTCCTCTGTATCTTCCACTGATAACCCAGGAAGCTGTTTCTCCTTTATGCTTGGGCACAGCCAATTGGGCTTTCTGCTCTCAGCAGGCACCATGCCTGGATATAGATATAGATGATTAGATATAGATATAGATATAGATATAGATAGATAGATATGGGGCTACATTTGGGCGGTATATTTTGTTTTTACCATCTTGTGACCAGCATTTCTCTTCGCTTTTTAATTCCAGGGAGTTGAATATTCTGGCTTCCTCTGGGATACAACAGCTGGCATTGAGTTGAAAGATGCCTCATCTCAGGAGGCTGCACAGACTAATGGGAATGGGAGGCACTCATATCCTCATCCGTATCTTGCACATTTCAAGGTAAGTGCCAGAGTGCCTTGCAGAACTTTTACTAAAAAAATTTGGCTAAGATGAAAAGAGACACAGTTTTTCACAGATAAAAATTTACATGAGCCTCTGACCCTTCTCATTACTGTCCCAGGGCTTGATTATGGATAGGTGCTTAATGCACCATAATACATGTAGTAGTTCATCACAGTCAGTCCTTTTCCTTGCTCCTCTTGGAGCAAATCCTGCTGCGAGGGAGTATCTGAGAACCTGAGGGTCAGTGGATCCCCAATACCAGCCAGGCCACAAGTGCTGGAATTCTTGTCAGTGCCACAAGGCAGGATGAGTGCAGGGAGAATGGAGATGGATTTTACATATTTATGAGTATGTATGTGTATAAGGCACAGTGGTCCAGTGAGACTTGGGCTGGCCTATCTTATGTTTCTGTCATACTTCAGAGTTTCCATTTTAAAGCTTTTTCACAGGGGCCAAACCTATCTAAAGGAACATCATCACTTTTGGAACCAGTACTTTGGCGTATGCTGGGGCAAACATAGGAGCAGAGAGGGCCCATCTCCACACAGGCTGTGGTGAAAGGGTCCAGATTAGGGAACTTGACATCTCTGGTAAGGCTTTGAGAGCAGCATTAATCAAATAATTATTAATAAATAAAGTATTAGTAATTAATTGATCATACAAATAGGTCCAAATGACTCCCAGAAGGTGAACAGGAGATTTCAGGGGCCCAACAGCTCTTTTCAAGGTGATTTAAGTTTCTTGGTTAGTCTCTGTGACAAGATCACAAGACAGTAGTAATTAGCCCCTGTAATGACCATAACATTATTTGTAGCTTATTAACATCTGGTTAAATTATTTTCATAAGCATCTGACTTCTTTCTGCAATTGTGGTAAAAGGAAGCGGTTTGTTAATGCAAACCAGTTTCTCCAGAACTGAGAGGGTATGAGGTTATTGCAAACAAAGCTGCAAAATGCAAATGCCTCCTTCCTCTTCCTCCCCACACTGAGACGCCAAGAGACATCACATACACAGCAGTGTGAGTCCTACTGACCCAGATTTACTACTGAAAGTACTGGGAACTGGTACGTGGTTCTGCATTGAGATCTTCCATTCCCCATGTGCACAGCATTGATTTCTCCTCCTTGTCCCCCCAGGTTGGAATGAATGATCTTACTGTGGTTAACCTTCACCTGGCCTTGCCACCTTCTGCAGGAGAGAACACTGGGAAGAACCATGACAGCCACAAACTAGCAGCCTGTGCGCAGAGTTTGCAGGAGACTCTGAAGGGTAAGGCTGGGTTTTAACTGCCAGCTATCACATGCACACTGTCTAATTCAAAGGCATTTTTAAGAGTAAACTTTGTCTCAGTGAGCATTTCAGAAATACCCTTACCAGCCTCACAATTCTCTTTACCCATGTTTGTGTGATGCATAGCGTGACAAATGTCCTTTTTCCTGGCGCATTGTCTTACAGCCTTTCCTAGTTAACAGCATGGGAGATCCTACTGACTTTGACACCATTTTTTTAAATTAAGTTCCTTCTGTTTCTGTGCTACTGTAACAGCAAGTTCTGCCAAAGGAAAGTCACTAGAATAGAGACCCTATTTTAAGTGCTTTGTGGAAACAACACATACCTGACATCAGAACGAAGCTTAATTACTTTTTTCTTCCAAGGGAATTGGGTTCTATATGTTTAATTTTTGGATAATTGAAAGCTCTTTGGAAGACCCAATGCAAATTTGCAGATGGCTGCTAATGAGAAAAGAGACCAAATCCTGCTTTGGTACCTGGATGTAATATGTAGAATAATTTTGTTGATTTCAAATAAGTTGCTCTGGCTTTACACCAGGATGAAATGACACCAGAATTTAGGCCAGAGCTTGAGCAATGAAATAGGCAGGTGGATTTCTTTACTTCATTTCTGTGAATTTGCTTTTTACTTTGAAGCTTGCAAAGTATGTTTAACTTCCTGTGAAGCCAAACAAAGCAGTTTAGATTCTGCATGTTGCTGATCTTGTTATAGGAACAGAAAAAGTCTAGCACTTTGTTTACTGCTTAAGAAAGATGTGAAATTATTCATGTGATGGTTTTCAACTTGGCCCAGCTCAGCCAGGTTGGTCACTTGGAAGCATTAATATCCCTCTTGTACAACTCAAGAGATATTTTCAGGTTTTCTGCATGTTCTATTGTTGTTAATTTTGAGCTTCAGAAGCCAGTCAGAACTATTTTAAGCGCTACTGATTTAAGTATTTGTCCGCGTACTTTAAAATTGGAAAGGATGAAGGTAACAAAAGGATCATTTGTTTAATCCCCAAAGGCTGAACTGAAACATGGAATAAATGTGTAGCTCTTCTGAAGTCAGCTGAGCTGCACTTCCACTGCATCTAAATGTAGACTGTTGGTGTTCTCTTTGTTTCATGTTTTAATTTTCATATGGCCAGCATGTTACTGGAGCATGCTTGTTCTTGGCTTAGTCTTTCACATAAGAAGAAATTCAGATTCCTCCCAACTTGTGGGATGCAGGTGTGGTCTCCTAAGGAAATAGTAGTGCACACATTTGACTTGGAAGTACTGAATTACCTTGCCAAAATGAATATCATACTTAAAATAACCACTCTTAAATTTCTTCCAAATTAGTTAACAAAATATGGGCAGTAAGAACTGATTTGTCTGTGGGTAATGCAGTAAATTTGAGTTTCTATTCGCATTTTGCTAACAAATGCCTGTTCTATTATGTTTTATTCTTACTAAGAGGCATGTGAGCATTTGAGGTACATTGTTTACTATCCACAACCTCAACCCAGGGTACAGTATCCCCATATTTCTCCCATTAGATTAGTGGGTCCTGGTTCCTTTTTGCCTCTCTTCTTTTCCTTTCATCAGTACTGGAGAGATGCATAATAGCTAACTCTTTGCAGCAGCTCTTCTGACTTCTTTCAAGAATTCCACCAGTTCGTCTTCAGTGTGGTGACCATGGAGAGCATACAGAGGTCCTGCTAGTGGCTGGACCAAGGCACCAGGGTGCTGGGTGGATTGCTAGAGTCCTGAGGAGAAGAACTTGCAATTGCTGCTGGATGAGAAGCTGGATGTGACCCAGCCATGTGCACTTGCAGCCCAGAAAGTCAGCCTCATCCTGCTGAGGGCTACATCAAAAGCAGTGCGGACAGCAGGACAAGGGAGGGGATTCAGTCTCTGTAATCTGCTCCTATGTGACCCCACCTGGAAAGTTGTACCCAGCTCTGGGATCCCCAGCATAGGAAGGACATGGACCTGTTGGAGCAACTCCACAGAAGGGCTGTGAAGATAATCGGAGGGCTAGAACACCTTGCCTGTGAAGAAAGGCTGAGGTATCTGGGGTTGTTCAGTCTAAACAAGAGAAGACTTAGGGAATATCTTACAGCAGTCTTCCAGCACCTGAAAGGGGCCTACAAGATATCTGAAGAGGGACCTTTTATAAGGATGTGTAGTGCTGAAACAAAGGAGAATAGGAATAACCCTCTTAAACTGAAAGACAGTGGGTTTAGATTAGATATTGGGAAGAAATTATTTATTGTGAGGATGGAGAAGCACTGGTACAAGTTGCCCAGAGCAGCTGTGGATGCTCCTCCTTTGCAGTATTCAAGGCCAAGTTAGATAGGGCTTTGAGTGACCTGGTCTAGTGGGAGGTGCCCCTGCCCATGGCAGGGGGTTCGAACTAGATGATCTTTAAAAGTCCCTCCCAACCCAAACCATTCTGTGATTCTGTGATACCTTCTCCCACGTGGCTTGGCCATATTCCATGGGTTATATGGGCATCAGGTACTGAGCTTACAAGACTACTGAGAAGACTTTTTAGCAGCCAATGTAACATTGCATCCTTCTCATCATATGTATATCACTCTTTCCAGGAAGGATTTGAGCATTTAAGAGTCTGTAATTCATGAGGGAAATCATGTAGGACATTGGTAAAATCAGGGAGTGTGTCCTGCAAATGTTGTCTTGGCCTGCCATGAAGCAAAGCAGAGTTTCCCAGTTCCTGCAGAGAGGCATATTTCAACACTGCAGACCTTCTGCAGGCACTGTCAGTCCCTCAGGTGATTGCCTTGGCACACCAGAGCTCAGCCTCTGCAACACAGGACTGTGTTAAGGTTCTGCTTTGCTTTGTTGGCCAAGAGCCACCTGCAGGCACTGCCAAAATTCACTAGTGCTTTAGTGAATTTGAAGATGCATTTGCAAACAGACCAGATTAATTTTTTCACCTGAGGAGTTCTCCATTGACAAGGGCATGGTTGCTTTGGGCCCAGATGGTGTGAATGTTTATGGGAGCACTGCTGAGAGGTCATGAACAGGACACGTGCCTGGCTGCTGTGGGCTTTATGCCACCATGTCCCAACAGATAGAGGCTCTGGGTCCTTGTGAACAGTACAGTTTGTGTCAGGGACCTTTGCAGCATAAGATTGGTTGTTAAGAGAGCTCATGCTGCTCTGTCTGTTGGAGGAGAAGGAGGACCAGATTGCACTGGCTGAGGAGCCTCTGGGTCCTGAAGAGCAGAATCAAGCCCCACTGGTCTTAAACTCATGTCATCCAAAAGGGGAAAATCACAGCACCGCACCACTAGTATTGTTTTAATTTTCTGTTTTTCTCTCCATCTGACTGTAACTCTGGACATCATGATTATAGTTTTTGATCAGTTATCATCCCTCATTATGAGCAGGACATGATTTCTTCCAGAACTTTTGCTAAGTTTTGCTGAGAGCCATTGGGGCTCATCTCAGAGCTTCAGCTGCTGTGGGCAGCTCTGCGCCCTGCCTCTTCTGAGAGACCTTAGGTGTGTCCAGTCAGACAGAGTGACATGCTCGGGAGGATCCAGGAGGGTTCACTTCCTTCCCTCTCATGGCTGGATGTCTGTCAGGGTCTTGAGAGGCAGACAAGACATGAAACTGCAGTGCTGGTGTGCATGATGTTGTTGTTGTAGGAGCAGGGCTGACAGTGAGCCAGGACAAAGGGGAAATGAAGCTGGTGGTTGTCTAGAAAGCTGGTTGCTTGCTCTTCCTTGTTTAGCACAGGGCTACCTGATTTATTCTCCACTCTTTTGCAGTCTGAGGAGCGCAAAGAAGCTCCTGTCAGAGGGGAACCAAGAGCACTCCTTTCTCTCCCCAGTGGCAAATGGGGTTTCATCTTCTCTAACATGCTCCAGCCTATTCTGTCTGTCAACTTTACACTGTTAAGTTTTTATGCTTAGTTATTCTGCATGCAAGTTTTAAATGGGTGAAGAACATAGTGATTCCCTCCCTGGGCAGTCAGCTGCAGGCTAACTTCTTACTTCTTTCCAAGCACACATCTAAGTGCTGGGTCTTTTATCCTTTGCTATTTCTAACCTCTTCAGAATGGAAAGGTTTAAATTTTCAGTCAGTTAAATTTTTCATTTGTAAGTATGGTGGGTTTTTTTCATACATTTTTCATATCAAGGAAATAGTCTTGAGGATTTGCTAAAGGAAGCATGAGTAGTTTAGGATAGAATAGAATAGATTTTGTGAATAATCAAGGTACTGCTGCTAAGATTCTGGCCTCTCTTTCATTTTTAAACACCAAGTATGTGCTCCAGAGGTTTCTGTAATGGCCTTTTCCCATATAGGGTGGAGATGAAAGCATGGAACGAGCCAAGTGCTGCCTAGGCCATTAAATAAGTGTTAATTAAACAAGTGTTGGGGGGGTTCTGATGTAGCTTAAAATAGCTCATGTTCCAATTCAGGTGGGGTTTTTTCCTTTAAAGGTTGGAAGACTGATGTCATGAATGCTTTATAGGATAATATTTGAACTTCATGTTGTTTACAGTATGGTTCGTGACTTACAAAGGGTAGAGAAACCACAAATAATTTCACTAAGTATTCATTGCCCCTCTTCATCTTAGCAAGCACCATATTTTGAAGTATTTGTAAGTCATATGCCCTCAGTCTCCACTTGCTCTCTTGCCCTTTCCCAATTTATCTTTCTTGCACTGCAAGACAGGAGTGGAATAGATTTTGATGGGTTTGTGCTCCCTCTCCTGGATAGTGATTTCTATAGCAACAGCAAAGAATGAGGAGGTTTATCCAAAGCACTAAGTATGGTAGAGAAAGTCTGTCCACCCTATTCCTTCTCACACTTCAATCCCAGGAAAGCTTATAATAAGGCTCTTCATAGATCTCACTTCTGAAGTCAGCTTTGGGATAATTTTTTTTTTGTGCATTTGTGCCTCATTTCACCATCTTTCTCCAGTTCCAAGTAGTGACATGGCAGCATCTCTGATCAGCTCTCAGCATTCTTCTTCAATTGTCTTCTCAGACATTTCTGGCAGTGGTTTGAAATGGTCACAGAGGCTTATGCTTTGTCCTCTTACCCAATGGCACAGATGAGACGTCTACATACATATCTGTGGGCCTTGGAAAGCACACACTGTGGACATGAGATTAGGGTTTGGAGTTTCTATTCTCACTCATTAGGGTTGAAAACAAAATGTAACTGAAATAATTTTCTATTTCAAGTTGAGCAGTATCCCTTCAGTTAGTCAGGAAAAAGAAAGTTACTGTAGTCAGGGAGTGTCCATGTGGTTTCTCAACTCATCTTCTGTAATCAGTCTTGTAGACTGCTCCTCAGTCCTATTCCTTGGCATTTCTTAAATACAGAGGTTAGAATGAGCACTGCACTTTTGGGATTGTGGTGTATACCAGCATAAGGCTGCATCTTCCTGGGTTCCTCACAAAAGTGTCCTTGAATTTTACAGTAAATCTATTAAAAAAAGTCTGCATAAATTAAAGCCAGTAAGTGTTTCTTGTAGAAAAAGAAGATTGCAAAGGCACAGATCTCTAAAAACCTCTAAGGCTAAAACTGCTTGTCTTTGAATTTGTCACTAACAGGGAGTAGCAAGGAAAACATCAATATTTGGGTTACAGTAAAGCTATTGATACTGTCTCTCACAGTACTGTCTCTCTCTGGACAAGATGCCCAGCACACAGCTGGATAGCCATGTAACATGATGGGGTGACCAACCAGGTCAGGTAGCAAATAGATCAGATACAAAAAAAATAAGTGAATGGGTGACATCAGGCTGGCATCCAGTCACTAGTGGGGTTCTGCAGGCCTCCATCCTTGGCTGAGTTCTCTTCAGCATCTTCATAAGTGGCTTGGACATGGTTCTTGAAAGAATACTAAGTAAGTTTGAAGACAACACTAAATTGTGAGGAGCTGTCAACTCCCTTGAGGACAGACAGGCTCCGCAGAGAGACCTCAACAAATTAGAGAGATTAAGTTTAACAAGAGCATGTTCCGGATTTTGCACCTGGGATGGGGCAACCCTGGTTGTGCACACAGACTGGGGAATGAGAGCAGCCCTGTGGAAAAAAACCTGGGGGTCCTGGTTGATGGCAAGTTGAACATGAATCAGCAGAGCCCTGGCAGCCAGGAGGGCCAACTTGGAGGGACAGCATTGCCATCTGGGCAAGGGAGGGGATTGTCCTGTTCTGCTCTGCACTGGGGTGGCCTCACTTTGAGTGCTAGGGGCAGTTTGGGTGACACAATATGAAAAAGACATTAAGCTGTTAGAGAGTATCCAGAGAAGGGCCCTGAATATGATGAAGGGCCTTGAGAGGAAGTTGTATGAGAAGCAGCTGGGGGCTGTTCAGAGGTCTGTTTGGTCTATTGGTCTGTTCAGCCTGGAGAAGAGGAGACTGAGGGGAGATGTCATTGTGATCATGAACATCCTCAAGTGGTGAAGAGGAGGGGCAGGTACTGATCTCTTTACTTTTGTGCCCAGTGATGTGACCTGAGGGAATGGCCTGAAGCTGACTTCAGAGGAGGTTTAGGTTAGGTATTAGGAAGAAGTTCCTCACCTAGAGAGTGGTTGGGGACAGGCTCCCCAGAGAAGTGATCACAGCACAAAGCCTGCCTGAGTTCAAGAAGTGTTTGGACACAAATCTCTCAGGCACATGGTGTGACTCTTGGGGTGTCCTGCGCAGGACCAGGAGTTGGACTCAATGACCCTTATGGGTCCCTTCCAACTCAGCATTTTCTATGATTCTATGACTCTATAATAAATGAGATGAAATTTAAAAACAAGCATAAAATATGTACCGGCTGGTTTTATTGTCATGAAGAGAATGGCCATGAGTAAATAGTGAAAAAGGTTTTAAACAGCATTTCTTTCAGGAGTTCAGAGTACAGTCACTTTGTTTATTCATTATTTGTATTTTTCCTCTTTCCTTTATCCTCTTGTAATTGAGTGATGGATGTCCATCCTCCCATTCTTTCATATTTTTCCTGTTTTCTAGGAGAAAAAGATGTAATAATCCTTGGAGACTTTAACCAGACCCCAGACAGCAGCGACCATGACATCCTGAAGAAGGAGAAGTTTCACCATCTGGTCCCTTCCAGCACCTTCACTGACATCAGCACAAAGAACCCACAAGGGTCGAAGTCACTGGATAACATCTGGATCAGTCGGAGCTTGAAAAAGGTTTTCACAGGTAGAGTTGCTTGAGTGAAGTCGTGTAACCTTTAGCTTGGTTAGCCTCGCATGTCCGGTTTGGGCAATACCACTTAACATTTTCCCTCTGATTCTCTTTGATGCAGGCCACTGGGCTGTTGTGCGGGAAGGGCTTACAAACCCATGGATCCCCGATAACTGGTCCTGGGGTGGGGTGGCTTCAGAGCACTGCCCTGTGCTCGCTGAATTTTACCTGGAAAAGGACTGGAACAGGAAGGAGGTGACACGGAATGGGAACGGGGAAACTGCTGAATGCAACGACTCCCACACTAAGCATGAACGATGACGTGAACTTGAGGGTGCCTCTTCTGCCACCCAGGGAAGGCTCTATTCACTCATAACTCCATGGCAGGGCAGGACTGCCTTCTCCTTCCTTTCCTTCCTGCTCTCTTCCCTGCACTTAGAAAGTATCAGCACTTGATTTTGGTGGTCCTGGATTTGTGCCCCTCCTGGACAGTTCTGGATGGAGTCTTACGGCAGCAGAACAATCCGCAACTTTTTCCGGGGATACAGCGGACATTCCCATACCTGGAGATTTGGATGAGAATTGTACAGAAAATAAAGTGTACTTTTAATACTGGAAAAGCTCTTTGCTAAAATGCAGCCGAACAGGGTTTTGCTGGGAGGGAGAGGGGCAGGTGGTGGTTATTTTTCTTTGCCTGTTTGTAAATTGAGGCAATAAGAGAGACCCAAAAAAGAGACACAGTGGGTATTCTTGGTGAATCTCAAATGCCATTCAACACTTGCAAAAGCTGCTGGAGCTAGTCCCTATGTGACCTGCAGTGAGACCTGAGTGGTCCCTCTGCCCCAGCCAGGAGAGACACTGTTCTTCTACAACCCCATGTAGGCACCCTTCGTCCTGTCTTTCCTCCTTCCTTATGCTCCTGGCAGGTTCATTTTGCCCCGGAATAGCTTACTGGAGCTTGACTTTGTCATTTTGTTTGGTGAAACATTCAGTATTGGATTTTCTTCCTGCACAATAATTTTCAGAAGCTGGGAAGGCACTAACTTGTCCCTGTTCATAGCCAAGTCCGCTTCTCCGCTGCCCCTTGCCTTGCTCCTTGTTGGGTATCTCTCAGGACCAGCATTTGTCCTCAGGCCCTGCAGCTGCCATCAGTGAGAGGTAGCCATGGGTCTTTGTCTAGGAGTCAGTGTTCTGTACTGGGGAGAAACCATGCATCCTGGAGGTCTATAGATAAGCCCATATTCATGCAATCCTTGCAGGGGCTGGCCCATGTGATGCACTTACCTCTGCCCATTGACTTCTTTAGGGGGTTTCAGTTTCTCCTTCTGGCAGGCCAGGCAGTAATGTATTCCTTTCCTGAGCCTCACTGCTGCATAAGCCTGGTTCAGTCAACCACAACAGGAGGTCCAAATACAGCATGTGGTCATTGTGCATAGGGATGGAGGCTGCTTCCAAGGAGGTTTGGGTTCTGTGCATTGTCCTGGGTAGGGGCACTTCAGTCAGTGGCCTGCCATGGCAGCGCCAGAAATGGAGCATTGAATTTGCCATCTACATGAGATTTTTCCTGCAGCAATTTATAAGCAGAGGCCTAGAAGGGAAACATATCAGGACTTCAACATCTGCAAAAGAAATAGGCTGAGTGTGAAAGGAGCTAAGCTGCCCACTAACCCAGTGAATGTTGCTCCTAGCTGCATTTGACCACACACTTTGCTGCTGAGAGGAAAGTTCTCTGGCATGGCTCACTACTCTTGACAGCAATGCTACACCAAAGGAGATGTTGTAATTGAGGGGTTTAGGGCAAAACAGTATCATATTCTTGCAGTATTTTTTATTAATTTAACTTCCTGTGATACCACCTCATTTCTAATGATTCAATAGTAACTAATTTCTCAACTAAATAAACTCTCTTGCAAACACACACAGTTGAACAGCTTTTTTGTCCGCATGCAAAACTAAACCCAGAAAAAGGTGGCATAGCCTGAGGGTGACTCTCAGACTGAGGGGGACTTCAAGGATATTTCAAGAGGTTAAGTGAATGACTAAGAACTCAGAGCATCAGATCTAAAATGTACCTTTAGTTGTTCAATATTCCCAGTTGAAAATGGAAGGTGTAGGCACTTATCTCTGGTCATTAAAGAAACTAGCTGAAACCTTGGCTCCAGCTTTCATTCTTGATCCTTGCTGCCGCTTTGTCCTTTTTAATCAGGCACAATTTTGTTGCCCTCTTTTAATTTGAGCAGCACCAGATTCCCCAAGAAACTCTTACTGGATAACTGCAAAATACAGGTGAAGAGTTGCAATGGAGTTGCCTTAGCCAAATGAATATTATATGAGGTGAGAGGCAGTAAAATTCCCAAGAACACATTCACTCTCTTGTACTGTTGGGAGTTGGCTCTCCCTTTTCTCTCAGTGGAATTTTTTCCCATTGTCATGCTAAGATACCTGTTGACTAAGCCCTAGTGGCAGGGGGAAGGGTGACAAGGGAAATCCTGTGATATCCCAAAAGCAAGAAGAGGAGGTGGGAGGCTCTGACTCTGCCCATTTTGGCCGCAGAGTTGGAGGAGAACAATCGCTGCTGCTGCCCGCCATCCCAGCACCAGGAGCCATCCTCACTGCTGTCAGACCCTGCGCTGCTGCCTTCTCGCTTTCAGCCTGCCACCTCCAGGCACCCTGCTGAGCACTGTGACCGACACCGTGAGCGGAGGGGTCTCCCAATCTCTCTCTCCCACGTGGGCTGTCGCCATCATCCCTCAGATGTGCGGGACCTGCCCTCAGCACCAGTAACTGCAGCACAGGGAGAGGATGCTTGTGGCCGAGAAGGACTGAGACTGAGTTACTGTTCTGTTTGTTGTTAATTTCGTATCTGTTGTTTTTTTTGTTTGTCTCATTAGATATATTAGTAAAGAACTGTTATTCCTATCCCCATATCTTTGCCTTAGAGCTCCCTTAATTCCAAAATTATAATAATTTGGAGGGAGGGGGGATTACACTCTCCATTTCAGAGAGAGGCTTCTGCTTTCCTTAGCAAATACCTGTCTTTCAATACAGGACAGCTCCAGCTAGTGTTTCCCTGTTATAAATATGTTTGAAGGCTGAAATTATTTTATAGCTCTAGAAAAAAACTTTGAAAGGCCAAATTCCATTTATTCTGCTGTGGGTGTAAATAAGTGCAGAGGCATCAAAACCTAGAGAAGCACCTGCAGCCTCCTGAGCAGGTGATAGTGCTCACAGGTGCTGCAGGGACCCTTGCTTTGGCTTATGAGTTATCGGGGGCTGCTGGTGTGGGAAATGAGCTGAGCCGCTTTCATAACCCATGTGTGAGCTGTAGAGAAAGTTGATGAGGCTGGTCTGAAGCCTGGAAGTTAGCCCAGTGGAGACCACTGGAAGTCTGGATACTTGGTGGATAAAAAGATGCCTTGGGATAAGTGGGAGGAAGATGGAGGCAATTGGGCATCTGCAGGTGGAGTTTTGTCTTGTGTGGAGTATCTGTATGAGGTATGTGCCTGGTTACTTCATCTTGGCAATCGGCAGTGCTTCACTGTGGTCTCACTGGTTTTAAAAAGCTTGCTTTGTTTGCTTTTTTTCTGAGGAAAAAAGGAGGTTGAGGTGGTTGTGAGTCTGATGGATTTTGAAGTTTCCAAGAACATCTGTTGTGCTACAGCTCTTCAGAAGCTGATGTGGTGGCTGTGTTCCTTCTGCCCCTGTGGGAGCAAACCTGAATAGCAATTTTATTTCAAGATGGCTCTTAGTGGAAGCTCTTCTGGCCCCTCTGACTGTGGCTTTAGTGCCCAAGTAGGCACTAAAGGAAAGCAGCAACTAAGGAGGGGGTACAGAAGTAGTAAGCCTTTCTTACAGACAGGTGGATATACCTTACATATCTTGGGATCCCCTCAGGAGCCCAAATTTTGTGAGGCAGATCCCTGCTTCGTTAGTAATGTCACCAATGGCTATAGACTGATTCAGTCCGGGTTTAGTTTTTTTTGTAAGGCTATTTATCTCACCTGTGCACAGTGAAGGTTGGTGAAACTCTTCCCTGCCCACTGCACATGGAACCTTGGCCACTTCCTTTACAACACAGTGCTGCCTCCTGTCTCCTCCTGCCACGTGCTAGGCTCAGAACTCCCCTGGCCAGGGGATGTGGTGACAGTTGATTCACAGCCCATGATCCCTTCAGTGGCCATGGTTGGTCAGACCACACAGTGGTGACTTCTGCAGGGAGCTCACTCCTGCTTCTGCCAGGGTCCAACGATGATGTGGAAAAAACCTGATTCTTCCTCTGGGATCCAGTGGAAAAAGACTGCCTTTGGCATTCTAAACCTCAGTTTTTATCTAGGTAGGAAAGGCTTGGCTCGTCCTCCTGGCTGGAGCATCTCCCAATGGGATGATGTAATCTTATCAGTTATACAGTAGGACTCAATGGCCCATTAACAGAAGATACTTCCCACAGAGATAAGGGTGATCACCCTTATCAGTTATGGCCCATCAACAGAAGACATTTCCCACAGAGATAAGGATGATCACCCTTCTCAGATGGTAATAGAATAAGTATGTTGTATTGTAAACCAGGACAGGGGGCTTTGGGGGTGGATCAAAATGTTAAAGTGCATCATTTGGAGTTACCATTTCCCACATGGATGGTGCTGAGAATTGCATTGCAGCAAAGAGGCTCCAATGCAGCCTCAGACCATATCCTAGAAAATAGGAAGATAATTTCTTCATGAGCAGCCAGGCCTTCTGACTGAGCAGGGAGAGCCATATGCAGTGTAAGAGTTCAACCCTTTATGACTTTATGACCCTTTATGACTCCAACCCTAAGTGATGTTTTTGAAAAGGAGTCAGAAAGGCACCTCTTCCACACACAACACAGGGTGTCCAAGTTGCTGTAGAGCCGAGGCCATTGGAGAGAGTAGCCCCCTCACAGAACATGATGTAACACTTCAGTACTCTCATCTCTGCCATTATTTTGTCTTTATTTGTAAAAGTTGTATAAAATTACTTTCAAAATTGATCTGGTGAAATGGGGAGGCTTTTCCAACGCCAACCAGGTTTCTGTATAGGAATAACATAGCAAGACATAGATACAAAGCAAAAAAACCAACCCAGGTAGCCATGAAAGGCTGCCAACACAGCACTGACACCATGAAACTGCAGTGACATGAGCTCACTGCTGCTCACCACTGCAGTCCACACACTCTATCACAGAACTTCAGTATCACAACTCAGTAACCAGCTTCTTCACAGTGAATAACAGAAATTCAGGAAAATTTACAAGAGTTAGGCTTCAAAATTTGAAACACTTTTACAAAGGAGGAATCACAGGTCTAATGCCAAAAACAGAAGCTGACAGCTTTGCCAATTGCTACACACTGATACTGACCACTTCGACTCCAAACTTTGCACCAGGCAAATCTATTTCTAAAATAATGAAGAATGGAAGTTTTATGGCACCTACTGCTTTGCCAAAAAGGTGATGCAGGCATTCAAGCAAAAAAGCCTGTGGTAGTGTTTACGGCTACAGAGTGGTAGAAGTGTCAGACCTGCAGGCATGCATTTTGTGGCAAAAGTGTGACTAGCACAGCCTCCTCATTTTGAGGACACATGCACATGCCCTTAGATTATAAGATGCTACTACTGTGGGAAGAAGAAAACCACTTTGTTTATGTAGAAGTCATGGGAGAAAGGCAGGGATCTCTCCTGCCAGAATAAAATCAGTTAAAAATTGTTCCTTTCTTAAAGGATTTTCCCTTTTGCATACCCTAGGGTCAGCAAAGTGAGCCAGATTTTTACACGGTATAGCTCAAATTATTTCTGCCCAGTTTACTCCAAAGACGGCTTTTGACTGTAATCCTTGGCTGGACTTCAGTCGTATGTAGCTTCTTGCTGTTTCTGGCAAAGGGGCCAAAACTGGAGCAGATGTGTGTAACTGACTGCAAACAGTTTCTGTCAGGCTGCAGCAACACTGTGTCTGCTCCGCACAGCTCTAAAATAAAGCTGGGCAGATGAAGTCACCAGTGACCAAACTAGACAGCCTGAAGGAGGAAAGGAGAGAAAACAGCGCACTGAAGCTGAATGGCTTTCAGCTCCTGAACAATACTGAGAACACAAAATTAAGGCTGCTGCAAGTAGTTCTCAGTCCCTGTCTTGAAAATAACTAAATTTAATAAATGTCTGCTTGTTGAACACGTGGTTTTTTTTTAGCAGCCACCCAGCCATTGCAAACAACCTGCAATAGTATCTGAAAGGCAGGTGCTTTTACAGGATTATTCATAAACCCTCAGCCCTCTTAGCTAACCTTTTCCTCACAGATTTTACTATGCATCAGAAAATGTGTTTTCAAGATTTTACTGTAATATCTGGTAATGTCCTGCGTGTAAAACAAGGTGGGAGAGTTATTGCATTTGTTGCATTAAAGAACAGGATAAGAGGAGGGATACTGTGGCTCAGGTCCATGCAAATGTGGCGTAGGGGAAACGTTGGGTCCATCTACTCACCTTATCCCATGCCAGGCCTGTTACCAGTGGGCAAAAGCAGCAGGGTAAGAAAGAGCAGAAGACCTCTCCAAGGCTCCCACTAGTTTCTGCCCAGGCTCTCTTACCACAGCTGCTTCCTAGGAGTACAGAGAAGCCCTTGTAAAATTCTGATTACTAAAACAAAACCCTCTGTCAGAATATACTTTGCTTCACCAATTCTGTAATACTCCACAATCAGAAAATGTAGTTTGTGTAGTAAGTCCTCCTGCATCATCTACGGTATTCATCATGTCACTAGAGAAAGCTCTTTGCTGTAAGGAGCTTTCTCTCTTAGCCCTAGATATAGCACCAGCAGTTAAAACAGAGGTAAAGTTGCTTCAGAGTGGTGCAGCATTTCTGTTGGAACATAGGAATAGGGCACTTGAGAGTTGTCTTCACTACCCCAGTCACATCTTGTTTCTGAAATGAGCTCTGCAAGCTCAAGTTTGCTGTAGTGGGGTACTGCTCAAAAATGTGACCTGACCCTCTGCAGGCTCAGGTGACCCAACAAAGAAGTGAGTGTTGCCTGCTGTGCTGGATCATGGCCCTGAATTCCTCAATTTATTTAGAACCATGGGTCACGAAATCAGTTTTGCTCCATCCTCCTTCCAAAACACTGCCATGCTGAATTTCTTAGACGTGCTGTGCTTGTCCTCAAAGGAGGGAGGTCCTTCCCAGAATTCAGCTTCCTGAAACATGTACTATACACATAAATATGTAGAACGGTGTAACATTTTGAGGGAATGAAAGGGAAAGTTTTGCTACCAACTTACAGTCATTAAAACAGCACTACCTACCTTTTCTTTTTTTAAAAAACGCTAATCCTCTCACTAAAAAAAACCCTGAAACTTTTTGTAATGTTGTCGATTTTGATCCTGTGGCACAAAGACCTGCTTCTGTGCACTGTTTTTAAACTTTCTGTTTTCATTGTACTGATGACTAGATAGGAAAGTTATGCAGACAGCAATGCAGCATAATCTACAGCATTTCTATTGCTATGAACCATGACAGCCATGACCAAAGATAAGGCAAACAAAAGCGAACCGAGGGGGAATTTCTCCTGTCTCCTTTCCTCCATCTCTAAACCTGGGTGGGAAAAGGCGATATATTACAAGAAAGAGCACTAAACACTATACCAAGCATACAAAAGAGAGGAGATGATTGAACAGATCACTGCAGAGAAATTTCAAAGCCAAATTTTACAAAAATGCACAGTCCCTTTAAAAAATAATCAGTATACAATCACAGTGCAAAAGGATCATAAAAGGACATAAAGGATCTTTTTCTGAATTCCACATATCCTGGCCACTCTTCCCTCTAAGTCCCTTTTTACAAGCTCTGGGAAGTCCAGTTCTAGATCCTCACACAGTAAGTGAAGGGAGGTCTAATACTGTTAATTTATGAGATCCTGGAGCTCCTCATCAGTCAGCTCATTGACTTCCATGATCTTTTTCAAGTGTTCCATGTACCGGGCATGGTCTTGCAAAAAGTGTGGCACCCTCATGTTCTCAATCACAGCTAATCCTTTCAGGCGATCCACATCCTCATATGAGATCTGTAAGGAAGCACATGGGTCAATTTAGTAGTACAGTCCCATAGCTTTTCTGCTGCTGCTATAAATCCTCTCCTGTCAATGAGAAAATATTTCAGAGCAGAAGAATTTAAAATCTTGGAGAACCATTTGAAAACAAGAGCAACTGTGTGCTTCAGTGGAAGATGCAAAAGAAGTGTAAATTAAGTAAATGCCTTCATAATTCCTGATTCTGCTTTTGATTCAGTCAGTAAACAGACTTGTAGGAATATGAATGAGAATCATCTACAGCAGCTGCTGGAATACAAAGGGAAAGGATGGAGCACATGTGAATCCTGGAATGTCTTCTCAATAAGGCAGAAAGATTTACAAGAGAATGGAAAAAACACTGTGCAAAAGACTAAGGAACTAAAAAGAGAGGACAGGACAGGCATAGCACAGGCAACAGTTTGGGAAATGCATGGTGCCTGCTGACCTGAACTCTGCTGTTTTATTTTCACTAGTAAATGTGTTTATGCAAAGCTAAATTAAAATGCACCTCTAGTAACTAACTACAGCATGTACAATACCTAAGCATTCCAATTTTGTTTTTTTTTGTTTTCCCCATTCAATAGCAGAGTGGAGACTGGGTTTGCCTCATGGCATCAGAGCCTTCCGGGTATTGGTGATGAACTCTCATTTTGCAACTATTACAGGATCTGATAGAAATATCTGTTTTCCTTAGGGAAAAAAGCTATATTTGCAGTCTTACGATTCTAAAAGCTAGGACTTCTAATCACAGTAGCTCAAGATGCTGTAAATGATAGTCCAGAAAGGATGAATGCTTTGGCTGGGCACAAGCTGCCATGGAAACACAGAGCAGGACTCCTTGGGCAGCTGTCCAGTGTGATGAAATTTGTGTAGTTGTTGCTTTGTCTCCAAGCTGTGTGTTCTGGCACCCTGTAGACAGCAGCATATGCACTGGCAAAGCCCACCAGCCTTGCTGTGCTTACTTTCTGACACATCGTATTTCTTCACATGCTGTGCCAGGTGGCTTGAGTGGAGCCTGCTCCTTCCAACCTTTTTGACCCATGTTTCCTCTAATGACCTGAGCACTGCACAGTCTGCTTTCCCTGGAAGCAGCCTGTCCTCTTGGCAGGTGATAGTTTCTACTCATCATGAAGGATTCACCAGCGTGCAAAGGGCATGGAAGGGCTTTCTGGAAAGACAGGGCAGTGTAATCCAGATTGCTAAACCTTGATCCACAGAGACAGGTCTCAGTGATAACTGGAACCAAGTCCACAAAGAGAATCAATTTGCATCTGAGTACACAAGTGTGCTTTTCTAGTTGCAAGGACAAGATGCACTCAATTAAAACAAACAGACACCCATGCCCAGGCTTATTCAAGTCACTAAGATACTACAATCTGAAGATTGTGTGGCATTTTACCTAACTAGCTTACTTTGAAGTGGATACAGAGGAGCTCTACAAAACCATACAATCTCTCAGTGTAGAGACACAGCACTACATGCAATTAAATTCTACCTCTTTTCCTGCCTAAAGAAAGAAAAAGTATCCTTCCCCCCTCATATTTATGTTCAGAGGTTTCTGTTACTACTGCAAACAAGAAACATGTATCTATAATCTGAGATACAGTTTGAATGGGATGCACTTCCCCAGTCCTTGTAATTGCTAAAAAAAACCCCCAAAGTTTCTGATCTCCTCTCCTGAGGAGATCAAAAACATAATCCCAGCCTGTGGTGGAAACAGGTTCTCTTCCTTGCCACATTATTAGTCGGTGCACTAGATAAAAAAGACTGAGGTTTAAACAGGCTTACTTATGCTCTTCGTAATGTGCTCATGTGTTTCTTGGGAAACGCAACAGTAGGTGATATTTTGCTGCTTTTACATTTTTCATACTCTGGTAGTTAATGATATACTCAAGTGCATCCAATATCTGCATTCTATTTCTCTTCAGCAATATTTGCATGAAATTACCACATGAATATTTTGTAGTGCTTCCTGTATTTAATTCTTTCCTGCAAAGTTTTAAAACTGCTCCTTTTAAGAAGCACCTTTTCTCAGGTTTCAAGTGTTTCCCTTAGTCACTTCTAGGTATGTTGAACAGCTTGCATGTATCCACACCACACCCCTCTACACTGTAAGTAATGTCAGAAGCAACAGGAAAGCAGGACCTGGAAAATGTGCTAGCCAAGCTTAACATTCCCTTTGGAAAAACCTGATCTTCCCATTCCACCCTAAAAAACCAAATAAATCCCCCATTTAAAGTGGTGGTAAACCACTAGGCTAGATCCCAGTGCAAGTTTTGTATTTCCCTTTTTCACTAGAAGATATGGAGATACTGGAGTGAGCCCAGTGAAGGGTCACTAAGACGATTAAGGCACTGGAGCATCTCTCCTGTGAGGAAAGGCTGAGAGAGCTGGCACTGTTTAGCCTGGGGAAAAGCAAGCTCATGGGAATTGTCAGAGTGTGTATAAACCCAGGAATTGGGCTCTTCTCACCAGCACACACTGGCAGGGCAAGTGGGCAGTGGGCACCAGTAAAAGTGCGCAAAATTCCATATGAACAAAAACCACTTCTGTATAACAAGGGTGGAAAAATACTGGCAATGGCCACCTAGGTTGTGGAGTCACCATCAGCGGAGATATTCAAAGCCCAACTGGACATGGCCCAGGACAAACTGCTCTAGCTGACACTGCTTAAGCATGGAAGTTGGACTAGATAATGTTGCGAGATCTCTGCAGACCTCAACCAATCTGTGACAGTGAGAGCAGACATTACTCTGATACACAAATTTCCAGCTTGACTGCAGATGTTTGAAGCTAAACCATTCAGAACCATACATTTTAAGATCCTTGATTTTAAAAGTTGCAAAGTCAAGCACTTATAAATTATCATTCTGCTAGAAATAAATTGCTTGTAGACCCTTAATGTGGGTACCATGCAATGTGGATGATAGTGAAATCTGTATTTTTATGAGGAATGACTTAGTGTGTTTTTCAAGTGGCCTGACAACCTGCAGACTCCCTGAAGAGAGGCATAAAGCAGTAAAGGAACTGTGTGTTCAGTGGTTTAGCAGGCAGAAGCTGTGTGGAATTAAGCAGGCTTAAAGCAAAAGGAAATTTCAGAAAGAAAATTGCAGACTTATTTGACAGTGTGATTTTATTTTCAAGGCTTCCTAACTTGGTTTAGTTACCTAAATTGCTCTTGCTTATCAATAAGGATGTTTCTGATAGCAAAGGGAAAATTCAAATGTGGACCAAAACCCTCTATCATAATATGCCCCTTCCCTTTATCACCCATTGATTGCTAAGTAGGCAGAAATGTTGGCATAGCAGCTCTAAATTCAAGCTCAAGTCAATCTGACTCCCTGTTTATGTGAGTATGAACCCTGCTTAATGAACTGTGAAAGCTTAGCAACCCAAGGATTTGGTTCAGGAAGGGTGACAAAATTTCTGCACTTCTTAGGATGATTGGAACTTGAGCATGTCCAGAAAAGGGCAACAAGGCTGGTGAGTAGCTTGAAACATAAGCCCTGTGAGGAACAACTAAGGGAGCTGAGGTTGTTTAGCCTGGAGAAAAGAAGACTCAGAGGTGACCTTATCACTCTCTACAATTTCCTGAAAGGTGGTTGTAGTCAGATGGGGGTTGGTCTCTTTCACCAGGAAGCAACTGACAGAAGAGGACACAGTCTCAAGCTGCGCCAAGGGAAATATAGGTTGGATATTAGGAAAATGTTTTTAACGGAAAGAATAATAAAGTACTGCCTGGGGAGGTGATGGAGTCACCATCCTTGGATGTGTTTAAAAAAAGATTGGATGTGGCACTCAGTGCCATGGCTTAGTTGAGGTGTTAGAGCATGGGTTGGACTTGATGACCTTGGAGGTCTCTTCCAACCTAGTGATTCTGTGATTTGAGAACAAAGAAGCCATGACAGTTATAATGGACTTAAAATTAATTCACATTCTGTAAATGTAGAAATGCCATTTTTCTGGGGAAAAAAACCTCATTTTTGAAAAACACCTGCCATCAGTGAGAGAGCTTTGAGATTAAATACTCTTTGTGGTGGAAGGAGGGGCGCATTAATGTCAAATGGTCTTGTTTTCTGCTAGGACCACTGTCTTATCTAGTACCTGCCATGTTTGGCCAAGGCAGTCTGTTGTACTGCAAGTCAGGTAGTACCCCATAAAGAGATGAAAGCCTGAGAAATATGACCATAAAATCTTAACCTGATAAAGTGAATGAGGACAAACTGGTAGAAATTTTTAGGACCTCAAAATACTTGCAATTTGCACAGTGTAATTGAAGGTGCTGTACAGAGTAGACAATTCTAGATCAAAGTAAAAGCACCATGACTCATAGCTTATTACAGGCAGGCTTACTGAAATGATAAAACTATACCCTTGGGAATAATGAGTTCAGTCACCTTTCCAAGGGCTGTCAGAAGATGAAAATCAATTGACTCCCTGTATCTCAGGATTCGGAGGATTCCGTCCAAGTACACCTGGTCCTTATTGAAACAGCCTGAAAGGAATGGAGATACATTGCGCTCTATCAATGTTTCATCAAGGCATGTTCTCAGAAGCCATTATGAGAAGAATAATGTTATTTATAAAAAACAGATATTTATATCCCTGACTTTGAAAACTGTTGTATTGCACTAAGTAGTTTGTTTTGTATTACACAGTTCATGGTTATTATATTGCACTAAATAGTTTGTTCTGTACTCCCCCAAGTTTGTGGTGTTATTGAGTCCTCCCTTCACCCCTCCCCATTGGTGGTATCCCATTGGTTATGGCTCTGTTCCTCTCCTCCCTTTCCCCTGGGTTCAAAATCTCCCACCACCTTCTGTTTTCTCTCTTTTCCCTTGGAAGTTGTTCTGCAATAAAGTGGGACTGTGGTCCTGGGAGAAGGAGCCTCCTTGTCTTTTACCTTTGTCCTTGTTGGCATCCTTCATCTCCTGTAGTCCAGAGCTAGCTGAGAGGATCCAGAAAGAAAAGAAACCAACAGAAAACCTTTCCAAAAACTAGCTAGAAGGCAAAACCCCCTAGCCAGAAATAGAAATCAAACATAGAAGATAGGAGCTGTGAATAACCACAGGGAGCATTACATCCATAGAAAGCAGGTCAAACTGTATGATATTTTTTCAAAGTTTTGCATTTACGTTCCACAAAAAAAAAATCATTTACTGATTCAACCTGAAGGTCTCACTCATGAGTATTTTCAGCCTTTTTTTCCATAGCAGAATTCCTGGGATGCCATTTCAGAAAGTGTGGAATCTGATTTCTCCCTTTTGCAAAGGTTTCACTGTGTGACATGATTAAGGAGCTCTGTGCATGTTGTGAAAACCTCCCTGAATTACAAAACCAGAGAAGACAAATAGGGAACTCACCTGGTTGTGAAGTGTCAGCCCATCCTCTCTTGGCACGTACGCAGTAATCCCACCTAGTATTGGGGTCCTTGACAAATTTCCCCACGTCCTGGAAAAGCTGACTGAAGGACAACTGGCTGGCCTGGTACACTGTGTAATAGAGCAGGGCAGCTCTCCAAAGGAAAGGGTCTTTGCGGAACAGGACACTGTGAATGCTCGCTAGCCCCTCTTCTGTAGGGTTGATTGGTTTCAACCCATGTTTTCTACGTCCATTACGGTTGCACCAAGGCTGGCTGTTGTTGTTAAAACCCCGAAAGTAATGAGTTCCTGAAAAAAAAAATAAAAGGAAAGTGGCACTTAGAACAGTAGCATCCAATGATTTACAAAAAATTATAAAATATATAAGGAGATACCCATTCCAGAACTCTGAGCTAGTAGGACTGGGCACTGGGAAAAGCAATGACTTTAGCCTTGTCTACAACAGAGAATTTTGTCAGAGATATATACACCACATAAATATTCACCAGCTGACTGCAAATGAAATTCCTGAAGAAATGCAACTATCAGGAGGACTTGACTTTCTAAATCTGTGAAAACGAATTTTCAGAAGTCTTAAAAAATTAATTGTCTCTGGCACAGGCTAGGCATTGTAGGGAACAGCACAAAGGAAAATCAAAGTAAAAGGGCAGAAATATTGCCTCCTGAAGGTGTGTTGGGGGTTGGTTCTTTCCCTTTTCCCTCTGTGGAATTTTCCCCATTGTCATGCTAAGATACCTGTTGACTGGGCCCTGGTGACAAGGGGGAGGGGACGGGAGGGAAGAGGTATGCCCCGCGAAATTCAAACAGCCAGAAGAGGAAGTGAAAGGCTGGGCCTCGGCCCATTTGCCCCGCGGAGTTCGGACGAGACAGACGCTCACCACCTGTGTCCCATCCCTGCCATCCCTGCGTTGGGAAACCACTATCGAACCCTGCCCTGCTGTCTTCTCGCTGTGAACTACCACCATCCAGCACTCTGCTGAGCATTGGGACCCACACCGTGAGCGGAGAGCTCTCTCTCCATCTCTCTCTCCTCCTGGGACAGCACTGCCACCACCCCCAGCCCTCCTGCAGCTCTGCGGGACCTGCCCGCCCCCAGCACCGGGAACTGCAGCTCAGGGAAAAGGTGCCTGCAGCCAAAAAACACTGGGACTGAGTTACTGTTCTGTTTGTGGGTAATTTCATAGCTGTTGTTGTTCTTGTTTGTCTTGTTAGGTATACTAGTAAAGAACTGTTATTCCTACCCCCATATCCTTGCCTGAGAGCTCTCTTAATTCCAAAATTATAATAATCGGAAGAATCACTTTTTTTTTTCAGTCCAAAGGGAAGCTTCTGCTTTCCTTAGCAAACACCTGTCTTTCAAACCAGGACAGATTTTGGCCACCCAACATGGGGCCCGAGGGCATTGAGAGAAAAGGGTGAAAAAGGAATAACAGTTCTTGAGTTGCCTCAGTTTTGTGTTAGGTGGCATCATGTTGTCCAGCTTATCGTGGTTTGGGCTCCATGTGGCCACAGCTTTATCTCTCCCATTTGCAATCCCTTACTTGAACATGGGTCCTATAACTCAGGCTGCTGTAACTATTATCCAGTTCCTTTTGTGAGCTGATAACGTGAGAAATTCATGGATTTTTAACTTCCTCTGGAAGGTGGGCACATGGATTCGGAGCTATCACACTCTAACTGTATGTTTTTGGGCTTACTTTAATAATAGTACATACTGTGAGGATATGACACCAGGGAAAATTTTGTCCCAACCCCTTACACAGTTTTTTGGGTCTGCTCCACCAGCTTTTGAGGGGTTCAAATCTCTTCTAAGCAGTAATGATATCATACAGTGGCTGACATTGCTAATAGGCCTTGTAAACCTGTTCTATTTAACATTCCGAGATGAGGGGAGATTGACTTGGATGACAGTCCTGATACGTCCCCCAAGGAATAGGGATCCTGCCCCAGAGCCTGGCCCTGCCCCAGAGCCTGGCTCTGCCCCAGAGACTAAGGATTCTGCCCCAGAGACTGACCCTGCCCCAGAGACTAAGGATTCTCCCCCAGAGACTAAGGATTCTCCCCCAGAGACTAAGGATTCTGCCCCAGAGACTAAGGATTCTGCCCCAGAGACTAAGGATGATGCCCCAGAGCTCACCTCAGAAAGGAACCATCTAGAGTGGGTGGGGTTTCTAGTGAAGGAGATGGGCCAAATGCTGAAGGAGTACCTTTCCCCAACTCTTGAGAAACTCTCCCTCTGCCTTAAAGAGGGAGAACCTGATGGTGCAGCAGTGGAACCCACAAATGTTACATCTCTCCAGGTTCCAGCTGAACTGCAAGGGAACTCACAGCCAGCAGTAGTTGCCCCTGTGGAAACTAGAAAGTCTAAGGTGAAAACAAAGCACCTGGATAATAAGGATCAGAAAGCAGGGCCTCACAACCAGCAGGGGAGCCAGAGGTTGAGATCGTCACGGAGTCCCTGTCATACAAGAGTCTCTGTAATCTGCGTAAAGATGTTGTACGAAGGGGCCGTGAGGCTTTTACAACGTGGTTACTGCGGGTCTGGGACCTTATGGGTACAGGTGTGCAACTGGATGGTACTGAGGCAATGAATTTGGGACCCCTGACCCAGGACGCAGGTGTGGATCACATATTCGTAAGAGAACCAGGCCCCCTTTCCCTCTGGGAGCGGCTTTTAATGAGTGTAAGAGAGAGGTTTGTCCATAGAGAGAGAATGCAGGAGCACCACCATAGAATGTGCTGGAAGACCGCTGAGGAGGGGATCCAACAGCTGAGAGGAGTGGCAGTACTGGAGATACTCTTTGGGAGGGGTGGACAACATGACAATGACCCCGACAAGGTCAGGTGCACAGGGCAGATGTTGTGGAATCTCGCACACCTGGGGTCATCTCAATACACCACATTCATTGCAGCCATTAATGCTGACACCAACCACGAGACAGTGGGTTCTGTTGCCAATAGGCTCAGAAATTTTGAGAGTATAATGAACAGCCCAATGCTGGCTCAAGTCTCTGCCGTGATTAGGGAACTCAAAGAGGTGATGAGAGAGATGAGGGAGGAGATGAAGAAGGTCAATGCAGCACCAGTGCGAGTCACAGATGCCAGAGTTGGAGCCCAACGCCCCCCAGCTAGGGAGAGAGGATACACCCCACGAGCTGACCTGTGGTTCTTTCTGCGTGACCATGGGGAAGACATGAGGAGGTGGGATGGGAAACCCACTTCTGCCCTGGCAGCACGGGTGCATCAACTCAGGGAGGGAAACACTAACCAAGGAAGCTCCACTAAAGTGAAGGTAGCCTCAACTTCCCATAACCAAGATGCAGGGTACTACAAAAAGGGAGGATGATTTGTCAGATCCCCTTGAGGGAACCTCCAACATGTATGCCCAGGAAGGAAATAATAACCAGTGCTAGAGGGGCCCTGCCTCTAGCCAGGGAGAGGCACGGGAAAACCGGGTCTTTTGGATGGTGTGGATCCGATGGCCTGGCACATCAGAGCCACAAAAACATAGGGCATTAGTTGATACTGGTTCACAGTGCACCCTAATACTATCAGAACATGTAGGGGAAGAGCCTGTTTCTATTGCTGGGGTGACAGGGGGATCACAGCAATTGAGTTTGCTGGAGGCTGAGGTGAGCCTGACTGGGAAGGAGTGGCAGAAGCATCCAATTGTGACTGGCCCAGAGGCACCGTGTATTCTAGGCATAGACTTCCTGAGGAATGGCTATTACAAAGACCCAAAGAGACTCAGGTGGGCTTTTGGAATAGCTGCTGTAGAGGCAGAAAACATTAAGCAATTGAACACCTTGCTTGGACTGTCAGAGAACCCATCGGTAGTGGGACTCCTGAAGGTGAAGGAGCAGCAAGTGCCAATTGCCACCTCCACAGTGCACCACCGGCAGTACAGGACAAATCGAGATGCCGTGATCCCCATCCACAAGATGATCCGTGAGCTGGAGGGCCAAGGGGTGGTCAGCAAAACCCACTCACCCTTCAACAGCCCCATCTGGCCTGTGCGCAAGTCTGACGGAGAATGGAGATTGACTGTGGACTATTGTGCATTGAATGAAGTGACTCCACCGCTGAGCGCTGCCGTGCCGGACATGTTGGAACTCCAGTACGAGCTGGAGTCCAAGGCAGCAAAGTGGTACGCCACCACTGACATTGCCAATGCATTTTTCTCCATTCCTCTGGCAGCAGAGTGCAGGCCTCAGTTTGCTTTCACCTGGAGGGGCGTGCAGTACACCTGGAACTGACTGCCCCAGGGGTGGAAACACAGCCCCACCATCTGCCATGGAATGATACAGGCTGCATTGGAAAAGGGTGAAGCTCCAGAACATCTGCAATACATTGATGACATGATTGTCTGGGGGAACATGGCAATGGAAGCATTTGAGAAAGGAGAGAAGATCATCCAGATTCTGCTGGGAGCCGGTTTTTCCATCAAGAGGAGCAAAGTCAAAGGTCCTGCCCAAGAGATCCAGTTCCTGGGAGTAAAGTGGCAAGACGGGCGGCGCCAGATCCCCACTGAGGTCATCAATAAGATCACCACGATGTCTCCACCAACCAACAAGAAGGAAACACAAGCTTTCCTAGGTGCCATAGGCTTTTGGAGAATGCACATTCCTGAGTACAGCCAGATCATGAGCCCTCTCTACCTGGTCACCCGGAAGAAGAACGAATTCCACTGGGGCCCTGAGCAGCAGCAAGCCTTTGCCCAGATCAAGCAGGAGATCGCTCATGCAGTAGCCCTCGGCCCAGTCAGGACGGGACCAGAGGTGAAGAATGTGCTCTACTCTGCAGCCGGGAACAAGGGCTTGTCCTGGAGCCTTTGGCAGAAGGTACCTGGTGAGACCCGAGGCCGACCTCCAGGATTCTGGAGCCGAAGTTACAGAGGGTCTGAAGCCAATTACACCCCAACAGAGAAGGAGATCTTGGCTGCTTATGAAGGAGTTCAAGCTGCCTCAGAGGTGATTGGCACAGAAGCACAGCTCCTCCTGGCACCCCGACTACCAGTGCTGGGGTGGATGTTTAAAGGGAAGGTCCCCTCTACCCACCACACCACCGATGCCACATGGAGCAAGTGGATCGCCCTCATCACACAGCGCGCCCGTATCGGAAACCCAAATCGCCCAGGGATTTTGGAAATAATTACAAACTGGCCAGAAGGTGAAAATTTTGGTCTTGACGATGAAGAGGAGCAAGAACAAGTGACCCGGGCTGTTGAAGCCCCGCCATACAACCAACTGCCAGCAGATGAAACTCGCTACGCTCTTTTCACTGATGGTTCCTGTCGCATCGTGGGGATGAACCGGAAGTGGAAAGCAGCCGTATGGAGCCCCACACGACAGGTTGCACAAGCTACTGAAGGAGAAGGTGGATCAAGTCAACTTGCTGAACTCAAAGCCGTTCAGCTGGCCCTGGACATTGCTGAAAGAGAGAAGTGGCCAAAGCTTTACCTTTACACTGATTCATGGATGGTAGCCAATGCTCTGTGGGGCTGGCTGGAAAGATGGAAAAAAGCTAACTGGCAGCGTAGGGGAAAACCAATCTGGGCTGCTGATGAGTGGAAAGACATTGCCAGTCGGGTAGAGAAGCTACCCGTAAAGGTCCGTCATGTAGATGCCCATGTCCCCAAGAGTCGGGCTAATGAGGAGCACCAACACAATGAGCAAGTAGATCAGGCTGCAAGGATAGAGGTGTCACAGATAGACTTAGACTGGCAACACAAGGGAGAGTTGTTCCTGGCTCAATGGGCCCACGATGCCTCAGGTCACCAAGGCAGAGATGCTACCTATAAGTGGGCACGAGACCGAGGGGTGGATCTCACCATGGACAGTATTTCCCAGGTTATCCATGACTGTGAGACGTGTGCTGCCATCAAGCAAGCCAAGCGAGTGAAGCCCCTCTGGTATGGGGGGCGGTGGTCCAAATATAAGTATGGGGAGGCCTGGCAGATTGACTACATCACACTGCCTCAGACACACCAAGGCAAGCGCTACGTGCTGACCATGGTGGAAGCCACCACTGGGTGGTTGGAGACCTACCCTGTGCCTCATGCCACTGCCCGCAACACCATCCTGGGCCTGGAAAAACAAGTCCTTTGGAGACATGGTACCCCTGAGAGAATTGAGTCAGACAATGGGACTCATTTCAAGAACAGCCTCATAAACACCTGGGCCAGAGAACACGGCATCGAGTGGGTGTACCACATTCCTTATCGCGCACCAGTGGCTAGGAAAGTGGAACGGTGCAATGTACTGCTTAAAACCACCTTGAAGGCACTGGGTGGGGGGACTTTCAAAAACTGGGAGATTAATCTACCAAAGGCCACATGGTTAGTGAACACCCGAGGTTCCACTAATCAAGCAGGCCCTGCCCAGTCTGAGCCCTTGAGAACACCAGATGGGGACAAGGTTCCAGTGGTGCATATGAGAGGTATGCTAGGAAAAACTGTTTGGGTGAACCCTGCCTCCAGCAAAGACAATCCAATTCGTGGGGTGGTTTTTGCTCAAGGGCCAGGGTGTACCTGGTGGATCATGCAACAGGATGGAAAGACTCGATGCGTACCCCAAAGAGACCTTGTTTTAAGGTGAACTACCTACAATACTGTGCCTGTATCTGTAACTGTATGGATGTCTATAATTTGAAGATTTTAATTTGATGTAGCATGATGGTAGGGGAAAATTCGGGGTGGATAATGTTGGGGGTTGGTTCTTTCCCTTTTCCCTCTGTGGAATTTTCCCCATTGTCATGCTAAGATACCTGTTGACTGGGCCCTGGTGACAAGGGGGAGGGGACGGGAGGTAAGAAGTAAGCCCCACGGGATTCAAACAGCCAGAAGAGGAAGCAGAAGGCTGGGCCTCGGCCCATTTGCCCCGCGGAGTTCGGATGAGACGGACGCTCACCGCCTGTGTCCCATCCCTGCCATCCCTGCGTTGGGAAACCACTATCGAACCCTGCCCTGCTGTCTTCTCGCTGTGAACTACCACCATCCAGCACTCTGCTGAGCATTGGGACCCACACCGTGAGCGGAGGGCTCTCTCTCCATCTCTCTCTCCCCCTGGGACAGCGCTGCCACCACCCCCAGCCCTCCTGCAGCTCTGCGGGACCTGCCCGCCCCCAGCACCGGGAACTGCAGCTCAGGGAAAAGGTGCCTGCAGCCAAAAAACACTGGGACTGAGTTACTGTTCTGTTTGTGGGTAATTTCATAGCTGTTGTTGTTCTTGTTTGTCTTGCTAAATATACTAGTAAAGAACTGTTATTCCTACCCCCATATCTTTGCCTGAGAGCTCTCTTAATTCCAAAATTATAATAATCGGAAGAATCACTTTTTTTTTTCAGTCCAAAGGGAAGCTTCTGCTTTCCTTAGCAAACACCTGTCTTTCAAACCAGGACAAGGTGATGAAACAGCATTACTGCAGCCTTGGAAGATGCTATGTCCCTTAAAATGTGAGTAGCAGTGATTCTAGGCTATTGCCTAGGCTTATTCTTCAGTTGCTATTCAGGCATTAACCAAGTTTATCCATTTTTTTATGTACTTAGTTTCAACAGATGCACTGAAAAATTTGTAGACATTTTCCACAGGGCTGGGCCAACCTTGCGATAATGTAAAACCACAGCAAATTTACACCAGTTTAGGGATGACTGGGTAAATTCTTCATACCTAAAACATGCCTACATTTACAAACAGTGCAGCGTGACAGGAGCAGGTTTGTAAAGTGACGTGGCTGGAGCCAAGGTTGAATGGTCATACTATTTCCTCCGCCCCCTCTCCCTTTTTTTTAACTCCAGAGTAGTTAAAAAAATGCTATCATGAGCAAAACATCCCTGAGCAGCGACAGCACAGAAGGTATGCCCTGGAACAGAGCCTCTGGGCTAGCACCATCTGTAAGGATTACTCTTTGCCTGCTCCAAGATTCCTTTGGCATGGGAACCTCAGTGCTGTAAGAGGGACTAACTAGTAGGCCTGCTTCAAAAGCTTGCTCTGGATCTGACCTAAAATGCTGATGTCCATGAACCCTAGGAATCCTTTTACTATAGTAATAAAAAGGTTCATCCTTCCCTTTAGCACATTTCCAGCACGGGTTCTTTGGATAGGGATGTTTCCTCTTTCTGCATCTGTCCAATGCCTGGCCCATCACTGTAAGAATGAATGCAAGCACTCCCCTTTGCCTGCAGGAGGGATGTCATGCTCATACCTATTTCATGTCTCAGCATCCCCTCCAGCCAGTGCTCTCGCGCAGTGGAGACATTGATGGTGAGAGTGGGGCGGCCGTTCACCACGGTCATGGAGGCTCGGGACAGCAGGTCCTCTGTGAGATGGACCACAATCTGAAGAGGAGAGACTTTAGGTAGAACTGAAAGAGCTCTCTTCTCACTCCTGTTCCTGCTTTTTCAGGCCCTTCCATTATTTCATTTCTCTTTGGTCCCTTGCCCTCTACAACTCTGTCTTGCGATCAGCAATCACCTAAGAGAGCCTTCTGAATGAGTTTATCCTACTCATCTGTGCTGCTGACAGAACCTCAGACTTTATGGGGTGAGTGAGGATGTAGACCAGCATGAGACTGAAAAATTCAGTACAGTAACACTAACTAGACTCAGAGGGCAGGGAGCAATTGCATGCATAATAAATTAGAGAAAATTCCCATTTTTGAACTGTGTTGAATTATCTTAATATTAGTAAGAACTGAAAAGTACTAGGTAAGAACACCTTATCTAGTAAATTGACTAGGTATCTATATAGTAAGCTGTCTGAAAGCAATTCTAAAATCACTAGAATGAGAGGGGGTAGCACTGTGTACTTTTTCTCCTTTTACATGATACAGACTTGAAATATTGAAATACCAGTATTGTTTAGTTCTATACAGCAAGATAGTTCTTGCTTTCCTGTTTTCTCTTGGAGAACTAGTAATCAAAACAAAAACTGGCAGAGAAGGAAAATAATGCATATTGATATATTATTTAACTTCAAAAAGCGTTTTTAAACAAGTGACTGAGAGAGAAAAGTGAAACTCTTCGTTGAAGACTAAGCACCTTTCCCTCTTTATGTAAATCCTAAAGAAACAGTACTGCTCAGAAGAGTAAAAGGGAGACTACTTTAAGGAAAGATTACTTCTTTAGTATCCAAAGAAAAGGACCCAGGGATCAAAGGCATGAATATAACACTTCCCTGTACTCAAAACTCACCATTCAGCTTCAAGTTCAACAGCAAACGGTCAGTCCCATAAAACTTGCATTTAAGAGGCAGGAAAAACTGGTGAATCCCAAAGCATTAAGATTTAAAGGACAGGTGCCACTTAACTTTATTAACACCTCTTCAGCTGGAGAGAGTATTTTCGTATTTTAGACCATCCTAAGCATGAAGTATTAAACCTATTTTCACAGAAAAAGTGAAGCATTTCATTAAGAAGGACATGAGTAGGACGAGGATATAGGATCCAGCTGCCATGAAGTCAAACCAAGCCAAAAATAAAGAGGGAGATAAAAACACAGGAAAAGACAAAACATACATTTTTTTTCTGCTTGTTTTAAATTGTAGTTTATTAATCCCACTCTTAGAAACACAGGTAAAGTCTGGTTATCAGTGTCAAATCATAGTTTCACAAAAATGTGTGATGAGTTTAGCAGTTTCTCCTAATAATATTATGTTTACCAATTAAGCCTAGTTTCTGGGAAATTAATTTTTGTTTCATGATTCTAGACTCCTCTTGCTCACTGCCAGTAATCTCACCCAAGTCTTTGACTCTGTCATCTGGTGATTTCATTTGGATTAATTCCTTTTTTATACATTCAGTTCCATCTGACTTTTCGAAGCAATTTCATGTAACTTCATCAAACTGATCTTCTAAAATTCTGAATATAGAAAACAAGTTTTTTCCATAGGGCTCTAAAAATTTAGATGGCTAAAGCCAGGAAAAAAACAGTACTCAAACCAACTCAACAAGCTCCTTCAGACATTTTTATTCCCTTATGTCACTTTTGTTTGTGTTGCTTCTTATAAATCACTCTCTTGGGCTGCTGCTTATTTTTCTTGGCCTTTTCTTAACTCTTTCCTTTGGTGTAAATAATTTGATATGGAAGAACAGTTGGCAGAACTGATGAATAAATGGAAATGTGCTTGTCTCCAAGTAGCTGAAAAAAGGAGGGAAGGAAGGGTGTCGTTCTTGGGTAGTCCCAAAAGAAGATAATTTAAGAACATGCAGGAAACAGGCTCACAGAGATGACTGAAGCATTCACAATGAATTTGTGTTGTTTCAATTATTCAAACACTAGACTGGGCCTAGCCATGAGAAAAGTGTGATGTCAGGAATATTCTTGTAATTATGGAGGAAAGGCCTCCCAAATGGTCTCTTGGGTCCCTCCACGTGTAATGTCTAAGGTCTATATAAGTGTTTTTTTCCTGATCCAGTGCAGGACTTACCTCACCAAGACAGCCTTCTTTTACCATGTACTTCCTGACGTGATTCCAGATGCGACTTTTGGTCAGCAAGCTGCCTCCAGCAGCCTGTTCAAATTTTTCATAGCTTCCATATTTCTGCAATGTCCGCTCCATAATATTAATGGACTATAAAATCAAAAAGCATTGCAAATATCAGTGCAGTAAGACCCCTATGTCAGTCTGACACTTGTATTCTTTTTCTCCCTCTCAATTTCTTTTTTTCTTACTTTATAATCCTTCTTTTCTTAACACATTAGCAGTCACTAACAGGCTGTACTCATTTAATACATGCTGACATGCTCTGCAATTAATTTATATCATCTTTAGATGCACATTAATGCCAAGTACTGAAAAAAGATTCTGATCAATTCATACCCACATACATGAGCATGTTGATTAGATGATTATCAGTCTAGTGAAATAATACCCATTTTTCTTTAATTTTGGCCGTGTTGTACAACTGCGTTGTAAAACAGATGTAAAAGGTCTCCAGGACATTTGCAGTTTGACAGCATGTTTCTTGTTATGTTTTTTCAAAGAATTTAATAAAGATCAACTATTACAGTCATCTTGCTTCATTTCCTGGCATTTTCTAATTTAGGAACACTGAACCATGATTAAGCAGATGTGTAACTATAATTTTAACAATAGTACTTCTACTAAAAGTCTCCTTACAATAAAAATGTCTCCTTACAATGAAATCAATTATACCATGGGTGTCTGCGTTAGAGAAGAAGAGAGAGAGCAGGAACTTTTATTTACAGAATTTCATTTAAACTTTTCATTTAAACCACAGTACTTCTTAATAACTCCCCAAAATAAAGGCCTGTTTCATGAGATAAATAGAGTGGTATCAACAATTCTCCTGTGAATTGCTGCTAGAAGATTCTCCTCTGAATTGCTGCTAGAAGTACCTCAAAGGTTCAAAGCTTAGCACGATGTCCATAACTATGATCCAAACTACGTGTATTGAAGACTATTGTTGGCATGTGAAATGCTCATCCCCAGTTATCTGCGTTTCAGCACGTCATTTCACACCCCTTTAAAGAAAATGTGGTATGGATTAACATTTTTCCCAGAAACAGTCCAGCAACAGGAAACAGCTTTTTGTCATAGACTTGGTAACAGAAGCTATTGGCACTATCTTAAAAAATCAATGCTCTTGCTAAGAAAATATCACTTATAATAAAGGTGAAAATCTAGCAGACAGAATCTCTTTTTACATTATACACTTATATCTCCTCATGAACACATTTGTCTGCAACTATGTAATTCTGACTGATTTTCCACAAAAATTGGATTAATTAATTTTTTATCACTCACAGCTACCAACAATCCTTCTCTAATGTTTTTCAAGCTGAAACTAAGCAACCCTGAGTAATTGCTGCTGAAATCCATAAATGACAGCTAGACATATTCTAATAGCTCTTTGATGAGGGAAATGTCACTTACCTGAATGTCAAAGAAATATTACACCTAATGTTCAGTATTTCTTTGTCTTGTATGTTTTTCCAAACCATTTTTTCCCTTTTTTTAAAATCTACCTATGAATTTTAACTTCTAAAAACATTGTTTTATAATTTTTTTCAGTTGGTACATGCTGAGGCATTTGCCTGTCTTATACAAAATCCTTGTTTAAAGAAGCAACCTAAATATTGCCATCCTTCTCCCAGGATATTTATTCTCAGCTAGCAGCCTGAACAATTCATGATAACAGTTCTTCAGTCTCCTTTGCCAGGAGCCAAATCCTTAAGATATTTATGTCACCTACTAGTTGTTTGGTATATAGGGTTTCTATGAACAATTAATTAACTTTATTCATTCACTATGGGAGAAGTCATCTCTCAATCAAACTTCTAGCACTCAATCTTCTAGCATGAAATTTGTCTTCACAACTTGTTGATATTAAATTTCAATTAAATCTATCAGACTAAACACTAAGTATCCACTTAAATTCTAGGATGCCTAAGTTAATTTTAAATTAAAACCCAGAGGATTCTCCAACCTTAGCTGAAGTGCAGGCATTTTCTAAAAACCACCTCATCACAACAGTGAGAAAACGAGCACCAAACACATCAAACCTCCTGCTTGGCTGTCTGTAACAGCAAACTCCTGGAGCCAAGTCCTCCATGCTACAAGAGGTGGCATGATTTTGGGAGTCAGGAGACCCAAGTTCTATCTCTTCCTGCCTGCATGCCTGCAGGCACCTTCCTGGGCTGTTGAAGACTTTCCTAAATGCTGTGAGACACTTGAATCAACAGCACAATACGAACAGTAGGTTTTCAGACACAGGGCCTCCTGAAGAAACACAGACCCAGTCCAACCTCTTCTACCTCAGCCTCAGAGAGTTCAAGGGCAAACTTCTTTATGTGCCACACTAGGTAACCCACATCCTGGCATTCCATTCACATCCAGAGAGGTGTTTCAAGTTTGAACTCCTGCAAACTGAGAAAGTCATTAAGCTTAAGCCTCCTCACTGCTGAACAGATATTCAGAAATTACTAGAAGGGTGCTCACCCCTATCACCTTCTCTCTTGACTCTGTTTCAAATGAAACAGAAAAAAGTCCTGAAAATTCTTTCCAAGTGGGGAGGTGTGGCTCTGGAAGCACCAAAACAACAGGGAGAGCCATCACACAGACACATTGCACACAAATCTCTGGGGAATAACAGATGGCCTGACACTGAGATGAGCCCCATCTCCAGTGATGTTCCTGGTTGGACACTTGCTGCCACAACCACTCCCACTGGTGGTGGTTCCTGAGGAGAAAAGGTTTGGGAAGTGTTTGGTTTCCAGGCACTGACTACAACACCAAGCCCTTAATTTGGGATTCTGCACCTGCCTCCAAGGTGAGATGACTGTCAGGTGCTGCAAGAACTTGCTGGGAAAGGGGAAAATCCAGACCAGCAGGCCAGCTGCTGCCTACTGCAGCATCCAGCTGTGAGCTTTCTTTCTGGCCTCTAGGCCAGCAGAACAGATACTGCTGCAGTTCCTCAGGCCAAACTATAAACTCTCCAGCAACAAGTGAAAAAATGGAAGAAAAGAAGAACTATGTGACTGTATCAGGTTACTGGTTAGGAGTAATTCCTGTTCTTTTCAGTATTACCTAAAATGTCTGCTTATCCCTCTGATCACTACCAAAGAGTATCAAAAGAAGTAGCAATCCCAAGACAAGCACCCTTGCACAGCAAACTCTGCTGATGCTCAAGAAAGCAATGATACAGAAGCACTAATAAGAGGAAGGCAAGGTTGTTTAACTGAGTGGTTTAGGTTATGGTGATGCTGGCTTTTTAAAACAAAATATTTACAGCCAAGTAGGTCTCTGAATCCCAAGTCACCCATGCTCAGCAACAAAGCTCAGTGGTTGAAAGCTATTGTAGAAATATGGACTGATAAGACTTCTTATGAGCAGGGTGAGGCAAGCAAGTCAGAGAAGGGGCTCAGTGATACAGGATCAGCTGCCCATTTGAGTTGGCTCATCCTACATTCAGAAGCAGCTCTGCTGCAAAGTGTTTGCAGTCTCTGCTGTTATTTACAAGACAGACAAGGTAGACACACATCATTGCTCTTCTTCCTGCATAACTTATCTGCTGGGGGGAAAAAAGTTTCCAACGTGAATCATTCGGCAACACTTAGTACCAGGCTGAGCTTGTTAGTCTAAACCACAGCTATAAAATGGTGGCTGTTTGGGTCAAGAGAAATGGAGGGAGGGAAGGTAATTGTAGCTTTTGAGGCTAGTCCACTCAGGCTGTACTATTTTGGGTTTTATTCAGTGTTTATAGGGGCTTCTCTTTTGCATGGTTGTTCTTAGTGGTATAAAGGTCACATTTAAGTAATTTAGAGCTGGAAGAAATACTTTTAATTTAAAACTCTTGAATTACTTTGTAAATCATTTGAAGTTAATACTCACTGGGTTTTTCTATGAGACTGTTCTGAAATAAAGCTATCTTCCTACTGTGGTATCACTGGAGGTGATGTATTTGTCTCTTCCAGGGGAAGAGACAGGCTTGTGTCAGACCCTGAGAACCTGTGACACTTGGATGGCATGATATGCTTTGTGTTACGTATTAGCCCACCTTCTCTATAAATCTTAGTTAACAAGGAAATTTGTTACTACTGGAGAATGAAGTGTTTTACAATTAAGTGCTTTTTACAGACAGTGTCATGTTCTTGAATCTTCTACATGCCTAAACTATGACATCACTGGCACATAGCAAAGGATTACTCAGTGTTGAATGCCATGTTGTTTAGCCTTCCAGCTCCACCTAAATTTTTTCCCAATTGATAAACTTGCTAATTGTAGGCTACTTTTATTATAGCCTTAAAAGGTGTCACACAAACACTTGCAACGTGGTATAACTGGTTTATTTATGAACTCAAAACTGCTATACTCTTATGAGTACAAGGGAAGAGGATGTATAACTCTTTCCTGGGGGATCACTCATTCAACTAAATGGTTGGGAGTTTTTTGCTGTTTTTTTTTTAATGTATACAGAAATAGAATTCTTACTGCCTTGTACAATTCAAAGAAACACATTACCTATATTTGCAACTTGCTGTTTTTCAGTCAGCAAATTGCAATGTTGAATTCATTTGCTCTGCAAACACTGGGAACAATTATTTCTAAGCAAATATTGCCACCTCTACCATCTGAGCAAAAATAACCAACACTTGGAGTGCTAAGAAACTTCACAATGAGGGGTAAGTAGTTTGAGCCAGAAAATTTTAGAGCACACAGCTGCTGCAGTGACCCTGAAATACAGTTGTAAGAGAATTCAATTCTCTAATATCAGATATGTTAATCAAGATGAAAAGTGCAAATATGCATAATATTTTCTATTTTCCAGTTTACTTCCCTAAAGGCATTGTATTGTGCAAATCATGAAAAACCATATTATGAAGAAAATATCATAAAGTAGGGAGGAACAAACAGAACACAGTATGAGAAGGAAAACACAAAAAATAGCATTTTTCATATGCATTAATAACTTTAAAATGTTTTCTCTATGTCTGTGAAAAGTCAATCAGTAAAAGTGTTGAGCTGTGCCCAAGCTTTAAAAGCTTTGATTTAAGTAGAGGCATGGGTTAAAGTGGGTGTTCACAAGCCTGTGTGTTCCCCACTGCAGCACTGTTGGGTTAATGATTTGCAAATCTTCAGTGCTCTTTGCCTGTAAAAAAATAAATAAATGGGGCAGAGTGTGATCTGTCTTCCAGACATATTTCAGTAATGCTATATTAACCACCTTCATAGACATGCACAAATGCAGGAAGGGTAATAATAAAACACAATCTGTTTTAATGTCCTAGCAGGCTATAGACAGTTGTGGATAAAAAGATTTTTGACATAACTGAAAAATTCTCTAAAATTCTGAAATGTCAGGTTTTGAGCTCATTTGACTTAAGTATCCTAAAAGCCTCCTATAAAAAAGGTGGGTTCAGTCAGTAAGAGCTGGGTTTATAGCTTTTTACTCATAAAAGAGCAAGCAAGAAAAGCTTGCCATGAGCACCTTTTGTAGAAAAAAATAGCAGTAACTCTGTTCACAGTAACCAAGGCTTCCTAAAATAAGTGGCGTAATGTACAGAAGCCAAATACACTTCAAAAAACCCCAACAAAAGTGAATCAAACCTTCCTGTAGCAAAAATGATGACTACATACAGTTGCGGTTTTTACTGCAGACCAGCTCTTGATACTGTGAGTACTTTTTTTGCAACTGAAGTAATCCTTTCTGAACTTCTTGTGAGATACCTATATGTTTCTTCTGATAAGTAAAATGTGTGTGGGAAAAAAATAACAGTGAGGAAAAGCAAGTGCTCCTACATTACTTGCTGATTAAAATTTTGATGAATGCTGCTTTTTCTGGATAGTAAATTTGCATGAAATTAAATTCAAATTTGCATAGGGATGAAAATTTCTAAAACTGGCTGTAGATAAAAGAGAGTGATACCTGCTGGGCCTGGGGCTATGTTAAAGCTGCTGCTGGTTTGGGCATTAAGTGCAAGGTATTTTTGTGTGGTATTTTTAGGAGCTGAACTTTCAATACATGCCTTTCTAGTGACTCAAACTAAGACTTATGAAACAATTTACATCTTCCTTGTTAATTGTCAGAAATATCATACTTCCTTGAATATCCTTTACTTCCTTTTATAAAGCTGTTACGGAACCTTTATTTCCCCATACTTTATATGGACTTTATAGGGAAAAAGGCAGAGTTACAAATCAGAATAATATTGAATAATCATTCATTGTTAAAATTTTCAGTATCTAGGTTTTGGGGTTTTATTAAAAGAAACGCAAACCAAAGACAGGCTTGCACCAGAAACCATCATGCATAAAAGGACTTTTAAGTCTCTGCTAGTGCACACTAAAAGGGATAATTTATATTAAATTTGGTTTGTCAAATCAGTAGTTGTTGATTTGCTGTCATCTATGTTTCTAGTATTGCTAAAAATAAATCAAAGGAAAACCTGTTAAAAAGCTCTAGTCAAAGAACAGTTTTATTTGGCGTCATTATGATTTAGTTCATTGTTTGGAAGTATTGAAGAATATTTTAAGAATAGAACAGCTGTTCCCTTTTCTCATAAAAATAAATTTTTAATGAAAACCCAGAAACTGAGTTGTTAAAATATACAGGTATTTTCAGTGTGAAAATGGAGACTATCAATACAATGATGTAATGGGCAATAGCACTTTTGTGCATCCTTTGGTTTAGGAAAAGAAAATAAAAATCCATTTGTTCACAAGTCAGGGATCAGTTTTTACAATCCCTAGTCCTTTTAATTCATGTAACTTTTCCACCAGGAATTTTAATTTTAAGTGAAATATTCATATCACAAAGAATTGAAACTCATGGAATGGCAGGATGTCTTCCCAAGTTAAAGGAAACTTGAAAACCTAAGAGTCTCTGTTTAGAAAAGCTTGTCAGACTTAAATAAGATCTACAATTTTAAAATAAAAAATCTTCTAAATAATTTTAAAATACCAAAAGTGGGAAGAACACTGCTTCTGCTACTGTGCAGATAAGCATTGGGTTGTGTCACTTAGGTCAAAGTTGAAAACAAGGGTTTTGTTGTTTAGGATTTTTTGTAACTCAGGTAGGAAGCCAAGGCAGTTACGGAGAATGGGAATGCCTGTAGCTATGTTACCAGTGTGGCTGCATGTTATGAAAAACCAAAATTATCTTCTTAAAATTCACCTCTCTCTGGAATGGAATTTGGCTGCTGCTTTACTGAGTCTAATGGATATTCAAATAGCCTTTCAAAGTCGATTAAAACAAGAAACACCAACATGTGCTTATCCAACAGTGATGACCTCAAATAACTGCTAATCTCTCCCAGTCCATGGGTCACCAAGAAGATTGTCAGGATTTATATTCCACCTTATTCCTCTGCCTATTTAGGTACTGTATTCTTCGTGTACTGGACCCTGCTTCATTGCCTAAAAAATTTTCTTGCTTTAAATTACACTTCATGTAAACCCATTTAGAATAAACTATGCCTTTATCCTTTAAAATCCTGTAAATTTTAGAAAGGTTTTAATTTTTTTAATAAAAAAAAAGATTTTCAGTTCTACTAGTGCTGCTACTATTCTCATCTTTGATGCATTTTTCAAACAGCAGGGGAGAACAAGGAGAAATTACTTGCTACAAAGCCAAATACCACGTTGAAGAAATTATCACTGGAATGGAGGGGAATAAAAGTAACTGTACCTGCTTAAGAAATCTGTCAGATGCATGGCTGTGCTTTGCTAAAACATTTGGCAGAGCAGGGTTTTCATATTCAAATTGAGGATTGTACGTGAAATCGGAGTTGAAAAATTTTAATTTCTCCTTCTCCACATTGGACGGCTTGATTGCAGTCAGTAAACAGAGCTTTTGTCCAGCGGCATCACTATCCTTCCCATGGCTTTTTGAGGAGTGGGACTGATTTGGCTTTGTGAGACTAGAATGCTTTTTAGTTCTGCTTCTGGACCGCGGTGGCAGCGCGGTGGCACTTCCCTCAGCCGAGGTGCTGCTGGCGAACCTGAGGCCGGTGGCCGTGGGATCGGTGCCGAGGAGGGGCGGCTGCCTGGGGCAGCAGTACCACCCGCCCAGCAAGGGCAGCGGCACCTTCACTCGACGGTGCTCGCTGCCCCACGAGCTAGAGGAGCACTTGGTGGCTTTCTTGTGGTGGGCACACGATTGCTTTTGAGCATGGTGTTTTTTCTCCTCTTTGTTCTGCAGAAGGACGTTGTAGCTACTGGTTCCTGTTGTGAAAATGTCCTTAAGGATGCCAGAAGGTGGATGCTGAAGGCTGTTTGCATTATTAGCATTCAGCTTATGTACTTCCAGACTCAAGACCGATTTCCTAGAAAGCTCTGTCTTAGGCCAGTGAAGTTTTTCTGCATTTAGGAGGGGGAAAGAAAAGAAAATAAAGAGGACACACTTGATTTTTCACACAGTGATACTAATCTTAAGGACTCAAAACTACAACATAAAGGAAACACAAAATGACTTAAATGCAGTCACATCACATTTATCTTGACTTCTAGGTATAGGGGAGAACTGAGTGTTCGAATATATTCACAGCACCCTGTAGTTTATGGGCTCTAGACTGTATGGTTCATGCATGCAGAGGGCTATAGAAAGAATATTCTGAAAAAAGCAGGCAAAATAAAGTGTTGCATATAAACCTGTAATGTTCCAGTGCCTCTCAAACACTATAGGCTTGTATTTGTGGCATAACAGAATCTGATCACAGTCCTATATTCTATTTCCTCACCACTGGAAACATCTTTAAAGTTTAAAACCACTCTAGTTTTGAACAGAAGCTGTCAGGCAACTTCAACTAGAATGCACTGGAAGCTGTGTATATAGCGACTGAACTTGGTTTAACAGCAGAACTAGGCAATGAGTTTCTGTAAAAACACCGTCACTGAGTTACTTTCTATTTTCACAAGCATCTTAGTTATTAACTAGAACCTGTGTGATATTTAACCTAAGACAGCTGGGGAAGACCCCAGCGCCTCTTCCCCCCTTCCCCCCCTCCCAAAATCCACCTATTTACTTTTCTCCTGTAAAGGTGTTATCTGTCATCCAACTTTTAATTCTGAGCTTCAAAACCAAGGGCAGGTTTCAGCTATCAGCCAACTTGTCTATCAGATTATTCATTAGCTGCCAGTGTTTGTAAGTAACAGCATTTTTAGGGCTGATTGGCAGTTTGGATTTTCTTCTTTAAAATGACAACGCTATTTGAGATGCACTCTTTCTACAAAAAAAAAAAAAAGTATGGAAGGACTTGAAAGCATTTTCCTGCACGTTTACTTCTATTTTGAAATACAGTATTATGTAACTGACTCCAAATTCAGGCCCTTCAAAGCAAATTACATAGGCACAGTAATAATCAGTAAAAGTGAAGACTTGGCTCTAATGAAATCAAGCAACAAACTCCCACTGATGTAATAAACTGAGGATATAATCACAGAACACTGATTTATAGGCAGACTTGCACAGGACAAAAACTCTCATCCAAGCAGGTCTCTGGCTTGTTCTATTGCAGCACAGGTGCAGTCAGAAATATTTGATGGAGAGATATGGACTCAAAATAACTATTTTTCACAAAATCTCATCCTTTAAGACTGCAGTGGCTATTGCACATCTCCAGGAATGCTCTGATTGATCCTATGAACTTTATTTCTTTTCCCACTATCAGAAGTAACACTCCAGTCATATCCATGTAACAGACAGAACAGCATACCAATTATGCAGAGAATGAGTAGTTGTAAGAGATCTTAGTTGTGATTGCAAGGGCATTGAATGAGGGCACACTAACACACCTCCAGCAGATTTCTTACAGATTTCCCCATGGAAAAGTGACACTGGCTTGAGCAGCTGAATTAATGACACATGAAAGGATGACAAATTTAAACAAGGAAAACATCTATTTTCAAGCAACAACTGTATTGTAGGTTTTCCTGCATTCCACATGTACACAGCACAAGAAGTCAGTTTTGTGGGGCACCAAGTTATATTATTAATATATGTCTATCTTATCGTTATATAGTCATAATACAGGTTTTTAAGAATTTGTTAACTTCTCTGGGAACACAGCAAAGGGTACAGTCAAAGCGTGTAAGACACCAGATATAACAAACAATAGTTTTATTGGCATTCTTCCTTGCATTGTCTGCCCCAAGCTCCAGCGAAGCCGGTGTCACCTCCGCACTCCCCAGAGTCCCGGGGCACGCTCAGGCCCCGCAGCTGACACGCTCACTGCCCATTCACCAGGGGAGCTCCTGCAGGCAGGCAGGTGTGGAGCCCCTTTCCCCGTCCTCAGGGACCAGGTGACACCCCACCGACACCCGCGGCACCGCCCAGGTGATGCTTCCTAGATCGCTAGGGAAGAGCTGGCGGCCCGCTGGCCGCCCCGGGCGCGGCGGGAACCGTGCTGCCTCCGCCCCCACTACTCACCGGTGACACAGAGGGACTCCAGCATGGTGCTCCACCGGGAGCCGCTCTGCCTCGCCGGGAGCCGCTCTGCCCCGCCGGCAGCCTCCTGCGCGGCGGGCTCCCGGCTGTTGAGCGAGGAGGCAGCGCGCGGCGCCGCGAGATGTGCCCACTTCGCCGCCTCGGCGGATCCGGGGAGTGCGGCTGGCTCCGGGACAGCAAACGGGAGCCGGGCCGGCAGGCGCGAGCCGTGCCGGCAGAGCTCCCGCCCGCTCGCCTCTGCAGACTACAAGGCCCGGCGGGCTCCACGGGGCCCGAGCGCTGGCAGGGGCGGGGCGCAAGCGTGCCGCACCCTGGGATCTGTAGTGCAGCGGTCGGTGTCCCCGGGTGCCACCCCGCCGACGCCACCTGGGAACATCAGCCCGCTGTATCCCACCGGCACTGCTGGTCCCAGCTGTCAGTAGCATAAGGAGGCTTTAGTGTCATCCTTTGCAGGAGCCTAGCGAGCATAACTCACGCAGAATCCAGCGTTGCAGTCCTCTGATAATCATTCAGCTACCGTAATCGCTGCAATCGGTAAAAGTTGGTGCGGTTGGTAATTATCTGCTGGATCTGTGGCAGGCAGAGGAAGGACTGCATGGGACAAGGGTGCTTAGCGGGATATGATGATTGATATGATATGATATGATATGATATGAGCCACCCTGGGAGACAGATCTCATGTTCAGGGATGTCCCATGCAAGGAGAATGGAGAAATTGCATCAGGGCGACGGTTTTGGGCTGTAACTGATAGTTACCATGCAGTGATAAGTAGCAAATAGAATTTAAAGTAGAAGACAGACTTTACACCCTCCCGCCGCCTTACTTGTTGTGCAATCTGCTGCTTTGCTTGTGAAACCTTTCACTACTTGAAATACAATCTGCTCATTTTAAAATTGAACATCAAACAGGAACAAGTTATTTTATCTTAGCAATCATGGTTGTGTAACCCATTAATGTAGGCACGGTGTAATAAGATTCTGTACTCTTCATTCAGACTTAAGGCGACTACTGAAGTCTATTCTACTGTGTTAATAATGCATTTACTTTTCTTAAATGGTCAACATTTGTTGGAGAGAGCAAGTTAATTGAAAGTGACTTACCAGCACAATAGTGCTTGCATAGCTTGTGTGAGTGTAGTGATCTTCCAGGGAGAGGAGAGCTGGGAAGTTGTGTGGTGCTTTAAATTGAATATCTTAAGTATCTGCCATGTTCCCTCTCATCAAAAAATCCATGTCTGCAATATGCTCTACACAGAGATTCCCTTTCTGTGTCCTACCTGGAACAGTTTTACTGAGTTTCATGAATCTTCCTTAGACAGACATACATATCTGCAAGTATGCAATCACAAGACTGAGTAAACACTGCTTAGACAGCTCTGTCTGCTTTCATGTCAGTTTTCACACACAATGATAAAAAAAAAACAAAAATAAGGGTTTAAAGCAAATATTTTCATTTTATTTTCTGCTGCCTCACACACAGTCAAACCTTAAGACCAGCTATGAAAAGACTGAGGTGTCATTTTTCTCAGTTGGCTAATGAGGAGCCAGCACTGAAACACACTTCTACCTAGCTGACAAATTTGATGTACCTTTTAACTTAAATTCTTTGAAGATCCAAAAAGATATATGCTCTGTCAACATGTCCAAGTTTAACCTAAAATACCCACTAAACTATTTTGCTGACAATGTAGCATCTGGTACTTGCAGGTTTGTCTCCAAATCTCAAATTGCAGGAACTGAATAAACACTTACAAATTTAGAGAGACAAAGCAATCCCTAATGGGTTAGAGTTTGCTTGTGATACATGGCAGTTACAGGAAAAAAAGACCCAAAAAACAGTGAATTGGTTCAAGCACTGCAAATAATTAGCAAAGCTGATGAAGAAATGATAGACAACTGCTAAAATATAAAGTCAATATACCATTCTACCATAAGTTCCCAGTGGTTTTGCTGCGTAGACCCTAATTCTCCATACAGAGAATATATTCATATATTCTTGGATGCCATAGCAATGAAATCAGTAACCAGTTACTTTAGTGTATTTTACACATCTACCTCATCTCCTTGCTCCATCCAGTGGATGCCTTCTCTCCATTTATCTCATCTCCTGCCTGCTTCTCTCAGGTCTTCATTAGTCCTTTATTCTCTGAGTGCTTGGGCAGTCAGTCACCCCTGAATCTGCTGCCTCCACTTTGTTTTTTTTCTCTTTCCATATTAGCCTTTTCCTTTGCAGGACAGTGTGAAGGTTTTTTTAGGTCATACTAGCTCTTGGCTGTAGCAAGAAGATGCCAAAAGCAGTAGGAGCAGAAGGCACAGAGGAGGAATGCTAACAAGCCACCTGTCCCTGCTTTCTGCTTTGTCTTCAAGAAAGCTTTGTTGCATTTGCTGATCAAAAGCATAATATGGAAAGTTCATTTGAGAAAAACATTAACTATCTCATGACAAAAATGCTACACGCACACACACATATATAATTATATATATAGCGTACCTCTAGCAGTTCTGACCTTAAAGACATCTTAGCTTGCAAGTCTGTCCAGAAAGACAGCGGGAAAAAGACAAGCTACTCTGTCATGAAAAAATTCCTGGAGGCTATCAGTGCAGCTGGCAGTGATCACATTGTAGGAAGATGAGGGTACACAGGGACAAATTGTGGTGTTTAGATGAGTCACCACACTGTGGAATACAGCTTAAATGACACAGTTCCACAGTCCAAATGGATCTATACCCATTGTTAGCCGGAATTAAAGGTGACATGTATTTCAGGTTTAATGTAACAATACTTCCAGAGATAATTGCAGATGTACCTGGTTATGCCTTCAGAGATAAAGTCATAGTCACTTGGTCATGCATACTGCAATGTCTTGCACACAGAGGAGTACCTTTATAGGAATATTAGCATCAATAAGCTCTGCAATGTGTACAGTCTGGAAGAGCAGTGACACATTTTATTGATCTCTGTATCTGTCAGAAGCTAAGACTGCAAAATTCCAACACATATATGCATATATAAATGCACACAAATACAGATGCATATATAAATATATATGTGTATATGTGCATTTGGATTTTAAATATGTGTGTGTATATATACATACATGCATACATATATATATATATATATATATATAAAACACTTGTTTTAACATTGGTTTTATTTGGTTACTCCCTCATGTACACACCATCTTTCCACCAATTCTCTATGACAACAAAGAATCACTGATGAACTATGAAAGCTGAGAACAAGTGTCCTTAACTAACTCTGCATAATTTGGCAGACCTTCAGTCTATTCAGAGTGGCAAGGTCAGCCTTCCCTCCCTGCTTAATGATTCTTAAGCTGGCTGAGTATCTCCTGACCAAACAATTTCACTGACCAAGTGACTCAAATTGACTGTTCTTCCAAACATAATTTTTCTAGAAGCTCCTTCAGTAATGTCTGACATTGCCGTCTGATTCCAGCTGGTTCCTACACTCCTAGCACACAGCAAATGCAGCGCATGCTTGTGGGAGCTGCTTATTTATAGACTTATTCAATGGGACTGCTATTTTAACATGCACAGCTTGATACAGCCCCAGCATTCAGATTGATTTATCCACTGAATTTGTTCACACTTTATGCTAAGGAGGCTCAAAACACTACACTCAATTCAACAAAGGCAAACAAAACATAGGCAAACCTTGCAGCAAAGTACAGAAAAGAGAAAGCAATGTAAGATCCTTGCAATGTGAACCTATGAGTGCATCTGACTATTGTCTGCTATCATATGAGAAAAGAAATCTAAGATGTCTATTGTACACTCACAAATGCACTTATACTTACTAATGAACAAGAGGCTGCTTTCCTATGGGCGGAGAAGTGTGTTATAAAAATATAGTCATAGTAAAGCATGCACCTCCTCCAGTATGGACTGATGGACCAACTTACCCCTCTTGACTTTCTCTTCTCTAACTGTCTGTCTACTTCTGCAGCAATGCCTCATTTCTACAGGAGTCCTTCTGAGAAAGGCAGGATGTTGCCTTTGGCAGTGGCAGGCAGGACTGGCAGGCAGGACTGGCAAGCAGCTGGAATACAAACTGCCTGCCGAAATGCAACTACCAGCAGATGAATCACAAGTGCCTTGCTGTGGCAACACAAATACCAGGTCAGGCAGCACAGGCAGCACAAGACAATCTGCCCTATGCTGGTTTTGGGTAGTGTAGAGTTAATTTTCTTTACAGTGGGTGGTGTGGGACTGTGTTTTGGATTTGTGCTGAACACATGGTTGATAATATAGAGAGGTTTATTATTGCTGAGCTGGGGTCACACAGAGCTGAGACCTCTTCTGCTTTTCCCACTGCCAGACAGGAAGTTCAGGGTGCCTGGGAGATTGGGATGAGATGCAACCAGGACAGGTGACCCAAACTGACCAAAGGCACATTCCAGACCATCTGACATCATGCACACTATATAAACTGGAGGGAAGAAGGAGGAAGAGGGGGATATTTGGAGTGATGGTATTTGTCTTTCCAATTCATTGTTACGTGTGATGGGGTCCTGCTCTCTTGGAGATGGCTGAACACCTGCCTGCCCATGGGAACCACTGAATTAATCCCTTGTTTTGCTTTGCTTGTGTGTGCAGGTTTTTCTTTTTCTATCAAGCTACCTTTATCTCAACCCACAAGTTTTTCTAGCTTTTACACTTCCCATTCTCTCCCTGATCCCGTTGGTGGGGGAGTGTGTGACCAGCTGCATGGGGGTTGGCTGCTGGCTGGGGTTAAACCAGAGGCCATCAAAAATGACGATCTATTACACATTTTTGCTTTGTGCCTTTTGAAGTTGGTCAACTCTTTTGTGGTGCTGGGATAATTTCAGCTGAAAAGCAAAGCTTTCCTAGTAGTCAATCATCCTTTTTGGCTTCTCAGGTGAGCAGTACGCTTTTTTCTTAACCAACCTGAAAAAAGCACAATGTTCCTCTCTCTATTGCTGTTAATTTCTTCCACTTTATTTATTTGATCCCCTATTTTTTGCTAGTCCAAACTATACAAACGGACTTGTAATATGAGAAGGGGATATCCAATAAACACAAGACACCTCCTTACCAGCTTTTTACAAGAAACAAACTTACTACTTGTGCAGTACTAAGTGTGAGTACATAGAGTTTTGGAGACATCTCTCACCTACATGCTGGGCCCAGCACTCTCCTTGAGCAGGAGCTCCAGTGCTGGGAGCAGGGGATCCTTCACAGCTAACAACAGTGGGCAATGACCCACTAACAGAAAGAGTGATGACGTACTTCTTCATCAAAGCATTTAATTTCGTGGGACATCCATATTCTCACACTTAGGACAGGATCTGTAGAGGAGAAGGCACTTTTCCTGGCCTGGAGATGATGGTCTTCTGGTAAACCCAGTTTTCAAGGAGAAACACTGACTCAGTGAGGGGTAGAACCCAAGGTATAAACTCACTCTGTTTTTCCAGTTTCCAAGTACATACCTGGCAATGCTACTGAGCTTGCAGATTCCCACATAGTTTGTGAGGTTAAATGGGGCTATAAAACAGTTGAGGCTATTTTATTTACTCCATAAGGAATAAAACCTTCCAAATGGTATCAGTGATAAATTCAGCCAATGGAAGTAGTGTTCAGTGTTGGGGGAAAGTGTAAACCAAACCAGAAGTATTTTCAGAATTTATCTGCCTCCACCTCCTGGCCGTTTCTGGAGATTCCCTAGCTACCCCTTCCTTGTGGTGTTAGTAGAGCCCTAGAGTTGGAGCTGCAGCGTCTCTGAGACAGGGACAGTGCAGGGCAAACACTGTCTTACCTTGTTACAGACCTGCCAAGTTCAAGAGATTTTTGTATTAGACATATAAGAGCACAAGCTGCCCATTCTTTTGCCCAATTGCAAACAGCTGTTAGGTAGCAGCAGCTGTCTTCATGGCCCAAGATCTGCACCATCTTCATGTGGGCTCTGGCTCAAGGCAGCCAAAGGCCCTGGAGATGTAGAGAGACATGTTCAGAGTTCTCACAATTCTCAGCACCACGGGAAGAAATGAAGGGAGAATTTTTTAAAGTAACATCTTGGCCATTTCCATTCCCTTTGCCTTCTTTCATGCTTTATTGTAAGGTGAGGCAACCCTTTGTCGTATCACATCCGGGAGTTCAGTAACACTGTGTTTGTATTATAGACTGCTAATTTAGGTTTTTCTCCATCAGATACTTCTGTCCTTCTCATTAACAAAGAGCCATGGTCTTATTTTTATACTCCACTAGTTAGTCTATTTTCTGTGTCACAGCAGTTTGTTAAGCAAAAGCAGATTGAAATATTAAGGATATTTACTCATCTCTAACACATCCTCAGTGTAATTACATATGTAGCTTGTACTGAAGCTGAGATGACATAACAGACCAGTGTCCCTCTTGGGTATGTGTGTGGAGAATATAATCTCAGTTATGTTTATTTAAATTTCAGTAGAATTTCTCCCATAAGAAATATCTGTTTCTTATTTCAGATGTGGTTTTTATGCAAATGTTGAAAAAGAGAATTCCAAAGCAAAACACTGAGCAGCCTAAAATTCTGTCCAAGTAGCATCCTCTACTGTAAATATGCTACTTCTGCAGAAAGGATTTAATGATATTGTATGGCTGGTTTTTTTCTAAAGAACTGACATAGAAAGTGAAAAAAAAAAACATGAACTCACGTAAAACCCATGTCCTATCCTTATAATATCCATTCCCTATTTAGCAAAGCATATAGACTACACTTAATTTGAAGCACCTATTTTGGTTTTTAAAATTTTCAAGTGATTTTCACAGGTAACATTCTTAGCCTTCCTTATTAATAATTTATTTATTATATGTGTGTCCTGCAGTTTCATTTATTCATTTAAGATATGAGAATAGGATGGCAAGAGGTCAGAAAATGTGAAGCTTACAGCCTACTGAGTCTTAAAAAAAAAGCTAGAGCTGATGGAACACTTTTTTTTGTTAGTGAAAAATGTTTCTCAATAAGAATGTCCTAATTTTTCCATTGTTCAGAAAAATATTTCAAAAACATAAAATGCAATACAATTTGGCAGCTGGTGAAATTGCTGATGTGATTATGTGATTACTCCATGCACTATGTTGCAGTTGCAAGCAAGTCTCAGGTACTGAGAGTAATATCCTGGTCTAAATTAACATAGCAGCACATAAGTACTCTCACACCCTTTGCTTAATTTCAAAATTCTTATGTCAACAAATGGTACATCTGTACCATATGGATAAAGAAAGAAAAGGGGGTATTTTATCTTGAGACACAAAAGAAGGAAGTCTAGTTCTTCTCCTGTGTAAATCTTAGGAGACCTAAATGAACAGCCCTGAGAAACCTGTGATTTAGTGATACAAATGCATTATTATACTGACTGAAGACAATAAATCATTTGAGGGTGCATGAAATGCAAATATTTCATAACTCCCACAGCCCTGTAAAAAAGCAGAGTTCAACCACCCGGAGATCTTTTTCTGAAACTGAGTCCGCTTGACAACTGTCTTTTGTTGTTAATGAAATATTATTTTTGTCTCATTCTTTGTTTCACTGCTTCTCAATTTACTATATCTTCTTTCTTTTCCTCTGTCTCTGTGTTATCCTCCCTTGTTGTCTGCCACTTTTCACTCACCTTGTTTTAGTTCTTTCTCCCCATAATCAGAATCACTAAGGTTGGAAAATGACCTCTAAGATCATCAAGTCCAGCCATAATGTTTTTGCTTTTCCCTCCAGCTTTGAGTTCTCTGGGTTCTTTTCCTTCAGTTGCTCATCATAAGAGAGCTTCTGTAATATTTTCCCCCAGCAAGCATCCACTTTAAGGATTTTCCCCCAGCTACACTTGGCAGAGTGTAGTTGGCAGAGTAATGAATAAAACCTTTTGGTAATAGAAAACAAATTCCCAGGTGAAAGTTACACTGTAATGGCTATGGGATCTCTCGTTTTAATCAGAATGAGCTGGTTATGAATTTCCTATTTGGACTATTAGGAGAGAGACTTGTGCTCTGAGCATTGCTAATTTAAATCCATGTCATGCATTGGGTTACTCACTCATGAAACCTGTCTTACTACTGACAAAAATATATTCCTTTTCTGGATAATGTCAGCCTGTTATTATCATTGGAGCCGACAAAAGCAGTATAATCACCTTTGGCTTGGCTTAGAGAAGCTAACCTATCCCAAAAGCTGCCCATCAAAATGTTTTTGATTATGTAATGTTTGTAATAGAAAATACAGATTAATCCAAAGTGCAGTGTTTTGCCAGACTGTGGATCTACCTTTCTATTCACTGTTTGGAGGTGAAATTGCCTTTTTCCAGATCAGCTCTCTGGCATGCTATGATATTCAAGAGGATCTGAGTGCACAATTTGCTCTTCATTTCAGAATCACTGAAAGGATGGATATTACAGTCTTATTGCTCTTGTGTATTGTGGTATTCCCTTATTACAGAGGTCCTGCTGGAGCGCCTGTGAAGAGGGGAATTTCTTAAAGCATGACTTCAACTTAGACATAGCCAAGACACAGAGAGTCAGACCTGCATCATACACCCTCCAGGATTCAGCAGAGGCAAAAAAAGAAGGTGGGCTCGGGAAAGGAGATGTCCTTTAGAAGCTCTGCAAGTGATATCACCTTTTATCTTCCCCAAGGTTCTTCTTCCCCCTTTGTCACAAGTTTTGGGGAAGAATTAATTTTAATTGGGACTATAGCCCAGAAATTATGATGCACACCACCATGTTCAAAGCCATACATATGCTTCTCCTCTCTGTGGATTCCCATGCAATCCTACTACGAGGTGGGAAATGGCTTTCATAATCATGACAGCTCTGCAGCTGATTAGTGGGAGAGTGGATATTTCTGGTAAAAAAAGCAGCTTTTGAAAGGAAATCTACAGTACAAGGAATATTACACTACTGTATTCTAATTACCATGCTACATATTGATTCTGCTTGCAAGTGCAAGATAGGTGTGCATCGACTTTTGAGTTATTAAACAATGAATAAAAGGAAATTACAAGATGGAAAGTAGTAACTTTCTCTAATTGACAGGATTTTTCTGTGCATCAATGAAGCACCTTGCTCATCTTTCCTTTGGAATAAGAAGTGTGAAACTCAGTTTCTCACCAGAAAGTTTTTGGAAATACTCTCTGACAATTACATAATGGAGCTACACAGTGGACTACACTGGGATCAGCATTTTCAATGTCAATATTTTACATTTCTGATTGTATTGGTATTGTAAGGAAGCCAGAGATAAAAACACTTTTACAAGTGTTCTCCTTATTAGTTAAAAAGTGCTCCACTTTTATTAAAGTGCTAGTGCAAACATCTATAACCTTCTGAAATGAAAATACACCCCTGAAAACAGTCAATATGCTTTAAAACTTTTTGAAGGAAATCTTGGGAAAGTAAAAATGTTCTTCTTGTCGTGTTAAAAGAAAAATGACTGGCTCCAGTGCTTATGTTCTCAACTCCCATAAAACTGCAAGCCAGCAAAAACTGTTCCCCAAGTGCTTTGTACTGTGTTATTTATAATTACAGAAAGAACTTCTTTTCATTAGCTTATGCCTGGCAAGAAGACATCTTAAACCACATCACGTGAGGGGAGGAGAGGGAGGATACAGTGAAGGGTGTGATTCATAATTTTTGAATGCCTAAGTCTGACATAAAATATAAAGCTGTTGAACAGACAGTGCTGGCTCATTGTTCTGCTGGTTTCACATGGCATTCCTTTCTTTCCCTCTCTTTTTCTTTGTGCCTTCACACAGTGAAAGATTGGTTTATTTTTTCCCAGAAATTGCTGTATAAATAGTTTTACTCTTTTATTAAGAAAAATATAACTCCAACTGAAAATTCCATTGCTAAGAGCTGTACCCCCACCACTATGCAGAAAACAGGCCTCATTTTTATAGCACAGTTCCTGAAAAAGATTGACTTTCTTTGGCTTATTAGTGTGATAAAAGGATAAAATATATTTACAACTCACTGATTCCTGGAAGACAGACATAATTCCTTGATAAGATGAGAAACTAAGTATTCTATTTATTTCTAGCAAGACTTTGATGTGTCTGGATCAAAATTATGAAGGAATTATTGTCTCTGTAGAGAGCAAAAGGGAAGGACATTTGTTGTATATATACTGCATTGATTTAAGTAGTTATACACTTCTCCATTTCATTTTTCACAGTATACTGTATAGAAATACATTTTACAAGGAATTCATTGCCCAGATTAAGAATAATTATTTTCTTCTTTCTAATAATAACAATAATTAGCATATGTCAGTATTATTTGCACATCCTTAATTGCACTAACAGAGCAGTCAACTTCATTATGTCAGCCCCCAGGCTGAGCATCATGTGCTATGCTGTGTCATTTGAAAGATGCCAGCAATGGATGGAGCCACATTTGGAAATGTACCAAGGCCAGATGGAGCTGCACCATATAAATCTCACAGACTCTCATATAAAGCAGAAAGCATGTTTAGATTGCAGTAACTCTGTATTATTAAAGGGTTCAAATTGTGCACAACTTTTCTTCCTTTGGGATGGCAGGAGAAAGAAAGGATTTAATTCTATTTTCTGCCAATGACTTTGAGCTCCATATTGGCTATTTTGTCTCCTGGTGTTTTCCTGCATTCTCTACTGCTCCATTAAAGGAATATTTCTGCTGTTTACCAGTGATAGCTAAACCTAGTTTCTCTTGAAGGAAATAAAGCCTGTTCTTTCTTACCACTGAACAGGCTGGTTCATAGATTATGAATGAGTGACAAGACCTGTCTGGTAACTCCTGATTTTCTGCCTCGTGTGTGAGCAATTTCTGACGCTGGACGTCAGTCTGCTCCAACCCATGTTTATCTGAGAACAGTGCAGAGATGTTTGTTTGCCAGAGTGTCCAATCTTGAAGACTTCTTCAGAAAAGTATTTTTAGATTCTATTGCACCCTGATGCCGTGCTGTTTGCAAACAAAACACTGGAAAGATTTTTTTAATGAGGGACAATTAGAAGAGTGTTGGTTTGTTCAGCAAGGAAAAATAAAGGCTGAAAGAAGAAAAGACTGCTGCCTATAAATAAGAAAAGAGGCAAGAAGCACAGTACTAGTGAAGAAGGGCATTCACGTAAGGTAATACACACTATTTGCATAGGAGCAAAAAGGTCTAAAGGGGTGCCAGTATGTATGGATAGACTGGAAATTTGACAAGGTTTATTCTTTGGGCAGGCAAGCCTATAGCAGCCTCCCAATGGGAATGGCAGATATGAAAAAAACAAGATGTTTTGGTGATTATACTGAAAACATGTATGTGAAGGCAGTTGGGGTGCTGTATGGATAGCAAGGAGGGAACCTCAGCAACCAGTGGGTCTCTCATTTACTGAGAAGGCTGTGCCAGTGAAATGGTGCAGGGGACAGCTGAAATAAGTGGTGGGTGAGGTTCTGTGAGACCCACAGGCTGTAGCATGAGGAGAAACAAGAATCACAAAAAAAATCCACTGGTTTCACAGCTGCCCTGGGGTAAATATCCTCTGCATTTACTGCATCACACAAAAATCATGCTTTCTGCTGACATCTCCATGTCAATGCCAGGTGAAAAATTAACCTTCCAACTGAGCAGCTGCAGCAAGATGTGTGATCAACCAGGCACTATTGCTCTACTTGCCTGTATAGGAGGTAAAATCCTCTTAATTTGGAGAGGGGCTGTCAGCGAGGAGGAGCAGGAAGGTACATTCAAGAGGACATAGTCTTTAAGCTGTGCCAGGGGAAGATTTCAGTTGGATATTAGGATGAATTTCTTCGTAAAAGGAGTGATTAGCCATGGGAATTAGTGCGGGGAGATGGCAGAGTCACCATCTCTGGAGGTGTTCAAGACTGGACGTGGCACTCAGTCCCATAGTCTGGTTGACAATGTGGTGTTCAGCCACAGGTTGGACTACATGATCTCAGAGCTTTTCCAATAAATCGACAATTTTCCAAGCAAATTCTGTGATAAGGCAGCCACGGCTGGATGGATTCCGAGCACACAACACAAGGAAGCCCCGGGCAACAGGGCCGCAGACAGGACCACAAACACAGAACCTTAGAGGAGCACCTCACGAAATCGGCCGTGATTCCAAGGCGAGGGAAATGGGCTCGCCCTCCCGGCGCGCCGCCCCCGAGCGGGCGCGCTCGCGGCTGTCTGCTGCCGGGTTGGGCGGCGCTCCTGTCAATCAGAGTCCGAGTGCGGGCACCGCCCCCTTTCCCGTCGTTCCTGCGCGCGGCGGGCGCTGAAATTCAAATCCCGGTAGCGGTTGGGGCGGAGGTTTGGTTGTTTGTTGGTGAGCGGATACTGGTGGTACCGGCACAGCGATGGACCCGTTCACCGAGGTGAGGGCACGGCCTGGGCTGTTCTGTCTTCCCCCGGGCCGTCAGGTGGGGAGGAAGCGCAGCCAGAGAGTCATGGAGTTGTCATTGTTGGGGACCGCGAGGACCCAGGGCAGGAAAGGGGCCGGTTGAGGTCCGAAGGGTGAGGGAGCTGCTCGTTGCGCCCCGCTGTCGGGGCGGGATAGTTGCTCCTGGCTGGGTCCTGTCAGCCACCCTCGTCCCCGCTCGCGGGGAGATTTGCGGGCTTGCAGTGACCCTCTTTCTCTGCAGAGGGGAGACACTCGCAGCCCCGCCTCGCCTTGCTCCTGCCGGTGCCACCGCTCCTGGAGCCGCTCGGGCTGTGTCAAATTCTGCCGGGAGAGGATAGAGCACGGGTGATTGGCGCAAGGGTTTGCGTAGAAGGGGCCCTTTTCCAAGCCGGGCCTTTGCCTTTCATGCGCGTCTGGCAGATAAGATTTCCAGCGGGGGCGGAAGGGATCCCAGGAGCAGACGGGGATGCTGTTGACGCTGCTCTGTGCCTGACATACCTAAAGGTCGCCTCATATCATAAGTCTTTCCAAAGTGGAGGACATATGATAAACGAAGTGTCCTATTTGCCACTACTGCCACCTGCGTCTGGTCGCTTTCTTTGGCAGGCACAGTTCCTCTATATGTATATATATATGTATATATAAAGCTGTTAGAGTGAATTGGCTGTGTGTGCTTAAGTTTTACAGAGGCAAAATTAATACAAAAATGAGGAATTAGCCATCTTGAATCTGTATGAAGGTTTCTTAAAGGTGCTGTGCTGTACTCTGATTTCATGTCAGAGGTGTAGTTTTAAAGATGTCTTGTGACTGCTTTGAGAAATGTCGTAGTAAAAACGGCCTTCAATCCATAGCCTATGTCAATAAAACCTGAACTATTTGAAAAAGAAAAATCAGATACACTAATGAAATATTCTCTCCTCCCCTCATAAGCAATATGTTTATCAAACTGACATTCTTTAGGTAATTTGAGTGCCCGGAAAAGATGACTGCACAAATCTCAATTTTTAAAAAGAACATAAGGTGCTGATCTGAACAGCTTTACTAAGTATGTTATGCCAAGGCAGTTCTACCCTACCCCCATGTAAAGTCTTGCTAAGTGTAAACGTCTAAAACTTCCTTCCTTAATTGGTGTGAGTGACATGATCCAGCTCGTCTTAAATAAGATGCTACAAGTCCAGACTACTGAATCAACTTTAGAATGGTTTTGCGTGCTGGGAGGTACTCCAATCTGTACACACCCTTCTTGTACATAGCTGACTTTGAAATGCTTTGAAAATGACCAACTGTGAGGCCACGCCCCATAGTAAACTTCATTTAAGTGTTAGCCAGTATTGCAGAATGGATTAAAAAGTCACCTTATGAAGAATATTTCCACTGTGGAGGACATTCCACTGTTGTGTAAAGTTCTGATCCATATTAGTGTCCTAGTATTGATGTTTAGTAACTTCCCAAAGTTCTATGAAAAAAGAGAATTTTAGCACCCATTTTAAAGTATTTATGTTCTGTGGTTTGTGCTGCTATTTTTTTCTCTTGATATAACATTCCTTTAATTTAATTGTTTTCAAATAATCTTTGTCTACACATTACCTTACTCTTACTTGCAGAGACCTGGTGAAACACCATAAATGTTCATTATGTAAAATTGAAGCCTCAATTGGATGAAGCATACTGTTACTTCAGTGTCTGCTGATCACTTTGCAGTAGCAATTTTTTTACTGTGTCTCAATGAATTTAAGGCCAAATAAATCTTGGTGTAAGAATTAGTGGCATGCTTTCAATTAATTTCTGAAACAATGTTTCTTTTGGTTAATATTGCAAAAAAAAAAAAATCTGATAACCTGAACCTCACCATATTATTAATACAGATGACACTGAGGATATGCTACAGTGGGTACTTTCTCAGGATCACAATGAACATACTACTTGTGACTCTCTATTCATAGCTGATTTTATAACTCAGCTTTCTTGCACAAAAGGGTTTATGTTTGGTACTACAGGATGTTAGAAATTGTATATGTTATCTTGTACTTTGAAGTAGTTTTTACCATTCAGAGAGGCAAGGATAGTTTCTTAGCATGGAGGATGAGCAAAGAGAATAAGCGATGCAGTTTGGGGAAAATTTGCAAATGGGTTGTTTGAAGTTGTAACTATTCCTTTATTTGCTCCCTTTTATTCTGCTAGTAAAGCAGGGTATTTAGAACAAATTCTTGTAATCATGTATGGGCCTAGGCATCTTCTCTAATATGTACTTTAAAACATACTTTTGAAAAACTGAAGTTTTCCATTAACATGTGAATTGGGAAGGTTTGTCTCTGATTTTTAGAAAGTGCTTTTGTAACACAGTGATCCTCTGACTTTGACTTCATAGCACTCAGATTCCTTGGTGTAAAACAATAGGTAATGGTCTCAGGCACATAGTGTGATTCTTGGGGCTGTTCTGTGCAGGGTCAGGAGTTGGACTTTCTAATGGGTTCCTTCCCATTCAGTCCATTCTAGGATTTTAGACTTCTTTGATACTCTGAAACTTTGTCATCAGAACACTTGGAGAATGTACTTGTAGAAAATACTCTGTTGATGAAAAGTTGGAAAGTAAGTCTCAAGTTGTAGAGTGTGGCTTACTTATTGTGTGTAACAGCACCACTGGAATTATGGCAGTTGAATGGAAAATTTGAGATACAGGAAGCCAACAGGAACTGGAGCTGAACAACAGAGGTATGCCCTCTTGGGAAGTGACATCTCATATGTAACAACCTCTATTTTGCTCAACTAACAAAACAGAAAGGAATGTACCTCTATTTGAATAAAACTGTAGGAATACTTTTGGAAGATGTATTCAATTTTTGGTAAGAAGAGCTGTTAATCTAAATCACCTATAGGATTTTTTTAATGTGGGGATTACATGCACTTTGTAGCTCTGCATTTTGGAAATAAGGAAAGTTGACTTGTGGACACAACTAGCATGGAATCTATACTGAAGGCATTCATGGCATTTCATGCATTTTGTTTTTGGGATTTTTTTTTTTCCCAAATTCCTCCTCTTTCATGAAAGTTGGCAAAGCTGAAATTTGCTTTCACAAAAAAAAAAATCTGTTGAGATTGACATTCTCTTTGTCCTGTGTTGCCATGCAATGGAACATTGTTTAAGACTTCAGCCTTAAGACAGTTAAAAATGTGAAATATGTATTTAATTGCTGTTCAACAGGACAGATAATGGATGGCACAGTTCTCACAATAATTTATGTGCTGCTAAACAAATGCAGTTTATATGCTTCCCTTTAAAGGCCATTAGTTCAATTGCACAATTTTGTGTCTCAAACTTAAAACCTAGATCAATAGAGTAATTAAGTATCCTTTAGATGTGATTAAACTGAGTGATAATGACTTACAAATGGTATATTTAAAACAAACCACAACCTATTTTAAACTTAAGTTTAAGTAAGGAATCACTTTGTGCTAGTGTGGAACATTTGCTAAAACAGCTATTTTATATGGAACACAATTAGGGTATTCAAAATTCCAATGGGTAGGGAATGAAAAAGAATGTTATGTAGCATAACTGGTATCTATAATTAGTATTTATATGTGTTTCTGTATAGAGATATCTTAATAAACAGGCAGTTTATCATAATACAGGTAGGTATAATATCAGTCTATTCTTTAAGTTTGAGGCAGAGTTTACCTTTTGATTTAGAAGGTGTGATAGCAAGTTTTTTTAATATTGATAGCCATGTTTTTATTTGTTGAACTTTTTTGCAACCTCTTCACAATCGCTTCAGTGTTGTTTTGTTTTATTAGAGGGTTAGTTCCAGTCAGGTGACTTGACTAGATGCCTTAGGAATGTTTCAGAAAACCCTGCTAACAAGATTTGACAGATCAAGACTGTCATGTGGTGATTCAGGATAAAAAAATTACTTTTGAATGTTTCTGATGACTTTGGAGTCTATAGAAGCCCCTCTTCATTAATTTTGCCATTGCTTGTCTCTCTTTAGTCTGATTTTCTTTCAGAGCCAGGCTAGTTGGAGACAATAGTTGATTTAATGACTAAAATTTGGAACCTACTGGCTATCTGTGCTAAAAAGAATTCTAACATCTTTTTAATCTGAGGTGTTGCCAGCTAACACACTGCAATGTCTGGTAACACATGACTTATTGACCACTCAGAAACTCCTCGAAAGGACCCGCACCAGGCGAGAGAACCTGCAGAGGAAAATGGCAGAGCGACCCAAGATGGGGGCAAGACCCACAATGCAGACCAAGAGGGCCAGAGAGCCTTTGGCAGAAACTGGTAACCAGGCACCTCTTCCAGGTCATGAAGGTATTTTGTGGCATGTTTAATAAAGATTGTTTTGATACCAGTCCCATCTCTTTTCCAAAGGGAAAGTGAAAACACTGAGCGTTTATCTTAAACTAAACAGTGGTCAATGCTGTTATCTGGCAACTAGGACCAGCTTGTGTTTAGCTAGACCTGAGAGCAGATGTGCCAAGTTATTAGTAAACTAATTAGAAATAATTTCATAATGCCAAAGAAAGTGCCTCGTACTTGGTAGATTTGGGAAAGGCATTTTTTGGGAAGCATATCAGAGTATTCATAAATCATAACTTTATTTGCACTACAATTTTGTGTTGTCAGAAAATATTTTAGATTATTTGAATACTAATTTGCTTGAATACTGTGACCTATCCAGTAAAACCAGATACAAAGCCATCACCATCAAAAAGGCTCTGCCCTAATGATATAGACACTCAGCCTTCTAGTTCGGAGAATGTACAGCCAGTTCCTTCAAGTTCCACAAGCCATGATTCTCCTCAGATGACTTCAGAATCACAGGAAACTGCTACTAACAGAGCTTCATTGGTTCAGTCTCTTAAGAGAGTAAAACCAAACACCAAGTCAGAAATTCCTGCAGCCCTTTCAGTCAAAACACGTATGCAGAAGTTGGTGGAACAGCGACGCTGCTGGGATAGTGAGGGTATGTTTCTCTTGCTAAGCACCACTGGTGCCTCTCAATGTTTGCATTGATGATAATGTTGGCTAGAAGAAGGTAATTTTGTGTGTCGGAAGGTTAATGTTTTCTTAAAGAATTCTAAGACAGTACTAGGGCAGGCCTAAAATATTGAAGCTGTTGTCAACAGCTTAATTTCAAACATTTTTTCCTCTACTAATCTGATGCCTTGCTCCTCACAACGCTGACATAATTAGTAAACTGCTTGATTAAAAATGTTTAATTTTCTTAGTCTCAATGCCTCCAGGGCTGGTAGTTTGATTTTGTTGATGTCAAGAACATCTAATTTGTGATAAAAACAATATATGCAACTATATCTCAATATATTTTATTAGCAAAATAAATGTGCTTTCTTTTTTTCCAGATCCCTCTGAATGTGCTCCTCTGTCTCCTCTACAGTCAAAAGATCTGACTGTTTCTCCACCTAAGACATCCAGTACCCTGGCAAGTGAAACCCCTATTGGGAGAAGAGGCCATTTAGCTAACCTTGCTGCTACAATTGGTTCCTGGGAAGATGACATAAATCATCCATCTGCAAAGCAAAACAATGCACAAGAAAAGCCTGGCACTACTTGTTTATCCAAATTGTCCACTACAAGTGGAGCATCTGCTAGAATCAATAGTAGCAGTGTAAAGCAGGAAGCTGCATCCTGTTCTCAAAGGCTTATTGAGGCTTCTATTAATAAACCAGCAAACTCAAAGAAAGCGGTGAGTCTCTGATTTAGTTGCTGATTAAAAATTGATTTGAGTATTGTATTGGGCAGACTAATGTTAGCACATAACTATTTAATCTGAATTTAAAGATTTAGTGTAAGCAGTCTTAGTCTATTTACAACTTCTGCTTTACTGCAATCCCACACGTCCTTTTCTTAATAGCAGGTCTGAAACAGCTTAGAATTCCTTTTAGTGAGACTTGAAGATGAGAGTACTTATATGTTTTGTTGATATCAATATGCTTGATAGCTGCTCTTGACCATCAGAAGGGGGGCTTGTTACACAGATACCACAGATACCGGGTTTCACTCTGCAACTTCAGGTAGTTGATTGACTGAAATTGTAAATGTTACTGCTGTGCAAAGAGTCAATTAGAATTATGAAATAAGTAGTAACAGACATTTACTATTCAATTTATGCAGTTTCTGCAATGATAATATTTGTCATGTGCATTGTTGTTTAGGGAAATGTGGGATAATACCTGAAATAGCTGGCAAGAGCATCTGGAATCAAATGCTGAAGCAATTTGAAATACTGGATTAAAAAAAGGTCTATTTAAAGCTTAACACTTTTTCTTGTTTTTTTCTTTTGTTGAAGGAATAGGTGTATTAGGTGATATAGTATGCTATGAAGAGTGCTTTAATTCTTTTTCTTATTCTCTTGAGAGAATAAGAACATGTCGTCTCTTTTTTTTTTTTTTTTCCCTTTTTAAGGATACAAACAGCTTTTTAACACAAACTTCAAGAGTTCCTGATCCCTGTTCTAAAGAATCAGAAGTACAACAACGGCTAACAGAGAATTCCTGCAGTCCTCAGAAAACTGAAGAGGATATACAAACAGTGAAGTTAGCTTTGCCTCAAACACTTCAGTCCAAAGCAGAGCCAGTCAAAGGAACACATGTGCAACTTGAACCCAAGGGTAAACCCACAACACCAGGTAGTCTGTTTTTCAGCTTCAGTAAATATTCAAATTAGGCCTATGTGTGCTGTGTTGAGAACTACATATTAGTTAAGGTACCATACCAGATAATACCTATTTTGAGCTGTAACTTGAGTAAAATGCTGATGAGTTCTGTGATAATTATTTTAAGTTTTACAGCTTTTGTATTTTGCAGGGGATGTTTTCTTGGACATGGTTTTAGTAACTCTTAAGAGCAAAAGCAGCCTAACATGAATTGAGATTACTCAAAGTTTATTTCAGGTTATTGGATACTGTATGTATTCATTTGATATAATGTCAAGAGCCTTCATATTTAGAAGAAATCAAAGCTTGCCACATAGGTGCTCTAACTTTGCAATGTCTTTATTTTCAGTGATAGCATTGATGTCAAAACAAGTAAACATCTTCAGTTTTAAATTCAACTGCTTATTATGTCAAAAACCTGGACTATCATGTTGAACTCTTAAAAATGATGGCCAGAAAAGCAAGTTTGATATGCTGACAGTTATATGATGATAAGCTCAATCAAGCAGAGTGGATGCCAAACAACATATCCTCTTCATGTACTAGAATGCTTATTTCTGTTAAAGATATAAGTGGGGCTGGTGTTAGAGGAAATTTGGAAAACACAAACCAGTTTAAATAACTGGTGTTTTACATATGGACTGCTGTGATTTACATTTCAGGTTCAATTTGTATAGAGTATAATAGAGTGAGAGCTGTAAAGGAGGCAGCTTAATTGCTTTACTAGGAACCTTCATCAGGATACAAAATTGCAGTGTTTTCTTTAATTTTGTGAGCTTTTTTTTTCCAAGGCAAAACAATTGTTCTTGTAGGGGGATCAGGAATTAAGCCCTTCCTGGAACGATTTGGGGAGCGCTGTCAAGAGCGTAGCGCACATAGCCCTGTTACAAATACACCAGGGTGCAGAACACCCATTGTTACCCCAAATACAAGGACGATCCAGGAGAGGCTTCTCAAACAAAATGAAAATTCCTCTACTGCCAGTTTAGCACTTCATCTTAAACAGGTATGACTTGTTACATTCATAGCTAGCTTATAAGCTTGGGGAAGGTTCTTACTGTTCTGCAGCTACCTGAGTAATCTGAAATGTTGTGACATCCTAAAGCTGTCAGCTTTTCTCCCATTTCCCTTCATTTATTTAGGAACGTGAACGAGAGCTTGCATGCCTTCGTGGTCGATTTGATAGGGGCAATATGTGGAGTGTGGAGAAAAGTGACAGTTCAAAGAAGAAGCTTTCAGAAGCTAAAATGGTAATGTGTTACCTGATCAATCAAAATATGATACTTTGAATTTTTTTAACATAATCTGAATACAGAGTTATAGGTGGAAATGTATAAAAGGGATAAAAACCTGTGCTTTGGGAGTGCCTAGGTTGCACAAGACCACTTGTTGAATTATTTGTATGATTATTAGGAAAGTATTAGATTTTTTTACCTCTGGTAGAATTGACTAAGACAAGGGATATTGCTTTGAGCCAATTGATTTATTTACTTTTTGATCTTAAGTCTTGGGGGGTTTTATGTTCTCTAACTGCAAAAGCAGAAGAGCTTCTAACACATATCTAACATTTACTACTTCAGCTAAATATCTTGGATAAATAAGTAGGGTACTGGATAGGTAACCTCTTTTTCCTGGTACATGTTAAAATGTGTTTCTTTCTGGAAGTTTGTTTTGGTTACTTCGAACATTAACTTCTGAATGCATTCTATTTTTATTCTTTCCAGGAAAGCCAGTCTCAGGCTAGTCCAAAACATCCTCGTAGTTCAGATGCCTCTGCTCTTGAATCATCAGAAGACACATCAGCAGGTGACAGGCCAGCAAAATCTCCCAGAGTGGAGTCTTCGGGTGAGAACTGTCACAGTTTGCCTGTGACTAGTGCTGGACAGGAGCACTGCACTTGATATTCGTGAGCAAAGAAAGAGGCCAGTAACACTGATGTGTGCAGCTGGACCTCTCCTTTGGTTGCTGATTATCTTGTCTAAATCTTCTCGTGTGATAGTAGTACTCTGCACTCCTATACCACTTGGAAGGGTGGCAAGGCAAGATTGTCTTTTTGCTTTTCAATAAACATACCTAAGTTTTAAATCTTTAATGGAGGCTAAGCGCAGGGAAGTGAATGAGAATTGTCAGTTACCTATTTAGTCTATCCTGAGTATACAGATTGCCACTAGAATCTAATGGGGGGGGAACTCTTCCCTTGTCAGTATCCTTTTATGATATTAATTCTTATGGTAGGACACATAAAAAGAATTGTGAGGTGCTCCTGACATCCTTTCTGGTACTTACTGAGCAGAAGAATTCTCAGCTCTTTGTGGAAAAGGTGTGAACTTAGTTTACACTGTTTGGTAGACTGTTCACTTGTACAATCAAATGACCTAGAAAAATTTGGTTTGCATGCAGCGGTTTGTAGTGGATATTTTTGTTTGTCTTTTTTAAACTTTCTCTTTTTGCTCTAAAGTGTCAGCACTTCACTATGGTTTCAGCATTGTTCTTGTGATGTCAGTTTTCTGATTGTAAGACGGAAATCTAGATATACAGGTTGTAGAGGATATTCTAATATTTTTCCCTGACGTGTGGCTAACTGGAATATTTAATCTAGTGGTTTTTGTTAATAAAACTTGTAAAATTCAATAACTAAAATAAAGGCTAGACATAACACTTCTTTTCTTTATAACTCCCTTAGATACTTCTAAATGTGGAGAGACCCATAAACCCAGTCCTCTGAAGATTGCTGAGTTGAAGAGCCCTGTAAAAGCAATGTCCATCTCAAAACTTGAACAACTTGATGAGAAACCGAAAGGTTTGTATTGCATAGATGTATATTAATAATTTAGCTCTCTATGGCCACTTGTCTAGGACAGTGTTAATATCCTTCAAGTCTGAACAACGAATTTACTATCTGTTTGCTGACCCCCATGTGCTTCGTAATGAGGTTTATATAAAACAAATTAGGAAACCTCTTTTATCATACATAACCCATCTCTCTGGATATTAAAGTCTTCAAGGCATATTAAAAAGCTGACATTAAAAGTTTGTGAAATGACTGTTCTGCTGTTTGACTTGGAGTTAAGATGTATTTGAGCTAAAAGGTTGAAATTGTTCAGAAAACTTGTCTTTTCATCCCCTTTCTACATTGATTATACAGTATATGTAAAAATAGTATATCAAAATAGCCATGGAAGTGTACTTTTAGGTTCTATATGCACAACTGTAAGTAGTGATTTTTAATCATGCTTGCTTGTAAAGCAAAATGAGTTTACTTCTCTGTTTAATGGGAGTCTTGATGCTACTAATGTATTTAAAAATGTCACTCTTCAGGTGAAGTATATGAAGGCAAAATCCTTGTGGATAATGAGATGAATAGCTCAAAAGTGATAAATGAGATTTTTGAAATTCTTCAAGAGGATGGTTCAGACATAGAAAAGCTGAAGAAAGAAATGAGCATGAGCCTGGAAGGTGAAAGTGATGAGGATGAGCAGGAAGAGTCACTGAACATTTCATTAATGTCTCTGTTAACCCCTCTAGTGGAATCTGTTATTTCAGAGGTGAGAATTCAGGGAGGGTGGGGAAGGGCTTGATTATCACAGATGTGTGATTGGCTTGTGAGCTGTGGTAAAAATGTGACATTAGGAGTATTAGTATACCTGGGCAAATAAAGAAGTTACAAATGATATTTTGCTGATGAAAGCATAAGTTATTTTTCTCTGAAAATAGTGTAGCATATTGGATGCTCTGCTAAACAAGTGGTCTTCTGCTATACCAAACTTGTTACTACTAGTACTGGACTTGCAGTGGTACATATGCATTCAGTGGAGTGACTGCTGATGAAAAATCTGAAGAGCAGGAATTATGTAACTGTACTGATTGGAAACTAAAGGTCACATCTCGCTGATAATCTGTTATTGTCCTTAAATAAATAAACTTGCTCTATGTCCATATCTGTAAAATATCATCTATAAAATAATATTAAGCAAATTTACTGTTTATATGTAAAACAAGTAAAGGAGAGAGAAAACATTATGTGAACAGATATATCTGTAATATGTGTCCTTTTCCTCAGGCCTTTGGTTCTCCTTCTAAGTCAACAGGGGAAGGTAGCAGTATCAGTGATGTAAGTCTGAAATCTGAGAGGTTCCAAAGGACTAGAGTTCCCAGGGCAGAATCTGGAGACAGTATTGGTTCTATGTTGGAAGATTGCAATCTTCCTTACAGGTAATAAACACAACCCCCCACCCCTGATTCTGTGAATGTACATGTTTAAAAAGCCAGTGTTTTAACTCTTCTAATGATGCATACTACTCAAACTCAAAACTGAGCTACAAATTCATCTTTTTTGCAAGATCTCAGCCTTTATTGTAGTACTGTAGATTGTGTAGTCTTTTCTGTTGCTTAAACTTAAAATCAGCTGATGGAATGCTTTCTTTAAAGCTATTTAAGCAAGTTGGAAAATTTCAATATATAATACATATCTATGTATGTATTAAAAAGAGCTTGGCACACCTGTGAAACATTTTGTGGGGTTTCCTTTTTTAAGTGTTGATGTATACAGATCCCAAAGATTTAAGGAAACTGATTGTCCTTCAATAAAGCAAATAATAGTTCGCAAAGATGATGTTGCTTCGAAACTAGAAATGAGAAGAAATGGCCCATCTGATCAAGTCAATATCAAAAAGAAAATCCAGGTACCTAATATGCCTCTTAAAATCCTTTTCCTAATGTACTGTTTCCAAATTTAATTGCCCTTGTGAATGTCTAGGACACTAACATACTGCTTAGAACCACAAAAATTAACATAAATATCTAATGGTAGGGAATGATGATGCCTAATTTGAACAGATAATGTTTCTCTTGAAAGGATCATATTATAGATTAGGTCTGGAGAGAACAAGCCATTATTTTGAAAAGGAGACAATTTGCATTGTAGCACTACCTTTGAATTAGTCAGAATTTGTAACTACCTACTTTCAGTAGGTAATATTCTGATCTTTACTAGTGCTTTGTTCATGCATATTGCTGGATTTCTGGTTAGTGCTGCTTTTGCAGGTGAAGGGGAGACTAGACAGAATATGGAACATAGAATATTGGAGTCTTTCACTCCCCACCATACCTGTGATATTAAAAAAAAAGTTGTGCTGCAATGTTCTTTTGCTGAAGTAATGGTAAACTGCAAGGCTTTTGTACTTTTCTCTCTAAAGGATCTGATTTTCTTCTGAAGCATTGCCCCACCAAAAATGCTCATCTTGAGACATTTCCTTGTTTGAACACTACACTAAAGATCTCTTTTTGGTAATTATTTTTATTATTTGTTTACTCTAGGAGCTGAACAATGAAATCAACATGCAACAGATAGTGATTTATCAGGCTAGTCAAGCTCTGAACTGTTGTTTTGATGAGGAACACGGAAAAGGGTCACAAGAAGAAGCAGAAGCAGAGAGACTACTTCTCTTTGCAAGTAGGTTTATATACTCAAGTTCAATTCTTGTAATGAATGCTCTGTCAGAGTTCATAATTTCTTCCCCACTCATTTATTGTGTTACACTGTGGCCATTTATTAGTTGTTCTTCACCTGGAAAAAAAGACTATGATAGTATATGTTTTCTGTCATCTCTTTATATAGGGAAGAGGATATTTTTAGCATCTTTCTTGACCCTTATATTCCTACTACACTGTAAAATGATTAACATTTGAGCTGCATTTTACATACTTAACGGCAAGAAAAAGTTGTTCAGTACTTTTTCTTCTGTAGAACTATAATTAATTTCTTCATGCAGCTGAGAAGAGAACTGCTTTATTGGAAGAATTGAATAAACTGAAGAACAAGGGACAACATAATCAAACAAATAAAGCGGCTTCTACATCCACTGAATTTGTTCCCTCCAGGGGATCTGTTTCTATTTCAGAAATGTGTCTACCTCTAAAAGCAGACTTTGTATGTGCTACAGTTCAAAAGCCAGGTAAAACTAGCAAACAAAAGCTTTTTCTTTTTTCCTCTTTCCTCGTTCTCCCTACATATATTTCTGACTTTTTTTTTTGTTTCTCTGTTTGGTTTTTTTTTGGTGTTTTTTTGGTGGTTTTTTTTTTTGTGGTGGTTGGTTGGTTGGGGTTTTTTTGGTGGTGTCCTCTGCACTGATGCTTCAGCGATGTTTCAGTGAAAGCTGATGTGTAGACTACGGAGTATAAAGAACTAAGATTATCTGCTGATCTGACTCAAAGTTCTTCTCCCTTTTCACACACTGGTTCATGTAGGTTTGGCCTGAGTTGCCCCAGGCAGTAAAGCAGTTGCTGTAAATACTAGTAGACACAGCATAAAGAAAATAAAATTGTTTCAAGATTAAGTTTATAAGCAAGTCGTAACTGTAACTAAATGATTTAAGTAGGGTGAAACAGATGTGCTTAATAGCAATGCAGTACTTGGGGATTTTTTTAGATACTTGGAGTCCTCTGGCTAACCAAACCATCTGATGTGTACTTACAGAAGCAGGAAATTACTACTATGTTATAATACTGAGATCTGGAGCAGAAAACATGGTTGCAACTCCATTAGCAAGTACTGCTAATTCTCTGAATGGAGATGCTCTTACTTTTACTACGACATTTACTATGTAAGTATAAAGAAACTCTTTTTTGAACCAGTTTTAACTCTGATGGTGGAGCATACATAAAATAATTTAATGTCTTAGTTATTGGAATGTCATATTCTGCAACAAAGGATGGAGAGATTTTCTGGTATAGCCATTTCCTTCTAGAAAACATAGCTGAAAGGCACTTCTCTCAGAAGAGCAGTCTAGACTCAACTATCCATCAGCTCTTTTATCTCTTGCATTTTCTGCCTTTTTTCCTTTCCTGGAACACCTGCAATGACAGATGGATTGCTGTGCCTGAGACGTGTTTTTCTTTTTTGCAGTAACTAACATTTTATATAGGTGTATGGTTTTGGTATCTGGAAAAATAGTGCTCTTACAACTATAACTTTGACTCTCACATATCAGCTAAAAAAGTATTGGGAGTTCAAATAGCTGTTTGTTAATAAGTCTTCAAAATAAGCTCTGTTTTTAAAGTTCTGGAATCTTCACTTAAAGCTATTTACGCAGAAACCCATTCTGTGACGGGGAGGGTGCAGTCTGAGAAATGGTAGATGCATGTCATCTGCCCCTTGTCCTCCTGTCCCCTTTTCTACTCTGAGTTCTGGAAAGTATTCTAAAATAGTAGTACATTAAAATCTTCTTGCTCTTTGGACAGTTATAAGGAGCAAAAGGAGGGAAGAAGTCAACAGTGACTTAAAACCCAACAAAACCAACCAAAACAAAAGCAAAATAAACCCCCCAAAACCCTGCCAGAAACCAAAACAAAAGCCTTTTTGCTTCAGTTTTTTTCACTTGTTTTTTATTCTTCCCTTTTAGGCACAATGTGTCAAATGACTTTGAAATAAATATAGAAGTTTACAGTTGGGTATGTATCATCTCCTGTCAAGAGAAGATGTAAGGGAGAATGATGTGTTGTACTTTCTAATACTTTCTTGCCTTACAGTTGCAGAGAAAAGAAGTTATAAGCACTGATAAAAGGAAAAAGACTAATAAATCTAAGGTAAATGGAACCTGAAAATCCGTATGTAATGTTTCAAGAGAGGGTGCACTAGGAGAACTGACTGATAGTCTTAGACAATCTGTTGTTTGCTTTTACTTCCTTCTTGGAACATCTGCCATGACAGATGGATTATGGAGACCAACAGCAATTAGTAGATTGGATCTGCAGCACTTGTATGAGTCTGAAATAGATTGGTGGGGAAGAAGTCTTACTAGTTCTGGATAATGCTATGCTTTGCAGACCTTTCTTTATTAGGTCTAGGGCCTGTAATAGTGATTTATTGCCCTTTCTTTCCACTTCAGTTGAACTATGCCAGTCAATATACCCTACCCTGGAGTTTGATTTGTCTTAAAGGTTTTATTGATCAACTAAAAACTCTTTCTCTCCAGTATTAAGTATAAGCACTGGATGCTTACTTGTTAAAATATTCATTGTTTTAATAAGGGAGTGCATATCAAGTGTGCTTTTTTTAAGGATATGTAACCCTGAACAAGCCTTTGTGGAGGTGGTTTGGTTTTATTTTTGGCACAGTGAAAGACTCCCACAGTGAAAGCTTCTACCTATTCTCTAATAAAAGTTTCAAGTCCCAGGTTTGCTTTTTTCCTGTGTTGTAGTTTAAAGGAATTTTTACTTGAATGATTTTGTGCTGCTGTAGGTAAGTTGCTGATAGGAAGTTATATAGGTTTGTCAATGGCATCCTATATCTGCTTTTTGACAAGCTGCTTAGACTTGTGTTTCAGCCTCAATAAGAGTACATAATTCCAGTTTGTGTTTAATATACAGTCTCATACTTTGAGATATTAATTTGAAAATAATTATGTATAACAGCAGTATAGTCAACATATCTATACTTTTACTGTTAACTCTTACCTTCAGTTAAACAAATGTAGCTTTGAAATCCCATTACATAGGTAAGAGGGCCTACTAAGATAGGTGTTCTCAGATATGCTAATCATTCCAAGTTAATGCATGCTTTAACTTTTCTGTAGTAATATTTTCATTGATATGTAGCATTTCTTTCACTGAGATATATTATGTTCTGTCTAAAACCAAGACTTATAGTAATGAGTACCCATTCAACATTTAAGATAAGCATTCAATAGTTTCACTGTCTAATTTTCATGCAAATGAGGTGGACAAATTCAGTAGCAAATGCATTTATCTTCTTGTCTTCTTTTGTAGGTTATTACTCCAAAGAGATTATTAACATCTATTACCTCGGTAGGTATGACTGTAATATTGTAACAAGATCTGACTATGACCCCTTTCAAAGGCCATGTTCTCACACAGATTAAAACTGTTCCCCTAACAGGTTCTTTCTGTCCCTTACTTAATGCTCTATAAATTGTCAAGTTTACTGCCAATTTTTTCTGTCAACAGCTCAAGAAACAGCTCTGTTACATGTGTAATGCTGTAAATATGAAGTTACTACACATTTATTTGGACTTTTTGATTTTTTTCTATTTGATTGGGTTTTTTAAAGTACTTCAGATCTAATTTCTTTTTATCTTAGATTTGTCTTCATAGAAACTGTCAGAAGTACTTTTTCACTAAGCTTTTATTTCTCTCTCTTCCTAGAAAAGCAGCCTTCTTACTCCAGGTAAGGAAAGTGTAACTATTTTATGCCAGGATGAATAATCTACACTTGCTGTCAAAACTGCTATATCAAATAATACTAGTAATAGATGGCAATTCATGAGTAAGAAACACTGAATTTTCCAGCCCAAAAACCCGCCCTGTGCTTATATCTAAGTTACCCTTATGTTTAATAGAAGATACCTTTACAAAATCAAAACTAAAATCTGGTATCAGGTACCCATAGTTTACATTTTTTCCTGAAAGTATGAATTCAGATTAATTTAATGACTTTTAAAGTAGAGAACTAGAGTCTGCTGTCAGCATAGTAATAGAGAATAATTTGAAAATATTAACAGATCCTGAAATACTGCTTGTATGTAGTGTTTTGTATATATATCTATACAAAAAAGCCATGTATAAACTTGTTTATATATTTCTGATCCTTGACAGGGAAAAATAGCATCTCTGTGTTTTTCTAAGTGGATAAAAGTGCTTCTAAAATTCTAAAATACACTTCTCTAACTCAAGTATGAGATACTTGAGCTAGCTTTAGCAGAAATTGCTCCAATAAGGAGCTCATCCAGAGCTAAAGGAGCCAAAGCTCCTCTCATAAGGAGCTAAATCCAGAATGTGTGTCATGCTGCTGCAACTAGTAAAATTCTTGAGCTACAGTGTGTGTTTCTCATGATGTAAGTGCAAAGCAAAGTACAAATTCTGGAACATTGCAGTGTGTAATTTGAGAAGAGGTTAAGAGATTGAAAAGTCATGTTTCTACTGCACGGAGTGTGTACTTTGTAGAGTGCCCTAGCATGCTCTCCATCCCCCGGGACTTAAAATGCTTTGTTTTCTCCTTTGTGGATTTTTTCAAAGCTTGTTTCTGAAAGAAAAGATCTGCTGAGGAGGAATAGTGTGTATAAAGATTCTCTCTGATTGTGCTGCTGGGGTGCACTGCAAAGAGCACTTCTCCTGGAGTACTGGGCATGCTTACAGTAGTGCAAATAAAGTAGTTTTTTTAAGCCTTGCAGCATCCTGATGATGTATTTTGTTATGACTTCCCTTTAACTCTTCTCCACAGCCATGGCCAGTCCAGCTGGTCCAAATGCCATACGCAGTACAAATTTCATTCTTGTTGGATTCCACAAGTTATCACTGTCTTCTGTAGGAAATACCAAATTTGCATTGGACAAGGTAACGGAAATTATTGGTTACTAATCCAAAGGTAATTGCATATTACTAGAAAAATTACTCTGGATTTACTTTTCAGGTGAAAGTAGCATCTTGGCAATGAAACATAATATATTGGTTTATAGATATTTACATAGTTATTAAAATTTTTTGCATAATTGTTGCTTACATATGATTTCATATTAATGAAATGTAATTTTGAGATAAACAGACTTACATTACTACACCAGATGCTCTTTGATTTCTGTAGCTCAGTGTAAGGTATGGGTATGCAAAGATAATGAAGGAATTTGATTACTGTTTTGCTTTCACTGAAAAAAATTGATTTGTGCAATTAGCTTCTCTATACGTGGTCTTCATATTGTTGCTCCTACTCTTGTAGTTATCACTAAAGAAGGCATTAAGCATGTTTTAATGATAATGAAGTATTTGAATTTTTCTGCACTTAAAAATTGCTATTTGAACGTATTTAGGAGTATGAGTTTTTCCCTTTTATATCCCAATTAAATTTGTAGAAGCAAATAGTCATAAGTTTTTGGAGAGCTATTATTGAATTTTGTTGCTACTTCCTTGTCTAAACATAATGTTTATCGGCTTTTGCTATGAGAAGTTTAAAAAATACATTCTTACATTCATTGTCATCTCTAACCTTGTAATATCTAATACCAAAAACCTATTTTAATAGGTGTTAATGCCAGCAGCTATCCTAAGCTACTTTAAATTAATGCAAATGTTACTGCAGTTTATGGTAGTACTAAATCACAGCTTAAGGTACCCAAACACCAGCATAATTTTATTTTTTTTTTTTTTTTTTTGGCCAATCAAGTCTTATTGTGATGATAGTATTATTGCAATAACAGCTTCTGATGAGAGATGAGAAAACAAGAACTAGTTGTGTTTGTGTATAAGCCTTAAAATATCCCAATAATCCCAACTTGCATTTTAGAAGTTTTACCTTTTGTAGATAGAAGTAGATCCCTTTACTGAAACATCTGGCAGAACTTAAAGGATAAATTTCACTTTTGTTACTATGTGACTTTCAGAAATAGCAGCTTTGGTTCTTCAGCATAAATGTTCCTCTTAACCAGAACTATAGTACGTAGAACTATACTATACCAGAACTATGTAGAAATCTTTGTATAGCTTCCTGATTGGAAACCTCTTATTCTTGGAGTTAATGAAATCAGCTTTTGCATTATATTCAGCAATTTAGGCTTGGACTTCGTTGGTTTACATTGTATGACAGGACATTGGGCTGGACTAGTGAAATATAGCAAAAACAGTGTTCAAAAAGAATTCCAGGGAAACTCTCACTGGGTTGATTTTTTGCAGATGCAGTCTTAGTTATCTGGCAAGAAGGGTACTTCTTATTACTCTTATGACTTGTTAGGGGTTTTTTGTTAAATAACTACCTCAGTAAAATTTAAGTTTTGACTTGGCCTATGGCTGTACCAAACAGCTGCTTTTTAACTTGCTTCATGTGTTTCTCATATGGAACTAGCTGGTGCCACAGTGATTTTTTTTTTGGTGGTTTTTTTTTTAGTGTCATTACTCTCTTTTATTTATGTACTGTTAAAATTCAGGGTATAAAGGACCAAATATACTCATGTGTAACTGTGTCCTTTTTTTCTTCTAAACCATAACTTTACAGTAATTGCATTTAGCATGTTTCTTTTTCCCTAGATAAATTTTGAAGGGGAGGAAAAAGGATTGTTGGGCTATATGTTCCAACACAAGGTTGCTATGATCCTTTAGTTTATAATTTAATATAGTAAACTGCTTCCTAGTGCATGTTGTTCATTTCTGTCTGGCCTTTTTTGCAGCTTTTTTTATTCTTCTGAGAAAATACTTACAAAGATTTACTAACTAAACACATCATGCTAGAACCATTTAAGACTTGTGGAATGCTACCCCTGGTCTTTCACAATAATAAGCATGTTGCTAGAACTCAGTTATATAGCTTGCCTAGGGTTTTTCCTGAACTGGCATGTTTCTTTTGTCTTCCTAGATCATTAGAGGAAGGTGTTTCTTAATTATTTCTAGTCAGGGAATTTAAGCCAGCTTCTTGATGAACTATGCAGAACTTAGAATCAGCTGCTGTGCTGATAAGAGATGCAGAGAAAAGTATCTGGCAGTCTAAATTTTGGTTGAACACAACTTGCTGCTGAAGAAAATTAAAATCTCCCAGGACTGAAATAATCTTGTTTTCTATTCTAACCTTGTTAGAATATATATTTATCTAGCTAATAATTTTAGTTCTGCAGAAGAAAGTTTTAAATAAATCTTGATGTTTTCTCTCAAAATTAAGCAAGTGCTAATTTTAGGACCTATTATCTCTTATTTTTAATCAAAAGTCTCATAAGAAACCACTTTTTTGAATTCTTGAGTTATCTTGAGACCCTTGACAGATAAATCTTCTATGAGATTAAGCTGTGTTCCTATGGCAAATACCTGAATGTTCACACCAGAATGCAAGATAACTTAGCTTAGTTTTTCATCTAGCTGGATATTTGTCCAACTGCTTTCTTTCCATCACCTTTGAAAGAGATGTATTGTTAACTGGAACTCAATATTTTTTCATTATGTGTACAGGAGGGTGTTTTGAGACTTGCTTTAGTAATTAGTAATGGTGTTTTAGGCTCTGCAAAACTGTGTTGTGTTTGTTATACAGTCTCTCTGCTTTGCCTGTCACACGGTTCTTCACTTAAATTTCATAAATTGGATTCTTCTCTTCTGACATAAAGCTTAAAGGGGATGCAAAACTCAAACTTGAAGTGGGAAATGACCAAATGACCTCAAGGCCTCATTCAGAAATGGGTTTTACTGTGCTTTATTAGTGTTATATGCTACTATTTCCTGGTGTAGCATGTAGGGTTATAGTTGTCTTTTGCTGGTAAGTTGTATCAGTCTGGATTTTTTATTTGTGTTACATGGAATTGTTTTAGTATTTTTTGCTTCTCAGGTGATTATGCAGGCTCCTACTTAATGCTTAGAATTTTTCTGTGCTATTCTATTCCTGTTGAGTACAGGAGCAAAGCCCTACATGCTGTGTTAGTTGAGTAGATTTAACATATAAAAATGATTTGATCACCTGCTTGTATGAGATCTGATGATTTGATCACTTGCTTGTATGTTTTATATCTGGGAGGAAGCTGCAGGATGTCTGCAGCTTGAAGGTGATTGATTTTTCTAACCACAACACTGATTTTGGTGTTCTGCAGGCACTGAGGCCCACAGATGTGCACTTTTAACTACTGAGGGTTACTCCTGTTCATCTGAACTACTAGCAAAATTTAGTTCCATTTGATTGCCATTGATTCTATAGTTCTGAAAGTGATTTTGTTACTGTGTATGCATGCCTGTGCCTATTCCCTGGCAAACAGTTCTTTATTTGTATTTGAGTACCGGCATCGACTTTCCTGGTTTTTCTAAGAATACAAAATAGCAACGTTTCTGATTTTTTGTCAGTTTCTTTTTACAATTCTTAGCAGTGTTGCTTATTCAGATTAGCAATAAAATACCAATAAAATACGGTGTGTAGAATGCCAGGTATGTCATCATTTTCTTGTTGAATTAGCAGTTCGCCTCAGTTTACTTAGGGGGGAGGAGGGTGGCAGGAAGGGATGTGATTTCATATTAGTAGTCAAGGTAATGAGGCATTGTGTGGAAGTATTAGGGAAAGCTCAAAGGCAAACCTTTGTTGCATGCTCTTCCTCAAAACTCTTGACTAACAACTGTTTAACTGACCTCTGGTCCAGTAATGAAGCTACTATTTTTTTTTCCCAGTGGCAAAAGATAGGACTGGGAACCTTTTCTGTTAGAAATTACTTAATACATGTTTTTAACACCTTGAGTGCCAGTTGAGAACTGTTTTCATTACTTTTCCCCTTTCTAGATTTTTCTTTTATACAAAGATTTATCTCAGTAGGCACTACTCCATCAGTATCTGCCAAAAATGCTTATGGTATCCAAGTACTGTTCCTGTTTAAGCTCACTTTGATATTTTCCGAACAACTTGGTGTCAAACAGAGGCAGAAGCTTGAAAGGTGTGGACTGGTGCCTTGTTGTTTCCGACCATGCTTGAAGAGCCTGTTTTTATAGCTAGAGTGCATGTTTATATGTATGAGCAAACTAATAAATAATTCTTGGAAAGCTTCTAAATGAACTCGAAGCCAACTACTGTCTTGCTTGACTCTGACTGCTTCTTGCTGGCTGAAGGTCCTAAGAACAAAGTGCAGGTGGCTTGCTTGAACTGGTAAGACTTAGTTGAAAGGTGTCAAAATTAAATGATTGTTTTACGTTTTGCAGGTTCCCTTTTTGTCTCCTTTGGAAGGTCATCTATATCTGAAATTGAAATGCCAAGTAGACTCTTTGGTGGAGGAGAAAGGGTTCTTGGTAAGGTATTTACTGTATTCACTTCAACTTCCTGCATTGGAAATTACCGGTCCTATTAAATGTAGTAATTTTTTAATGTTGCACCTAAGCTTAAAACTGGCTTGATAATTTTTTAGTTTGTTTTTTGGGTGGTTGTTGTTGTGTTTTTTGTTTTTATTTGTTTGTTTGTTTTGTTTTTGTTTTTCATCTCTGAATCAGGCCACAAATGTTTCTTAGTTTATCTTCTACAACAGTCTAAGGTTACCTTTTAAGAGTTTGTGTATCTCTCTTCTAAACACCTGCTTATTTGTTTTTTTGCACTTCAGTTAAGCTTCTTGCTAAAATCTGTGATGTTCGATGAGATTTTATTTTCTTTAGCAGAAAATTTTATAGGACTCTTTCTGTGTGTGTCTTATAAAACAAAAGATTGGGTTTTTTCCATTGTGTTTATAGCCTTTCAAAATGACCAAGAAACAACAGTATTTTTTTGAGAAACATCTTGTGTAGTTCCCTCTAAAACTGAACCTAGAAAATCCAGCTGATACTTGGGCCCAAGAGCTGGAATTGTTGAAATGTCCACAAGATGGCAGTAAATGTGCTATGAAAAAATGAAACATTAGCATTTGCTCTTATCTTGGTGTTTCCAGAAATCACGATTTCTTTAGACTCTTTCCAAACACTGCTGTCTCTTTTCCCTTTACTTAATTGAAGTTGAACAGATTTCATTAGATGCAAACATTTCATATGCTTACAGTGTTTGCTGTCCCATGTTTCTGTGTACTAATTTGAGAAATATTTGCTTAGTATGTAAAACCTGAAGAATGATGTACATACATACTGAATTTGTTCAGAGTAAGGGTTTGAAAACTCCCTACATCAATGAATATTATAATCTGAGTTGTGAAGAGTGAGAATCACAATACCCACATTAATTGGAAAAAAAGCACTGTACAAGTTCAGGAGATACCAGGAACAGAAGTTAGATACTAAACTCTCCATTCCAACACTAAGGAAATGAGGCTTAAAATCCAGCATCCAGTGAAAGAACTGCCAGCATAAACATTCAAAAATCAATTTCTAATTTCCTTTGAACTGAGCAGACTCTTGAGAGCAGCCTCTTTAGTAGCTGCATGTTTTTTAATCCTGATTTGCAAGTCAAAAATTACTCAAATATCTAATAATAATGGTTTTTTGAACATGTTTTGTGAACTATCCATACTTTCATATCCTATAAATAACCCTTCTTTAGCTTAAAATAATGGGAATGCTTGTTACAATCAACATGAAAATCTGGTAATTTTAAACAGCAATGATAGGTACCTTTTATCACAAGGCTGCAGATCTGAGAGTGATCATGTTGAGCTAATTTTCTACACAATCTGGAAAATAAACTGAGTAGAAACCTCTCAGTGTAATGTTTTTTTTTTTCCCTTCTCTTTCATTTAGCCCTATGAAGGGTTCCACTTACAGAACTGTTCTGGTAGAAAAATAGTCAAATACAGACCAAGCTCAAGGTACAAAGTTACCCCATTAATTTTTTTTTTTAAGACTATGTTTGAAGATGTCAGTGGATTTGGAGCATGGCACAGACGCTGGTGTGTGCTGTCTGGAAATTGTATCTCCTATTGGACATACCCAGATGATGAGAAACTAAAGGTAATGCTGTTTTATAAAGCTTAAGTCTAAAGTTCTGTGCTACCCTACACAAGCAGCTGTTCCTTTTTAAGGACAGTAATGTTTAGGCTTTAGGCTGGTAAAGCATGGGATTCAAGCTCCTAAAGCTTCCTTGGGGAGTGGAGGGGGCTTGTCTTCATAAAGCTGACCTAAATCAGGGCAAAATCCCTGTCTAGTAGGAAAGGGGGAAAAGTGATGGCAGATCTATACGTAATTTCCCCTTTAGTTTTGAGGCCTTCCATTGTGCTCATTAAATCACTAATTATTTAATTGAAATTGATTTCACATATACAGCTCAATAAGCAGACTATATCTAGTTGCCTTGAGTTTTAGAGAAAATGATGACTAACAATAATATAGTAAGAAATTAGTGGGCAATCTTTGCTGATTGCAAAAGCATAGTTGTAATTATAGACTATCTTGTTTGAAGTCCTTGTCTTCTTTGCAGCTCCACATTGTACTGGAGCTGGTACTTCTTAAATGGTTCTCACTTAAAACTAAGTTCTTGTTGGGCTAATGAGACAAATCAGAGGTTCATCTGTCACTGAGGTGTCACTTCTTGTCTCCTTAATGTGTTCCTGCAGTGTACTAAAATATTTCCAGGTTCTTTTAAAGACTGCTTTCAAGAAGGTTTTTCTTGCTCACTTGAAGTTATTTACCATTAAACACTTTCTTGTTTAGTGGCAGAACATTTTCTTTCCCAAACTCTGTGGTAAACTTCGATCCTTTTGGGACTTCTTTGCCAATCCAGATGCCCGAGTTTAGTTTCTTACCTACTAACAGAGGAAGACCATATGCTGATAGTTGACATTGCCAAAATATATCAGTGTATTTTCTTTCCTTGTCAGGAGAGAGGGAAAAATCTCTGCCTACTGTTGAGACAAGACAGTAAAAAAAAAATAAGTTAAACAAGAAGGTGGTTCTTATTTTGCTTTTGTCTGTAAGGAAGAAACTTTGGTTTGTTTTCCAGATTCTGTTCTGGAAAATCTAGGTTTGTTTCACTATTTTTCAGAGAGAGAGTCAGCTATATTTTGGTGATCTACAGAAATATTGAACTTACGAAATGCCTCCCCCTTGCCCCTACTATATCTGTTCCATCGTGCAGAGATAGATGTCACTCGGAAAGATCTGTATTAGGCCATGATTACGTTAAATAAAGGCATGGGTTTTTAAATAAATTTCTTACAACTGCACGTGCATCACCTTTTTGTATGGAGTAACTGACTGAAGGAAGATGTGTTCACTTAATATCATTGAAGCTGTCAAAGCATATGTTGGTCAGAATTACTCAATTGCAGTGTTCTTGACTGATGAGCTGATTTTACTTTCAGCATCCTTTGGGCCGGATAAACTTGGCTAACTGCACTAATCATCAGATTGAACCGGCCAACAGGGAATTCTGTGCCCGTCCCAACACTTTTGAGCTAATAACTGTCCGGCCTCAGAGAGAAGATGACCGTGAGACCCTTGTCAGCCAATGCAGAGACACGCTCTGTGTTACAAAGTGAGTGCGTAAAATCATGGAGATTGTGGGGAGGGTATTTTACCTCATGTGATAGTTTTAGTAATGTAGGAGCTTTACAGCTTTGTCATTTAAATGCTAAAGTTTTAGATGGTGCTGGAACTGTTTTGTTGCTTTTAGTCTTAAATGCTTTCTAGAAGTGGAAATGCCAGGTGTCTAGCTTGCAGGATTGTGGAATGTTTGACTTAATTTTTAACCCTGCTGTTGGGCTCCTACCATTGATTGGTTTGACATTTGTTGCAATAACTAATTGGAGGTGGAGAATAATATGTTGGGTTCCTTGCCTTCTAGGAACTGGCTGTCTGCTGATACTAAAGAAGAGCGTAACCTTTGGATGCGAAAGCTCAACCAAGTCCTCATTGACCTTCACATGTGGCAGCCTGATGCCTGCTATAAACCTACTGGAAAGCTTTAAACTCAAGAAGGGAACTACACAAGAAAAGAATTTAAATGAAAATATGGAAGTCTTCTGGGTCACTTATGCTTTAAGTTTGAGAGAGTATTTAACAATATACAGGACTATGTTACACAGTATTTTTATTTCACTTAAAAAGTTTAAAAACCTTTTTACTTCCTAGTTTTGAGTATGGTAGACAGCAATTAGCTGTTTCTGAAGTGCTAAATATTTATATAACTCCTTTTTTTGAAGCCTTCTAGCTAGATCCATTCTCTTTTTTAAGCAACTAAATTATTGCAGGAAATCACACTTCAGGGCAGGAAGGGAGGCACTAGCTAGTGGAAGACAAGCTTTCTAGATAACTCAGCTCCCTGAAACAACCAATAGTTCAAAATAATCTTAACAAGGATGCTGCTGAAGCACAAGATTTAATGTTTAGCATTTGTTTGGGTTCTTTTATAATAATCACGCATAAAAGTAACTAGTCAATTTTATTCTACAACATGCAGTATAGATAATTCTGCTTGTACAACATCCTTGTGGTCAGAACAAAAAAACATATTGCAATTGCTCATACAAACTAGTATGGATAAGTGCGTGGCACATACGCTATGATTTGCAGTTGTGGAATTATGTATGCTGTATATTGCACTTTGATAGAAAGGGAAGGTCTTGAATATTTTTGTTATGACTATTATATAAAAAAATCAAACAAAAATTTAGGTTTAGGGTTGTATACACCAATATTTCCTGGGACTTGTGGTTTTTACAAGCTAGAATTCTCCATTTGAGAATCGGGAATAGTTTAATAGGCTGTAAAAGTGCCCTTTTTTTGGTTTTGTTTAATAATAAGATTTTACGAAGCTGCTACACACCAACTAATAATCTGCTGGCTGAAAGAACAGGTCTTCCTCCCCTTCATAGACACGTCCACAAATGCTTATCAAAAAAGTACTTCAGACCCATCATGAAAATGGCAACATTTCTCAGTTAAAACTTGCAGTTTTCAGTTTTTCACTGAGAGTATTGAAATACCAACTCATTACTTCACTAGGAATGCACTAGTGGAAAACTTAGATTGCTATTGCTGTTAGACATTCACACTTGAAACACTAAATTCTATTACCTTGTACTGTTTTTATCCTGCCCCTTTTGTACTTGCTTTTAAATCTCATTTTCTGTTCTGATGTCTAAATTTTTCCAAAATGTATCTGGAGACTTATTTCATTCATTTAAAATAAACAGTAAAACCCTTCCTGTTTTGATAATGTCATCTATGCCTTTGAGATACTAATTGGTAGGCTGAAGATAAACTGGACTCCACACAGTGTTTAAGGAAGGATTCTGTTCTGTATGTGTATCCCAAAATTCCACTTGATAATGCAAAGCCTTGGATATAGCTAGCTGAATTTTGTAATGGGAGCCCAGATTGTCCATGTGCAGCAGGTCATCAAATATGAAAAGGAGAGGATTTTTTTTTTAATGTGACAGACATGGCAGTAGAATAACACAACACAGACGGTGTAAGAACAAATTTCAGCAGTGGATGTGTGGTAGGCTGTCTTACTAAACTCCCAAGTGAGTTAAAATTATTAAATTTTGGATTATGAAATAAGTTCACAGAAAGATGTTAAGAAGAGAACTGGATTATATTCAAGAGAACATTTTTATTTAGGCTAATTGGACTATTATCTCTTGTAGAAACCAATCCGTTCATTGTGCAAGATGTTCTCATAATGGCAAAGGTATAAAGTGCAACAGGTGGTGGTAAGTTAGAGAAGCTGACCTGTGTGGTGACTTCTGGGCACAAGCTCTGAGTGGTGAGGACATGGGCTCCTGCAGCCCACAGAAGCATGGTATACATGCTTAGCAGGAAGCCTATGCTTATCCTTTCCTAGCTGGCACTGCTGCGGGCTGCCTCCTCCCCTCCCATGTTCCTCTGCTCTTTTAAGGCTTTGTAGTGAAAGAGTTTTCAAACTAACAGTCAAGAGAACCTTTGCACATGCAGTGTGCTGGACCTAGCCAGTGGCATAATCCCTCCTATATTTATTCACATGCTCTGACTCCCCAAAAAGTTCTTGGCAGACTATTTCTTCTAGAGCTACATACTGCTAATAAACTTTGAATTGCATGGAATTATAATCAGCTTTCCAAGAGAAACTTGTTTCTCCTGTTTCTCTTTTCCCAGTTGGTTTTTCAACCAATCTAAGCACTAGGAGACAGTTAACCTAATGGAATAGACTAGAATTCATAGTTTGTCACTGCTTTAGCATAAGTAAGCTTTTTCAGCAGTGTTTTTAAAAATATAGGACATGTATTTTTAGAATGGTAGGGGTAAGTGATTGATGGTTATGATTGTAGATCTTCAGCTGCTTTCTGTATTTGAAAGAATAGAGAGAGCGGTTTTAAAAGCTGATTGCTTAGTAGTCCCAGAATTGATCTTTCTTAACAGATAGGTAGTTACTGCATTAGTTATATATCAGGTTTCTGTATGCAGCTGGGTTTGGAGGTGCAGAGCTCGCCTTGAGGCACAAGGGCATGTGCTTTGGGTACTGTGCCTTCAGCAAGGGTCAAGATCATTTCTTGGTGTTCCTCAGAAACCCTGTATCCAGCGCAGAACAGTGGTACTAGGCAAACCTTTGAGAGGGCTTTGCTTTGGGACTCTGCTATAGAGGTTTCAGGTTGTCTTTGAAAGTATGTTCTAATTTTATAAAAAACTTTTTTCCCCCATTGTTCAGAAACTCAAGAAGTTCACCAGTAAGAAAGTCTCTAAGAGAAAAAAGCTTTGCTCTGGGCAATGAAGCTTATTTTAGCTGAGGAAATTTCAGTTTGCTACTTTGTAAAACTCTTAATTTGCGTTATTAAATCCCAACCTCAAATGAAATACAGTAATCCGCAAAGAAATGGCCTTGAAATTACTCTTCCAAACATGACTCCCTTCCCCCTTTTAATTGCTACAGTTCTGTGTGTTGATGTAGAGAAAATAACCTGATATTCTGTAATTATTGCCTTTGCTGTACTTAGGCTGTAGTAAAAACATGTGGATGCACTTTTTTCTGTCCTTTTGTTGTATTTAATGAAAGATAAGAGTCCCAAATAGGTAGTACAAAAATAGAAGGTGCTTTACCTGACCAGGGTGCATGGAATGTTGCGTTGTTTGAAGAGAATTTCTTCAGGAAGCAGGGAGATTTCCTTCTTCCCAAGTATTCCCAAGGCATGCCTCTCTGCAGTTGAAACTAGTCCTTGGGACACTGGATATTTGGGAACATCTAAATGCCTTGGATTAATTGGGGCCTTATTAACAAGTATAATTCAATTTAAAAATGTATTCCTTTCTGGTTTCCCAGAGTAGGTGACTTGAATATTTACTTAAGTGCTAGCAGTCATCCCAAAGGAATTTCTATCTTAATTTCTATCCTAATATCTTAATAAAAGACCCAGCATTGCCTGTACTCTATAAAAAGGGATCAGGATCTAGGAAAGCAATAATACATGCTTCAATCAAAGTAGTATTAGCCAAGTCATCCCTTGCTTGTTCAAAATGCTGAGTGGGTGCATGTCCTAACAACCAGGCCTATCCTTGGGTTTGGACCACAGCCCAAGAGCTGCCTCACATGTGACACAGCCTTGTGCAAGGGCTGTGCTTAGAACAAGGAGCAGGGCAATTCTACCTGAACTTTGGGCTGTTGGTTTAGGTTTTAGTTATGTCATGTTAATGCTTGCACTTTACTGGAACTTTTCCACCTATAATTAATGCCATTTCATCCCCTCTGATCCCTCCATCATCAGTAAGATTATGGGTAGGATAGAGGCGTCTCCAATTTTTAAATATTTCTTTATTTTGCTAAGAGCATTGGATAAGATGGTGAAAAAACCACAGTAATTCTCCATCTTCAAGTCTGCCTATGATGTAAGGGCTGCCCAGTGTTTTCAGTGATCCCCCAGACATGCCTGTAAATGACATAGGACTGAACATATTATATTTCTTAGGAAGCAAAAAAAGTAACGATATGCTATAGGTTGAAAAAGCAACCTGCTTTAAATACATGAGGTATTTATTAATATCTTATTAATGGTGGAAGAGAGCCTGTGCACAGTCAGTCTGTGTTGATGCTGCCAGGCACATTGAAATTGTAGTGCCTTGTTATTCCTGGCACACTTTAATAAGCAAAAAGCAGTCAAGGCAATTACATACAATTTATAGCAATATAATGAGTTTGGGGTCCCCCCCCCCCTCTCCTTTTGGGATCAGATTAACTGTTGAAACACTACAAATAGCCTAGAAATGTTCTGCAGGAGAAAAAAAATTAGATAGGGGTAGGAGTTTGCTATATATGAATAAAAGAAATACACATTTTCAAACTGGTACAATAAATGGTCTAGCTGGCAGCTATCCTTTGACTTATTTTATCTCCACAGAAGAAACATAACCTACTTGTGCAGATGAGATACAAACTGAGAAGAATGCTCTTATTATGACCACTGCTAATAGCTCTGATAACTTTCCCTCTCCCTTCTTTGTGTGTGTCTTTAATCATCTTGACTAGTGGAAGCACCACATAAATCACGTGAGGGCTCTGGCAGTTCGGAAATCAGTGTCCACCTTGATCTTTGAATATGGCTTCAATTTCGTTGTTGAATGGATTCTCCTTGCCAAGCACTTGAGGCCACTCATGTAGCACCCTCTGCCAGGTAATGCCTGTTCCAAGGGCTGCAGCAATCTGCAAATCACAAATGCTATCAATTTCTTGTGCCTCTGTAATACAGTGATTTCATGCCAGACCTTAGAAGACCCCAACATAAGGCAGACTGTCAAGTATAATAATGTAAGGGACTGTAACCTCTAACCAAAGGAAATACCCCATTCCAGCTTCTTGAGCAGGGCAAAATCCTTCTGAACAGTAAAAAAATATATCTGCAACTCCCTGACCTGTCATTTGTCTAATAATGATAGTCTGTCTCCAAACACTTTTAGATGTCTATGGTTTCTAGTCCATAAACTACTATATAAAAGCCCTGAAGTCTGATTTTTATTTTTTTTTTCTCCTGTGACATTTTGAAAGTATGTCAAAAGCATTGCCTGGGTTTAATGCATAAAACTTTTGCAAGTCCAAAGTAATTCATGCTCCCAAATGCCTTTGGTACTTCTAATAAATGTTCTCTGTGCTCTCCTGGGAAAAAAAACAGAGGTGTTGAGGAAAAAGAGGCCAAATTATTTATAGTTTCATAACTAACTGTGTCTGATGCTCTGAGTTTGTACCTGCCTACTGGGTTGTCTTCAGAGGTTTTTCCCATGAGACCCACAGAAACGGAAGAATCGTTTTTCTCCTCAGTCTCCCTCCAGCATTCACAGAGGTTTTTGCCCTAGAAGTTATGTACCAAAGAGAAATTTTATCTGCTATACTGCCAAGGTGAAAAACATCAGTGGCAGCAGAAAGGGACAGAGAGAAAAGCCTGGGGCTCCCTTATCCGAGTTTGTACACTCTTCTAAGGTATTTTTATTTTACTCCTGACCTGCAGCAATATTTGGTCTATATGGGAACTTTTTTTTCACCCCAAACTTTTCAATGCACTGATATTGATTACAGTTGTGAGGTTTACATAAGGCCTCTTTTTTTTTTTTTTTTTTTGAGGGCCAAGGTGGATTTATGAAATCAAACTATTTGAGTACTGTTGTTTTGGAGTCTGGAAGATACTGGAGTCTATGGGGAATTTTTATATGCTGCTTTTTAAATCCCGTGCTTTAAAAGAAGCTCTAATGATGAGCTGGAAGACAAAAATCTTTTCTTTAAAGGCTCATGTACAAAGAGTAACTTTTGTGGGGTGGAGGCTCTTAGACTCTGGTTGCTCAAAGTCTTGTTAAACTAATGAAGGGATTGGGGCAGGGAAGATGGATAGTGGAGATTTCTTCATTTGAGGGTTTTCTTCTGGTTGCAGTTTCTATTCTGACCAAACATTATTCTGGGACACCCTATGGCAGCCAGGGGGCTGAGACCCATCCCTGTCAGAGTGGTCCATTCTGGCATGGTAGTCACCAAACCTCCTTCACAAATTTCCCTAAGCCTTCCATTTTTTTATTTTTTTTTTTTTAGGGGTAGGTAGGGCTAGTTAATTGACTCATTGAGTGGGTGGTTTAAAAAACCCTACTGTCTTTGCATGGTACACCCTTTGTAAAGGTATCATTGGAGGTATGTTCTTACAGTGTTCAGACTAATGCTGAACTAATTTAAGATACATGCCTCAAATTTAAGGTATATGTGCTTAGACTGCCTGAACTGAATCAGGTTCTATGCACAGATAATTTCTTGATGTCTCGATGATTTCAATAATTAATTCTGGATGAGTAGTTTAGCACTCACACTTTAGTAGTTTAGAGAAGGGTTTTGTGACTCTGGAAATTGCTTTCTTACAGGTCTTTTTTAAATTTCAAAGTTCTTGTACTTTAAGATGTGGTATAATTTTTATAAGCTTTGCAATTACTTTTCTTGTTGTGAAGATGACAATCCCCAAGCAAGTTTTTAAAAGGAAGAATTATCCATTCCTCACAGAGCTTTGGGTGACTGCAACTGGGAGGTAGCTGTGGTTTTTCAGCAGCTTCTGTCTATCTGTTTTCCCCTTCTGCACCAAACAGGTGATAGGCATGATTCTCAGCAAGTGTAAACACCCAACTCATCTGATATGTGTCACTTCAGCTCTTCCTCTCTATTTCTGGCTGGAATGTGCTTTGCTATGTCTTAAGGAAGGAAAAGGGAAAAGCTAATCACACTCAAGCTGTGCTTTCCTGCATGTACATATACATTAAGAATCTTCCAAGTGTCTCAGGTTCCAGCTTGTGATGCTCAGGGCTTTCACATTCTCCCTGAAAACATCATAAAAACAAGAAATGAAGCGGTTTATACAGGATCCTGTTGAAATGCATGGCCCTGTCATCCAAACAAAGCAATCGACTATTCCAGAGGGAAGTGGTGTCCTTGAAGCCATCTGGCATTAACAAGGATCTGCCAGTGAAATTTTGTAGTAAGGAGGAGATGCTGAAGAAAATCCCTGGGCTCCCTCTATAGTCACTGGGAAAAAAAAGTCAGATTTTCTTCCAAGGACAACCAAGCCGGACTTTGGGCAATGGTGTCTCAAAAACAGCTTTAGAGGGAACTTGGGAGGACTGAATGAATCACTTTGCTTTTAGGTATTAAAAGTAAATAGTGTGAATTTCCTTCACCTCCAACCTGAGCTGTGTATTTTGGAAAAAAATTTATGGAGGCAAATCTTAGCTTTGAAACTTTACTGGAATGCAGTTATGCCAATTATGAGTGCTTTGTTTGCTCCCTCCTGTTTTGCAACTTAAAAAAAGTATCTAGGAAAACCCTTTTCCCACAAGAAATTTATAGGAAGGGAATGTGGTTCTAGGTCTAGCTCAACAAATCAGTACTTGGTGTTTATCCCATCTTTCATGATTTTTTCATGTAAAATATTGCCTGGAGTGGGCTAGTTTTTCCTGCCTGAGTGCCTAATGTAGCCTTTCTCCAATGCATGAAAAACTGCACTAGCTCTGATGGGACAGGGCAAGTGTGGCCTTTTTTCTCATCGTATTTTCCTTTCCCTTGCAAGGTATGCAAGCTTTAGTTAGAAAGGTTAAATTCCCTCCCACATCCCTCCAGAATATCTGGACCTCTGGACTCCTGAATATACATGTTGACACCTGCTTCTGCCATGTTTATACCAGCAGACTCCCTTTTTTTTTTTTTTTTTTTTTTTTTTTTTTTAAATTAGAGACACAGTGGACAAACAGCAGGTGAAATTCAGGGGCTGACATAACTTTAAATAAAACTTGTATGAGGAGGGAATTAATTGTTTATCATCGTAAGAGTACTCAAAAATAGCAGTCTCTACTTACACTTCCCCTTCTATTTATTAAGAGAGTTACTATTTTGGGGCAGAGTCTCAGTCCAATTAGTAGTATGTTGATAACAGACTTCTCTATGCCAACAGGAAAAGAAAAATGGATTTACAGTGGTGGATGTTTGGATAAGGCTAATGGATAAATCCTAGGAGGACAGTAACTCACTTGAAGTGAGGCATATCTACAGCTGGCACCTTGACTGTAAGGGAAAATGTACCTATAAAGCATTAATGTCATCCTAACAGCAGGAGGGAGAGATCATAACCACTGCAGGATGCCAGGTCCAGAGACAGTGAAATATGGCAGTGCTTGACTGCATCCTGTAGCTCAGCACTCTGGGGGCTGCAAGCATGTTTGCAGCTGCCCTTCAATGTCCTTTTTTAATTTTCTTGTGGCTTAGGAAGGATCCTGTTAAGATGAATATTTGCTGCCTTCAGCTCTGTGCTACCTTGCAGCTGCTGGTGGGATGCAGGATGTGGGCAGGAGGCTGGATGAAAAGCTGTGATATGACAAGCCTGGCTCCCACTGTGGCCTGGTGCTGTGGGCTATAAGAAACCTCAGGCTAGCCTTAGGCCAGGGAAAGAGAGGAAAATAATGCAAAGAAAATAATGCAAAAGTTTCCATTGCACTCCAGACTTCATACTGCAGTTTGCCCAGATGGCAGGGTTTGGAATGGAGTTTGTTTCATCACTGTTTTCACTCATTTAATTTGCCAGGTTTTCACTAATTGCTTCCTTGCAAAAGATCTGCAGCAAAAAACCAAGGCACACTTTCTCCACAACCCCAGGCTGTGAGTTCATACTTTTATGCAGGTGTCTCCTGGTACTTGTGTCAGACAGGAAGGAATTTCTTCCATGTAGGAGTTCATCTTCAAGCAGGAGAATATTGTAATTTGGCAAACAAGGCACTGTACAGCTCCGAGTGCCTAACATGGGTGTAAAAGACTGCACCTAAAGCATCTATTTTGCCTTTGCACTTCCCCCTGCAGGTCTCCTCTAGCTTAACTGACAGAACAGTCAGTGGAGAAGCTGCTGAAATGCTGCAATCCATCAGTGCTTCTAACTCACTCCCCTTGAAGTGCTTCTCCACTGACTGCTGATTGCTGACTGACTGATCTTTCCCAGCATGGAAAGCAGCATCACATTGGGTCATATGAAGTTGGGATTGTTGAAGTCAACACATACATAAACTCATAAAACTCATACATGGCCCATAAAATTCCCCCATGATTTTGAGCAGGGGAGCTACCAAGTGGCACTGCCAGTGGCTGGGCAGTGTCATGGGGTTTGTTTGCAAAGGAGACCTACTGCTGTCATGTGTTAGAAACACATGTTAGAAAACCTACAGATAGTGTGTAGAAAACAAACTGGCTTTCTTTGCAGCTGACTGCAGAACATGATCTTTCCATGTGTTTTATGGGGTTGGAAAAATAATTTGAAGTGAGCATGGTGGGCACCAGGCAACCTCACGCTAGATTATCAACCCCAAGCAAGAATTTACAGTGGAGCAGCTGCTTCTCCTTCCTTTTTGTTTATTTCTGTAATAAACTGACTGTAAACCTTCTCCTGCCACCTGTCCTGGAAGGCCAAGCGAGCATAAGCAATTTAAATGTATAACTTCAAAAAGAATCATTGTTCCAGACTGTGACAGACAAACCTTCAGCCTCGGAGGCTGCAGGGCAGGGACAGGGCTGGAGGGGGCTTGTCTGGTTTCTGCAGTGCTGCCTTAATGTCCTGATCCTGCAAAACTCCTATGGGTGTTTAGGCAGGCAGCTGGCCACCCTATGTGGCAAGGATCAGTTTTTGTGCACTAAGACCTGTTTGGCCACAATACTGATCAGTGAGGGAAAGAGGTAGAAGACCTTGCAGTCAAGAGTCAGAGCAGAGTGCAGCCATCAGAAGTGGAGATACCAGATTTATGGCTACAGCTGTCATTTAGGTTGGCCAAAGAAGGAACCCTGGCTTGTATCAGCAATAGTGTGGCCAGCAAGGCTAGGGCAGTGATTGTCTTCCTGTACTCAGCATTCATGAGGCTGCATGTCAAATCCAGTGGTCAGTTTTGGGCCCCTCTCAGCAAGAAAGACACTGAGGTGCTGGAGCTTGTCCAGAGAAGAGCAACAGAGCTGGGGAAGGGTTTGTAGCACAAGACTTATAGAGGAGCAGCTGAGGGAATAGAAGTTTTTTAGCCCAGAGGGAAGGAGAGGTTGTGATTAAGTGGGGGTTGGTTTATTCTCCCATGAAACAATTAATTTGACATAAGGAAATTGCCTCAAACTGCACTGTAGAGGGGTTAGATTGGATATTAGAAAAAAATATTTCAGGGAAAGGGTTGCCAAGCATTGGAACAGGCTGCCAAGGGACGTGGGTGCATTACTATCCCTGGAGGTATTTAACATGTGCTGCTTTGGGCCAGGGTTTACTAGTGGACCTGGCAGTGTTAGGTTAATGGTTGACCTTCATGATCTTAGAGGTCTTTCCAACCTAAATTATTCTATGACTCTCTCTCTCCTTTAAAATAGACAGATTCCCCAAACCTGCAACCCAGTGGCATGCAAGCTGGATGCCTGGGGCAGCAATAGGCACCAGAATCCCACATTCTCCCGCATCCCACATGCTTCCACGTCCCATCTGCTCCCACCCATCTTCTGGGGCCGGGTTTTTACCTGGCTGGGGTGGAAGCCATCAACTGATTCGATCAGCTGCCAGGGCTCACCTCCCATCTTGCGCCACTCCTCGGCCACTGCAAATGGCACAAGCCAGAGGCGTTTATCAGTGAGCATGGAGACGCCTGCCCAGAGATGTACCCCCTCCTCCTCAAAGCACTGCTGGTATTTTTAAGCACACGACAGCTCTGTGTGAAGATTATGATAATTCACATAAAGTTCAGAGCCAATGTCAGAGCCAGTGTACAATCCCCTCTCCTTGGGGCAGTATTTAAGCCTTTTTTTTTTCCTCTGTGATAGTTATGCAAGCAAGCACTTTGAACATAAATGATCCTAAAACAATTCAATTTCCCTCCCAACTAAGATGGATGCTGTAGCAAGTAAAGCTGTAAATTATTTAATACTGATTTAGTACTTTTGCATTTCCTGTCTTAGTTGCATCTTCAGCAGTGCAAAAGAAAAAAATAGAGATAAAGAAAACAGCATTTTTTGGAGAAAGAAATGGTAGCAGAATATTCACATAGGCTGAAGTCTGCATGAGCAGACTCTCATTTCTGGTTACTTATCTTCCAAGTGGTCTTTTTCAACTCCAACAAAATAATCTTTTGAATTACATAAACATGACTTTTAATGCAAATGATGCTGTGCTGTAAGCCCTGGAGCCATTAGAGAAGTAAAAAGCTTTCTGTCTTCAAAAGGGCTGCAGAGTGATCAAACATGAGATAGGCATTTACAGACTCTAAATTCAATAATTCCTTTCATAATGACAGATTAAGAATTCTTAATAGCATTATGCAAGCATCATGTCAGGAGGAAAATGTTCTCCATTCAAGCACCACAGCTTGATCTGGGCTTACCACTGGTTTTTGGACCCTGGCTATTGTGTCAAAAAGTGATGTCTGGGTCCCCATCCTAACTCTGTTTCACAGAGAGGTGATATTCCTGCTTTGACTACAGAAACCCACTTGTGATGCTTCAGGCAGTGCCCAAAGTAACCTGTTTCAAGACATGGGGCTTGTAGGTTTGTTTCAAATTTACAGTATGTTGGGCATAACACATATTTACCTTAGATTACACCATGCAATGCACATATAGATGCAGAGTGAATTTACCTAAACCCTTGTATATGATATTGTACGTGGAGTACAAGGTGTTTTACTTTGTAGACAGACTACTCTTCCAGTGCCAGAAATAGAAGAGGAGGAAGTAAGATACATAAAATTTGTATCAAGACAGGTCAATTTACACTACGATACCTGACCTCCAAAAATCCTAGAGCAGTCGAGCAAACACCCACCAGCTGAGTATGTCCAGAGTTTGTCTTAGGAATGCCTGTTGTCTTGGCTGGACTAGACTGGAGCTTGCACTCATCCATACCAAGGAAAAGGCATAACAAGCAATACCTGTCCCCCTCTTTATCGTACTGCTTCATAAAGGAACCACTAATTTCTTCAGTCAAGGTTAACATGTGAGCTTGAGTGTCCATCTAAATTTACTCAAATTTTACTCAGAGAAACCTGGGAGCTGCTATGTACATATATATGCCCCGGCCTGCCTGCAATCAAAGTCTTCAGTGTATAACCACTGCTAAATATTTGATGTCTGAAGAGTTTAGGGGAGGAATTGCCACTTGCTTCAGAAGGAAACCAGAAAAGTAGGTCAGCAGCCTTAGGTGGCTTTTGAGCACATTTGTGATCTGAGAGCTTTCCTGATGGCAAGCTCGAATCCTTGGCTCCAGGGCTGCATGAAATTTTGCAATGTGTCTTTCAAAGCTCATGTTTGTATATGCATGTGTGATTTTGTTTACTTCATTCATTTAATGTGATGTAATCAAGAACAGTAAATTATATTAAGATGTTTCCTTTTGTGAAAGCAAATAAATTAACTCAAGTTAGTAATTTAACTTATTAAAGTAATTTGCCTACCCAGCAGGCAGTTTATTCCAAATCCTAATGACTTGTTAAATATTAAGTAGCTGAGGCAAAATCTTCCAGGAGACTTAGACACCCTTGGAACTCTGTGCTACGAGAATGAACGAGAAGCCCACTTCTCTGACAGAAGCTTTTGGACAGAAACACTGCCTCTCCCATCCTCACTTCTTTACCTCCTCCTCTTCCATATGGTCTTCATGAGATCCAGAACCAACTTCCTGAATTGGGTCATATAGGATAAAATAAGTTTCTGAATTTTGATAGGATTTGGCTGCAAAAGTAGATTTTAAAAAATGTTAGGTGCCATGGCAGCTTCGAACTTTCAAAAACAGCCAAGCACTAATGGAGAGAAGCATTAGAGAAGTACACTTTAAAGTACTGACAGGGTGCTTCTGTCCCTTTGTGGCTTTGGATTTAGATGTCTGCATAGTGGGATTTAAAACAAAGTCCCCAGACAAAATTTTTCAATAAGGACCACATGGAACTGCCTCTCTATGTGAATATAACAACAAGAAAATGCAGATCAAGCTTTTTTCCCTAATTATTATACACTATTTTTTAAATTAAAACATTCAGGCTATCTGGGAGAGGCCCCCAAGGTGGTGAGGGCTGGAGCTCTTGCCACATGAACAGCAAAGGCTGAGGGACAAGGATGGTCCATTCTGGGGAAGAGCCTGTTGGAAGACAATGAGGATGGGGCCAGTCTCTTCACAGCAGTGCACACTGGGAGAAGGAGAGATGAGTTGTAACATGGGAGGTTCAGGCTGGATATAGAAATGAAAAGCTGTTTTCCTACTTTCCCATTACTGTCTAACTACTTGAAATATGTTGTCCAACTTAATCCCTCATGTCATGCTGATCCATTTTTAAAGAATAGCTTCTCCTTGTGATATATCCAAGCTCATGCTGGGTGTTGCCTCAAGTTGGACCCCTGTGCATCTTGCAAGGCAAGCAGAGCTGAGAGGGATTCAGGGACAGGTGTTGGTCCTCAGCCCCACAAGGACACTGTCTGCTCATGCTCATATGTAACAACAGAAGTTTCCTGGATGTTTTATTTCTAAGTGTCAGTTACAGAAGAAAGTGATTTAGGTAATGCACTTACTTAAGAAGGACAAGTTTTGTAAGCTCTTCAAGTCAAAAGTTACGCTAGTATGTAGGTGTTTAAAGTAACATAGGAAAGATGCCAGTTATTCCTAGGAGAGGTGCTTCTACTTTTGGGAACAGTGGGCTGTGTTACTGAGGCAGGAAAATGGCTGATGAAAAGATCTCCTTCCCAAGACACTGGTTAGCCCAGAAGAGGCAGCATGAAGCCCAGTCAGTGATGAAGTAAACTACATCTCATGAAGACCACTTTGACTACTGCAGGTGTGTATCTCCAGCCTAGATTACCTGCTATAAAAGCAATGTTCAAAAATAAAACCAAACCTTAAGGACCAATATGGTTTAAGATTTCTTTTTTTTCTTCATCAGCCTGAGAAGCTGCAGTGGACAAGCAGAAGGCCTGATCAGAGGCATGTCTGTTGTTCTTGTCACCTTGCTACCCAAGAGAAAGTGGCCATTGTGCTGTGCATCACTGGGGTTGTGGATGCTGGCAGCTGGGACTAGTGGGGAGGTGGTGGTTCCCAAGGTGGTGGTAGGATCTTGTCTCAGGAAAGGTGCCTGGTTACCCCAACCATGGAAGCCAGGAGAAGCTGGCATTAAGGATACCTCCTTGGCCACAGCCCCGACAGCAGGGTCACCTAGGCTGGCTGACCATACTTCTCCTGGTACAGAACCAAAATATGAGGAGCATATCAGCCGGCCAGAACTTGAGTAAATGCTTTGTGAGAAGGACAGGGTAAAAAACAACTTACTTTGTCTCAGTGGGAAATCCATGTAGAAAATATCAAAGTTGGCATATTTCTCAGATCTTGCTATTTCTTTCAGGACATTGGAAAGTTGTAATGCTCGCTGCAAAAATCAAATTATTTTATGACTGTTCATTGATATTCATGTTGCTTTGCAAGGATTCAGCTTTTTTCACTGGTGAGCAGGCAGGGATTTGAAAGCTAATGTTGCCCTTTCAGCTGGGGGACTGGAGGTGAAATGGGGCTCTTCATAAGAACATGGACTTGCATGAGCACCACCAACCATTGGGGTACCCAGTTCATCCTCTCAGGCTGCACTGAGGCTGCAGCTGACTTTATAAGTTTATTACAGCATATGCTTATTTCACTGGAGACTTCTTTTAGTAGTGTCCCTACACTTATATAAATAAGTTTCTCACTTTTGGAGCTCTTTCTTAAAGAAACTCAAAATTTCTACGAGAGAAATGTCCTTTTTTCTTATTATCATTGCCACTGCTAAGTTTGGAGTGATAATGCTTATCTATGCAGACCAAATTCTACTCTTACTTTCAGAAGAGTAAATTACTACCATTGAGCATCTGCCTAACTGATATATCCAGTGTAATATCTGCAGCCATAACAGAGATTGGGATCTCCTAAATATTTAAATTGTGCAGTTTGGATAATAACATGGACAATTAGTTTCAGACAGGGGCTCAGAATGATTAGTTCATACCCTGCAGACATATGTATTGTTCATGGACAGAAGTTACTTGTACTCTATGTTCTGTATTGTTGGTATGAATATATATAAACTGCAATCCTACAAAGGTTTAGGAATTTGCTTAATGGCCTTCTCCAAAGTTAAGAGGGACAGGGCATAAAATGAAATACGAATGTAAGCTTTGATGAAATTAAGGTCATATTTTGTTGTTTAGTGAATACAAACATTAATACAACCATACACAGAGATGACACCTTTGCAAATATTTTTTACTGGCTCCTTTTACATGGCTGCAGGGGATTGCTGGGATTAAAAATCAGCTTGTACCATACGAAAATAAGTGGCTAATATTATGTGTCATTCACTTCTACAGCCAGATTTTTAGGTGAGTTTTAAGACATCTCTTTTCTGTCTGTTCCCATTCCTGCAGTGAATCTGGATGCTCCCTGGTTATACCATCTGGTGATTAAATCCACAAAAATGTGTCTGAGGAAGATTAGCACAAATCCCAAATGAAAACAGGATAATGCTCTTGCTCTCAGGACCTGATCCCACAGCCAGAAAATCTATGTAGCTGGCTTGTCATACCAACAACTCACTTGATTCAAAAGCCTTTCCTTTCTTATCAGGCACATTTTCTTATATAAGAACATGAATCTGAACAGTTTTGTCTAGGGGAGATCACTTTTCTTGAGCATAAATTTGGGTAGCTGAAAGGTTGTAACAGTAATACCTTTACAAATCCCTTAACTTGAGCATGCTGCCTCCCAGAGCCTGAGAGACATTTGAAAGAATAAGCGTGGATGTTTCCACAACTTCTCCTTGCCTTTGGAAGAAAAAATTGTTCTGACGTCTTGCCTTTGAGGCAATTTGGCTTCTCTCCTTAGACACAGGGCAGAGTGTCTGAGCACTGGGGTGATCGCATTGCAGTCCCATTGAGACTTACCTCTGAGGTCAGATTCCTAAGGGTCTCATTGGGTGTCAGCCAGCCGCTGCAGGGGCTCACCTGGACAGGCATGAGGAGAGGACCTTTAGCTGAGGACCAAGATGAAAGGGGGGCTTCTAAGCTACACCTGCAGACCATACCTGGAGGCAGTCGAGGAAAGAGTAGAGTTGACTGTATGTGACATCCTTGTTGAGTTGTCCTGCAAAACACAGAGCCAAATATCATGTGCCCCATGGCCAAACATGACCTCATTCTGCACGTCTGTGCATTCCCATGCCTTATACCCCTGGGTGGGAATAGGCACCCCAAGAGCCCCCACCATACCTCCTACCCCCAGGGTACCCTCCCACCACCAGAGCTGGGGTGTAATAGAGGTGGCAGCATCAAGACATCCTTCCTGCTAAGATGCCCATGTCCCCACAGTGCAAAAAGCCCCACACCTGCTTCTCCCACATCCCTCTCCTGCCTTTCATAGGTGATTTATCTCACATGTGGTGTTAGTCATCATAGCCTATGCCAGCCTCCTAAGTGCATGACTGATATTTTCCCATTAACCTGTTTCTCACCTGCCAAAGAAATGAAGGGTTTACAAAGCTGAAGAGTGCCTGTATATACTCTGAATTTCACGTTTACTTTGCAGAGTTTGGCCTTAAAAGGGATAAACAATTTTGCCGTCATGGAGGGAAGTGGATATGCTTCTGCGGGTGAGGAAATTCAGGCACCAAGTCAAATATATAGCTAACTTTCCCTAAAATTCACTGTGCTATGCAGTAGCCTGGTTTGCCGAGAAAATTATCAATTTTCTCAATCTTTTTGCTTCTCTGGTAACTTCAACTAAGATGAGAATTAAATGGCCACATTTTTTTGTATTAGTTGTATTATTGTTTGCAATATACTGATCATGCCATTAAATACTTTTGCAGTACCAAAATACAACTTTCTTCTTGTTGTTTTTAGGAGCTGCACAGCATAACCTCTCCCAAGTGAAATGAGCTTCTGAGGTTGTTTTGCAGTGGCTCCCTGATACAGATGTGTTTCCTGCCTTTCACACAGCTGTCCAGCAGCAGTTTCAGCTGCCCAGGAAGCAAAAGGTGAGGATTTCAAAGATCTAGGAACAGTTCTGGCTATTTGGATGTTCCAGATACATGTAGCTAGAAGCATCAGGCCCTGGGATGGGCTGTTGTGGGGACCAGGGATCTGGCAGAAAGACAGACTGATGTCTGGTCACGGCTGACTGGCAGTCAAATGGGGAAAACTGCTCACAGCCTGTTGATAGATGTGCCAGAAGGGATCCCTTGATGCAAAACATGCTGCTTAGGATTAATTGTGTCCCTCCAAGGCAAATCAGCCCCTATGAAAATTTTCCAACTGATCCTATAGTTAATCACTCCTGATTTGGCTATGTGTTATCTGTGATAATTAGATACCTAGCTAGTTAGAGGAATTGTCACTGTGATAAACATGGAGTCAAGGGACTGTGACCAAAAATTAATTATGACAGGTTTCCCCTGCCCTGAAAGGGGTAAGATTTTTCTCTCTTTTTCTTTTTATTTTTCCCCATCGGTACTAGTATAATGGTTATGGGAGAAAAATGTAGTAATAGAAATGGGAAAGATTTCTTTCCCATTGGTGATTACTAGGGAACCTTGGAGAAACCACAGCACAGCTGCAAGCTGTGTTACCCAGTGGTTGCCAAAATCATCTGAAGTTGTAATCTACCATTTTAATGATGTGATTAACTTCTCTCTCTTTTTGCTGGTGAGAACTATTATGACAACAACTTCCTGCTTGTCAGATGCAAAAAAGGTTCTTTTACTCAAATACAAGTAAACACATGCTTTTGGTCTAGAAGGCCAAGGAGTGAGTGGTCTGTTAATGGTCAGAGGTAATGTGTCATTCACATCCCTAGATAACAGGCTCCTAAAGACAGCCTCTAAATCTCTGAAAGAAATGCCCCAAAGCACTCTGAGAAAATGTCCCAAAATATGCCTGCACAGTAGTGTAGGAGGTGCCAGGCACCCCGCACTGGCGGAAAAATTATTTCTGTAATATAAAAAAAAGTCTTTTGCAACCCTCTGAATTAATCTTCTCTCTTGGTCCATATCCAGTTTTACCAGAACATCCACCAGTCAGTAAGTGCAACCAAAATATCCATCTCCACCTGTAACAACAATCAGGATGAAGTGCAGGCATGCCGGCCACAATTTTGGGCCAAGACTGGAATAGAACAGCTTGTTTACACCACCACAACATATGTTGAGCTTGGTTTGCAGCTGGGTGGGTATGGCTGGTGGGGTATCAGGCAGAGAATACAGTTCTAACCTGTCCTGCACTGGGGATGGTAAGAGCTGTCGTTCCTACTTCTGTGGCAGAGCCAATATCTGCCTTGTATTTCTCATATCTCCTCCACTCTGTCAGGTTTGCTTGAGGTCATCAATAGATTCATAGATTTTTTAGGGAGAGAAGGTGACATGAATGGGCAGATAACCAGGAGGGACCCCACAACACCTCAGATTTACCTAGAGGATGGTATCTGTCATGCAGGTTATCCCAGAGGAAGCGACCATCCACCAAGCCTGTTAAAATCACATGGCTGCCATTTGGAAGATGGGCATCCAGATAACGCAGAGCTTGCACCACATTGGAGAGCATTTCTTTGGGTGTGGTCATGTGGGCCAGTGTGTCACGTTCCCTAAAGAAGAGGATGCCAATAGGACCCTGTATCAGGAACACTGTGTCCCCAAAAGGGCACCCCAAACTGTAATTTTGTCTCTTTGCTGTTCTTCCACATTAAGTCAGCTGAATAAAACATTAGAAAAATGCTGTGATATCTCTCACTTGTCATTACCAAAATCAGACATGATATAAAATCCTCCCTCCCTCAGTTTGTTGCCAAAAACAGACAAACAAATCCCTTTCTCTATAGAGTGGACTCCTGTTATGGGTTAACCCCAGTGTGCAGCTAAGCCTCACATAGCTGCTCACCTGCTTTCCCTCCTCCCCTTCCTCCCCAGTGAGATGGGAAGAGAGGAGAGTAAAAGCAAGAAAACTTGGGGGTCAAGGTAAAAATCCAAACCAAAGCAGTTATTGTTCAATAAGTGAGGAAGAAGTAGAAGAAGAGAGAAAGCAAGCAAATAAGCAATGCAAAACCTATCCCACATCATGACTGGATGAAAGTTGGACTTCTTTCCCCATGGGTTCCTCTGCATATCTTCATACATACCTTCAACATGCTCTTTGATTATGCAGGGTAGGAATATCTAAGGTAGCTTTGACTCTCACATGTCCTACACCTCTTACTACAGCTCTCCAGGAGGGCAGGAGAGGGGTCTGGACAAATGTGTGAACCTGGAGAGAGGTGATACCTAAGATTAAAATAGTCCATTGGGGTACAGAGCTGTGTCAGTGTTCCACATGGACTGAATGCCCATATTTTATGACTCATTGTCAGTCATGAACCTCTTCAAGCCAGATTCTCCAGCTCAGGTTTATCCTTCCCCTCTTGTGTTTAGCTGTAAATGCTGCAGGATGTGTGGGGAAATTAAATCCTAACATTGAAATACATTTCAATTTATATAAGAAAAGCAAACAAGCAGAACCACTCCAGGCTGCCTGGAGAACACTGCTCTAGTTATGTTATTATAGCAATCACTTTATTACAGAAAAAGTGTGCACGCACTCTCCCACCTGAGAGCTATTGCTGTGCTCTCACGGTGCACATGTTAAAACGGGGCTGACAGCAAGGGGGAACACAGTCCTGAGAAGGCTGTCCCATCCCATCAAGAGAGGAGTCATCCACTGTGCGAAGCAGGGTCTTGTGACAGTTTTCATTCTGTCTTGGTGGTATGGCTCAGCTGACCAAGGTGTTGAGAGGGAAGGGTCAAGAAGAAAGACAGGTAATGTCCTTCCAAGCAAGAAGTTTGTACTAATGACCACCCTCATTGTTTTAGTGGTTCCAACATTTTATCCTCTTACTTGTGCTCTTCACTTGTAGAAAAGCAATCACCTTAGCAGCCAGAAGGCTCCATCTGGCCTCCATCAGGTTCTTTCCTTAGGAAAGATCTTTCAACTCTTTCTTGACTTCCCAGAGGTAAGAGAAAGGCAAATTTGATGGTTGCAGTGCTGAGCAAGCTGCTGGTGAATTAGGTCAGATTTCTTGTCAGTGAACACCATAGAAGCAGGAGCTTTCCAAGCCATTGTTGTTCTGTCTCAAGGAATTCAAAGTTTGGATTCAGAGTGGGGGAGTGGGTACTGAGTCCAGTGTGGGAGAACCATGTTCTCTTAGAATTCTTCAGTGAGCTGCATTTTGCACACAAAATAATAATTGTGTGAGTTTCCTGGGCCCAGAAATTTATCTTGCGCTGCTGAAGTGTTTGAGACTTTCTAGCAGGGAAAACTGAAAAACAGCATTAGGATTCAGGTTTATCCTTGTGACAGCCACCAAATCAAGCTACTTTTGAAATAAGACTGTGGATTTGCTCTGAAATGACTTCATTTCACCTACAGGTGATGCAGCACTTGATTTCAAAATATTGGTTTGATGCAAGGCCTCTACCACAAGTAAACATGTCAGTATAAGCCAAAATTAATATGAAATTCACAAATCCAACTTCTCTTCTCATATGGTGTTGAAGTCATGCAGATACGTCAGTGTATTTCTTCACATTTCCTTTCTGTGCCAGGCTATGAAAATAAATCCAAATGAGAAGAAAACAACCTTATAGGCACATTCAATTTTGGCTCTGCCATAAGGACTCCAAGGTGCCTGGGTGAGCACCAGGGCTCATTGTGATACCCTCACCTCATTCCTCTGGGCTCACTGCACAGGGCTAGTAAGCCCAGAAAATGAGGGCTAGAGGTGTTGTCTGCCCAAACACTACTTTTAGGGCTGGAGGGGTGCATCAGCTCTTTGGTGCTGATAGCCATACAATAAAGAGGCATTATGCTCTTGCTGGCACTGGTGTCACTTTGTACAAGGTCCTTTCAGATGGATTGCTGCTCACCCTGCTTTGCTGCTACCACCTTATTGTTTGTTGCAGATGCCATAAGTGCAGATCTGTGCATTTAAACAGGAGAGGCTGGAGAAATTGTGGCATACCTGTAATGCAACTAATATTTGCAGTAAATGTACAGCATTTGAGACTTATGGTGCTCATTATTTTCTTGTCTGATTTTTTTTTCCAAGGTCTCTGTATCCCATATTTACACCTCAGTGGGCTGAGAGATACCATTGATATCTGTCTATTTTTCTAACCCCCCTGTTTGGACACCACTGTGTGGAGACTACTGGAAATGTGCAACAGAGGCTGCTAATTTCATTATCTTTTCCCTCTACAAACATTACTCCTTGCCTCACTCTTTGCATGGGATTAAATACCTGCATTTTAACAATGCTTTGGGAAGAGCTGTGTCTCCAGTATGCTCAATACACTGCCCTCTTTTGAAGCCAAAATACAAAATAAGGCCAGGAAAGTCATATTACTGCAGGTAAGAGCTGTGGTTGAAGAGGTTTTTATTTGCCAAGCCCTAAGTTTGAAGTCAAGCCCATCAGATGCTCTGCATCCTCTGTAACCTCTATAGGTAATCAGAGACAGGGCAACTACACAGTAACTGGACACTGAAAAAAAATCTCTTTCCACTGTCCATCCCCCTCAATGGAAACAGCACAGTGATACAGAAGCTGTGTAATCTTTCCTTGCAGGAGTCACAGGGATCACTGCAGCCTGATAGCCTCTTTTGATGCTGTGATGTAGAGATGTTTTAGAAGAAAACAGACAGAAAACAGCAGTGAAAAGTTGAGCAGACAAAAGTGTCTCTGCCAGATGGTGAATGCTGGGATAAAAAGACATCAGAGTTTCAAGCAACCATTAAATACTGTTCTGGAAGGTTTTGGAATATACTGGGTGAGGCAAGGTCAAAGTGGTTTAGATTTCTGGAAAATTTCTTTTTACTTCAGACGATTAGAAAGCAGTGTTAGAGACAGTGTAAGCAAAAAGAATAGCTTGCAGAATAAGAAATAAAATAAAGAAAAAAAGAGGTGCTTTTAGCAAAGGCAGTGACACAGCAGAATTGAAATAGGTGCCCAATAGAGCTTGGGCCAAGCCTGTGAGAAAACACCTTGAAAGTCTCCATGGCAGGAGCCATGACTTCAGCAAAGGTGGATATTATTTTTCTCTTTTTTTTGTTATTGTTGTTGTTTTTGTTGTGGAGAGGGAAGTAGGGGCTTTATCATGCTGGCAAGGGATGCAATGATACCTCCATAAGCTTCCCAGTAACCAGATTCACAGGACAGTCGTGTCAGCAAGTACCAGGAAGCCTGTGACTGCTTTTCCCTCTCAGTCAAAGCATGGTAGCATTGGTTTTGAGGATTTGTACATCTTTCCCCTAACAGGAGCAGGGTCCTGATGGCAGATTTGGCAGTTCTGGGTAGGAGTGCAGAGAGAGCATGAGCACCAGAGGGTGAAAGTTTCATGGGAGGTGATTTCTGTGTGATGCCTGCATATGGCTAGGGTGAGGGTCATGCCAGGAAAGGACCTAAAAGGTGCCTCTGTGGCCCCACTTCTGCAAAAGCTGAGGTCTCCCAGGTTCTGCAGTGTCAAGAAAAGGCCTGCTTGGCCTTTGGACATCCTCATCTGGGGCACAACACCTGGCAAACAAAGTCTCAACCCATGAAACTTTGTTCAACCTGTTTAGTAGTTTTAGGACACCAAACCTTTACCATTTTCATGGCCACATCTGACAGCCTGCATATAGCTCCTACTTTATTATACAATCTGCAGGTAAGACTTTTCAAAACCTTTGGAAGGAAACTTAACTGAGTGTGCAGCATTTATTAGTCAATGTTTTGAAAGTCCCTCTGTAAGTCAGATTGATTTCTTCCACATACAAGAAAAGCTGAAGATTGACCATGGGGAAAATAATGTTGCACTAGCAACAGCGCTCAGACCTCTTGCAAAACCAAAACTGCAGTAAGGATGTGCTGTGCATTGGCCTGGTTGCAAGGTGTTTTCTGCCTTCCCACTACCAGGGGGAAGGGACCTCTTGGTGTCCCTGTGAGCATTGCTATTGGGGAAGACCAGAACTATTTGTTTTGAAAGCTTCAGTTCATTCTCCTGCAGAGCTTATGACGTGAGTAAAGCCAGAAAGACAAAACACCTCATCAGGAGAACAAAGCAAAGAGTGCAGGCAGCAGAGGCAGGGTGAAAACGGACCTCAACAGGGGATTATGTTGTCGTTCCTCAGAAATGATGAACCAGTCATGCTCTCCCTCCTGACAGGAGGCAGCACACTGGGTAAGATGGATATACATGCTTTCAAACACTTCCCCCCTCTCCTGTTGTTACTATTCCTTTCCTCTGCTAAGTTAGAAATAAGTACTTCAGACATACCATTGGTCATTTTATGACTGGCAGGAAGAAAGGAAGAAAAAGAAAGGAAGAAAAAGAAAGAAAGAAAGAAAGAAAGAAAGAAAGAAAGAAAGAAAGAAAGAAAGAAAGAAAGAAAGAAAGAAAGAAAGAAAGAAAGAAAGAAAGAAAGAAAGAAAGAAAGAAAGAAAGAAAGAAAGAAAGAAAGAAAGAAAGAAAGAAAGAGAAAGAAAGAAAGAAAGAAGAAAGAAAGAAAGAAAGAAAGAAAGAAAGAAAGAAAGAAAGAAAGAAAGAAAGAAAGAAAGAAAGAAAGAAAGAAAGAAAGAAAGAAAGAAAGAAAGAAAGAAAGAAAGAAAGAAAGAAAGAAAGAAAGAAAAGACTGGTAGGTGCCTATGACAAATACAGGTAAGGAAACAACAAGTATTTTCAGCAGAAAATTAACAAAGAAGGACCAATAGCAAAGGAAAATGCCATCATGGAGAAGCACAAAGCAGTGAGACATAAATATCCAGGCAGCCAGCACTACTCTAAAGAAGTCAAATTTATGCTGTTATAAATGTTCATTTAGTTTACACCTTACCCATTGCAGACATCATTCCCAATTGTAGCATAGATAACTATGGCTGGATTGTCCAACAGCTGGTTTCTGGCCAAACTAAAAGAGAAATACGGAGCTATATTAACAGGGAAATACACTCTCAGTGTCTGAATCACACACCATGCTTGTGTGAGACCACATTTGGAAGTATCCCGGTTGGATATGGCCAATATCCAAATGACTGTGCCCCTATGTTTGGGAGAGGGGTTTTTATGTGGTGTTGGCTTTTTGGGTTTTGTTTGTTTGTTTGTTTGTTTTGTTGTTTGTTTTGGATTTTTTTGGGTTTTTTTGGTTTGTTTCTTGTTAGGTGGTTGTTTTCTTTTGCTCCAGTTTTATGTTTTAGTAAAGTGACTTAAATGAAGTTTTTTTCACTTCTTCCTTTCACTGCTTATGGACTTGTCTTTTTCACTGTTTTTCCTGCTGGCTTTCTATTTTCTTTGTATTATTCAGAAGTCAAATCAAATAGTTTCACTTTGGGGCAAAGACATGAATCAAGATGGGAATTTTTTAATCATAGATGGGAGAGGAAGACTAGGTTTGGCTGACAACTAAATCTATGTGTAGCATTGAACACAAGATCAAATCAGGATGTGGTTTGAAACTCAGTGCTAGAGGGTAAGGAGTTGTTCCTACATTTTCTGGAGGAGAGAAAAATAAATCCTTTAGGACACAAATTATATCAGTCAAGCAAACTAAATCAAACCCAGCTGACCCACAACCCACCCAAATTAATCTGAAAAGGAGAGTTGCAGCCTCCCACTACCCTGTAGCTACTCAGTTGTATCCATATGGAAATAACAGAGGACCTGCCTATGTCTATCTACATTGCTACACACAGTTAAGGGGACCCAATGCAGAGATTTGTGGAAAGGCTTAGTCTCTTCCCTAAAATCACTGGAAATACTCCATTGGCTTAACAGAGCCAAGTTCAAGGCCCTGGAGATGGTGATATCCACACTTAAACGCAGTTTTCCTTCTGTCTATTAATGTTTATACTAGAGAAGAAACAGCCAGCACTACAGAGCAGACTGGTGAAGGGAAGCTGTGCTTTTTAGAGCACACATATAATCCTCACAGTGGATTGTTTCTGTCAAAGAGGTAGAACTTCATCAGTGTTTCTGTACTTTGAGTTAGCTCTTGAATTCTTGTTAAGCACTCACCTATTTATTAAAGAGAGGATGTTTCCTGAAGAACCACCTGATCACAGATAGGGAGAACATGAGAAATAGAACAACATTGTTATTTTGACAAAAAAAACCCTGAATACAAAACCAAACGTCATTGCGTATTTCCAAGAATGTTGGAGCACTAAAATAGCAACAATTCATCTCTGTAACCTTTTTAGGTGTTGGCACTAAGTAAAGCTGTATCCAGGGACCTGCTGCTTTCTTATTTGAGTCACACACTTCAGCCTGTAGAAAATAAAATACTTTTAAGTGCAGGGTTGTTTAGATCTGGCTTTTTTAAATCCAGGTCTGGCAGCTTCTTCCCATCTGTTGAACATAGTAGTTTCCTGTAAACCAGCCAACCTGACTTGTCAACAGTAAATCTATTTTAATTTTCCCTATAAATTGCAAAGGGAACTGTTCTCATTCTTCTAAGAGAGTAAGTGTGTCACAGCTATACCACATTGGGACTGATTCAGGTCCTAAACATGGGCACCAAGTGCCATTTTTGACATCCCAGAGTATCCATGCCACCTGCAGTAGGGCTGGCATGTACAGCACAAGATGCACTTCTGGAGAAGCAGCTGGAGGTGGGAAAGACACCATAAAGTACATTAAATGGCTGTAGACACCAGTGTTTGGGCTCCTGCACTGTTCTTCCTGCAAGTGTCAGAAAAAGTAGTATTAGGCCAGCTGCACTCCTCACAAGAGGTTCTGCATTTCAATAGCAATTCACCCAAAGGGTTGGATGAAAATCTCTCATCCTTGAGGAAAAGAGCTGGCTACACCTAAATATCTGTGAGCATGCGTAATATTTCATCTATGTTTTGAATGAGAAAAAAGTTCTTATTTAGTAAAGCTTTTATGCATTAAACTTATTAGAAGGTCTTTATAGGCTATGCATATTCATCCCAACCATCTCCAGAACACAAACTCCATCCCCTGCAGTACATGAGGGATAGCAAACAAGGAGACAAAAAAGATTTTATGCTTTGGTCAAGATGAGACTAGGTCTGTGGTTGCAAGAAGCTCACCTCATAGCAACATACAGAAACATAAATTTTAGAGAAGCAGATCCTACAGGTAGTATTTGCTCTTATTTTGCGGTATTTTCACTCTCGCCTCTTTTTTTCATTCCTTCTCCTCTTTTATTATCCTCTTATTGTCAGCTCAACTCTTTCCTGGTCTTTCTCTTTTCTGCATTGTGCTTCTGAAGCTTGCTTTGTCGAGTAAATCCTGTCTTCCCTGCAGCTCTTGAGGGGAAACTTGTGGACAGAACATCATTAAATCCTGCTGGATTGGTATGAGGGAAGAGATCTAAGAGACAAACCCCTAAGATAGCAATATTACATTTTACATTTTAATAGTGATGCCTTTGTTATTATCACTCACAGTGATGTCAGTCCCATATATCAAGGAATCCTTTATGTTTTAAATAATCCAGTTCTTCCAAGCTAAAAATGAATTTATCAATCTGCTACTTCTCTCCTGGGAATTGCTGATCCATTAAAAAATCCAGCCCTTCTATTGAGAAGCTCTTTTCAGCAGGGTAAGAGCCCCACAAAAACCTTAGAAACTATGGCTTGGAACCTAACTACCAATAGATTTTTTTTTGTTTGTTTGTTTGTTTGTGTGTTTTTGTTTAATAGCCCTTCTTTCAGTTAGAGCTGAACACCCCCTGTTTAAGCTATTCTGTCACAAGGCACCCTGGACTGTGGCTGTTGTTTCAGCATAAATAAACTAGTGTGATCTCTAGAAATTAAAATGTATTTACAAAAAAAAAAAAAAGCCATTAGCTGTTCTTGGGTATGTATTACCTATACAAGCATAGGTAGTTATAAGCAGCTCTGTGGAAAGCATTAGCCCAGTTAGAAATCAAAACATCAAGAAAATGAACAGGTTTTTTAGAAAACAGTTTTCATGGGTAAATTCAAGCTTCAAGGAAGCTTTTGTGATACACTATGCAATCTGTGATGAAAACATTTGAGAGAGAAAAGGAGACAAAGCAGAACAGCTACCCTCACACTGTTGAATGTCGTGGAATCTACCCCTTGACCTTTTCTGCGTCTCTCTCTCCGTTGATTTCCAAATATTCTCAGACCAGTGGGTTATTTTTTTTTTTTTTTAGTTTTGGTTGGGAAATCAAGGTTGGGTTTGCTTCTAGTTGTGAGGGAAGGGTCCACCACCTCCAGAAGATAATGGGATTTCTTAAGATAGGGAAGGCAGAAATTCTGTTAGCATGGAGGCTGGGGAAGCCTTTCTCCACAGTAAAGATGCAATGTCCTGAGAAGAGCAGCGGGGAAATGTCCCTTTGTGCTGAGTCTGATACAGTGCTGATGCTTTTATAGGGGACCTGGACAAGAAAATTTTTCTTGGTGCCTGGCTGGGCTTGCCATCCCTGGGGTCTAGCTCTTGGCTGTATACATCCTCCACCAGATCAGCATCCTTTCCTTGCACACATGTGGGGCTGTGAAGCATAATTTTCAGAGAAAGGTTTAGTTGTCCCGGGTGGGGTTAGGTCAGGCTGGTGGCCAGCTGTTTGCTTTACTAGCACTAAGGGTGGCTTTTTAAATTCTCCCATTCTGGGAAACTATTACACCAAAGAAGGCAATAAAAATGAACCTTTACAATGTAGTGTCAGTGCGATGATTTAGAGAAGATATCCTGAGATTCTTCTCTTACTGGTAATTTTTCCCTTTTTAAAAATTCACCTCTTAATTTTCTGCAGTCTTTTGCCCTGACACGGGCTCACCTCTTTTTGTATCCTGCAGGTGTCTGTAGTGTAAGTGGAAAAGGAATCATGTGGAGAGAAAAACTAATTATGAACACAGTGAGAGATTATTAAAAAAATCTGCAAGGGAATTGGGAAAAGGAAGCACATTAAGTATTACTCCCATTAATGTAGAAAGAGCAGAACAAGATAATTAGGGTATCAAGTACTGAGACAAATCGGATATAAGTGAGAACCATTGACCTGGTCATCCTTGACCATCTAGTTTGGTCCTTTTTTAAATTCTCTTTCACCAGAAAGCCCACCTGGAGGTATGCAATGGTGGGAGCCACCAACTCTAGTGACCTGCAACTTACAGGCAAGAAGGTCAGAAGCACATGACTGATGACTCCAAAGACATAAAACACTTGCACAGAAGACTCAGAGCCTCAGGAGCACCAAGTGTACCACAGGAAGGAGGAAAGTATATGAGAGGCATTGCCAGTGTCACTGGTGCTTGCACCAGAATGCAATTTTTAAGGTAAAAATGCCCATCTGAGCCTGGAAGTGATCCCTGCATCATGATACCTGTGTGTGATACCTCTTCTGCCAGATAAGATCACAGACTAAGAGAATCACAGAATTTTTTGGGTTAAAAGGGACTTCTGGATATCATCTGGTCCAACCCCCCTGCCAAAGCAGGGTCACCTCAAGCAGGTGATACAGGAATGCATCCGGGTGGGTTTGGAATGTCTCCAGAGAGGGAGACTCCACACCCTCCCTGGGCAGCTGTTCAGTGCTCTGCCACCCTCAGTGTAAAGAAGTTCTTCCTCATGTTGAGGTGAAACTTCTTGGATTTTATCTTTATGGCTATCGCTCCTCATCCTGTTGCTGGGCAACAGACTCCAGTACTGTCTTCTTGGCACCTGCCTCAGAGATGTTTATATGTATCTGTTTGTTGGAGGTGGAGGGCTGGGGCAGATAATTTCTGATCCAGTGTTTTTTCAGGAAATTCCAACAATTCAATAAGTTTCTAAGTAGTTCTATAGGCAGCAGGGCTCCTCATTTGTAGCTAGCATGAATCATCTGCTGGAAAGAAAGAACATCCCATATAGCCAAATTACCTAACCGAGGAAAATAAATTTTCTCAAGCTTCTGCAGCCAGTTTTAGGAAGCATGAAAATTAATTAAATACAGTAGAAACAAAAAGGCATAATCACAGTATAATCAAGTGTCTTTTAAACCTGCTGTTAGGGACATCAGTTAATCCAAGACAAAAAAGCTAACATCATAAACCTCAGTTTATAAGGAAGACTACTGTCACCCCTTCATACAATCCCTCTGACAACTCAGGATTTCCTGAGTTTGCCTTCATTCCTCTCTTACTCTCTTTCCTCTTCTACCCTGCACTCCTGATGGTTTCTTGGAATTTCTATTTGCACCTTAATGGCTCTGCCCCTCCTCCACTTCTGGCTGATGGGCCACTAGTTTATAGAGAACTAGTAAATTACTTCTCTAAATTACATCATTGCTTCTGTCATGCATGTTTTGTACAGTGCTATTTGCTGCAATTCCTGCCAGTGCTGTTCCCAAGCTCATCTAAATTATTCCTGTATAAGGATGTGTCCCACTCCAGGATGGTTAATATTTTCCAATTTAGCATCATTCACAGTAGCCATCAAGCATGTACCTTGGTCTTTGGTCTAAGGTCACCACTCCAAATGCTAAGCAGCATTAGCCTCAGGAGAGATGCAGGAGGGACACAGCTTTGCTCTAAAACCCACTGCTCTTCCCTGCTTAGCTTCTTCTCTACCCACTTCTTATTTCTTGTATTAATCTTCTTCCTCTTCACTGCACACTGGGTTACCAGGCAAGACAGTTTCCTTAATTCTAGGTAGATCAGGTCTGCAGCATATTTATATGCATATTACATATATATACATATATATATATAAATGTTTTATAATAGAAAGAGGATGTGTGCCTGCCACATGAAATAAATTAATCAAAACCCAACAATGTTAAGTTTTGTCCTGTCATTGTCCTCTGTGTTAAATTTTGTTTATGTCTTCGATTACTCATTAAAAATCTGCTCTGAGAGGATATTAAGATGCCAGCACCACTGAGCTAAGTAAGTGGTGAGTTAAATAAGTGCTGTTCTTTATTTTTCCATAAGAAATTCATGCAACTAAGAAGGGGTTTCTCTTTGTTCCTGACAGATGTTCACTAATGCAGCATCAATTATTAGCACAAGTAATATTAAGAATAATAATAGTAAGAAAAGTTTTAAAAAGTTAACATACCATTTTTGGAAATGTTCTGCAAGTCTCTGTGATTACAGCGATTTCTCTTGCGCAAACGTAGATACAGAGAGTCTGTCCACCCTCTGAAATAAATTGAGAAAATGCAAGCTGTTTAAGCCATGTGATAATGATGGAAATACAGCTGATATTATAAATGAAATGTGTTCTTGTCTCTGAAAAACTCAGTTCTCCAGTTATTCTTCTGTTTCACCACCTCTCTGTTTTTGTGGAGGCAAGTCTTTTTAATCTTGAACAGGGTGGCCTAAAATAAAGCAAAGATACCTCCTCAGAAACTATAAATTGATTTTCTCTGACATTGTTCCATCCAGGAACAATATTTTTATCCTGGTCATTCAGATAAGGTGTTTATAAACATTTTTGTTATACATTTATCAAAACAATTTTGTTCGTTGTTCACAAATTGACTTTTCAATTAGTTGTTATGGGACAGTAAGTAAAAGAGAAGAAATATTGGCAGGGCAATCATTTCCCAGCATTATAAATCTTGGACAGATTAATCTGAAAACAGGTTATTCTTGGCTGTTATAAATTCTCTCCTTTATTTTGCACTGTTGAGAAAAATGAAAAAACAAAACCAAAAACAAAATCAAAAACAAACAAATTAAAAGAATAACAGCCCAAAGGGTGATGAGAAGACCAAGCTTCCAGCCATGAGTACTGGTCATTTCTATCTAACAGGCTGCAGCTGTTTGCTTTTTTTTTCCTTTCAAGAGTGGAAGAGAGTAAAAACTGAACACTGGGCCAAGGCTTATCACTGACAACTTCAGGGGCAGTTCTAAGCTCTGATCACTTGTGAGCTTCAGATTCTTTGGAGCCCAGACCAATACTGTGTACTGAGAGGCTGGGCATTGTAACCAATTTTTAAATGTTGATTTTGCAATGGCTCTGATAGAGAAGGCTGCATAGATCTTTCCTGTTAGCTTGTCAAGTAGTAAACTGCCTTAAAGCACATACTGTGTGAATGTAGCTGAGGCTGAGAGCCTGGATTTTGCACAGGAAGAAAACAGGAAACAAAAAAGTCTAAGTATATGGTGCAACAGATATTTTTCCTGAAAACAATGTTATTCTGCCAACTTTTAAATTCTGCTGGTAGAAAGCCTCTTCAGGATTGACTCATGCTTGCTTTGGCATTCAGCTGTATTCCTGACTAATCCTAGACATAAAAATTATCTGAAACTTAGGTCAGACCAGGCACTGGTTGATGATCATATCCTACAAGCTCTTGCAGGATTCAAAGGCCTCTTAGTGCTGGCCAGAGAGATGATTAATAAAAAGAGGGTTTTTTTAAACTTCACAGTTAGAACTGCAGGCACTTCAAGGTATTTTGTGTTTGGACTTTATTTTCCTTCCGTTCTGGCAGAGACTTACTTTTTCCATCTATCCCTGCATTCTCCATCCACATGAGCCAAACTAACACAGCAAATTAGGTCACAGACTCTTTCAAATTATCTTTTTGTTATTTCCCTCTAAATGTGTTAAAAATAAAAGTGGGAGGGGGAGATGAAAGATTTACCCCCAGTAGGGAACACTATGAAATAACCACGGGGATAGCATTTATTCCACTGTTACAGCAGCAAAAAGGAAACATGAGAAAGAGAAGAAGATTAAAAAATCATAAGAAAAGAGAAAGGTTGATTTTTGTTGCTAAAAGCAATGCTCTCCTTCCCCTGAAAGTTGTAAAAAAATAGTTTAACTTTTATTTATTTGGGGTTTTTCTCCTTCTAAATTACAGATTGACTGGTTCATTGACTGGTTATAAAACTTATCCTGAATTTCAGAAAGACTTTCTTATATATTTCAAATATATTCTAAAAGCCCTAGATTCGGGGTTGATCTTGGTTTTAGAAAGAGCAGATGCAGAGCTGAATAGTATTTTTCTCTTCCCTTCCAACCATTGTTTTGGTTTCTTCCTTGATGTGCTCCAAGAGACCTAGAAACCTGCTATGACTTGGCCACTTTTTCTGTTGGCTTACCCGATGGTAGAATTCAGAAATCCAGTAACCTCTGAGAACTGGGGCCAGTCAAGCTCATCACTGAATGCCATGGGGAGAGTAGCAAATGATTTCTGAAAGAGAAATTTTTTAATCAATCAGGTTTCACCCTCACAGACTTAAAATCCTGTTAGTAAACTTCTTAGCCTGAGCATTAGGCAGACAGCAGCAATTGAGACTACAGCTAGTAGTGGTAATTATTTATGCATATACTTAAAAAGTTGACTTTTGTAAGACAGGCATATGAAGACATGGAGGAGGGAAAAGCAGAGGAGCAGAGGAGTCTGAATTGCAGCTCTTGGCACCCTTTGTTCCTGAAAGAGTCCAAAACTCATCCTGATGTGGGCATGTACTGCAGGTGCAGACCCCCAAGGCAGCAGCTGATTGCTCCAGCATCCATCCTGCCCAAAAGTATGTCAGCCTTGGGCACAGGACAAGATGGCAGTGTGATGTCCCAGAGAATATGGCAAAGGCATAATGTCAAATTGTCTCAAAGCTCCCCTGCCCTCTATAGCAGGATGTGCTGAGAACATAATATCCAGTCCCCTGAAAACCTCTACCTGGTCCTCACTAAATTTTGGGGATGGCACTAAAGCAACAGAGTCAGAAAGGCCTCTGAGCATGGCAAGGACAAGGGAGAAAAACACATCATCTGACATAACCTTCCTGTGCAAATACATGCATCCTTTACCCATCTCTGTTTTGCTGATATTAGTCCCTAATGCTTTTTACAGTGACTGGCCCTGTGAAAGTCTCTCTACTGATACAAGCCATGTTGCACATTCAAAACAGTGTCCTTTTATTTTCCACTTTGTTTTCTGAATGTCCTAAAAATCATTAAAAGTTAGGAAAATAGCCTTGACAAATTTTGCCACCTCAGAAGGACAGAACATAGAATAAATTTCCAGCTTCTCCTAGTTCTGGGTACACTTACAAAGACAAAAATATAAATCCAGTGTGCTCATGAAGAGGAAAAACTGCTGATGAAAAAGGTAATAACCAAAAGAAGGTCAAAACATAAAATCAGAGAACCTACAGGCTGGTTTAATCCATGTAATTTATTGGCTTCATTTTCTTTTCAAGCAATTGTGGGATTTCCTTAAGACCTCACTGCTATAAACAACAAGCAGTTGGGTAATTCTCTATCCAGGAGGGTCAGAGTACCTGAGGAGGTAGAGAGCTAAATCTTGTGCTCCCCACCAAGTTTATGTCTAAAGGTTTTGAGTGTAAGAGGATGGAGGGAGATGCAGGGGAAAAGGAGGAAAGGTGTAGGAGCGTCAAGCGGTTTGGACAATCGGGGCAGATCTCTGAAGCCAGGTCTTGGAACTTGTGGTTTATTGCAAAGGGTGTGGGTGCAAGGGCCCTGCTTGGAGCTGCCAGCCACAGCTCAGAGCAGGCCTGAGAGAGCAAGAGAGTAAGAGTAAGAACAATAGTAAAAGGAAGGGTAAGAGAGTAAGAGAGTAAAAGTAAGAGAGTGAGGTTCCCGTTACAATACAATAAATCTTCTGTGCTGAATATTCTAATTTTCTCTAACCAATCTAATACAAGATACAAATCCTATAGCATTTACATACAGTCTATAAGAATCATTACATTACCATACTGTGTTACATTTTAAACCCTAAAAACTACTCTTTGGACCCCTTCTGCCCAGCTAGTAGGGTTTGCTCTGACCCTTGGACCTGTCTGCAAGCAGAGGGAATTGTTAAATCAAGAGGGGATTACTTTCAGCTGGCCATACTACTGTTTTCCAGTTGTTCAGTAACTAAGGTTTGGTATCTCAAAGATGGCTTTCATTTCAATCTCTCTCATAGTTTCCATATTCTCAAAATCTTTTGCCAGGCAATCATATTTATAAGGTTTTCCTGTTTCATCTTCCCCAACAGAAAGGCAAGTAAAGGAGGGGGTTTGGAGAACAGGAAATCCTGAAGCCATGCTCTGAGCAGTCTAATGCACAGCAGATGCCCGTTTAAAGCATGTAACAGCACATTTCACTCACTTACAGTACATCTGCATTAGTTAGCAAGGTGAAAAGGGGCCTGTCTTAATTATTTTTCAGTTTGTTCTCTCTTTCTCACATATATATATGTCTGTGTGTATGTGTACATACATATAAAAATAAATATTTGTTTTTTGAGGCTGCAGAGAATCTTCAAATTTGTCTTCTTCAAATCTGTTAGTTTTGTGTGCAAACAAGCACTTAAAGGGCATAGCTATGAGCAGAAGTGGGGAATACAGCATAACTTGGCCATTTGCAATGTTTTCATCCTCACAGGTTTGCTTTAGAGGTGAGAGAAACAGTCACATAGCACAGAAAAAAAATCCCTGCAGATATGAGCTCTTGTAAGTGACACATATATTAGAGGATAAAAGAGATAAGAATTATTTAATACTTTTTAAACAAATTGTTTATAAACAATTCTCTCATTATTTTCCACTGACACTCCAAAACAATATCTTCACTGGACAAGTCCCAGTAATTTTTAACTGTTTCTTTTCTTCCCCTGCAAACTTGGCTTAAATATGAACTTTGCAGAACCTAATTGAGTTGCAAATTCATTTGAAGAAGAACATTTGAGCCCAAAATTATGGTTGCATTTGAAAACTGTATATACATTTAACATTGACACTGTTCCAACAAAGAACTTAAGGGCCAGACTTTTGAAGATATTTCAGGTCCAAAGGGTGAAGATAAGTAGTTAATGGAAAATTCAGAAGAATGCTGAACCTTAAACTCTGCATTGATGTATTTTGGAAAGTACAGCCTAACAGACTGTGTTGCTTAATCTCAGATGCAAATGTGTCCCACTCTAGAGGTGTAACTGTGTTGACTTTTAGCATAAAGCTCTCTTGAGCACAGTCTTGTTTAAATACCATTCTCTAGACTATTCTGGCTAAGAAACCTACTTCAGCCCACGTGCGAGATTTTAGCAGAGAATCAGTAGAAAATTATTCCAGCCTAGCTTCAAATGCCATATCTTTTGCCTCAAATGCCTTAAATGGGTCTCATTTCAGTGAACATCCCCCTCTCCTAGATGTGTCCTACCTTGAAGCATGGGGCAGCTAAAGCCATGGCTGATGCTAAATGCACATACACCAAGGTTCAGGGTCGCTGTGGCAAGAGATTTTAAAAATCAGAATACAAAAGGGCACTGGAAATCTAACACTTATACAAGCCTTTAGAAATGTCAGTCCTAGAAATCCTAAAATCATTGAGTTATACCTTAATTTGAAGGAAAAATGTGTGTTTCTTTTTATAATGATTTTAATGCTGTTCAAATCCTGGTGAGAGCATTAAGTATCACAGACAACTTTATTATTCTAAGTATACAAATAAGCAAACCTTAAGCTCTTGAGAAAAGCATAGCCTTTTTAAAAAGCATGGATGCATTTTTGCTCTGTAAAGCTGCAAGGGATAAAGATTTGAAATTAGCAAAACTGTTACCTTATTTACTACAAAATACAATATCTTAGTCAGGACAATGCTAGCTTGAAGTGAGCTGCCTGCATTTCCCTGGATGCTAGATAGTATTTTTAAAATGCTAGAGAATATGCTAGATAATATTTTTTAAAATAATTTCACACATCAAATTCCTGTTTTTTTTCTAGTGGTGCAAAAAAAAAAGAAGTCAGTGTTCAGGACATCCTGAATTCACATTAAAGAAATTATGAATTCTACTGAGAAATAAATAATATGAAACAGTTACTTTAATGATACCTGAGAACTCCTTGAGTCTGTGGGCAACTAGGTATCTACTGGACTATGGATAAATGTAGGATTTAATTTTCTCTTTATTCAGCAACAAAATAGAAATCCAACAGTTTTAAATTGCATCTTTCTAGAAAGGGTATTATTTCCATCACATTTATAAATATAGTGCTTTTACATCAAAATGAAAATGTATCTAAAATGAGATATGGAAGTTCTTTCTGTTTCAGATATACAACAAAAAAATGATGTAATTAGTAGCTATTTGAAAGTCAGTTGTAAGCATATAGACAGAGCAACAGGAGCACAATATTCATCGCTAGACATACCAGTGTTTTCAATATTAGCTTTCTGCAAAAAACATCTACCTCAAAGAATCCCCAATACTACTTCTGCTTTGCTAAACCTTATAAAGTGTATGTCTACTGCATTAAATCTCATTTTTAGCATCTAAATTTTCAGGTTAAAGGAATGAACATTCAGCTCAATTCTTGCTGAAACTCTTAAAACTAAAGTCTGGCAAACCCAAGAATTATTGATAGCCATAAAGCCAAAATAAAGTTGTGTAATGTATCTGTGACTTCCCCTATACAGGAAAGAGTGCTGGTTTTTTGTTGTTTTGGGTTTTTTTGATTGTTTGTTTCAACTGTAGAAATAGCATGCCTGAGCTTCAATTTTTAAAGATCTTTCCACCTCATAATGTGTATTTTCCATACCAAGTAATGTCTCCATGTGCTCTTTGTGGGAAGAACATACTCTGAGAGGGATGCTAACTGTATATGTGACTGGATCCTGGGTAAAGGCTTTGGAAATAGCACTGCAAAACAGGAGTACCCACTCTGCTATTTAGCATGCCAGAGGACTTGATATGGAAAAGTGAATGATGCACCTTGATGCATGCCTTACAACATGAGATGTATAACAGAAGCATGTCTCACTCACCAGGTTACACTCGGGGGTTATGAGCCTTACAGTGCAAAGATAAGAGGGCAGTAAGTTCCTAATTAGACCATGAAATCCAAAATCCAGTGTATAGCATCTTCCCAACAATGCTTTTCAAGTCAATGGCACGGACATCTGAATTCTAAAGCTGTTCAGTCCAAATACCCATTTTGTCATCCCTATACTGAATATCCAGCTACCCAAACAAAATCCTGAGTGAATTTCTCATTCATATTCTCTGTCTCCTTGCTCATCATAGCCTCTCCTTTGCAAGGTAGACTCCATACAGTAAAATCAGGGGAAACAACCATTCTGCAGAGCCCCTTCAGGAAATACTCAGCATCTCTCCTGAAAAATTATTTCCTCACTTAATTAGCTTTAAAACTGGAATTAACAGCTCACTGATGTGGTGCTGATTAGCAGACGGGCCCACAGCTTTTTTACTAAGTGTAAATTCTACTTTACAGTTGTAAATGCAAACACTTGTATATATAAACACATAAAATTATAAATATAAATATGTGAAATATAGAAAGCATATAAAATAAATATGTAAAAATACAGAAAAATATTAAAGTTTTGTAAGCATAATATAATACATGGAATAAATCTGAATTAACAGGCACACAACTTTTTCCTGTGCACATGATAAAAAGACTGGGTAAGGCAAGGAAGTTCTATTTGAAATTCCATGTAGAGGTTTGAGATTCTATTGAAATGGAAATTAAAGCTTTGAACTTTATAACTTTGACTGGATAAAACAAATTGACAATAGATTTGACAAACTAATATTTTTATGTATCTTATCAAATAAATTTTGGCAGAATCAAAGCAAAGTGTCTTGAGTTACACAGCACAAGGGAACAGCAGGTACACAAAGCCTTATCCTCTCCTCTCCAAAGCCTAACTTCAAATTCTTGCTGTGGTCCCAGATTAAAGATGTTTCCTGTAACATGAGAACATAGACTCTCTGCACTATCTCTGGTCACAGAATCATCCCTGGATGTGCTTCAAAAAGGATATTTGCCAGTGGCATTTAATACAACACAAGAGACAACAGTATTGTTCCTTCACAACCCCAAGGCAGTTAAATTGCAGTTGATATTGTTGATATTCCCCACAGAGAAAGCAAGACACAGAGGACAAGGAAAAGGAAGAGGCAGTGATAAATCTGAAGTAGTTCAGAAATAGTATTGCTAGCGTTTTTGTGCTCAGGTGACAACTTTCATGCTTGTGGTGAGCTTCAAATTAAATATCTTTTTACTTTCGCTAGAGTTTAATGACAGATAATAGTTTTTATACAACTGAGATCTCTGTATGTCTGCATTAATATTTAACTGATGTATTTTTGCCAGGTTGGTAGAAAAGCTAGGAAATAGTCCTAGAAAAAAAATATGTTGTTTCCTATCCCAAAACTCACATATATTTTTTGGGCTTTACACAGAGTGCACCAGCTCCCTCCCCATGCAAGCTACTCTACACTCATCAGACAGAAACAAAGAGTCTCCAAAACTCACTTTTGTAAACTGCACTCCAGCTCCCAATTTCAAAGCTTGTGCCTTGGCATGCTATTAGCAGACCTTGACCCATCCAGCTGATGGATCAGCAAGCTTCAAGCAAGAGAAATTCTTTCTTAATATTCCTTACAGTGATAATAAAATGCTGATGTAGTCTGTGTTCTTGCCTACATGTTCTTGCCTACATGGCCTTACTACCAGCGTTACTGTCAGAATCATCATTGTCATCAGTATTATGATCATCTTTATTAGATGAGATAATCTCAATTATCATTAGTGCTAATTTATTATGTTCCTCATCAGCTCTGTCATCAGTGTCATTCATCTAATTGTTGCTCATAAGCATTTAACAAAGAAAAACAATGGCTAATCTGCAACATTTAAATCAGCTCTGGGAGCAAAACTGGAAAAAAACCCACGAAACTCTCAGACCTCCCACAGCACTGCAACTACTAACAGTCTGGAAACAGAATTGCTCTCCAGAAAATGTCTGTAACCTTATTCTATGGACGCCAGTGGATGAGTAGAAGGTTTCCATCAGGAAAGGTGGGCAATGATGATTTATCTGCTCACCACTGTGCAACAGACCCTTGTGCAGAGAAGGACAAGGTACAGTCCTCCCTGGCTAGGTACTAACAGCAGTTCAGGGTAGGAAACAACAGGGAAGGTTAGGAACATACCTGCACATTTATCTCCACCGCATAATTGCAGTTTCCTGGAATGATCTTTTCCTCTCAATTATTTCATTACATGCCAGTGAAGTGCAGCAGGCTCAGTATAGTTCACAGTGAGGTGGATTTTGTTGTTTTTTGAAAATAGGAAATGTTGGGATACCACCCAAGGATAGACATCAGTGTGACAGTGATATTTTATGGTCAAAGGAGCTCTTCCCTTAAGGACAAATCTATTATAAATACTTGGATGACACTCAAACATCTGCAAATGCATTTGTTCAACAATCCTCAAAAACAAACCCTGAAGTTATGAGACCCGTTTTGCATATGACACAGGATGAGGAAAAACAAACCAGGGCATGTAATTTCAAAGCCAAATTCCTCAAGCAGAAATTCCCCAACTATCAGCAGGGTCACTTCTGCAAACACTCTCACAGCAAGGAGCCATTCCAACCAGCCTGCTAATGACAGGTCTGATCCCACAGACAGCACGGGTCTCCTTGGGTTGCAGGCACATGCATGGAAAGCCAGATGTCCTGCTTTGTGTCTCTGGCACAGCATTACAACACTGCAGCCAAACTCTTCCCTGACCCAACTGCACAGATGTCAAAGGAGTGGCAGTAGCACAAGGCTGTGTTTGTTTTATCTTCATAGGAGCAGATGCGGGAGGTGACTGGTACATGTGAGACAATAACTACAAATTCAAGTGCAGTGAAGCATTTTGCACTTGTTTCCCCTCAGCAACCTGCAGCACAGCAGAGAAAGCAAATGGCAATCAGTGTTTTTGGCTGAACGTGTTTCCTCACCACTGACATCTGTGTGACGGTCATCCACTCTGGAGGGATGTGGAAGTGAGCACCAGCTGAGTCTCCCAAGAGCACAACACCTTTTGAGTCTGCACCTGATGGATGCATTTAGTTAGTCACATGGGCAGAAAGAGCAAACTGAAACCAAGCTTGGAGAGTGCTTAAAGAGGAACAGCAGTAGCAGCTGATGGAGTCACAGGATGACTGACTACACCACTTTTCACATGGCTTAAACGTTCAGACACTGCAATAAGATTTGCACTCCATCTGCAGCAGAAACTGTCTAATTGGCATTTGCCAACAACCTTAGAGAAACAACTGGGGACTGGGCATGAAAAACAGGGGGAGGTCTTGCTAGTTGGAAAAGAACTGTGCTTGTATTCAGATTGTGTGTAATTTCAGCAGAAGTTCTGCTGTGCAGACTGTTTATTTTTACTATCCATAGATTATGCATTAAAAAGTACTCAAATATTTAGGGAAATCGGATTACTCAGAAAATTGCTCAAAGCTCCTTATAACAGAACTGGGTGGTGGATGTGCTATTCATATGAGTATTTCCGTTAGAACAATCTGTCTGGTTTATAATAAATCTCACTTAATGTTTATAGATTAGATTTTTATCTAAAAATGTCGAGGAGTCTTGCCCAGCAATGGTTCATCCCCAGGATACTGATTTCAGTGTAAGGTGAGGTGACTGGCAGTCACCACTGGTTTGTAAGGCTTTTATTCGTGCATTGTGGACACACAGGCACCCACCCACATCATGGTCAGGGAGATCAGCTGATGCCATCACTTCACCCCTTTAAAGCCTTCTCTGGAAAAAAATATATGTATTTATGGCAAGAGGTAAAACTGGACAAATGCAAATGTTAAGCTGCTTCCCTAAATCGCAAAGCCATTACTCTGGATCAGTCTTCAGGCACCAGAGGAGATGCAGAACTGACATCTCAGTTTGCTGCTGTCCCCAGTCTATGTATTCAACTTCATTACTGAGCTGACTTTTAACAGGAAATTACCTGTGCTTTTCAAGTTTCATCTTTACCCATCCTCAAGCTAAAAAACTAAATAATTTTGCTTTTCTAATAATATTATAAAGCCTGTTGTCTTTCCCTTGCCTTGTGAATATGCAAGTATTGAAATATTTATAAAAATAATACATAAGGCACATGGTTTCTCACATTGACGTTAATGATTTACCTTTGCAGAATTTCTCCTCATAGGGAATTCCATCTTTTGGATCCACACCCTGTTGGAGAAGAGAAAGGGTAGATAAGAACATCTATCTAGCACCTGAAGAATGGCACTGCATCATAATAATGATGTTTCCCATTACATTATTTTAATAAGTATATGTATGTTTAAATTAATCACATAAGCTATAATTTAAACAATCATAAGTACTAATAAACAAACTTAGTATCAGCTAATAAAACTAGAAGAAATAAAAAAGAAACATTTGTAAGGCTAATCAAAGACCAAAGAGAACAAAAGAGGAACAGCAATCAGAAAGGTATAACTTAATTTACTTACCCATATGCCATTGCAGTTAGAGTCACTTTTTGCATCCCAATTATCAGGACTAAAATGGAGATACAAAAGGATAAGAAATGTCACCAGAAAAAAAACAAAACCAAAACCAAACCAAACCAAAACAAACAAAAAAACCAAACAGAAACAAAACAAAAAAAACCCCAAACAAAACAAACCAACCAAACAAAAAAACAACCACCAAAAAACCCCACCAGATCCACAATTCCATTTTTCACCAAGATTAAAAAGGAATTAATAATTCCTTTCTGCATGGAAGGGTGGGGTTTTTTCCCCTTTGGGTCTAGGAGAGGCAATTTTTCCAAGCAAAATGCAATATTAATTTAAATTTAATAGTGGAAGTTGCTGAATAAAACTTATCCTTTTAGTCAGTGGCATGACTCCCACCCCACCTCTGGTCTGTCTGACCAATTTTAGCTGAAGATGCTTCAGAGAAAGGAAAGAAATTTGTGCAGCACCCCTTCAAATGAGTCCCATCCCTGGTCTTGATCATCCCCTCTTATCTCCCTCACAGTGAAATCAATGTGATGTGCTGTCTAAGAGGATGATCAAAATAAAATCTGTAGTTTATTTTTCTCAAAGCCACAATTAATAAGAAGCCTTTAAAATAATTAAATCTTTACCGTCTGCCAGGGTACACGGCTGTGTTCTTGTCATTGCAATCTCTGCCTCGCCAGTGATAGCCCCTCAAGGTCTAAAGGCCAGGAAAAACAAGCAGATAGGACAGCCATTATTACTCTTGCACTTTTAATTTAAAATACCTAAAATGAGAATCTAAATAAAGGTGTAGGAATAAAACCCAGTAAACAGGTTGTATTCCAGAGTCCCTTTGCTAAGTTTTAATAAGTGACACCTAGCATGCTTTGGTGCAGAAGTAAGAAATCTTGGCAATTTATTTTTTGGTTTAATATGATTTTACTTCACCTCTTATTCATTCAGTAAACAACCACACAGCAGCAGAGCAATTTGATTCTGCAGTGAGCACAGCTTTATGTGTGCATTTCCCCAGGTGGAACACATGAATGATTGCTTTTTCATCCAAGAAAAAACCCGATATTTTATGACAAAAAAATTTCCATTCATTTTATTCCTATACCTAATTTCACATTAATGGATAAATCTTTGAAGAAAGTAGGAGGAATCCCAGAGACATTCTCCTTATCAAGGAATTACTGTACCGAAGGAAAGGTTTTGCTTACTGGGAAAGTACTAAATTTATCTCCGTCAAAATCTTCAAAAGGCAGTTTATTTCTTAGAACACTGTAAAATAAAAAAACAAAAACAAAACCCATATATTAACATATGGAAGGGAATCTCTTAAGAAAGTAAAGAACACAGTGAAGTGCACAGAACAAGTAATAACTGGCATAATATTCACTGCTCTATATTCAGTTGTAGCTCTGTCCTTGTACTTCAGCAAAGTGATCCTGCCCAAAAGAGCAAATTCTGTATTTCAATATCTGCGGACTGAGCTCTGGAGGTGAGGCTGATGTACTCCTGTATGGCTTCAATGTCAAACCTGCAGTCTCTAAAACAAACTAGGACAACAAATCTGTGGTAGAAGGTTGGGATTTTTTTGTTGGTTGGTTGGTTTTAGTTGTTTTGTTTGTTTAGTTGGTTGTTTTGGTTTTTTTTTTTTAGCTACAGAAAGAAGAAATAAAAAACCAAAGATGGTGAGAGAGTGCATAAGGGAAAGATCAGAAAAGCTGAGTTGAACACATGCAATCCAACATAAGATATACAATTTCAATCCCACTTCCACTGTCTGAACTCACAGAGCTCAAACTCAGCTTATGTGTCCTGATTAACATTTCAAAAGACACTTGCAAGATTTTTTATGCCAATCAATCCTTTCCAAATAAACTCCCGATATTTGCAGTTTCAATTAAATGAGCAGAAATAGGTGAGCAAGTTAGTCTCAGCATTTGATTTAGTCAAATATACAGCAGATAATCCTGAATTATTCTTAGACCTGCTTGAGTATTCCTCCAAGTCATTGGAGTACATTGACAAATAATTTGGTTTTACAAGCAATTGCCCAGCTGATGTCCTTGGCCTTTCTTAGAAACTGACTCAAAGTCAGCATTGTCATGAGTTGTTTTTCCTGGATGCCATTTACCTGACTTTCTTGAACACCTTGGAGTTGTTCTATGCTTCATAACTGACATTAAATTCAGGTTCCTCACAGAGTTATGGAGGTGCTGGTGGCCTTCCTGCACTGAAACATGGGCACCACAACTGGGTGAATAAATTAAATGAAGAAGAAAGGTGGCTGCCTCTTGGAGATGTCACATCTGTCAATGTGCCACATATTTGAGCTCTGGGATGTGCTAAAACTGAGCAAATGGTTTAAGCACTAAAATAGCCACAAGGATCCCTGTGAAAAATATTACTTACCTGAACTCTGTGCAAGGTCCTTCTGTACAACCTATACAGTGGTTTTATAAAGGAAACCAACATAAGTAAAGTATGGGAAGCTATATTAGCTGATGACTTTAGAAAGAAGCAAATTTACCATGATCTGTTTCTGGTTAAGGACTGAAAATGTATACATACTATTTAATCTTCTCACACAGGTTAGCCAGAAGAGGAAATGCACATACACTTGAGAACCCCAAGAAGCTTTTCTGGAGAGGAAGAAAAATAAAAGTAGATGGATGCATTAGTTCACAGAGGTGGTGTAGCTTGGGATATTCAGTGTTAGTAAATTACAGAGCTAAACCATGTATTTTCTGCCTAGAAACATCCAAAAACTCCATTGATGTCAATAAGGATGCTACATGCCAGAGGATTTAGACCTGACATGGCAGTCAAGGATTAAGGCTGAGCATTTTACAGCCCAACTATTCTTGCTTTCAATGACCTGTAAAACTCAAAAAGGAAAGAAAAGTTTCTGGTCTTCTCTCTGTCTTCTCTCATGTAACCAATTTTTTTTCATTCCTTGTAAAAAATTACTATTCTCATGTTTGGTAAACATGGTGGCACCTGACAGTGCAAAACTAGTGAAAGCCATACACTTGGGAGCCATGAGTCCAGTTTCTACATGCTAAAGCCCAGGGACAACTCTAAGAAGAGGAGAAATGAGAGATCCAGACTATGTGTAGAATACCCTTGATTTTTTAAATAAGATTTTAACCTGGAAATCTAGATTTTATCTTGGCCAAACCTGTAAGAGATAAAAGACAGCTGCTGCTAGAAAAACTCCTTCAACATTAGAAGCCTGTAACCCATAGCCCTGGGCCAATCCAGTTGATGTTTCAGATAGCCAGGAAGCTTCAGAAGCTGAAAGAGACCTTCCTAATGAATTGTGTTGCATGGGCAATTAATCCCACAAACATGCTGCTCATTTGGCTTCACTGTAAATTCAGTTGGTCTTGAAACACTGAGAGTGCTCAAGTGGTCTCTAAATGCAGAAGGCTAATTGGTGCACAGCCTAATTCTCTGTATTCACTGAAGCTACATTTGCCATGTAAATATTGAACAGATGAGTAGCTGGGCATTCTCAAAATTTTATGCAAAGAAGGGTAGTTGTTTATACAGACATAGCACTTAGAAGCTCTGTCCTTGGACCAACTGCCTTGTGTAACATACTTTATATACACATAAAAAAAGAGTAAGGTTGTCCTCAACCTACTGATATTACAACCCATACCCAATATAAAACAGAAGGTAAAGCTTGGATACAGCTCAGGTGGGGCCATTTGAAGGTTAGTATACACCATGTGCGTCTATAGCCCCAGTGTATACAGCTCTGAGTGACAAAGGAGAGCTTTGAGGGAGCACAGCAAGGCAGTGAGTCCAAGGAGCATAGGGCATTGCCTACACTCCTTGGGAAGGTGCTTGGACAGGTAACAAAGGGTGATAGAGACAAGGGTCTCATGTTGCCCAGAGCAGGAGGTCCGGCACAGAAATATGCCACAAGCCAGGAACTCAGTGTTGAAAGAAGAACTGGGGTAGTGGAGAGGGGACACAGCCCGTAGTACAAAGATTGCAGCCAACATTTATGCTGGTGCTGAAGTGACCATGCAGCAAGGTGAAGACGAAGAAGAGTGGTACCTTTTTCAAGTACCACTGATATGGAGGAGGACGAGGAGAGATCTGCAGTGGAGTAGGAGCTGTAATAGTGCTCTTTCTGAAAGTGGCAAAAGTGAAATCAAGGAGAAAAGAAAAAAAGAAGGTCAGGGAGAAAAGAAACCTGAAAAAAGCCACCATTTAACTTTCTTCAGCTCTGTCCAACACACTCACATGACAAAACTTTATTCACACTGGCTTGGAGGGGGAGGATATACTGGTGGAATGAAAGGAGAAACCAGAACACACCCACAGAAGAAGTGGGGGGGAAAGCCAAAACCAGCCAGGAAGTGGGGACTTTCCTTAGGCTGAAAGGCCAACCTGGTCCCAATGCTACACCTCCAGTTGCCCTCTGCACTTCCCCATCCCTCTGCACCTCTGTATTCAAGATATTGGCTGCCTTAGGGCTGTGTCTTGGCAGCACAGCTGGGACACAGGCCTCCTTTTTGCTCTCTGTGTATGGTCAGGTGGGCAGAGAGCTTGACAGGTACATAGACAGGATGCCAGCTTTTCTCAAAGAGATTTGCAAACCAGTGTAAACTTCCAGGAAAGAGGAAATAAATCACTTCCCTGACCCTCCTTCATGTAGGACTAATCCTCTCAATAGAAGCACCAGAGACTCTTTAAAACTTCCATCAGGTTAAAATTTGCAAGAGCTTCATCTGAGCTGTCAGCTTTTCACTTCAGCCTAAGTCACAGTATGCAAAGCCTTTGAAGTTAAGGCACCTGGAGCCAAAACAGCACCAGAAATACAAACTACAGGGCTTGCAAAAAATAAATACGTAAATAAAATCTCATTTTATTTGTTTGCAGACTGTGCTAAAAGTTTACTCTTTGATGTAAACAGAAAAAAATAATTTCTGCCTTTTTCTCAGCTGGCCTTTTCAAAATTCTTGCTGACTGGCTCTCCATTGGTTTCAAAGGAAGGTTATTCTGTGCTTCCAAAGACTGTCCAACTTTGGTGGAAGTGGATGCATGATGATGACCTGGCAATGCTGTAGGTATTGCTTAGGACCAGCTGCAGCAGCATTCTGAAGCCCAGCAGCCTCTAGCTCCACAGCCTTTGTATTCCCACAGCAGGTGAAACAGTGAGATCTGGAGGTAATGCTTTAGCTCTGCCTGGCATTTTGCAGGAGAGTGACTCATCTGCTCTTTGAGGGTGTCTTGTGGTACTCTCAAAAGACAAGGAATACAGGTATAAAAAAAAAGTGAGAATTTTTGTGTGAACAGGCGCTATTTTGTCATTCCTAGCAGAGACAGGCTATAATTGCAGCATGAGCTATTGACAGACAGACTACTTGCCCCAGTGTAACAAGAGTAGATGGGCAGGAGATCAGCTTATGTCCTCTGCCTGTCAGTTAGCTTTGGTCTCCCTCCATGGCTTCCCACTTGTCCCACTGCCAGGCTGTGACTTTCAGGGACCTCATAGTCATGACAGGATTGTAAAAATGATGCATGCTCTCATTAAATGCCAGAACTCGAATCACCCTTCTTTCATTGCTATTGCTCAAAGATACTCCTTAGTATCTTCTCCGCCCACAAGAAAAGTTAATGCTAGAGGTGCTCACATTGATTGATAACACTAAAATCCTATTCATTGCCTGTTAACATTCCCTAATGATACTTCTGTAGTTATTTTAATTGGTTTTACTAAAAAGAATAACAATGAGCCCCTAATGCTTGTTGGTGTTTGATTTAAATCAGTGCCTTAGAGATGGCTCACTTATTTTAATGAATGGACACATTTATTAGAATTTTTTGAGTTGTAGCCGCTTTCACTGCATATCTGCATCTGCTGAATTACTTTCTTTCCCCCAAACTCATAATGATCCTAAGAAATTCCAAGTACATGTGAAATCCTGGGATCCAGATGGATCTCCCATTCTCATTACAACAGCTATCATGACATTTCTTTTTTTGTACACATACATATAGTCACATACAGCTGCCATGTCAAGATGTTAACTTACAAGAACTTCTTCAGAAGGCTTTCCCCAAACATACAATGCAGCAAAAGCAACCAAAAGAGCAGATATGGGAAGAATTAATAGATCTAATTTGAAGTTTTGGTCTACTATAAGCCAGAGCATGAAAGAGGCCAGATAAATGTTTTTCTTTCTTCATTGATGCAGATGCAAGGATGTCGTATCACAGCTGGGGTGTTTCTGGTCCCTCACCCACACACTCAGCCAGGTAATCTTCTCACCAGGCAGTGAGAGCACCTTAGCTCTCACTAAGGTGTATCTGCCTGTGCAGGTAACAGATCATGATTTGGCAGCCTTGAGATTGGGCAGGTGATTTCCTTACTATTTCGTCACACACAGCTGCTCTCAGATACATGGCTTATGTGAACATGATTCACACTGTGCTCCCTCCTAGAGATTCTCCTTTATGTTTCTTACTGCATTATTTTTCTAGATCTGAAAGTAACTTCAGTCTGGGTAAATGGGAAATTGCAAGCTGAAGTAATGCCTCTGTAAATTTTATTTTTATTGCCCAGGTTGAAAATAAGTTTCAGCCCAGATCATTACAGGAAGCACACTACGAATCAGTTATTTGGGAGAGCCCAAGCAAACATATGATACATGTTTTAATTTGAGCTAACCTTGCATTGGCAGGAGGTTTGAAAAAACATTGAAACCCAGCTGTGACCTTTGTGCTTTCAGTCTGTTTGCCCTTCCCACTGGTAAATAGGCAGCTAGGAGCAGGAAGGGGCCAAGGGTCAGTGGAGATTGAGAGAGGTATCAGGGCATTGAGCAGTTTTCAGGATACAGAGAGTAAAGGATAAATATGAGAGCCTATTGTACCCAAAGATTGATGCCAATCATGCCACCCTACCCAGGACATCCTGAAAGGATGTGGCACACCCAGCCCAAGAAAATGGGATGTGGCTGGCCATATGAGGGACTCAGCCCAATTTTCCAAGGGAAAGGGCACATGAAGGAAGCAAAGGAATTGTGTCTCAAAGGGCAGCATCCCTATGCCAGTCCCTCTCCAGCCCCATGCCTGCACCTGATCTCCAACTCACAGAGAGGACCTGCTTGACTCAGAGCATCTCATTACAGATTTTAACATGGAGACTTGCTCCAGGGAAAGAAGAACAACAATTTCATGCAATTTGAGTGGAAATTTCAGGCCATCAGCAGCACAGCACCAAAAAAGGAAGAAAAATACATAAGAGATCCTCCTGGCTGCTGTTCTGCAGGAGCTGAGGCCCGTCTATACTGTGCTTCATTTATTTCCCTGGCTTGGCTAAAGACTAATTAGGAACCTCAATTTTCACTTTTGTGAGTAGCATCACAGGAATTAGCAGTATCAATAATTTCTTCATAAACAGTTAAAGCATTTCCTTTGCATTAAGTGCCTGAAGACAACTGGAAGCCAACTGTAGGGCTGAACTGACTCAACTAAGTGAACCTAGCAGAATAAAAGCTATCCTTCTCTGCTAACCTTTAGAGATCCTCTACAAATCTGAAAACTGTTGGAGACAGCAAGATTTCAAACCTCATTTTTCAAATTTTAGAGACAAAGGCAGCATCTCACAAATAAAGGAAAAATATACAGAATTTGCATCCAGGCCATTGCTTTCAGACAGTCCCAAAGCACAATTGCTCTGCTCTGAGGCAGTGGGTCAGTTCATGAGGCACCCACTTACATACACCTACAAGGTAGCTGCATTTTTCTTTGTTTTTTAATGCTTTCCCCATACTTTCATAATTTATTTCTCCCTCTCTTCCAGGTCACCTGATTGAGCAGATCCTGTATCAAATAGAAGTGAGCCAGCATTCAATTCAATGCTAATCAGGAGGATTCACAGTCAGTTAAAAACAAACCAAACAAGGATTCAGTCCTGATAAAAAAACAGCCTAATGCCATCAATTTCTTACCAGGTCCTTGGAAGCCTTCATAATTCTTTTTGCATTTCTTATTGCAACACTCAGTCCCACCTAGGACAGCAAGAACAAAATGAAAAACAACCAGATCAGCCTCACGGTATCCTACCAACTTTTCTCCCCATTTCCTACAATTTTTTCTATTTTACTATCAGTCACAGCACAGAAATGATGTATGAGTCCACAAACTCCTCATCAATTATTTTTATAGGACTAACAACCAATTATCCAGTCACCTTCTATGAAACTCCAGTTGCAAGAGCTCATTTATTTTACTCCAGGGCATCATTTATTTCCCAAGGAAAAGTCCATACTGGCTGAAGAGCTGAAATTCATATCCTGACTGCACTGCATGAACTGCAGAGGACATACTTCTCTAGTCACTCCTCCTGAAGGAAAACTCATCCATTAGAAGATTAAAAGAGTGTTATTCACGTAAGGTCAGTCTGACTTGCTGTGGAAGGGTACAGAGGAAACATTTACTCTTGCATGGATAAGGGTTATACTCAGCTGAGGTTCATCTCGGCAGGAGAATGTGGCAGGCAGGAAGGTACAAAGCAGGGAACAGAGTTTGGAAGGCAAATCCCCTGCTTAGGATCCAGGAAGGTTAGCTTTTTATTTGGTAAGTACCTGTCCTGGATAGCAAGTTCTTGCTGACAGTGGCAAGATAGTTTTTCTGTTGGCTCCATGCCAACTTGTGCTGAAGAGGAAATTTGGGATACCTCCACAATGTGGATACTTATTCCTTAATAGAAAGAAAGAATAGGAGAACTATTCCAAGAAAAGGTCTTGGAGAGGCATCAGGTTGGCCAACATAAGGCCATGGGTTACAAATAAGTCAACTACTAGTGATACACAAATAATTCCTGAAATCCCTTGCACACAAGGTCTTTGAAGGAGTGGAGGAAATTTTGTGCAAGGGGCACCATCTGTGAGTGTGAGTGATAGCCAAGGACCAGCTCTGCTGGCAGAAGGAGGACAGATGGGCCATGTGTGGTACAGCAAGACTGTGGTCAAATGCACCCTGATGTCGGCTTGTCATGGCCAGGAACTGCCACGACCTTGCTATCCAAGCTTTCCTCAAGGGTTTGCCATTGCAAAAACCTCAACAAATACATATTTGCAGCCCATGTGGTCCTCAGCCCTTGGTGCTGCCTGAAGAAATGTTGGGGCATGCGCAATAAGTAGGGTCTGTTTATGCATTATACTGTTAAACGTTGACCTGGCTTTAAGAAATTTGTCTTGTATTACAGCACAGAAAGGTCACATTACTTTGCCTGCCACAAGGACTCTTCTGAGTTGAGGAGATGCCCCAGATATTCTTATGCCATCCAAAATATTTAACAACTGCTTAACAACTCTGATGAACAGTACTTTCTAAATTCAGCCATATCTTTCCATAAGAAAGGAAGTTCTCACAACTCCGATTTAGGAAAAATAATGAGAGAAGAGACAGTCAGAGGAGTCAAGGTAACACCAGTGTGCTTCCCCCTGCTGCTCCATTCTCAGTTTAGGACAATATTCTTGTATCTCAGTGATGACAATTCCCATATATTGTGCTGCATTTGTTAGGCCACCTTTGAAAACAACCATATCTGTGAGGAAATAACTATGTGATGGCCTCAGCATTCAGCATGAGGAAGGCTGAAAGCCCTGCCTGTTTGCTCTCTTTCAGCAGGAATAACTACTTATGGTCTTCAGGCTTTGAAAACTGGCAAAAAACCCCAACCTTAGAATAAAAGAGGAGATAAAAATCAATTATTTTTGAAAACATTTCAAAAGAAAAAAAAAGTCCAGAGTATCACAAACATGTTGGCACTTGGTTTCTGCTCAAAATTGTTAGTGGGGACAAACTGTTCTGTCTGAAAATGTCCTGCTATCTGTGCCTCCTACAACCCATCCTGAGGATATTACTGCAAGCCTAACATCAACTGGGTCTGAGGGCTCTGAGGTACTCAAAGTCAGCACAAGTTTATATTTATCTGAACAGAGCTACAGAAACTCAGCAAGGGGGAAAATAGGGATCCTTCAGCAAGAGCCATTATTACAGCATCTGGAAGAAAAAGAAAATGTCTCTGATGTGATGGCACCTTACTGAACAGCAGCACGCCATATCAGAATATTAAAGCAGACTTAATTTGTATTTAAACTAATCATTGCCAGCATTTTTGTGCTGGAGATAAAATCTAGCATGTCACTATAATTGATTTAAGCAGTGATCAAAGCAAAATAATTAACCATGATATTCAAGGGTCAAAAATTTATGGTGAACAACACAAAGGGATATGGATGAATAAGCATAAGCAGAAAGGAACACAGAGTTCTAAGCTGCAGGGTTTTAATATATGTATCACATTAATATATGTAGTTAATACATGTTTAACTCATGGTGTCTATAGTCTAAAAATCAAGGTATGTCACAAATAGATGACAGAAGCTAGCAATGACACTGTTTTCTAGTTTCTTCCCCCTGGGCAACTGCTGTCCCCAAAACAAATCACACATTTTATGTTTGCCATAGTTACGTTGTACAATACCAGCTGCTGTCATTTCTGCAATAAAATTACTTGAGAGGCAGATGTGAAAAATGGCTTGAAATTGAGTATAATAGAAGGAAAATTCCTAGAGAGGTAGGATTTATCATTCTTTTCCTGCTGGGCAGGGTAGGAGTGACCTTTCTTGCTCACAGCAGCGGCACATGAGAAATGCATGCTTCAGAAAGCTACAGGAATATTGTACTCAGAAAGTAGAACACAAGGGAGGAAAAGGCTGGATTGACCTTGTGTGTAGAAAATGCTCTCTCTGAAACACTAAAGTTGATTCCTTCTCTCACTTCACAAGTTACTTTAGCCAAGACTCCAGGTTGGACTGCGGAAGACTCGCAGCTGAAACACCCACTGGGAAGAAAACACTCCTGGTTTCATAGGTCACCTGTAATCCCTGGCTGACACCAGCATGTCAAGCCTACCATTGAAGGCCATACCACCCATACAGCCTCTCCTACTGCACCTTGGGAGGTGCAAGGAGCTAGCAAGGAGCCTCTTCTCTTTCCCATGACATGAGAACACCACCAAGGAGTGGGTTCCCTAGGCTTCAGCAGCTGACAGATGTGTCCAGGGGAGCAGCCAGCACCATCCACCCCAACCAGAGCAGTCTGCCACCCTGTGTGCACAAGATATTCAACCATGGATGAGGTCAAGGGCAGGGTGTCACTGGGATTTAATTCACTGCTTTCTTTCAGTGTTCTCCACAGAGACAATGCATTCCCAGTAAGGATTTCTGTTTTGGCAATCAAATGTATTTCTCATAGTAAACAAATGCATGAACCAAGTCTAATTCTCTCTTATTTATCATCCTTGTTAGACAGCTTTTTCCCAGGAGACCAGATATTTACAAAGCACTCCAAGTTTCTCTTCTAACTCATTTTCATCACTCTTTAACCAAGAGTACCAAGATAGCAAAATTCTGCAAAACTTGTCAAATAGCACAGCTAAAAGCGGGATTTGTTTACAAGCAGTGCTTCCTTGTCCTCACACTTTTGTCTGCCGCACTCCCACCCCAAATATCTCTGTGACTGTAGGCTGTCCAAAGCTTGTTTTTGAGGCTCCTGCCTGAGACAACTTCTACATTGGCATGGCACAGCTGCAATGCACCACCTTGCAAACCCCATGCCACTCTATTTCCTTTTGATTTATTTGGTGGAATGTTGGGGTTGTATGATTTGGGTGTTTGGGGTTGTTTGGGTTTTCAGATGGGGTAGGGTTTATTTTACTTCATTTTCTGCCAGTGAAGAGGAGCAGAGGAAATGCAGAGAAACAAGTAAAAGAGGAGCAACTGTGCCTTCTGTTATTACCCATCTATAGGTAGTTTCTTCAGGGCTCAGTTCAGGCTGTAGCAAAAACTCACATTTCAGTAGATTTTACTTGTTTCCAAAAACAAAGCCTAAAAGGAAGGCATCTTGCTCCATAGGACCTAGCCTGCCTCCCAGATGCCTGCTTTACTGATGGTGGTCTCAAAAGAAGGAAACCGGTCCCAGTCACAAAGTCTACTTTTGACTGGCAGCCTACTCTTAATCAGGAATGCAGAAGCACTCCTACCCTGGAGTTTGGTTCTGTCTCACCTCCCAGGAAGAAGCTCACATTTTTACTGAGAAAGATGACTGAGAGATAACAGCTGGAGTATTTTTATTTTACTAAACCCAAAAGGGTTTCTTTTTGTCAGAACTGGTTGGCTCCTACTTTGTCAAACAGCATGCTGACTACAGTAATATCCATGAGGGATGTGGCTTTGTAGAAAGTCAGTGAAAGACCTGATAGAGGGTACACACACCAGCATGGGTGCTTGTGGCAGTGATGCTTATTCTGGCAAGATAAAATTATAAGAGCATAAATATGTATATTATTGCTGATGTAAAATGACTTCCACCAAAAATCTATTGATGGAGATTAAGACAAAATATGCAGCTGAAAGGTCTCTGATAATCTGTAGCATCAAAGGGATGTGAAGCAGAAGAGGCACCCTGAAAGGCCAAAAGATGGAATACAAACTTCCAACGCAGACTGTTTTAGTGATTACTAGAGCACGACCACAGTGCTGAAGTCAAGCCATTATTCTGACCCAACACATCAATTAAAGTATTGCCATTTAACCAAACAGGCCAGATGGCTTAAAACAATCTGGAGACAAGCTGAGAATAATCTCCTGCAAACCTGTTTGTTCCCAGGGCCAGAAAAGAAACTTGGTAGGCAGTGCATAAAACTCTTCACCCTATTTCAGCCCTTTTCACTCACTAGAGGAGCATCCCTGTATTACATGACCTTGTGCAGCAAGTCATCCAGCATATGAGCTGATAAACATTTTTGGCTAAAACATTTTCCAGTCATCCTAAGCCAGCTATCTTGGATGTCTGTACTATGGTCAGTCTTTTGGAGTGATGCTAGAGCCCATATTAGAATATCTGCTGTTGATGTGGCTTAAACCACAAAGCACATTACAGATATACAGTCAACCACAAGGCATTTCACAGCAGCTTCAGATACCATCCACTTTCCAGCCACCTTTATTAAGCCTTCACTTCTGATGTGCCCTATAAGTTTCTCTCCTTACTTAAAGGAGACTCCAGTGTTGCCATCTACATACTAAAGGGCAGAGGAGAATTTTTGCTCTGCTCTACAAGCCACTGGTGGCAAGAAGGGGCTCACAGGACCCATTACAAGGAATGTGTGGTCTTATGGTCATGATGGTGACTCAGGAGCTGCAAGGACTCCTTCCAATCTTCCCCATCAACATCAGAGGTCTGCTTCTGAAACTCTTCGCAGAAGAGTAGCCCACCTTGCCCAAGCCCCAGCAATAGGAGGCTGCCCTTGCCCAGGCTGGATGCCCTTCTCATCCAGCTCCATGCTGAGAACACTGATTCACTCCATGTGAATGGAGCAATATTTTTTATTCATAATTAGAGAAAAGTCTTACAGAATAATCACAGCATGCTATCAGGTCCAGGCATTTAGGCAAAAAAAAAAAAAAATAATTTGTGCTAATTTGACAGAGACCAGGGAAGTATGTGTTGAGGGTTAGTTCTTTCTTTTTTTTTCCCTCTGTGGAATTTTCCCCATTGTCATGCTAAGATACCTGTTGACTGGGCCCTGGTGACAAGGGGGAGGGGACGGGAGGGAAGAAGCAAGCCCCGCGAGATTCAAACAGCCAGAAGAGGAAGCGGAAGGCTGGGCCTCGGCCCATTTCCCCCGCGGAGTTCGGACGAGAAGGACGATCGCCGCCTGTGTCCCATCCCAGCGTCGGGAAACCCCCATCAGACCCTGCCCGGCTCGCTGTGAACTACCACCATCCAGCACTCTACTGATCACCAGGACCCACACCGTGAGTGGAGGGCTCTCTCCATCTCTCTCTCCCCCTGGGACAGCGCTGCCATCACCCCCAGCCCTCCTGCAGCTCTGCGGGACCCGCCCGCCCCCAGCACCGGGAACTGCAGCTCAGGGAAAAGGTGCCTGCAGCCAAAAAACACTGGGACTGAGTTACTGTTCTGTTTGTGGGTAATTTCATAGCTGTTGTTGTTCTTGTTTGTCTTGCTAAATATACTAGTAAAGAACTGTTATTCCTACCCCCATATCTTTGCCTGAGAGCTCTCTTAATTCCGAAATTATAATAATCGGAAGAATCACATTTTCTTTCAGTCCAAGGGGAAGCTTCTGCTTTCCTTGGCAAACACCTGTCCTTCAAACCAGGACAGTATGTAAAATGATGCATGTATCATTTACACAGATTTCAGTGTCTCCATTAAGTAGACAGTCTGAAGGGCCTCTGAAGCAGGGGCTCTTCCTCAAAACACACAACCTCATTAAAGCAACAGCACACAAACTGAGGAAAATAAACTAATGATGGAAAAAGCAGATACACAATGATATTTTCCACCTTAGAGGTAATTAAAATCTGGGCATTATGATGCCTTCCAAGGACAGGCAACACTATTTCTTTTACTCCCTTTGCCAGTACAAATATGATACTAATTCTGGAAAAATGGGCACCCAAAAGTCTAAATGAATAAGTGAAGTACCTGAAAACCAATAGAGTTGAACAGAACAGTCGTTGGTATTAAAGTATTGTTCAAACATTTGGCAGGGGACTGCACCAACATTTACAGACACAAAACTGTAGTGATCAAAAAAATTACAAACAAAAGACGCAAATGTGAGGTAAACTACATTTTATGCACCTGTGTCTCTGATTGTATATCTGTTTTTTTCACCCATAATTCATCTTTACTCAGTCTGACTAGTCACAGAGTTACTGTGGGCAATTTATCAACCACTTGAGCATGAATTCTAAGCACTGCTCTTCTTCTCCCATCTCCTCATGCTCTCTTGGGGCATGAGGAAAGCCAAAAAGAATAGCACAGTGTAAAAAAATTGTTTTGTTGGTAGAGTTCCCTTATTACTATTGAGAAACAAATACCTTGACAGAAAGGAGTTTAACTACCACTTGCAAAGGAAGAGGGTTTGCTTGCGCCACTCACTCTGAGGGAGAGTCTCCAGGCCATGCAAAAAAGATCCAAATTTTGTTTAAAAAAAATAAACCAAAGCCTTACCACATTCAGCTGTTTTCCTTCAGGACAGTGCAATCACTGAAGCAGCTGCTGGAGGTGGAAGGAGCCAGTACCTTGGTCCTACACCTGCCCTGAGAGATGGGTTAGAGCTGTCACAAAGATGTGACAGCAACCCTACAAGTGGCATCCTTTCCCCTCTATCTGATCAGCCTAACATTTCAACACAGGTGTTCTAATTTCTTCACAAGAGCCACCTTGATTTAAAAAGCCCCTTTATCCAGGCTCCTTAGCCTAACTGACTGAGTAGACATGGTGAGCCCATCCCTCTAAGTGCAGTTCATTGCCTGCATTCACTTTCACTTCAAGAAGCACCCTGCACTTCTGACACTCAGTTCAGGATAGGGGATTTCTGATGACACCTGTTTGATGAAGTTTGGGCAATATTATGGTTGAGTCGAGTTAGTGTGGGCCCTCTCTGCCACTTGCACTGAACTTTCACCCCTCTGTGGTTGCACATCTATAGATCCATATGTTAACATACCGTGGAGCATAGACTCACACCTGCTATAAACCAAATGTTACTGTCATTCTTGGAAGCCAAGTGTTTCTCCAGACCTTAATATTGGCAGAACTAAATCCATCTTAGAGATGAACCACTGATCATTGAAACCCATAAAAAGATTATGGGTTTTCAATGACTGCCAGACTAGATCCTGTGTGAAACATCTCATGCAGGCTGTTGGAAAATCAAACATGCCTTTCTCCATCCAGATGCAGGGAAAATATTTCCAAAAATAGGTGCTGAAGTGAATAGATTGCTTTTCAACAGCACCAAACAACCCCCATCACTCATAGGTTTTAGTGTGACTGGAGGTGCATGGTGGCTGGGATGAACCAAAAGAATCACAAAACAAACAGCACATGTTTAGACATGTGTGCAGTTATGTATGTGTGAGAGTATTGCAAAGGTCTAGGACATGAAATCAAGGACATGCAAATGTGTTTACAAATAACTGTATGTCAGAGAAGTTGTGGTAATTAAATATGATTTCAGCCTGTGGCAAAAAATAATGCACATTAGCTTAAACCCCTTGCACTGCAGACTAATCCAAGTCAAATATCCCTGCATTTGCAGCAGGTAACTTGTGCCCATGCAGGCTGCCACAGCAGATCAGGCAATTCGGAGATCACTTGTTCTGTCATGGTAACATGGTGGCATAGATGAACCTCATCTGAGTATATGCTTTGGGATTATTGTATTGCTTAACAATAAAGTCCCTACTCTTCCCTTCTGATCCAGACTGGTACAGGAGAATTTGGCCCTGTGACCCCCACAGACCCTCAACCCAGCTGATGATCGTCCATACAGCTAGTGTGTGTTATGCACCTTTTGTTTAGACATTTTTTACGAATGTCCATGCCCTAAATGCTTATTTCCTAGAGAATGCATGTATAGTAGAAGCCTTCAAACTGCTCAATTCCAGCTTAAAAGACATCAGTAGTTTTAGGAAAAGTGAATCCAACTCACCTTTGGAGGAGAGTAGAGATGACAAAGGAGCTGTCCTGGATCCTGTTTACACATCCTCAAGGAATGGCAAACCACATCAGCATTCATTTCCCTGACTATGCTGAATGAAATGGTGCATAAACAAAGACTATTATGTTTTTTCTGGGCTCTTGAAAGTAGAAGCTATTTCCATGGGAAGCTAAATCTTCTCAACACCACAAAATAATCTCAGCTCGTTTCACCATGGCCCATAATTGCTGCTCAGTAGTGTTGGGTTCTAATGACTTTCGGCCATGACATCCTACTTAACAGGTAAAATCGGAACCACGGATGATGAAAAAGGACTGTGTTCTACATGCAGCACCTGAATCAAATGCATTATAACTATTCTAGTTTTTTAATCAATCATAAGCCTGACAAAGATTTAAAGGTTAAAGTTAATGTATATGCAATTTGGCACATATGAATGTCCAATCATTAACTCAACAAAATAACCAGAAATCCTTCAAAGATGCTTAACCTTTAATCACCAAGCATGAGTGTTAGGATTTTTTTCTTCCTTTTTGGGACACACCTCTGGGATAATACAGAATTAAATAAAAATGTTTAATTATAGCACTTTTTAGTGCTGTAAGCACTTTGCAGTTCCTTGCTAGTTTTCAAAACAAAAATAAAAGCCATAGGGAAGAAGAAGGTCTAGTAAAAGCTCCATTAATTAAATTAAGAATTTTAAAAGAGTAATAAAATCACCTACATCTTATTTTTTTTAATCAGTTGTATTAAATATTAGGCTTCCCCAAGAATGCATATCAAGGTTGGGGCTGAGAGCAAGTAGGGGCTGACAATTAAAAAGCCTGATTAAGGTAGGATGGAAAGCAAGAGCCAAGCAACAACAGTTTTATTTTATAGAACCTGTCTCATATATGTGAGTATTCAAATACCTCCCTCAGCTAAATGAGCTGAACTTCAAAAAATAATGATATCAGGTATGCCTGATCTGAGATTTAAATGGAATATCAAAAGGGTTACCAGTGGCAGCCCATGTTTATTTACTCAGGAATAGCTGTGCCAAATGCCAAACCAGAATCACTCTGAAGCATTTCTGCTTTAAAAATAATATAATTATAGGAGTGAAATCCCTCCACTTCAACCTGACAGCACATCTCTACATGTCAAGAACAAACTAAGCAAAAATCTGAGAGGACACAGCAATACTTACAGTTCAGTTATGTGTGGTCCATAAAGTTCAGCAAGCACATAACAGAAACCTTGTAGTTTTTCTAGAAAATATAATTTATTTTTTTTTAGTAATCAAGCATGGTGAAACTGGTTTCATAGCAGTCAAAATACAGCAGCAGCTGGTTCATTAAGGTGAATGCTGATTTACCTTGAAGGAAGGCATGTGAATCTCCGATCTCAGTGTAGCACCAGAGATTAGGAAAATCTGAATTTCTAATCTTGCCTAAAACCCTTCTGACTTTAGGTAAGTCACATGATAAAGACAAAAAAGGATAACTAACTTTTGTTAATTTTTCTGAGTATGGTAATAATGGAAAAGTCAAAAGAAATTGTGCATGCCACAGCATCTTCTAAGCAGATTAAATAAACATCTCAGTAGGTTTGAAAGAAGAAAGAAAACAAACACATAAATCAAAGTGCCAAAAGTTATGTTGGGCTTGATGCTACTCCTAGAACTGTCTCGGAGCTTCTGGGGGCTTGTGGACTTAAGAGAATACGTTTTCTGTAGAGCAGGAATTGTGCAGTAGTAATTGCATTCAAAGAAACATCTGACACTTTTCATTTGTCTTCGTTTTGCATTCTACAGCTATGTGCCCTTTTGAGATGCTGGCTCAGGTGGTTTCCTTAATACGTGTGAAGCATGTCACATAAGACATGCTCATCAGAGATTTCTTTAAGTTACTGTTGTAAAATAACAGGTGATCCATGCACCTGAGAAAAGACATGGAGGGAGAATGGGGGTTTGAATACAAGCAGGGCACTGATCTGACAGTTCCCAAGAGGGAAAGCTGTCCCTTTCTTGGCCTGAACAAACTAGAGCTGGTTAATAATGCACATGTCCTGCAAATCAGGTGTCAGGCCTTACTCCAGCTGGGGTGGTGCTGGTAAGAGATAGGTTCACACAAGTGCTGTAACAACAAATTTGCAGCTCCTCAAGTTCTTGTTTTCTCTTGCACCTCTATTACCCAGACAGATAACTAACTCTACCTGGGGAAGAAAGCACAGAGTATTCTGATCTTTCCCAGAGAAAAAACATGGACACAGCCAAAGCAGTCACTTCCTTCCAACTTTGGGCTGAATATTCCTTTTCAACCAGTGCCAGGCTGGACACACCTAGGGCTGCTGCATACAGGGTGGGTAGCTTTGCTGTATGGAGAGTACAAATCCTTGTGGCAGGGCCTCCACTGGTGGGTGTGGGTGTGCTTTACGCTCCCACAGCTGCTCTCTTACCAGGTCTGTAGACACCCCAGTTGGCAACCTGCACCTGAGAAAGAAGGACTGGCACCAGGAAGGCATACCAGGGAACAAAGATAATTTTCCCAGCACCCTCCTACTCATGGTGTTGCTGGCAGCTTGTGTAAATAGAGTAGCTGATTTTTCTTATCCCATGACAGGTATTTTATTTCAGTCAAGTTATTAGCTTCATTGTTTGCCTCCTTTGCCACATAACTCCTCACTATTGTCTCTTTAGGAGCAATCTGCTCCTAAAAGTAAAAATTGGTCTCCTGACTAGAACTAGATTTTATTCTTGTTCACCTAAAATGAAAGATGTTGCAGACATCAATAACCCTCTGTTCAGCATCACTGCTGATTAGAATACACTCTGATGAGGCTTGCCAGTGGGGTACCTGGCTCCCTAAAGCAGCCTGCAGGCAAACTTGGTCGGCTTCCCCAACACCTCCCCACTGCATCACAAGCTATGGTCTCCTTACGAGTTTCCCAAACCAGCTGGTTTCCACAACATTTTTGGCTCTGGAGGAGCCAGCTGGCTGCTGTAACCTCTCCGGGTACCTGAGAAAAGAGGAGAGTTTGGCTGCTTATCAGCTCAGGGGAGCTGATAAAGGTGTTTTGCTGGTCCCACTAATTTCCTTATATATACAGGAAACTTAATGTGTAATTGCCCCATGGTGTAAAAATGGTGGGAGGTAAAAGGAACAGTAATAATGTTAAATTATCATTGAGCACATAAAGTCCTCTTGGAAGATTCAGATGCCATTCAGGCTTTGACTTTCAACAATACACCAAGACCAAACCACAGATGGTGTTTACAGGACTTGCCATTGGAGCCAGGCTGCATTCATGTGTTCGCAAATCTCCAGCTCTGCTGATACACTCAAGGAGAAGATTTTGCAGAGAGAAATCTCTATTAGGAAGAAGCAGTGTAAGTTAGAAAAGAGGAGGAGAGAAAAATTATGAATAACTGTGGGTATTCAGGGACAAGAAAAGAACTTAAACAAAACTAAATGCTGGAAAATTTAGAGAAAATGTAGAGTATACTTGCTTCAGGTAAAAGAGATTCCCTAAGATCCCTTAGATCCCCTAAGAACAGTCCAGAAGGTTTTCCATCATAGTCCTGAAAGCACAAATGCTCGCTGAATCCCAGAGGACAAATATTTGCAAAAAAGATGTGATTATTTTGTTGCCATTTGCACTTGAGCTCTAAAGTGTTTTACACAGCAGTGGTCAACATAGAAGCCAAACATGACTCAGAGACAAAGCCAGAGGCAGAGGCTCTCAAAGCACAATTCAGGTGTCAGACCTCTGTGTCATCAAGCAGACAGTCAGTATCCAGGTAAACAAGCATTCTTGCTAACAACACCTCTTACACTGTGAATACTGCCCTTTCCCCCAGACCTGTCCATTCTACCTGCTGAAGAGCCTTCTTCGCTCATGACATTACTGTTCTTATTCTCATAGGTTTATTTCCCATGTCGCTTGAATTGCACACATTGCAAGTATTTCCATACAAATGAGGCTGTGGTTCTGTTTGATACACAACCTGTGAGATTAAGTAGGACTGACAGGTACTGAAATGTTCTTTCTTTTTCTCTAAGCATATTTTGTTCTTGAACATCACATAACTTTACAGAAGACTTGATCCAAACCTGACTTGACTATAATCAGAAGTATTGGAGGCCCTCAAAAAACCCCACTTTGTAGGGTTTTTGGAGTCCTACTCCTTTTTGTGCTTTAGGAAAAGCCTCACTGCCATTAATTTGTTGCTGTTATTCTTGCTATCAATTGTAGGCATGTGCATAATAATGAAATTGCTTCTCCATGTGAAATGCATGACCTGCTTTAGTAGGTTTGCTCCTCAGGACCGTCCAAAGTTTTTCTACTGTTTCAAGCAGCAAGAGGAAGCTGTTGATTCCTGCTGGGCTTCAGTGTTCACCTCCCAGGAGAGGATAAATCGGATTACACTGTAGCTCCCACAAAATCCATAGGATTTTTCACTCCTTTCAAATTCAGGGTCAGGTTTTTTTTCTGCTGGATATATCCATGCATCTCAGAAGGTAACTGGATTATACAAATTCAACTACAGTGATAATAGGTTTTTATGTGTGTAAGGAATGGCAGCTGAAAAGCAGTATCTTGACATGTCAGAAGAACAAGGTCCACTGTAGTGAATCCTGAACACAGAGCCAGTATGTCATAATTTAAAGAAGAAAATTGTATTTTAATAGCAGGACCAGTGCTTCTAATTGTAACTTCATGGTTATGTGCCTGTAATTTAAAACACTAAGGCTATGACTTATGGAATAGAAATCAGATAAGCATAATTCTATCAATGAATGAAACCTAGCAATTAGCTCCCTGCCTCACTCTGCCTTGGGAAATCCTCCTTTGGAAAGGAGGGAAATAATATTATACACATATCTTCTGTGAAACTAGGGTCTACAGAGAGAGATTCATGAAATCATATAAAAATGACATTTTAGTGAAGAATCCTAAGCCATCTTTTTACATTAATAACCTTAAAAGGTATAATGAATGTGAGATCTAGTTACTTAAATAGTTATAGGATTGGTCTGTGAGGCACAAAGCTATTGTGGCATTCAAACTGTTCTCTATTTAGGGGTGTGCATGTGGAGTTCCAACCTCCTTTGGGTAGATAAAGTAAGGGTCAGAAAAAGGGAAGCCTTACATATATTCACATGGAATAGCTATCACTTTTGAAATTTGTATTACTAATTACATTTCAGCTTTTCTATGCACACCAAATGATCACATCTTACACCTGTCAGCCTCCTCTCATTTTTAAAAATTTACAATAGCAGTTCCCACACCTGCTGAAAACATTTTCATCTCACTGTTGCTGTAAAGACCTGTATCAACAAGCAGGAGGTGTAGTGGGGCATACAGTGAATCTATTCTTAAGCTTCTAACAAAGAGAGAAAGGGGAGAAAAAGGAAGGGGACTGGCCTGCATGTGTTGGTGCTCACATGTGTGTGGGGTTTAATACAGCCCCATTCACTCTAACTTTGGGATAAAATCCCAGCTCTGAATCTGAGTGAAGCCATGTCATTGATATTCCTGTAAATAGCAACTTGCTATCTCCCAGCTACATATATATGAGATGCTGCACAAGAGGTGGAATGGATACTGCACAAGAGGTGGAATGGATACTGCACAATCAGCTTTCCCAGGCGAGTTTTTAATTAACAGGGAAATATATCAGCATGAACATAACATATGGCACATTAATTGGTACTTACCAGGTATGTAGTCACACAGTCTCTCCATGGCTGCCTTTACTGTACTGTTGTGCCACTGTGCGAGCTGTTCGATGACAGATACCACAAGCACACATCCTTCAAGAAGACAAAAAATCAAAAAGAAGGAACCCACACAATCCACACAGAGAAGTACTAAAACTGGAAACCAAATGTTTGTGACTGCCTACAGAAGAGAAATCATACCACAGACATATATGCTGACCATGACAGAGCATCTGTGGCATCATTTTTTCACAGACTTTCCTGTGAAGCCCAGTGATGCTCAGACCACACAGGGCTGCTGAACCCATCTACACATTTGTCAAAACCAAAATGTCTTCACAGTTCATTCTGCTCTGACTTTGTGGTTGGAAAGAAACCACTTCCTATGACCCACGAATCTGGTTATTTCTTATATTTCTTATTACTAATCTGGGTGTGAACAGGGCTAGCAAAGTGTTTTATGACATGTGCAGCACTTTTCCCTCTGCTGATTTGCGGATTAAATAGATTCAATGTGATAACTATGAAACACTCATTTGAAATCCACATGATGACCATTCATTTCAAGTAAATTTTAAAAGTGATGTATATCAGCATTGTGCTTTCTCTGCGGTGGCTTCACCATTTTATGAGGAAAACAGCTTGGACAATGCCAAGTCTGCCCACCATAGTCAGACCAGGCAGCCAGAGTGATGGCCCCACCCAGACTCAAAGCCTATGCAAGAGAGGCAGGTATCCCAGCCAGACAGGAGACAAGGAGCCAGGGTGCCAGTTTCCAGCAGCCTGAATGAAGATTTCTCTTTGAAATTCCTGTAGCCAAATCCTGTTTCCTCTGCTGTGCAAGCAATCTCATGTCTGAGACTTGCTCTAGCAGGGTCTAGAAATGGAGGTGAGCTGCAACAATTTGATGTGGCTGCAGACTCACCTTTTCCAAAGCTCAAGAACATTGATGTTCAGGTTTTCAGACTGGCCCAACTCTTAAAAGTGACCTTCTAAATTGCTTCCAAGCACCCATACCTAAGTGCTATTAAACCAAAGTGCTGTTTTTCTACACAAATAACTGATGCTTCTATGGCAAGTAAAAGAGAAGGTAGGGCAATTGGAACTTGCTGTAAAACAAATATTTTTGACTCTTGTATTATTTCTTCTTTCGCAAATACAGTAATCCAGATGAAATTACAGTGAATTTGTCACCTCTTTTGCAGGGATAAAAGCCCACTTCTCCACAATTATTAAATAAAAGGTTCACTCAAGATCCTCTGCAGAATGATTTATAAAGCATCCTAAGAACAATTACGTCCAGTCAGCCTAAAAGAATTGAAGAATAAATGGAGACAAATACAACAAAAAAACACTAAAAGAAGACATTCGTTCTTTCCTGCCCCCCCCCAACTCATCAAATAGCCAAAGGCTAACTAGTCCCAGGAATTAACAGCTAATTAAAACACAATATCTGAAAAGAATGTTAAATAATAAAGATCCAAATTAAAAGTAAAGGGAAGGTCTGAGATGAAGGGTATAGCATGTTCAGGTCTTGGTCACAGAGAACAGGCCAGGGTCCTTTGGTCCAGGTTTAACCTTACTACAGCCTTATCATAGTTTCGGTTAGAAGGGACCATTCTAGACCAAGCCCCCTGCAGTGAGCAGGGCCATCTTCACCTAGATGAGGTTGTTCAGAGCCCCATTTAACTTGATCTCAAATGTTTCCAGGGATAGGACACCCAGCAATCCCACAGTTGTGGGGGTGGACGTTAAAGAATACAAGAGATTTCAGCTGTTTTAGTGCAAATCATGACCTGCACTGGCCTCAGGCACAGAAAACAGACCCTGGCTTCTTTGCCAGGGTAGCATGGTAATAGCCTTGCCTGGACAGACTCCAGCCTTTAGCACTGAGATGGCACTGCACATCTAAAAACACACCATAACACGTCTAAAATTCTAAAGGCTATATTATTAACACACATGAACAACCTACAGACAACAGGGACTACCTGTCCCCTGTCTTCTATGTCTATTTTATTCATGAAGATGGAGGCTCAGAAAAATTAAATTACCTAAGTGATAACTTAAACACACAGTCTTTCTGTGCTTTCCTTTCTACTCTTGCCAAGGTCAGATGTTCATCTATCAATCTTGCTGTCTACAAATCAGAAAGATAAAAAGGAGTCCAAGCAGAGAGACAGGGAGAAGTTACTCCTTTCATATTTTCTAAGGTCCACAGCTTTTGTTGTTTTACTGCTCATTCTTTTGCATCAAGAGCTTGAGGATTCTACAGAATAATAGATTTTTTTAGGTTGGAGAAAAATAGAAAAATAGATTTCTATTACTCCTTGTGGTCTGCTGCCATGAGCTGTGCCCTGGGGGATGCTTGCATATGTGTTGGTTCTGCTGACTTCACAGCCTTTCATTTAGGCTGATGTCATCAGGAACAGTTTTTGGGCTGGAGATTCTAAAATACTCAGAAAAAAGGTTGAACCCTGTGAGGAGGAATGAGCAATGTCCTAAGGGGACTTATTGCAGTGGAGGCAGCCTAATCTACCCAGGCTGCCTGGTGTTTTTTCATGCAAACATGCCTCCCCAGTAATTCAGATTTATCCTCTAGAAGAACTTATCTCTGGTGTTAGACTACAGGTAAAACATCAAGAGGTTAGTGTCTATAAATGAAAGTTAATTCATAGTAACTATCCTTGTTTTTGCTACCAACCTGCTCTCTTATTATCTTCCTCTGGACTGAGTGGCAGGAACAGAAATGCTGACCAGTTATCCTAGTTTTTAATGAGTCTTAATTCCACTGGCTAAAAATGGAAAATAATTATACAGCTAAAAAGACCAGGGGAAAATCATATGTCTTTGACTGTAAAATTCTCACTGCTTTAATTACTTATGACATGTGCAAGAATATAAACTTTTTAGTACTCTGGCATTAGTAGAAAAGCACATCCAGATCTGGCCAGCCATTATCAGTTATTGCTTGCTTTTAATTTACTAGAAATTTAGATGTGATTTATTTCTCATCATGAGCTTGACACATATAAGACAACGTAAATAGGCTTCATCATTAAATAAAGCTCAATTTTTAGATTATTTGCTTTAGAAACAATTTTCAGTAAGTTGATTCTGCTGTCTCACTTCAATACTAGATTTCAATACCTTGACAGGCTGAAGGATGTTTTTCTCTGAAAGAAATGCATTGGCATTATAATACCTACCAGGCATTAGAAACCAGACTCTGTTATTAATAAATGCCTCTTGCTTTTAGTGATGGCTTGTCCCATCTGCTATTAATTTCTGAAGAGATAAGACAAGACCATAACCATTTTGCTCATTGCAGTAAGGTGAAAACTCACACATCAGGAAGTTTTTATTTCCATATATTTGAAGGTAGTGTGTAACTAAAAAATGCCATTTCCAATAAGCTCAGGGGGAAAAAAATCATATCTCAATAATAAAATCAGAACTAGAGGAATTCTTTGCTTAGCTGTGAAGCCTCTAGCAGTTTGAGCAGACAATTTAATTTAATCCACTTTGGCTGCACAAGTTTGAAGGACTCTATAATTAGAATTATTTCTAGGCATGTCAAAAAGTATCTGGATAGTGAAAGCTGCCCTCTTTAAGTTTCAGATTTGTAGGTATATTTGTCTGAGTAAAACATGTTAAATGGGTTTTCTGGCACTTGGCACATCCTTGGTTGCCATCCTTTGCTCATGTTTTTGGATACTGGATTTCTTTCTCACCCCTCCAGCCATAAATTCAATGTTGCCCCAGAATACAAGATAAAAATGGCCTTCAACACAAATATCTCTCTGCAAAGCCTGTTGACCAGGCTGTGGCCACCCTGCAGCCACTCTGATTACTCCTGGTAGAGCAGGAACTGGAGCCTTGCTTGGTGACATGGCAAACCTTTGCCTCAAAAATCTGTCTAGTCCAGCAAGGCTCCGCATACATGAAGCCATTTATCACATTCCTGACTTTGTACAGAAGATGAAGGCTTTTCCAAAATAAAGTCTTAGCTTCTTCCATTTATAGACAATCCTAAGCTCCAAGGCATCTCTTAAAGCCTACAGATGAGGAGACCCAAGAACCTGTCTACAAAAGAGGATATTGCTCCTCCTTGTGCTGATGCTGTTGTTCTGGCATAAAAACACCTCTTTCCAAATTAGTTTAATCCAGTTCCAGTTCAACCTGGAACCAGACATTCCTCTTGAAAATTCATATGGGGAGCTAATAAGAAATTAGGTTTTCTCCTCCGAGATGGGGACATACATGTGAGTATTCCAGATGCAGGCAGACCATGGTTATCCAAAGTTACAATACAGGAATGTTTTCTTTTTCATATAAACATAGAATGGTTTGGATTGAAAGGGACCTTAAAGATCATCTAGTCTGAACCTCCCAGCCATGGGCAGGGACACCTTCCACTGCACCAGGTTGCTCAAAGCCCCATTCAACTTGGCCTTGAACATTGCCAGGGATGGGTATTCCACAACTTCTCTGGGCAACCTGTGCCAGCATCTCACTTATTATATATTCCTTCCCTAACAAGGCCCAATATCCATTGATGGAATTAGCTCCAATAAAAGAGGAGAGGACCATGGCTTAATGCCATGGGGAACATTTTTTAATAGTAGTGAGTAAAAAATTGCCCCCAGGATCCTTTAGTTTTAATATGTTCATCATTGCTATAAAGTTCTCTGCTTCCCTTGTTATCACTGGTTCTTTTTTGTTGTAATAATTTTAATATTCTTAATCACCCTTCTTTATTAGACTGCTTCCCTAAACTCCACCCTAATTCCTCCCCTCCTCCAAGTTTATAAATACCCCTGACATGCCCTAACACCTGCATTACTATTGGCTACCAAACTTTCCCTGAGAAAGTCAAAGTAAAAAAGACTGTTATTAAAATATGTAAAAAATCCAACAGAAACTGGCATTACACTTGACCAGCTAGCAGGGGAGGGAATCCATCTAGATAAACAAACCAAAGATTTGCAAAAGCCTGTGTTTCAGCATCAAGAGCCTCCTTTAAATACAGATCTTGCCATTCTAACTTTCTCAAAAAATCTTGCACTCAACCAAATTGTGCCTGCATCAGTGACCACTACCCACAGCTACAGCCACAAGCATTTCAGCAACATTCTAACCAATGCTACTATTACCAAAAGCAAAGACACGTTACAGCAAGCTGTGTTCAACAAAGTATGAAACCCAAAGCTCCCAGGCATTGTCAACAGAGAAGGAAAAAAAAATTGTTACTACTACCAAGCCTGCTCTAAACAACAAACAAATATAACTGTGCAAGTTTTCTGTGCTAACTAAATACCCCTCCTCCCCAATAAATATGTTTTCTGTTGTATTTAGATCATTTTAAGTAAGTTCTATATTGCTTAAAGATATGTTTGTTTAATTTTTTTACTACCTCAAACCAGAGTGCATTAAATTAAGAAGCTAAATTATTTTTAGATGTCAAATTTAGTTTGGTTTTCATTCAGTATTTTAATTTTAAAAGCAATATATTTTTGTTAATTATAGTTTAATTTAACAGTATAAATTTCAAGTTCTTCTAAGATAATCTTTACAATATCTTTTAAACTTTAGTCATTCTAAGTTTCTTCCATTGCTCTCAGTTATATTCAAAACCTATTAATTTTAACTAAAATTGATTTTAGGCTCAATGTACTAATCAACAATCTTTTACAGTCCCCAGTCATCATTTAAAAAGAGTAGCTTAATTTAATAGTATTTAAGTCTTACAACTTATTAAGTACTTTTTTATCATGTTTCTATTCAAAGATGTCAATCATTTATAACTAAAATTGAATTAAGTATCAATATCATTATTTAGCTTGCTAATATTGATTTATTTTTTATAAATTATTAATATCTCTCTTCCTTTTCATATATACATAAATGTAAACAAGTTTTTAAAACTATTCAAGAAAGTTCTATTCCCATAAACCATAAAATCCCTCTATTTTAATTAATTTAAAATGTAAATTTTCTAGAATACACTCTTTATGCCCTATCTATTGCTCTTTCTGCAAGGGGCCCAGCAGAATGACAATATTCATGGTTCTTATGATAAAAAGTGATCTCTAAAAAATTTACCACACCATAAATATCTCTCTCCCCCACAAAAAAAATTAAAAAATAAAAGAAAAAGGGGGGAATATGAAAGCATAATAAGACTAATTTGATGTTTGCTTTTTTACTGGTTTAAAAAGCATTTTACAAACAATGAGTTTTATGTTTTTATAAATTATTTGGTTTACGGTCACATTTGATGTGTTAAACTACAATTTTTGTTAGTAGCAAAGTAAGAGAAGTTTTAATGAAAATGAAAAAGCAAATTAAGAGAAAGTGTGTGTAAGCTGTTTAATGGTAAGACGAGGGGTGATAGTGTAAAATACTTAAAAGACTGGTAAGAGGAAGAGAAAAGAATGGGAAGAAAGAAAAAAGAAAAGTGAGACAGTAAGAGAGTAAGCAAAAAGGAAAAGGAGTGGTTTACTAAAATTTGAGACCAAAAAAATGAAAAGGCTTTAGTTAGGTGTTACATTAATCATTACATTAAACTTACTTTCTTAACTATACCTTTTACTCTTTACATATGTCAAAATTAATTTCTTGTGTGTATCCCTTTCATGTTTACCCATATAGCATCTTGTGTAAGTTTCAAAACAATCTAATCAAAGGTCTAAGTTTTCTATTACAGGGAAAAAGCAACAAAGACAAACGAGGCAACAACACAAGTCAAATTTGAACTAAGCCACACTTGCCAAATGTGCTGCATTTCTTGGTCTAAAAACTGACAAACTGTTCCTGAAATTCTAACAGAACAGATCGGAAAAAAATAAAGACAAGAAGAAAAACCAGAAAACTAATTGAAGGGACTTTTCAAAATTAGAGCCTTTCCACTGAGACTGTTTGTTGTCACAAGTTTAGCTAAAAACACTAGTTTTATAATTGCCATTATTGTGTTAATAGTATTCTATTGTTTTTTGTTATGTCTCTGGAAATCCCTTTATAAATTGTCATAATCCCTCTATAAATTATCCAATAAGTATTAGGTAATTTAAGCTTTTAAAAAAGCTTTTAAATAATAGTTTCTGTTTCTATCTTAAGAAGACAAAACAGGGAGAGATGTTGGAGTTAGCTCCAATAAAACTGCAGAGGATCATGGCTTAATGCCATAGGGAAAACCCTTTCAATAGCAGTGAGTAAAAAAATCAGCCCCAGAATCCTCCAGTTCTTTTACGTTCATCAGTGCCAGAAAGTTCTCTGCTTCCCTGGTTATCATTGGTTCCTTTTTGCTGCAATAATTTTAATATTCCCAATCGCCCTTCTTTATTGGACCCCCTCCCTAAACTGCACCCTCATTCTGCCCCTCCTCCAAGTTTATAAATACCCCTGACATGCCCTAACACCTGCTTTTGTCCATTTGCCCTTGTGCATGGAACTAGTCTCCCTGTACCATCTTTCCCAGTTCATTCAGTACAAACAGTTCAGCTTACTGTTTGTTATTTTCTAGTATTAATTTTTTTTAATACCTGAGCAATTGGATCAGATTTTCTTTCTGCATAAAATCACTGAGTTTTGTGTGGCCTCTGGACCTAATAGCCAGGCTAAGAAGGATCAGAGACTACAATCCATATTGCCTTTCTGCTCTGCTTCTCATTACTGAGCTGATACTTTTAAACAGCAGCCCTTTATAATCTCAAGATTTCATTCCAGCTCAATGAAATATTCAGCTCAAATGACGTAACCATATATGCAAAGTAAGGACGGTTATCTTCCCATATACAACTAGAGGATTTGTTGCTTTAAAAGGTAATTTGGAAATGGATCTGAGAGATAATGTCTTTTAACAGACTTTGCTTCCCAGCCCATTTACAGAATTAATGTGTTTTGCAGAGATACTGAGGTGATGGAACATAATTATTGGTATACATATTCAAATATGTTGGCATATACAAGACCCTTAATTTGCTAAGTCTTATGAAATATCTTAGAAATACTAAAAGGTACACTATTAACAAACCTGTCACTGAGCATTAAATTACACACAGTGTAGTGGCTAAAGACATTTAAAAAATATTCATATCAAAATAGCAGCATTTTGAATGTATTTGTAACAAATTCCAGCAAAAACCTGGAATATCAATTATTATTTCTGTTACTCATGCAAAAGCGATGGGCCACCTCAGGTCCCCTAACTTCAGAGCTCTAGTAATTCATTTTTGTTTCATTTTGATATACAACAATGACTCTGATACAGCTATGACAGTACAGAAAATTCACTTTTCATGTAGGGGAAGACAGTATGGATACCTGGCAGCCAAATGTATCCCTAGTGTTTCCTACATTACACTTTAAAGAACCCTATTTAACAAAATCTATAACCCTAGGCATTCTCAATAGAAATGTTTCCTGTTTTAATTAATATGAAAAAACCCTGCATATGTATGTGTGACAGTTACATATATTTTTTTCCAAATCAGGAAAGGGTATTGGAAATTTACTGAAGCCTGAATGCTAGCAGGGGGTGTTAATGTAAGTGGATAACTTTATCCTTGTTGCAAAGGCTTCACCATTTCAGGATTCTGAATGCAAGAAACTTTTTCTCAGATATACAGTTCCTAAAAGCAGTATAGTGATTGCCTTAAACATGAGCAGTAGTTCTCTGTAGGGTTAACACATGAACAAGAGTGAGAAGCACACATGTAGGAATCGGCATCCAAATAAGCAGTCAGTAAAATGATTATTATACTCAAGGCGAGCATCAGTAATGTCAAATGTGCAAGATTATCAATCTACAAATACACATAGATGTGGTTGTGTATTTACACACACATAGATATGGATGTGTTGGCATGCTGAACATATCTTTTCATTGTGTTCAATAGATGTATTTACATTTTACAGTCATAAGCTTTCAGTAAGACTTGGGGTGATTTTGGAAAAAGAAATTTTACCATCAGTTTCTGAAAAGTTGGTGGGTGATTGCTTTTGTATCTCTACTGCACTATTCCCATACCTGTGTTTGTTCTAGCTGAAGTATAATAATAGGGAAAAATGTTATGGTCAAATTTAGTATTCATTGCTTATCATCAGGTCAAACATTGTTGCTGATTAAACAGAGCAATGCTGGTGAAGTGAGCAGAGCTGCTATGTCTTGGAACGGACTTAGCTGTAATCAGAGTCGATTCCCACACCTTTAAAGCAAAATACATTGTGGTGCTACACTGATACTGGGCAAGGCTTTTCTACAAAGCTCACTGAGCTGTAAATTATATGTTCTGTCATGGTCCCCCCCCCCCCCCCAGACAATATGTGCAAAACCACTCTGTCTGAGCACAGTGGTTAAAAGCCTCCAACTCCATTTGGCATGTTCCATTGTGTGAAATTATCAGGAACTCTGAATGCCACTGGTCCTGCTGCCACTCCAAGGGGCATATTTCATCTCTGCACTCATGCTCAGCTAGACAAAGGCAAACTGTTGAGGACAATGACTATCACACAAATCAACACAGGTAGAGGTCAGCATTTTACTCTGCTGGTTGCTCAGAAACACCCATTCTTTAATGCAATCAGAGCTGAAAATACATTTTGAAAACATGCTTCTTCATATGCTAGGAACTGTGTGCTCCTGGCTGAATGGAGGTGGTGACCTGCAAAGGTTGCTGAGAATGGCATTATATCGAGCACAAAGAGGGGGAAATTTATTCTTCTGTCTGCTGAACCACAGGATCTCTGCTTGCTAACAGAAAAAATTGAGAGCACTGCTGTCTGGCCCTATTGACAACTCCCTGACTAAACGCCTCATTCTGAAAAGGGCAACCAAAGTTAATCACCAATAGAGCAGAGCAGTCTGCCGTTGGGGGGAAAACAAATAAATGCCGCTCTTTGCAAATGTTGTGGTCACAGCACAGAATTCCAGAAATGCTGGCTTGGAGTAATTCCTCTTACAAAACCTCTGCCCTAACAGATGATCTAAACCATCTAGGCCATTCCGAAGGGACAGGGCTGACACAGTTTGCAAAGATCTCTAATGAGGTCTTCTACAGATTTCTCAGGAACTTATTCCTCTGCTCACTAATCACTACCATAAGAAAAACCTCTTCCTAACCTGAATGTCCCTGCTAGTACCCATTTCTGTTACTTCTTGCTCTTATGAACCTTTAATGTTTTCACAGACAGATAAGTCTTTTCTCAAGTTTTTCTTCTCTAGACTAATTAATTTATTCACTCTTTGTTTTATAGCATATGCTTGTTCTTCTCTGAAACCTCCTGTCACTCTGCATCATTCTTGATGCACAGCCTCAAAAGGTTAGGCAAAAATTCTTCTGAGGCTTTGTCAAAGCTGAGAAAGGTAACAGGTTACTTCGCATGTCTTGCAAGCTGACTTCTGTTCACATGTCTCGGTGCATGATGCGTGTGCATGCTTCATGACAGCAAGCCCAGAAGATCTTCCTTAGGAATGCTACCCAGCCGGTTGTTCCTCATCTGCTATGTGTGTAATTGACTTTCTGCTGAAGTGAGTGCCTTCAACATTCCCATATTGAAATTACTTTTTCAGATGCAAGTACTCCAAGTTCTCAAGCTTGTTTTGAATTTAATTTTGCCCTCCATTTTACTTGCAAACTATTTCAGCTTTACACAAACTGATTTAATGTAATAGCACAAGTTTCATTATCCTGGCTAGTGAAAATATGAAATTATATTATGACAGTATATTCTAAAGAGAAATCCAAAAAAGGCCTGATTTTGTACATCCTTTTGCTTAAGGAGTGAGCCACTTGTAATTACTCTCTGAAGAAGATTACCCATCAGTTTTGTTCTGCCCTGTAGAAGTTTAATCACTGCCACACATCTCTCAAGCATAAGATTAGTGCTGAGGTAGTGCCAAAAGTTTACTTAAAGCCCAGCTATAATATCTGCTTCCTATTCTGTGTCTACATGGCATTATTCCATTGGCAAAGAAAATTAGATTGATTTTGGAAGGTGTTTTTAAAAAGCTTTAATAACTATTGCAGGATGTTTCTAGGATTTGATGTTTAATTGACTAATCTACCATTCCCCAGATTCCCTTTCTTACTATGTTGAAGGGAGGTGCACACAGAAGTTCCTGTCCATCTTTCAGTGTCTCCCCCACTTTCTGCATCCTCCAGGGCTGCTTCTGCCTTTCCTGAGGTTGCTTCAGGTACCTCTGGATGAAGTCACCTTTGCTAGAGAACAGAGCAATGTGCAAAACCTCTAAGGGCTCTGTTGTAATTAAGGGTGGAATTGAATAGAACCTTTAAATATCAGTAGAAAAATTAAAAAACATTAACATCAGTGTCAGCAGTTTACCAGTGTTACTGTACTATCTTTGGGTACCTTAACATGAACTTAAGTAAAACTTTGCTTGCCGTTTGAAATGGGCAGCATTTTCCTCATTTAACAGATGGGAAAGTAAAGACCTGAGTGTATGAAGGGGTCATTCATGACTAATTTTTGAGAGAAAAGCACACAGCATCTCTTTCTCAGGGTGCCACACTGAAACAGTCAGGCGGCACTCAGTAAAAGGATTTTTAGGTCTCATCCCAAATATATCCCTTAAGCCATGCTGCCCATCAGTAACAAACCCAGAAAGGAAAGCCAGACTTAGAATCCAGCTCCCAGACCAGTGCACAGAACAAAACAATGCTGCCTTTGCAGGAGGAAAACCACTTCACAGTCTTTTGCATGTAGGAAAACTTGCAAAAGCCTTTCTCATATCTTTCAAATCTCATATCTCTCACAAGGAAAAACCAGAAAAATATATCTCATGCAAAGCATGCAGAAGGACCTAAGCTGATTTCACAGAATGCAAAAATGGTGGCATTTTAGCAGGCTGGGGAGAGGAAATCTAAACCTCACTGGAGGCACATCCTCCTCTCCTCCAGCCCTGTTCCATCTTGGCACATAGGTGTCTACCCAAAATACAATCCCCAGGATCTGCTAAGGGCAGGGAAGCCCCTTAAATTACCCAAATGCTTTGTCAGTATGACCGGAATATACTGGGGCAGATGGTGGTGCCTACCCAGGGAGTGCTGCAAGCAAGGGGAGCAGAAGGAGGAAGCAACTAAGTTGTATCACATTTAACAGAGGTACCAGAGCTGCACTTCATTCTCCTGTCATATTATTTCCACATACTTCTTCAAGAAGTGTGATACTCTCTGTGGAAAGGTTTAATGGGAAAATATTTTCTTGGTTTTGTTATTGAAAGAGCATTCACTTTCTGACTGGCTTTGGCTTCTAACATAGCAATCTCAATAAAGCAGGTGGTGCACAGGAGTGATCGATCAGCAGCCACCTCATTTCCCTCAGAAAAAGGAGGCAGATAACTTTAAAAGATCAGAGACCTGACCACACATTTAAACTTGCATTAAAAAAAACCATTTCTTCAAGGAAGTATCCTATGCATTTAGCAACAGGGGTTTCTTACACTAAAAATTAGATAAGATTTAAGGAAGAAATTCTTCCTGGTGACAGTGAGAAGGCACTGGAACAGGCTGTCCAGAGAAGCTGTGGATGCCCTATCCCTGCCACTATTCAAGGCCAGGTTGGATAGGATTCTGCGCAAGCTGATGGAGCAGAAGCTTCCCTGCCCCATGTCACAGGGGGATAGAACTACAGGACCTTTAAGGTGCTCTCCAACCCTGTTCTATCATTCTCTCTGATTCTATGAAATGATCTTGGCCTTAATCTATAAGGCAAAGAAGACACAGAAGAAGTACTCATGTCTCTTTCTCATTACCTTCCCAGATTGCAAAACTAAGCCAACTAAATATCTGGGGTCGAGTTGTTGGAAAGAAATCACAAGCCAATCTTGCCTTACTATCTGCTCCTAAGAGGGTTAGTCACTGAATCAGATGCAAGAGCTGACATTACCCCTGCTCCAAGCCATAGCAAGTGCAACCATCAATTCCTCTGTGCTTTCCGTTTCTGCTTGAGAAAAGAAAGGGACGCAGTATTTTTAAAGTTAGTTGAATGAGCAGCTAATCAGTGAAAGACCAGAGGCAGCCATCTGGACTAGCAGCCACTAGCCCTCCTTGCCAGCCCTGGCTCATGCCCTTTTAGCACTATCCACGCTTCATTTTTGTCTTGTGGTTTACAGAGGTAGGCACAGTCTCTTTGGGTCCTGAGTCAAGCTCACAAGGATGTTTTTAGCTGAAGGGACACTTCAGAAAGAGAAACTGGTGTGGGAGGCAGTGCTTTTTTTGTCTCCTCCCTGAACAAAGAGATGCTCAGTCCCAGCAATGGGGCTAACATAGCTCTCCTCCCTTTAGGAGGGGAAAAAAAAGTACAAGTTCTCTTGCACAAGGCAACTTCAATGCAACATGTGGAATTTAGAACTTTCTGGGTCGACAGGATGGAAAAGGCTCACAATCTGACATCTAAAAACCACCAGTGTAAAAATCCCACAGATGAGCATAACCACTTGTCTTTCCTGTGCCATCAAAACTGTAACTGCCTTAAGATCTCACCACTAAGCAACACCACTTCCTCCTAGCTCTGGCAGCTGATCAGTTACCACATGCATGGCTCCCAGCCCAAACAAGGACAGCCCCTCACAGTCATTTCTGCTTTTCACCCCTTGCTCTTATGTTCTGGCTGGTGGCTGAACCCCTCACCACCCTGACTCTGCTTTCCTTTTGATACACACTGCCCCACAAAAACTGTCAGGGGTACTGTGGGTGGCTCAGAAGTGAAACAAAACCCCACTTTCATCAAGTTTAAGATTATTATTTCCAACTGTATTCCTCAAGCCACAGTGGAAAGAATATTTTCTTCTGAAGGATGGAGAGCTGTGACAGGTTTATATGGTTCCAGCACAAAGGTGCCTTGGGAAGCTGAAAGAATCATAGAAATTTTTAGGCTGATAAAGGCCTGTAAGATCAACAAATCCCACTGATGACAAAATAAAGCTTTTGATTGTAATGCATATCCATATCCATACATATCCATTTGCACACATAAAAAATATAAGCTACCACATCTCCCTAGGTACACGTCATGCCAAGGGCATTTCTAATGCAGAGATATCCACAGTTTACATTGACTCTAGTGTTATCAGTCTTGCTCTGGGAATCACTTAGCCAGCTGAGACTATAATATACCCACCCCCAGGTATAGGTACTGTGGGGAGTATCACAGTCCCTGAAGTCATGTGAGAAGGGGGTTGCCAACTTGCCCCAGTTCAGCACAGGTCATGCAGACATGTGTGCACACAAAAAGTAAAGAAAACATGAGGAAGCAGCCTTTGTAACCCAGCTATTCAGACACAACCATCCAGACCACAAAGATTTCTGGCCCAAGTATGGACCAACCACTCTTAAGAATATTTTTTCAGTTTTTCATTTTGAAATCAATGAGGAGACCCTGGGCAAGTCTGAAGGGAATTGTGCCTTCCTGGCAGTGAAGCAAAATGCACTGTGAACCCTAAGAAACACTAGGACATCATAACATCCTATTTCCAGATCCCAGATCTACAGACATTAAAGCCAACTTTTCAGATGCCATTTCCCACAGAGCAAAAGCATGAGCTTTGAGAAGCAGCCAGTTAAAAACAAAAGCATAAAATAATTCCAGATCTCATTATGGCCTTGAAAAATCTTCAGTTACTGTTTCAGACTACAAGTATTTTGCAGTACAGCTGTGCAAATAGATAAAGGAGCGATTTATGATGTGAATAGCAACTCTCAGCTCACCAGTGAAGTAAGGAATTAACTAATCCAGCAGGCCAACAAAACCTAGATACATACCAACACAGGTGTGTCCTTTGTATAGCCCAAAGGGGAGCGAAGGGGGTCGTGGGTCCTTTCCACAAGGTGGAGGGGAGGAAGAGGCAGTCTTCAACAGAAGAAAGAGCCAGAGGATGAAAAGTAGATTAAGAAATGTTTTCCTAGCCTCCTTCATCCTAAGGAAGAAAAAAAAGGAAGAAATCAGGCAGAAATGATGCAAGTGGACCTCTATTCCCTTGACTCTCAGGGAATATCTTGCATCAGTGCAGCTTGAGGAGAAAGGAGATTGGCATGCCTGTGCAGCTGTAAGTAACACAGGGACAGATTCCAAGTGGAGACATCTGCCTTCTCACAGGGTGCATGGAGGATCCCACATGCACATTACAGGTGCTCTCCCGAACCCTCAGCCCCTCTCAGGCCCTGCCACCCATTAAACTCAGCAGAACCCACGGACCTGGGCAGACCATGACCAGGCGGGGAGGATGCCCCTGTGGCCCTGGCCCCAGGCTGCTCTCCACACCCCCACGCGACCCCACTGCCCCATGTGCAGCTCTTCCCAACCTGCTGGCCTAGGAGGACCAAGAGGGCTGGATGAACAGCTCTGGCTCAGCACTCCTGTGTCTCCTGCAGTAGCAGCAGATGACTAACAACCTTCAACCACAGCAGTTGCCAGAGCCACTCAGCATTAATAACAAAAGACACTCCCCTGAATGACTAGTGTTGCAAAAAGGGAAAAAAAAAACAAAAAACAACTCTACAAACCCTTCCCCCTGTGCCGTCACTTCTCTGCCCTCCTCCACAAAGAACAAAGAAAATATCTTTCTGACTGCTTCTGTAAAAATTTCTAACCAGGGTTTCCATTTGGGAGGACTGAGTGTGAAAAATGAAAGACTCTGCTCAAGATGGAGCTGGGAAGGATGGGGCTGCTGTGCTGGGATTTTGCCTGGGTTTTGCCAGGGTTTTAGTTCTGCTGTGACTGAGGCATAGGGATGGGAGAAAACTGTCAGTGTGAGGGTAACAGTGGGAGCTGAACCCCTGCTCCCATCAGCTTTGAGCACATTTACTTGCAGCCCCCAGCTGCCTGAGAGCCTTGAGAAATCCTGCACTGTTCCTACTTTGGCAGTCACAACAACTAAAAGTTTCCTTGACTCTATGCTTTTTAGTCCCTCAGACAACACATAAACCAGTCATTCCCCAGCCTGAAGCAAATTCAGAGTAAAACATGTTTAACTGAAATGACTTCAGGAGTGAAACAAGTCCAAACAGCTACATCCCAGACACTCTGGATGCAAGGATGGCTTTAAGGACGTGATTTAGGACTAAGGCATTGGAGGGCCAATGCTATGTCCCACCTCTGCCTCTGCATTTTTGTATAGACCTGGGCAAGTCTCTTTCCCTCACAGTGGGCGATGGTTACTCATCTTTCCATTCCTTGTCTGTCTCTTTCAGAAGTGGGCAGGCCAATGACATGGGTTGCTAAAGGACAATGAAGAGACTGTCCCATAAAGTACCCCTACATGCTTCCCAGGAATAATTAAAAGAGACTTATGGTCTCTTACAGTGTTGTAAAAAGAAAAATTAGAAGACATATTAAAATCAGCAATTGCCAGCCAATTCCTGCAGACCAACACAATCACACGTGGATCAGATCCGCTTCAGTGTTTGATGTGTTTTTTTGCAAACCACTTCCTTCCTTGAGAGCCTCCCCTATGACTTTTTAAAGACAGTATCAGAAAGTTTGCCTCAGCTTTGATAAGGAGGATTTGCCTTGTGCTAATCATGATATAATCCAGCAGCTCTGGAAAAAATAAATACATAAAATCTTCAATGTGAATACAAATCGCTCATTATTTCCATTCTTTAAGCCAAACCATTTCCTTTCAAATGTATGCTTTCCTTTGAAAAATATAAAAAAGAATTAAACCCAAAATGAAGGTAGTAGCTGTTGCCTGAGTTTTGCAGAACTGTTTCTGCTTATCACTCTCTCTATAGCTAGCAATGCTGGTTTTCTTTTTTTTTTAATAGCAGAGAAAGAAAAATCATACTGCAAAGTACTTTATCCATATGCCGATCCTACTGAAATTCTGCAGGATGTTTTTCTTAATGCTGTAAAAACTTGCTATAAAAAGACACTGTTACAGCAACTTCAGCTCCATTAAACCCTTTTTAACACACATATAACTTGGTTCCCAATGACACTTTGAAGTCCTTTAAAACTCTGCATATTGGTTCATGAACACTTGCTGTAAAAGCAGAGTGCTAATAATAGGCAAGAGAAACCTTCCTAGCAGAGAGATCTTTGGAATGGTTTCTGCTTTATATCTATTGCAAAGCACAAAGCAAAACAATGGCACTTACAAAGTTCAGAGACAGATCCCAAGCTGCTCCCAGGCATGTAAACCTGCAAAGCATGTAGCTGAAGCCTGAAAGCAGCTGTGATATTTTCTTTCATTTTAGCCTATGGAAAGAGCAGTGAGATAGCTCTGTGTGTAACACAGAGCTAGTTTGCACTGTACCTTACACATTAGTCAAGCTCTTAAACCAATTGAAGGAAAAAAAACCCCAAAGTTTTAAAATATGCAGTCTGGTGAGAGAAATGAGGGATTTGAGTACTTAGAGACCAGCTGGGAAGGTGAACCCTCCTCACCCCAGCCCCTCCCCAGTCTGGTGTGAAATCTTTCTTCTTCCCACTCAAAGCAGACAGCAAATCCTACCTTTTGCCAAGCAGATTTTATACCACTTCCAAGTCCCTGACACATTACAACATAAAGCTGTCTTGGTTTAGGAGCGAAGGAATACTTGATGTTGCCTTTAATCTTAATAAGTGTAAAAATGATGTTAATGAGAGGTAAAAAACAAATTAGACCTGTCTCAAAGGAAGGTATTTGATCGTAAATGCTTCCATTAGGTTGTGCACAACACCCAAATCATAGAAGCAGACCTAGGTCAAGGGTGCTTCAGGAGGTGCTGTCTACCTAGCAATAAAGAGTATGAGAGCTGGAGCAAAGGGAGCTCTGCCCTCTGCAAAGTACCAGGTACAGAGAGGTGATATGTGGCATGTTCCCTGTCCAAAAGAGTCTGATCATCTTTTTCTCCTCAGCTGTATTGTTTTTTCAATGTGTTTGCAACCTGGCCTTGAAGCACATCCAGCCAGGCGCCAGAGGAGTGTAGTTCAGATGGGTTCTCAGAGCTGGTGGGGCTGCTCAGGATTGTTATGGCCCACAAGTAGCTCAGAGTCCTGACACTTGCCTTGGGGGACCATGAGAGCCAAATGGGTGGAGGAATGAACTCTGCAGAAATGCTCCTGGACACCCCACTAAGTACCTGCCTGCAGCATTACTTAACTAAATAGTGCTGAGAATGCAGCCAACATTTTGTCTCTCTGAATCTCCATGTGTGGCTTTTGAAGAGAAGCCAAGGACAGTGCAGAGCCAGAGGTGTTGTGAGATCACCACCTCCTGCAGATGGGAAACCCTCAGTGCCTTGAAATAACGCAGCTCCACAGTCATTCACTTGCTATTAGGCAGAAGACATAAAGTTTGTTGAATTTTTTCAAGGTTGAATTTGGACTAATGATACTATATATATAAATAAATACATGTGTATGTCCATGGTACAAGATGGCCCACTCACTGCTGCTTCCTGCTAAGGAAATGGGAAGGCCCACAGCTCCATCCATTCAGCACACAGATCAGGACAGATGTATATTACCCTGCAGGGCTTTGATTAAAATCTGCTCTGAAGCAAAGTCCTGCAGCTCTCTGTAGTTGCTCTCAGGATGCCAAGACACACTGAAGAGCTTGCTCAGCTCATGCAGCTTGATCCAGTCCATGTTTTTTGGGAGTTTTAGCATATGTGGGGGTCTCCAGAGCTAAATCCAGGTCAGTAGTCAGTGTGATGTGTGGGGGTACACCACATAGGGAAGGGCTTTGGTTGGGGGTCACCAGAGAGGCAGAGAGGCTAATGGCCCATGGAGTGCCCCACTTGGTAACTCCCAGCCCAAGCATACCAGCCATACCCTCAAGACTCTCAGTTTAAGCAGAGTTGAGAGAAACTTGCACATGTGATGGCTGCCAAAAACCTGAGGCAAAACATGCAAAAATCAGCCTGAATTTCCATGATGGCAGAGCAGTGTTAGGGTACATATGTGAAGCTAGTGAAGAAATACAATCCTCTAGGCTGATCCCAGGAGCAGGAGTGTGGTTTCTGGAGTTTGAAGGACACACAATACTTCTCCATTTCTCATGTTTCTATATGAGTTCCTGACACCTACCATACATGTGTTTGGGTGGTGGTGCCAAATAAGCTAAGGGACAGGTATGGTTTCAGCCTCCATCTTTGCTGCCCCTGATAGAGAAGCAATGGAACTGAGTTAGCATTTCCGATTTCCTGAGTAAGGTCTTAAACATGATTTAAGAGTTAACCCTTCTCTGTAGGGAGCAATACATGATTACCACAAGAACAGTGAAATGAGATGCGAGGATGAAGTTAGTTTCAATGTTGCTTTTGTTATGGGTCCCTAAAGACCTGTTCATGTATACAGCAAATACATTGAAAAATGCCATTGAAATGAAAAAGAGGATGGAAAATACTTCAATGAAGCCCCAAAATAGGATGAGCAAGAATTGATTTGTCATGGATTAACTTGTCATGGATTAGGGGCCACTTAGTTGAAAAAGAAATATGAAATAGTTATCTTACAAAAGTAGATAAGCTGGCAATGTATATATATCTATCCTATTCTGTCCAAGTCACTGAACACATTACTGCATTTTTTTCCCGTTTAGTTAGATTCTTTTACATACTGATTTTTAAAATATGCATTTTATTCTCTTTGCCACATTCATGCATTTTTATGATGATTAACTGTTATCTTGGAAGGTTTTCTTTCCCTTTCTCTTTGATGAGCTGTTCAGCTCTTAAGGGAATAAATATAAGCCTTGTACTTTTGTGTCTGGAGAGATAAAACCTGCAGGAAGAAACCTTTAGATCAAATATGCCCTCAGTCCCTTTTCTTCCTTTAATTTTCAAAACAGTGTCCTTTGTGCCCTTTGACTGAAGTTCCCAGTGGTTTCTTGCATTGGTTATTTTTCATTACTGCTCTCCAAATTTCTCTGACTGTCATAAGCATCTCTGCATTTGGTGTATTATCACTGGCACGGATGAACATTTCCAGGGCCCCATGTGGATTTGTGACTGCACCACAGCCAACTGAGTCATTCCCTCTGCCCCAGTTTCCTTATCAGTTACTGCTTGCAGTTCAAGTTATGTGTCTATTTTAGAGTCTCTCCATCTCATTGTCATTCAAAGCTGCAGGGAAAGTATTTAAACTAGTATTTTCTTACACTCATATCCAAAAGTTTGTTCCAAGTTATTGCCATGCTGTAGCTGAGATGATTATTCTTTTGTTCTTTCACCTTTGATTAAATTAACTATCCCAGCTTGCAACGCTGTTGATATCTGTGCTCTTAGAAATGTAAATCATTGACATGACTTACTTCAGTTTGGATACAACAAAATGTGGGAAAGCCTCTTAAGGCTTTCAAACAGGGGGCCCATGAAAAATACAGTTACCTCACCTTGCACACTTGTTCATAGCAGGCTGTGCACTTCTGGGAAGGTGTGGCTGTTATGGTTGACAAAAGCAGGTGACTTTGGATTTTCTACTAAAGATGGCTTTCTGCAAAGCAGAGATTGGATGAACTGCATCTTGAAAGTATATTTCTCACTACTGCCTGTGAGGAGCCCTATAGTGATTTACATGGTTTAGTGGTGGACTTAACAGTGCTGGGTTAACAGTTAAACTTGATGATCTTAAAGTCTTTTTCCAAACTAAATGATTCTTTGACTCTGTGATTATTTGTGATGCAGTACATTTCCTTAGTTGCTTGACCTTGGTGCAGAAAACCAAACCTGGCTGTTGTGCTCTTACTGTCTGCAGATGACCTTAAAAATCCAGAAGTAATCTTACTAACATAGATTTTGCAGTTTGAGTTGTGTGGGCACAGCTGTGGGCCTTTTCCAATCTAAAGAAGATCGAATTCTTGCTATTATTTATACAAAAATTCCCCAAACCCTCAACTCTGGCAATTAAGGAGCAAGAGAGTGTGATAATATTACTGAAAGACTCGTTAGAGGCTTTAGATAAGAGAGTTGCTCAGACCCAGATGTCAAGTCAGGAAGGCTGGGACAGACTGTCTGCTGTCCTGCAGTTTGGGTACTTATTTAGATCCCAGAGAAGTGAGATCCAAGCATTGCCAACTCAGTGTGACTATTGTCCTGCCATAAATAGCTAGTAGTCTGCTAGGCAAGCCAAAATCTTGTCTACTACATTGATCCCTGCAGCGCTATTGCTAATGCATTGGGTTTTGTCAGAAATGAAACCTCCTATCAAGCTCCCAGTTTACTGCTGATGAATCTATGGTGGAGGGTGGCAGGGCAGAAGCTTGCCCCAGATACAATCAGGTTGTAAGCACTTGCAAAGCGAACATCACAATATCAAAGAAGAAGAAAAATAAATGTTTGATTATATTTGTTCAATTTGATCTTTCCTCCAGTAACGCAAATTAAAGAATTGAAACTCAACAGCCTCTTAATCTCAACACAGAACAGGCGCCAATAAAAGATAATTATTCCCAGTGTTTGGGCTAGAAAACAGAGCTGAATGTCACTGGAGGCATTTTTAGCACATACCAAAGTTCACAGGATTATTTAAGTATATTGACTGAGGCTTGTACTGGGAACTTCTGTGCTCAGAAATGGGATCTCTACAACATATGTTATGTGGTAGCACTTTGCCATTCAATAATAGGTGGGGGAGGTTGTGTTTTTTTGTCTTTTAAAATAGATGTTTCACTGATTTGGCTTCATAATAAAAGACCTGCAGTTGAGCTGGACAAATTTCATCAGCAAAATAGCCCTTCAGGAATAGTATCCATCACACATAGGTGAATATGAAAAGGCAGTGCAGGCTGATTTTTCAAATATTGGTTAGGCGACTCACTGGCCAGATATGTAAAGAGTCTTCATGCTCTTTAGAGAAGTCGGGCTGTATGAAAGAACTTAAAGCACTTGGAGAAATATCTTCTAATTCAAGAAGATGAGGGTGATGTAGCAGTCAGTAAAGATTGCACTGATAATCTAGTTTTATACAGACAAGCCAAATTCAGGCATGAGGTCATCCCTTAACATTTCATCTTTCAGATCATAGAATCATAGAATCATTTAGATTGGAAAAGACCTTTAAGATAATAAAGTCCAATTATTACCCCAGTGCTGCCAAAACCATGACTAAACCATTTCCCTAAGCACCACATCTACACTTCTTTTAAATGCCTCCAAGGATGGTGACTCAGGTGCTTCCCTGGGCAGCCTGTTCCAATGCTTGACAACCTTTTCCATGAAAAAAAATTTCCTAATACTCAGTTTAAAACTTTTTCTGTCACAATTTGCCTAGCTCTATCACTGAAAATTCATGGAGGTTTGTTTGCACTTGTCTGTCTCTTCACTTGCATCAGATTTTATGCTGATATCCAACATCAATGGTTTAGACTTTCATATATACAAGATGACAAGGGCAGCTGTTTTTATCTACCACTGTTCATAGCCACCTCACCATAAAGCAGACATGTGCCTCTCCAAAATGGCTCTCTATTCAGAACATCTTTCATCCTTTCTGCTTCCTTACCCTGTCTGGGCATCCCACAAATTTATCTCTTTCCTCTACCTTTACTTTTTCCTCTAGCTTCAGACTCAGAGCTGTATTTTCATTTCTTTTCTATCCCATTCCAGTAATTAGGCTATCATAGAAAATATTCTCTTAAACCCAGCAGTGTTTGTTCAGGCCCCTTCTTGAGGGATGTGGTAAGGTAAGCAGCTGGGGCTTAATGCAAATCTTATGTGTCGATTCATCCCAGAAGAGACTTGAACCTGGAGAAGGCAGGCATAACTCCTGCCTTCATAATGAGGAATGGCCCCATGAGACTCAAAACCAGCAGCACAAGGACCATCAGACTGTTAGTGAGGGGGAAAACAGGCACTGCATCACTCTTCTTCCCCCACTCAAGCTGTGCTTTAGACACAGAATATTTCTGCCTGGTCAGCTGCCTGGTCTCTGACCCCTACACACACATTGGAGTCATTAAATCATCCGTTAAGACACCATCCTTCATGCACAGTGGGATGGTTGCCTGCCTCCCTCCCTCACTCATTATTAACTTCCACAGTCCTTTTCAGCCAATTCAATTAAATAAAAATAGCATTTCACATAAAAGTTCACTCTCTTAAAATACCTTTCTGACATCTTTCTGCTCCTGTTCTGGATGCATAAAAAAGAGCTATTTCAATGAGTTATTGAATCCTTTTTCAACCCTGATATATGCTCAGTAGAAGGTTATTTAAATATGAGGGGTATAGGCAATAGGCTTAGGCAAAATCTACCCATCTAAATTGTTCAGAAAATATGAGCAGGCAATCTTCTGCCTTGCAAATCTATCTGTCTTCCACAATGAAAGACTCTCAAGCCTGGACCAACCTACTTTTTCTGCACTAGAATGTCCACAGCCATAAAAAAGTATGATTCAGGCTTTCCTGTCCCTTTTTCCTTTTAATTTTTTTTCTAAGTCTGTATTTAAATTAAGCTGCTGGACGCCACACCAGGGATTCTTTTTTCTTTGCCTAAAAATTGTAGAGTGAATGCCATACAACCAAATGATAAAAAGAAGCAAGATGACTCAGGAATGTTACCGAGGGTTTTACTGAAGTGTGACACAGAAGTAGTATCTTCCCCATCTTCCTGGCTTAGAAAACAAATTAACAGTGGAGGATTTGTATATTTTTTCTCCTTGTAACATTTTTGCCACCATTCATCATTTAGCCTCAGCATTTGTGTATATTTAAAGCTAACAACATAAATTAGCAACAAATCTTGAGGGTGTTAAACAACCTCCAATAAAACTTCTTTCTTCTCACTGGAGTATTTTCTCAAAATGAAAATATCTGAGGAAACATGTTGTTCTAACACTATGTCCAGAAGATAACAAAGTGGGGGGGACCAAATGACTTTCATCCCCCAAACCACACCTCCTGAAGGAAAATGGCACCTCTTCATCTCTTCTGGAAGAATGAGTAAGTGGAAATGCATTTTGGGGACCAAACAACAAATGCAGCTCTCTCAGTCTCACAATAAGGTGGCAAACAGGCACCCCAGCACCAATCTCTCATTCCTCATACAGCAAAGATCAGGTATGTTCTGGAGATCTCCAGGCTCTGAATTTAACACAAGCAAGCAAGTCACTTTCAGCAGTGATCAGATGCCAAGAAATTATTTCCAGGAAGTGGGAGTGATAATAATTGTATAAGTGAGTATGCCCGAATCTAGTCCATGAATACTGGAAACAGCTCTTTTTACAGTTTCTGTGTGTGCTTTGCTCTGTGCAGCAGAGATGCTGCAGATCCCCAGCAGGGAGCCTGAATGATCTGTCCTCCAAGCAACAAAGTCATAGCGGTGTTGGGAAATGTCCAGATAAAAAATAATGTGCAAGATAGGGAATTTCATTTTGTATTAGGAGCTGGAATGGTAGTAGATCAAAGTTTCTTTTGGGCTAGGGTAGAAGTGGGTCACAGTATGTAAGTAGATGTCCAGTTAGCAAGTCTGTGGTTAACACCAAGTCGGGTAAGCCTCAGACCTCAAGCCAGGCTAATCAAGTCATTTTTGTAGCTATCCAGTGATCTGGGTATCTAGCTCTCACCAAAGTTTTCCTTCTCAACCCTTCCCCCTTTTCACCCTCCGTAACCAAATTCCTTGAATGCCCTCTGGAAAGGAAGTCTCCTGCCCCAAAACTCTGATATGGAAACCATGAAAGTTGGTTAAGAAATTTTAATGATGCCCCATTGCAAGTTTCAGGCATTTAGGAATGAGAAAGAAGAGGTAGAAAAGATAACAGAGTCATGCTCCTACCCAAAAGTAACCATCTGGGTTTTGTTTTCTCAGTTTTTGGGTCTCCATTTCCCCTGATGAGAGATGGGTTTTGGGAAATGCTTAGTACCGACTTTCTGAGAATCAAATTCCAGTGAATCTTTTCAAGATAAGAAGCCAAGACCAAAAAATATCACTGTGGCAAAATTTGTATAGAGTTTAGAAACTATTAGATGCCAATTAGGTAAAGGAAAGTTGCTGTTGTGGGTTGGTTTTCCCTTTTCTCTCTATTGAATTTTTCCCATTGTCATCTAAAATATCTGTTGACTAGGACCTAGTGGCAGGGGGAAGGGGGGGAGGGGGGTTGGGAAGAGGGAAATCCCACGATATCCAAAAGGCCAAAAGAAGAGATGGGAGGCACTGACTTGGCCTTCATTTTGCCCGCGGAGTCGGGGGAGGACGACCACCGCCGCCACTGCCCCCCATTCCCCCCCTATCCCAGCATCGGGAGCCACTCTCGCTGCTGTTGGACCCTGTACTGCTCCCTTCTCGCTTTCAGCCTGCCACCTCCAGGCACCCTGCTGAGCACCGCAACCAACACCGTGAGCAGAGGGGTCTCTCCTCCATCCCTCTCCCACCTGGGATGCTGCCCTCACCCCTCAGCAGGGGGGTGCACAGCACTGCAGCTGTGAGGGACCTGCCCTCACCACTGGTAACTGCAGCACAGGGAGAGGGTGCCTGAGGACGAAAAAGGACTGGGACTGAGTTACTGTTCTGTTTGTTGTTAATTTCATAGCTGTTGTTGGTTTTTGTTTGTCTTGTTAGATATATTAGTAAAGAATTATTATTCCTATCCCCATATCTTTGCCTGAGAGCTCCCTTAATTCCAAAATTATAATAATTTGGAGGGAGGGGGGATTATATTCTTCATTTCAAAGAGAGGTTTCTGGCTTTCTTAGAAAGTACCTGTCTTTCAAACCAGGACTGTTGCCCAATTTTTTTTTTGGGGGGGGGGGGGATAAAGAAAGAAATAATTTCTTTTCCCTGAAGCTGATGTCCTTTCCAGTCTTTCAAATCTAAAGAACATTTGCTGCAGATGCATTTTGTGCATCATCCTATTTTAGGCAATAATTCATGATGCAAAATTCATAATTTATGTGTCTGGATCATTCCTTTGCTTTAATACTACATCCAGTTTTTTTTTCATGATTAGCAAAAATAACTACAGTCACTGCAAATGAAGGTAAGCTGTAACTTTTAAGTAAAACTCTCTGCCCATATTTATCAGGTGCCTGCTTCAGAAAAGGGACTTGAACCTGCTCCCACCAAGAGTGCCAATTGCTCCATGGGCGCCCAAATCCCAACTTTGCCAGTACACAACACCTGGAATGGTATCCTTGGTGCACCTTAGCATCCCTGAAGAGGATCCACCTCACTAAAGGGCTCCCTTAGCACTGTAGGCCTGTTTTCCTCAGAAGATGCCAAACAATTCTACCAAGGATGCAAGAGGGAGGATGCTTTGTACCACAACAGCTCCTCCATGCTTAGCAGTAGCTCTCAGGAGAACACCAGGAGACAGAGTCAGAGGTGCATTCCCTTGCCCTGGAGATGTGGGCTGTGTGGGTGTCCCCTACGCACTGCTGTTGAGCTGTCATTCAGGCTGTCTCAAGGTGGTTCTCGTCCCCCAGAGCAGAGAGTGAGTAAACAGGCCATAAGAAAGCAGGCTGATGGTGTGAGAAAAGCTTATCTGATGTTGTGAGATTACGGGTAAAAATGAATCAGTCCCTTCCTCTCACCAAGATAAAGAAGGACACAGGTGAATATGGGCTGTCTGAGGTGCTATTGTGGATTTGCTTATAGGAAGAACAGCCAGAATGATTTCCATCTGTATGCCCCCAGAAAGATCTGACAAATTTTAAAATACTGAACAGCTGGGATTCTACAACCAAAGACTTTATTAAAATTTGACCTGCTGATTGACACTGCTTATAAAATCAGTATGTCATGGAATCTTTCCATTCTCACCTTAACTTTGTTAACCTTTGCTCTTCTTGACATAGTGTGATCACTCAGACGGTAACTTTGGCCTTCAGGAAATGACTGGTGGGTTCTCAGCCTTTTTTTCAGTGGTGCTTTCTGCCTTTCCACTTCAGCCATCTGGGACCACACATGTTTAGAGCTTCCCCTCATATTGTAGCTCTCTCGTAAGGCATTTCTGAAGAAGAATAACCTCTCCAACAGAAGCTATATACTATATTTACCCAAATGCTTCCTTTTCTTGGTACACAGGTAGCTAAAGCTTTCATCATTCCTTAAAGCTGCTCATTTCTGCTTGGAGCACTTGGGACATAGCACTGAGCAATTCTTCCATTGCATAAATATTTGATTTCAGCATTTTTAGAGATGGGCAGTGAGATAAGGCAGAATTACTGTCTGGGTTTTTTTTTATTATTCCAAAGGAAAATTCCACATGTATGTGTGCAGGCACACAAACCAGATACATCCTAGCAGAAAAGACTCCTATCTGGAAAGACATTTCTTCTATCATATTTACAGTGAAAGGAAAAAAAAAAAGAACCACATTCTTTTTCACTTTGTCTAAAGATAAATATCTCAGCAGGACAAGAGCTTATTGTAACTGTTTATTTTAAAATATTGCCTGATTGTTTGAGTACTTTTATTTCTTTGGTGATTCAGCTGTGAGTGGGAAAGGTGTTGTGACCCACTGAATGGCCTACCCATCACACCTACTGACCTCTTTGTCCAGGGACCACCAAACCTTGGCTGCAGGCTCCATTTTTGTTTCCACTGCTTGGGTCCTCAGCTTCCCAGGTATAACCCCTTGCTGTGGTACCACCTGAAAGACAGGAATGAGACCATAATGTCAGCCTGCCCTTGAAGTGAGCATGCATGCACTTGATAGGATTGTTCCCAGGACAAGCTGTTTCCTGCATTAGAAGCAGGCTGGCCACTGCAGTGGAGCTGAGGAGAGAGCACACCAAGCTGAAACAGCTGGTGGAGATCAGCTGAAGCCTTTGGCAAAAGACCACAACCTTCTGCAAGAAGGATGATTCATCCCCTGCCTCCTTGGGCAGCAAAATCCCCTGCTCCTCCTGACACCATTTTCTTCTCTCTTCTTCCAGATCATGCTGTCACATATGGATGAAACCAAGCATATGTACATGCCTAGAAGGTGAATTTTGGCTAAGTTGTGAGTCCGTAGCACCAATGAGCAACAAATGCCATGTCTTACCTACACTGGGGAAAAGCCAGCAGAGGTTTTCCAAACACTCTCACTGCTTAATGTTTCAGCATAAAATCCAGCAATTTCCGTCTGTTGGGGATTTGGAAAGTGGTGCACCTATCCAAAGTCAGCTCTTGCCCTACAGATTCAGACCCTAGACTGAGTATAAATCAGTCACAGGTGCTTGAATTAAGAGAATTAATTAATATGACATTCCCATCCCCTGGAGGTTCAGGCATGGCACAGGCCGACCACAAACCACAATATATTAATCCTGCTTTTGTCCCAAGTGTGACAGACTGCTGGGAGCTATTCTTTGTGTTCATACCAAGGGGAATTGATGGGACCTTATTCTAAGCAGGAACGGTTCATGTAAGAAATTAAATTTCCCAATGTCATTATTAAATCCCAGGATCCTCTTAATGAGTTATTCAGCACCAGTTGCTCCAGTCTTGCACACCAGTTTTATCATCCTCACATCCACATCTGTCTTTCTGAAATTAATATTAATTATCTTCATTGCAATGGTAGAATCCAATCCTCTCTCACCTTACTAAGGCAGTGCCTTTCTTGAAGATAAGAACACCTATCTCCCAAAAAGAGATAGTGGGTGCTGCAAAAAGACACAGAGCATTACCAAACATCCCTGGGAGTCAGGGATGGCTGCCCACAGGAGTCTGTGGTAGGCTTCAGAAGCTGGAAAACTGTACAGAAGGCAAATGGAAATAGGCCTTCACTAGCACGTTCAAGATACAGCAAAATGCCTTTTTAATGCACTAATCTGTCAGCAAGAGAATTATGAATCCATTAATAAATGAGGAACACTTTAAAGTTCTTACTTTACTTACATCTTACCATGCCATGATTTTTTTTCTATTTCAATACATAGCATAAAATTGTGCTCCTACAGCATTTTGGGTTCCCTGATTTGTTGCTAGTAAGACAGGGTGGTCTCAGTAGCACTAAGGTACTAATTGCCATCAGGAACCTGGCCAAACAAGCAATTACAGACATGCTTTCCTTCTCTTCACACTGTAGAAAGCACAGTTACAGCCCCATTGAGCAATGATGGGGTGCAAAGAGCCACCTTTAATCTCCTGGATCTGGCATGGGGTGTGAAGGGCTCACACACCATAAGGATGCTGGCAACATCAGGAACTGCTTGCTCCCCCAAGATGACTTTCCTAGACAGCTGCCCCACTCAGCAGCACCACTGGGGAGCCATCAAGTGCCTGGAGATGTCTCCCAAAAGGCAAAGACACTTCTTTCAGCCCTCAAGGAGGAATTTGCATGCTGGGCAGAGGGTGCAAAGCCATGGAGACTGTCTCCTCTGGAGCACCCCTCCAGCAAGGCATCATGCCAAAATACCTGCCAGTGCCTCAGACTAGGGGAATCAGTTCTGAAAGGCCCTGCAGAGGTGCTAGAGTACCACCCTGCTCAGTCCCTGCAAAACGCAGCATCAAGGGTCTATCAAGACTCAGCAAAATATGAGAAGAAAGCAATGTTCCCCCTATTCCTCCTGCCTGCTTGGAAGGCTTGCCTGTCACTGTATAAACCTCTAGGAAGCTACATAGTGGAAAGCTCCAGAAAACTGCAGGTTACAATTTCCTGCTGCCAATGGCTCACCTGGCAGTGCAGGCTATTGATGCCCATCCTGGGGCAGACAGGACAACATGCAGGGTGTTTGTGCCCAGGTCCCAGCTGAACACAGTGCTGCTGCTTGCTGTGTTCAATTTCTTTGCTCTACATGAACAAATTTATTAAATCCACAACATTTTTCTTTTTTTTTAATCTTCCAGATGGGGTGATTTAAAGGAATACATGCCAGTCACTTGACTAATTAGCTTAATTCAAGAATGTGTCTTCAGAAGCCCACTGCTGAGTAGCCTCCTCAATTCTGGAAATTTAAAAGTGACTTGGTTTTGATTATAATTGAACCAAATCAATGAAGGCAATTGCTACTTGCTTTCCTTTTTTTTCCCCCCCACAAAGACATCTTTGATATAATTGAACCAAATCAATGAAGGCAATTGCTACTTGCTTTCCTTTTTTTCCCCCCCCACAAAGACATCTTTGATACATGGCTGCAGCTAGTCCTGTGTATGCCACAAGAGTCAGGGGCTTGGACTGCTGTTTTCATATCAGAAATGTATTTAGGTGAAAATACTGCCATTCATTCTTGTATGAATCGATGGAGCTGTTAGGTGTACCTCTTTGCTGTGAATCATTTACAAGGCAGGACGGTTTTCCTTAATCTTGCAGGTTTGGAGATGGAGGTTCTGGAACTGCACAAAGGCCAGAATTTCTGATCAAAGGAGAGTATCAAGAATGCTGCAGTTTGACTTCTTTCCTGGGGGAACGGGGGGGGGCGGGGGCGGTGGGGGAAGTAAAAACTTCTAATAAAAAGTGAAAAATTTAACATTTTGTTTGGATTCCAAGTTTTTATGGCACTTCTAAATTTTAGAAATAAAAAAGGGTCTGAAAACCTAATTCTTTGCAGAAGAATCATGACCCAGTTGGGACAATCCCAAACCCAGCTGAGCAAGAAATTTCAGTCACTTGAGCTTCTCAGTTTTCCTTACTGAAATCAGTGATTCAGCTAAATTCACAGTTTTTGTGCATGTTAAGTCTTCCTTCAGTGGCATTTTCCGACAGAACTACTGCCACTTTTCTGGCCAGCTCAGCATTACCCCAGTGCTCCCCTTGCCTTTATGCTGGGTGGAGCGCACACTCTGGCACTGTGCTGCTTCTTCCAGTGGATTCAAGGTGATGAAAACACAGTGATTCAGCTCATCCATCTAAACAGGGCACTTCCACAAGGCATAATAGCCATGGTTCATAATAATAATAATAATAATAATAATAATATTAAAAATCTAAAATAAGGTTGCTATCCTCACTTCATCTTTTGCCTGAGCATAGATGCAGGCATACAATATTTTTGGTGGGGAGCTGGCTGCTTACTCATGTTGCTCCAGCCTCCTCTCCTCACGTCCTGTCACATCCAGCCCCACAAATCTGCCAACTGCAATCAACTCTGATATTCTCCATTCCCTCTCACCTCGATGCTGCCTCCTGGAGCATCTGACACTGCCAAGCTGTAAATGAGCTAATTTCAGGCTTGTTTCCTGGGGGAAAGGGAACTGAGGCACTTGCCCCCTTTGTGGGCACATGTGTGTGCATGCATCCACCAGCAAGCTGCCAGATTTGACGAGAAGCTGGAGGCTCAGAAGTGGTTTTATGAAGAGTTCTGTTGAGGACTTGGTTAAAGTCCTCACTGAAGGAAAAACTCTGGCTGGAAACATAATCAGAAGCTGGAGAAGCTACCCACGCACCAGCCCATTTTAACACCTCAGTTTTCAATGGATCTCAGACTGTGCTGGAATGAAGAGAACCAAGAGTGTGAGAGGAAGGTTTATGTGAAAACAAGCTTGGCTGGATTGTACTTTGACTATTTGGTATAAACAAAAGGTTGGACACGTGTAAGGTATCACTGCATGCCCCCTGGACCGAGGACAGAAAGGCACTTTGAGAAATGTCAGAGACTGACAGAGGGTATTGTAAGTGAAGGAACATGTGCAGCAGGACCTTTCAGGGTAGAAGACACCCAGAATAATTCTACTGGTGTTCTTTAAATGTCAGACTCCTGGCAAACAAACCTTCACATGTTTTATGCTTCACATGTTTCTGCATCTCCGAGCCATTTTCCTCTGGGAAAGATGCAAGCAGTCAGCAGCTGTGCACAGTGTACTGTGCCCGCATCCTCACTGTCCTCATTTTAAGCATATATAGAAAACTCGGTTTGAATCCTGGTAGATTTCTACACGGCTGCTCCTAACTTTTTCAAAAACTATCCTGACAACACAAACTGCTTTTTTAATTGGCAGGGAATGAAGTCTCACAGGGTCAGCCTCCCACATGTGCAGAGGCTGCTGGTGGGACAGAAAGATCTCCAGGGTGCCTTTGCCCGCTGGGGAAGGTAGGTGGGAAGGGGATATTAAACCCGAGGCATTTCAAGAGAAACCATGAAGATACCTCATAAAAAAACGTTGCCTCTTATTAAACAAAAGAGAGCCAGCCTCCCTCTCCCTCACAATAGCCAAGAGGAATCCCAAAACATAATCTGTTTAAGCTGAACACCATGTTGCTGACAAGACTAAAATAGACTCATGAGGTTTCATAAATGGAAAAATTAACTGTAGCACTCAATCAGGCTGTAGAATCCTCTAATGACAACTGAAATAAAGTCATTTAAGACAGATCCTTAAATGTCACAGGAAAGAAAGCTTGTCCTTGGCTTCATCCCTTGGAAAAAATTTATTTATTAAGGATCTCTTTTCCCTCCCCTCCTCTACACACACTGCTGTCTTGTGGCCATACCTTCTCTGGGCTGAAACTGCAGGCCAGCATTCTACTTGGAACACACAGCACTGGGTTCCCCAGATTTGTGGCTGCCCCATAGGTCACATCTTATAGGAAACATCTATAAATGAGAGAAAAATAGGATGAGAGATGGTTTGGAAGAGCCTTCCAACATGTTGTTTGGCTCTTCCAAGAGAGTATAATACCACAACAGCTGCTGTTCTCCACATAGCACCTCCATTGAGGTGCCTCTAGTAAAATTGAGAAACTCTCTGTTGAAAAAACACATCAGTTCAGAAAACTCTTTCTACTTCCAACACCAACCTCTCTACTTGAAGAGGGTTTATGAGATGTTGACTTTGCTCTATGTGTGTCCCTGCAAGCTAAGCATCACTAGACATCTGCTCTTCAGCAATGTTCAAGGTCTCCCAGCAAGAAGCAAAAATAAAGTGTAAATATATGTCACTAAATGAGTTTGAAATGGTCTCCTGTACTTTTTAACCTTGCTTTCAGGAGGCTGCTGTAGGACAGCACTCCATGACTCAGAACTTTGAAATCACCTTACTATCAAAATTCATGGCTCTCCCAATATCCATTTTATGCCTAGTCTTGCCCTAAAAAACTTGTGCTTTTAATGGCACTCTCCTCTCAAGCTTCAGCCTGATTTAATTCAGAAAAGAATCCTGTTTCAATTCTTTAACCTCTGTTTTAAGTCCCAGACATGCATGAAGCAGCTGGAGTGATGTTGAATCATCAGTCTCTTGCAGTGACCAAAAGTATACAATCCAATTACACATCAGACAGAAAAGTCATTATTTGCATAGCCTCTGAGCCTGTAGCAAAATCTCTGTAACCAGTAAAATTGCCTTCCTGCTCACACAGGCTCTGATCTAGCTTGGTCCATGAACACTCACCTAAATTTAGGTGCCTGTTTATCAAACTGGAATAAAGTGTCTTTTGCTGAATAGGTAAGTGCTTTGTTAATCAGGAAATTTGCTTAAGCCATGTGGATGATTAATACACAAATATAATTATCATGTAGGGAGGGAGGGAGCACTGAGCAAGTCTCATCCTGATTTATCCAGCTGTGGAGAAAGCAATGACAGCCCAGCCAGCAGTGTGACAAAAAATGTCTTATGAATGTCTTCCAGAGTTTGCAGGGATTTCACCTTTACCTTCCTGAGAGTGCTCTAACAGGAAGGGCTGTCATACACTTAGCATTCCAGACAGCTGAGATATCCCCAGGTCAGTAAGGGCTTTATTTTTTTTTTAACTCTGAAGAAGAATGGAGCAAGAAGGGAGCAAAATCTCACACTTACCTTTTTCTCCTTAGATAAATGACTTTCTCGTGACAGTGAAGCTAATTCCATTTACTTGTCAGTGAAGCAGCAAAAGAAGAGAAGAGGGGGATATGGCAGTACAAGAGTGTCCTCCTGCTCCCAACATCCTTCTTGCTGCTTATTGCTCAGGATTAGTAGCTTGGATCAATATAGAGCTCGATGCATCAGAGGCACCTCTGATCACTGAGTCCAATGTAATGATAAACAACCAAAGAGCAGATGCATTCAGGGGCATTTCATCCCCATGCCACTCTCTCCATCTTCTGACAGGAGCATGTTTCTTTTCTTCTTTCATCCCTCCCTCTTTTGAGAGTTGGCCAGAGGCTGTGGTATTGCAGCTGGTGGCCCACAGCATAACTGAGGGGATGAAGAGCTCCCTTGCAATTAATCTGTCTGCCAGAGAAGACAGAGATTTGTTCTGGGCAGTGGATCCCACCAGGTTTCCATGTAGTCCTTCACATTCTCATTGATGTGGCATTGATGACATGCAATTCTCGGTAGGGCATGAAGATACAAGAGGATTTCACAAATGAAGCAATCAGGATCTTGCACTGTCATTTTGCAACCCAAGAGAGTCAGCATCTACTTGCCTTTTGGTGTGAGGATGATATTTCTTCATCTAAGGTTCAAAGAAAGAGTTCTCCTTACTGAAAGAAGAACTGCTTCTGAAAAATGATAATAAAAGCCCTGTTTCTCTGACACACAGCTTGCTTTGTACAGGATTACTTAGAATTGCTGCTCGTCTCCTTGTCCTTACAAGTACAGCAAGCAGTTGACTTAAGAAGATATGTACTTTCTTGATTCAAGTTTTCAGTTAAAAGAACATACTAACTTTCAAAAGCAAAGTAATTTCTAAAAGAGGAGGTAAAATTAGACTGATTTTTTTGTTGTTGTTCTCTCTCCCCTTTATGGCTTTTACAAGTAATTACCCACTTAATGTTTTGAAATTATTCAAGGAACTTCAATAGCAGTTCTTTTTCCTGCTGTATCTCCTTGAATGTGAAGATTTAAAAGCTTTTCTGGAACACAACAGCATGAGAAAATGAATTTGCCATTTTCATTCTTGCTGTCTTTTGTTTTTTAAAGAATGGGAAGCAGCGGGTTATTTCTTCATAATTGAATTTTTTTGTGTTTTAAATTTCATAATGACCAAGTGAGACTGTATGACAGCTCTAGAAACTGAAGGCATGACTCTTCTTTGCACCACAGCCTTTCAGGTTACTGTAGGAGTGCTGCTAAAATAGCTGGAAAGGCTATTACGCCGACGCATCCCTTGTGCCTCTTCTTTTCTATGGCAGGGTGGTGGATACAAATTTAGCATTCCTGCTCATGTGAACATCCCACACTGTGCATAACCCATACAAACATCCAGTCAGGATGTTTTCCAAAGAGCCAGGCCATGTGGGGAGCTGGGGATCCTGCAAAGTAGGGCTGCAGGAAGAGGTGAGATAGAGCCACACAGCAGTGCTGTGGTATCCATCTGGCCCTAGATCTGGATCCTCCTGGTGAGGCTGCACCCACCCTGTGACAGGACTGAACAGAGGGTAATGGGCTGTGTCACCTGCTGTGGAAGGACAGAGCTCCCAGCCATTCATGCTCAAGAACCCCACACTGCCTGAGTGGTGTTGATGTGCCTCAGTGTCGTGTGGATGGGCACAAGCTGATGGTAAAAACAGAGGGCTGAGTTGCCAGCTCTCCTCCCACCACCACCCCCGTGTTCTTGGGGTGGAATCAGGGGCACTTACCTTAGTGGAGGAGGCAGGTCAAACCTTCACCTCCTGCTCAACGTGCCCCCTGGAGGTGGGGGGGGGGGGGGGGGGGGGCGGGGGGTTGTTTGCACTTCTCTGATTGTCAAGCAGGTGTCTGCCTGCTAAGACCACAGCTTTGGAGTACCACTGAGCTGTGATTGGCTGTTACAGCTTAGGAGTTTCTTAGGTGCTTGTTTTGCCAGCAAAGCAATACTCATCTGAAGCACCAAGTCTGAAATCTGTAAGCAAAAAGCAAATCCAGCTGAGTCAGGGCAATTAAAACAACTCAAGCATCTTGTAAAGAAACATGTTCCTACCTCCATCCCTCACCCATGGGACCCTCTAAAAATCCCCTGTGGCAGACTGCGCCTTTGCTTCCACTATTTTCTGAGCATGACTACCTTTGCTATAGTCTGACAAAGCTCTGAAGAATAAACTATCAGAAATTCACACAACTCATGTTGTACATCTCTGTTCTCATTAAGACTGAACCCTTTTCTCAGGCCACACTTCACCATATCTTCCCCCTCCAGAGTTTAACTCAGTCTCTCTTATTAACTTACTTTTCATCCATTATCACCAAAACCAACTTGTATCTTCTGTTACATCAACGCATTCATAAAAAAACTGCAAGCACAGCTTCAGGAAGGTACCTTCCTTGAATCTTCGATGCTTGCATTCATACAATGCTCCCATTATCTTCCTTTTTGTTGCACCTGCAGGACATAATTTCTCTCCTCAACTGGTGTGAGGCCAGTCAGGATATTTTCCCCAGAGCCATCTGGATGGAGCAAAGGTGACCTCAGTTGAGAATTTCTATGACTGTCAGAACTGGAACCATCTTCTGGGTGTCTCACTAGCACGAGTTCTGATAAAACCCCTTCACTGTCTTTTTCAGCTGTATCTGAGCAGGAGAGAAACTTACACATAAACATCTGTTTTCAGCATGTGCAGTGGGAGGGAAAGAGCTGGTAGGTTCCTCTAGATTCAAAATTCTGCAGTTGAACTTAGTGAGTGAAATGCCTAGAAAAACATGAGGATGACGGTAATCCATCCTGCAAAGCTCAAACCATCCTAATACTAATCTACTGCAGCCATAAACACTCTCAATGGAAAAAAATGGAAATACAGGAAAACAGCTACCCCTGCAAACACAGGAAAGGCAATAGCCTTGAACTGACCACGAGCACATCAGTATGCTGGGATTTTGGATTTCACAAGGGCCCTTCTCACAGGAAGGCTCATGTAACCATGGCAATGGAGATCTCTGGATGCATTTCATCCTTGTCACCACTAACAAACAAGTAAGTTAAATCAGATGCAGATAATAAAGGTCTTCCCACTCCTCCTTTTACTAAATAGTTCAGAATTGCTAAGAACCACAAGGAATAAAAGACAACTTCAGAAAAAAAACAAAGTTCCAAGAATCATCATAACTCAATTTTTATTCAACAGTGAAGTTGAAGAGAATGGTGTTTTTTCCCTTCAGGGCAAGTGTTCCAAATGAAAATTAAGTAAAAATATTGTTCCTCAAAAGTACTTACAATGAAATTAGTTTTAATTAAATAAATTTGTTTGGCAAAATACAATAAAAAAATTAGAACCCATACAAAAAAAATCCCTTGCAAATTTCTAACACTCTAGCAATGACAATGATGTAAAACGGAATGTTTGGCAGCTGTAAATCATTTTTGAAAATTACTGTTAAACTTTGGACCAAGGAAATAAAAATCACTTAAAATAGCAACAAGCCAATTTCAGAGGCAACTGAGGCTTAGGGAACACTACAGGGATGGGACACACTAGCGGCTTCACACATGTTTTGTTTGAGTGATCTGCTAGTGTGGGGCTATTTTAAGAGCTGGGAGGAAAAGAAGTCAAAAGCTGTTGCAGCATTGCAGCGTATGGTACAGCCAAAACCTGCAGACTTTCCGCTCTGGGAGCCGATCAGCTGGGTAAAGCCTGGAGGCAATAGCTGAGATGATGGTGGAGAATAATGACAGTGATGGACAGTGCAAACACTGGGAAGCAGTTAACAAATTTCATCATCACACTGGATTCAGTGGTGAGAAGACTTTTAAATGTCTGGGGAAATTGCTTACAGTAGCTGCTCTTGCTCCCTACCTCCCTCCTCCTACCAGTTAAAGCCTCTGCCCTGCCAAGTGGGTTTCACAAGCATGCAGTTTGGTAACAACGCCCTTTAGTTAAGAATGTCTACTCCAGTATTAAAAACATTAAAAAAGTCCTCAGGAGGGTGCTTCTTAATGGCAGTCTTTGCCTTAAGTAAGGCCAATGGCCTGCAATTACAAATTAATTAAAGCAATGTGGATTTGGATGAGCAATGGGGAAGATGGGAATGGGGAAGGAAGGGATGCAGGGAACAGGGAGGAATGCAAATGTTTCTACATCCCTTCCCAAAGCCAAAATCCAAGGTGCAAAAGTGGGTCTTTTTTTTTTTTTCATTTTTAATATCTCTCCAGTTATAATGTATTTCCAGTTTCAGAGCAAGTTTCTGTGACTGCCTCAGTTACAGTCATAAACAAAGTCGTAGTTGCTGGGCTCCTTTGGGATAGGTGGGGGAGCATCTGGGATTTGTATATTTTCCAAGTCAAGGAGGCGTAGCTTTATCTCCATGCTGAGCAGTGTGTCTAGGTCGTTCCGCGTTAGGTCACTCAACATATCTTTCCCAAGGAGAGCATTCAAACCATCAGTCCATACACAATACTGCACAGGAAAAGGATAAAAACTGTCATTAATAAGACTTTTTATACACAAACTCCTTGTATGGTCTGGTCTTCCACAGTTACTGCTCCCACGGGGCCTTAAAAGAGACCTAAAATTAAGTTGATGCATTTTATAATATAATGAGGAAAGGCTTTCACTGAGCTGCTCAGAAGATGGAAAAAAATTCCACAAAATAGAAGAAATGACAGTGTTTAGTTGTCTGGCAATTCAGCATCTCCTCCAAACTTCTTGTTGAATGTTCTTCTGCAATTACTGGAGAAGGAAACTAACTTAGGACAATAAACCTCTGGTGAAATCTCCTTCACTCCTCTCATTCTCCTTCCCCAGTACCTATTAAAAGATCCTGATTATCTTATACTAACTAAACTTTTAATTCCAAGAGAGTTAAGTTAGGTGAACTAAATCCCACCCCCAAATCCTTCTTGACTCTTAGCGTAAAAAATCCTGCACTATCTGCTTTTATCATTGTTTGCTTTCTGTGCTGGTTTTACCTTGAAAGCACCTGAGGGGAGGGCAAACTAGGAAGTTTTTCTCCATGAGAACTTCCTCTGTGAATTGATACGACCAATTGGAGGCTGGTTTAGTTGTTGACAGCCTGAGAAACCAATTGGAAAACTCGGTTTGCTCTGTGAATGACATTTGAAGCAAGTACAGGGCGGGAGAGGTCTCTTGCATTTCTGGCCTTTCACAAGGTAACACTGACGTGGCCCGGGTCCCTCTCATGTGGCCTGGGCCCGGCGGGGTGGGCTCTGGAGGCTTCTGGGCCCCGTTTCCAACCAGGAGGCCTGATAGCCAAAAAGAAGAAAAAGCCCATTGCTAAGGTCCTCCACACCCTCCCCCGGTGTGGTCGTGGCTTGGGGGGAGGCAGCTGGGCCCGGTTTGGGAGAGCCCCCAGGGCTTTGTGTGCTGGGCAGGGCAGAGGGAGAACCCCCGGCCTGCAGCTGGAGCTGGGTGCAGTCAGCACCGGAAGGCAGCCATGGAACCAGAGCCTTGTCACCGACTTCTACTCTGGCTGGACTTTGCAGATTTTGTCCGTCTGCCTCCCCCAGCATGGCCTGGGCAGCCTGAGATCCTGACACAGCTCCAGCACGGCCTGGCCCAACCCCTGCAACTTCTGTGTGAGATTTTAACTTTTCCAATGCTCAGACAAGACTTACAGACTTTCCATCTTTCCTTGGGTGAGAGGAAGAAGAACAGAAAGGATACACCAAAGTCAATGAAGCAAAAGCTAAGTTTCTAGATGGAAGAATGAAGAGATGCCATGAAGACTGGCTGAAAAATCTGTAAATTATAGGGGTGGACTGTACTACAGGAAAAAATTCCTTTAAACCGTGAATAAAAAAAGACATTGAGGGGGTGGAATGAAGTGTAGTGTTTGGAAAATCCTTTGCCCCGAAGGAAAAAGGGGGATCTCTGTTCCTGGGAATGAGGTATGAACAGAGAGAAGTGAGCTAAAGAGAACTCTTGCCTTTGAGTAGCTCATCCTTAAAAGTAATACCCCATGACTTTTTAACATGGCCTGCAACTCAGCTCTGGGAAGGCTGTGAAGTGGGAGAAGTTTCATGATGGCAGATCCTGGGCAGCTGTTATTCATGAAAAAAGTGGAGTCGGAGATAACTGGTTATTTCCTCTCTAGAAAAAGATCCTTATAGCTAAACAAGAAGAAACTCCTCTCCCTAAAGTGAACTGAAAAAGATTATTTAATTAAATTCCTTAGACTGAAGTGTCTCTGTATGTTGTTAAGCTGTGACAAAGGGGAAGGAGGAAGTGGTCTGAAAATCTGTTCTGGATTTATTATTATTTTCCTTTGTGTTGTTAATAAAGTTTTTCTTTATTCCCTGTTAAGTTTTGGACCTGCTTTGCTTTTACTCCTAATCCTATTTTACAATAGAAAGTAAATATATTAGAGTTGACAAACCCAAACTACGACATTTTTGGTGCGTTGGCCGGGAAACAAAAAAACTAAACCAAGACATTTTTCTATATATGAAATTATTACAGTTGGTAGTCTCACATATCTATGCCTACTTTGCCACTATTTTACACAAAATAACATAGTATTATTATTTCACAATAATAATACTGTGAAAACTAGTTAGTTAGTGCTCTGTCCTTCATGAAAATTAAATGCCAAGCTGCTTGGGTGTAATCCTAAATGCTGCAAATTCTGAACTGGCCTCTTAAAACCTTTTCCTTACTTTTAGCTTTTTCCTAACAGGAGATGCCATCTTTCCCAACAGATGACAGCTTGTGATAAATGTGGGCTGAATAACCATTTAAAATCAGCAACAAATTCAAGGGAGATTGGTGATCTAGAGTCAACTTCTATTGAATAAGTCACTTCCATTTATTACTACATGCCATTTATTCAATTATGAACAGAAATACTCAAATGCTGTCATCTAAAAATACAGATTTCAATCATGAACTTGTGTCCTAGTTTGCAGGAGAAAAATTAAATCAACTGTAATTGCATTTATTTTTATCCTACAAAAATTTCTTCTGCCAAAAAAGAAAAAAGGGGTTTTAAATGTAGCTGACCATTTGCTACATGATGCTGCTGAGTTTATAGCCATGGCTGACTTCATTCCACAGCAGAAAGGAGGATTATTTTTAAGGAAGTGCAAGAAGTCCCCCTCTTCATCCAGAAAAAGGGAATGTTTCAAAAATAGCATGGCTTAGCTCACTTCAGCATCTGAACTGAAATACAACCCACTTAAGTCAGTAACAAAACAGTAGCAAGGGAGCTTTTTCACCCAGTGTGTGGGCAAGCCAAGCCACAGCTTTAATAGGAGATCAGCTATACAGAAGAGACTTTAGAGTTCAGGTTGTCCTGCTGGCAAGTACTAAATAGACAACTTAGCCTGCCTATTCTAGGCTGTCAAAGTGTGCCACTGGAGACTTTTAAAGCATGGAATTTTTTTGGAGTGAATGAAGAATATCAGGAAAAGAATGAAGCTATTCTAGAAAAATAATTATATTTTAACATACTATAATCTTTTATGATTTACTTGAAATCTTCCTTTGGGAGAGTTTTCCCTGAATTCATTATGAAGAAAGGAACAGAAAAGCAAAAGTCTCTGCTCAGGTTACAGGAGAGCAGAGAATTTTTTCAACAGATGCAGCCCCTAATGTAAATGGCCCATCACCTGTGCAGTGAGTGTGGCCAGCTCTTCCTCTGGAGAGGAATCCCATGGAACCAGAATACATAACTGCAGTTCTCTCCTTTCCCAGATATAACTCATTCAGGGCCCACAGAAACTAAATTTTGGCCACAATTCTGATTAGTGCAATGGACTGGAAAAGGGGCTTCCTCTCTAATCTCCATATTGGCAAATGCACCTAATTAAACTCCTGCACATGTTGAGCAGAGAGACATCCTAATGAGATGCTGGAAAAGCAGAGGCATTAATTCACAAGCTTTTTTCTTTTCAATATGCAAAAGAGAGAGAGAAACTAAGAGTCATTGAAAAATTAATTTACAAGATTCATTTTCATAAAACTCCAATGAAACCTAATTATGGCTTCCCTCATCAGTTTCTTTGTCAAAAATAATGGATAAGATTAATCCACCTATTTTGTTGTGTACTTGAAACCAGTTATTAGTATTTCAATGTAAAACAAATACAATGGAATGATCTCATAGTACTGAATCCTCTGGCTAGCAGTAAGCTTCAACAGATGGCTAAGGGAATTGACAAACTTAAGTGTGCTAGAATGAGGTCCAAATCTCAATGATACTGGTTTAGTAATGAGATTTTATCAAAGAATTACCTTGGAAGACAAGAACTAGAAAGGTTGCACAGGCTTCATCCATCTGGATGCAGCCCTGAGTAACCTGGTGTGAGCTCATTCCTGACCTGCTTTGAGCAGGAGGTTGGGCTCAGGACACCTCCAGGCTTCCTCGCAGCTAGAATTATCCTATGAGCCTTGTTCAATTTTTATTTTTAGGACACACTCAACTCCTACATTTCAGTGTCACTCTACAATCAGGAGGGCTGCAAAAGTACTTTAAAAAAGCCCTGCAAGTCTGACCTGAAATTGTCATGTACCAACATCATTCCTGGTGCTTCACACAAAGCTTTCAGAATCTTGAGATGTCACCACCAAATCTCCCAAACTTACAATGCTGCTAAACTAGCACTTCTATCAACAGGCACCTTAACTACTCTGATGAAGAGTGTAGTGGTTTGCCTGTTTCCCTGTCCGACCTGGGCAGCCTCCTTTGGATCTGATAAGAAGCAATCGAGGTCTGATTTTTAATACTGACACATTGTTACACCAATGAGAAAGTTTATGCGCCTTTGTAAAACACACCTGTAAAGACGAAAAACGCTGGGAAGCTCTTTCATTTCCAGTCTCTCAGAAGGTAACTAACTAGTCTGGCTGGGGACAGGCCTGGGCTCGGGATTGGGCTGGGAAGGGGAGGCCCTTTGGCCACTGAGATCCTGCCTGCTTCCCCCCCCTTGCCCCCCAGCGTGGCAGAAATACTGCCGCTGCTAACACCCTGGGAGCAGCTCCGGGTGGCTAGGCCCACCCTGCCAGGATGCCTATATGGCCTGGGGGAGAGACAGCTGGGGGAGAGACAGCGTCTTCCCAACAGGAAGAGGGAGTCCCGCTCGGCTGCTAAGATCCTAGCCCCGCCCTGGCGCGGCCAGGGGGCCTCTGGGTTGGCTGAACATCTAGCCTACATTAAAACCCTGCCCTGCTGCCGATCTGTAGGGTCCCCCTGTGAGACCAGCTCTGGGCGGCCCATCCTGCCCTTCCAGGACTCCCGCATGGCCTGGGAGAGAGACAGTCAACCCGAGTCGCAGCAAGGTTGAGCCCCTGCTATGTTGGCCCAGCCCCCAATGCAGTCTGAAATACTCCACCCCAACTGCTCCATCCTGGCAAGATATTAACTCTTTCACTGCCCAGAATGAGACTTGCAGACCCTTTGTTCTCTCTCCTGAGTGAAAGAAAAGGAACAAGATGAAGATACACACAGAAACAGCATGAAAACACTGAGGTCATATAAAAGGAAGAAGTCAAGGTCCCACATGGAAGGGATTGATGGAGATGGCTCACTCTTGGACTGAAACGTCTCTTTTTTAAGCTATGGAGAAGAGACTTTTGTTTCCTTATAACTCATAGAAATGCATTATGGGGTGGATGAAATGTTCTAACTGTAGATATGAGCAGAGGCATTTGTGCTAAATTAAGCAGATGTTGAAATGGCTGTGATCCCATAGGTTTGAATAGAGAGGACTCCTGCTGCCCCACAGGGAAGATCTCTGTTTTCAAAGATAAAGAGAGCTTTTGTTTGTACTGTTATAATCCTTAAAGTGTGCCCCATAAGTTGACATTGTCCTCAATAATAATTGTGGGAAGAGTATTAGTCAAGGAAGGGATTTTTAAACAGTGATCAGATTTCCATTCTCCCGGGCAGCTCATTCACTGTGACCATCGAGGCCATGAGGAAACTGTTTTCCTCTGGAGAAAATCTCCATAGACTGAAGTCTTGTTTCCCAAGTAAAATGGTGAAAGACTATTTTTAGAGATGGTGAACTGACTGATTGGTTTTCTGTGTGTTGTCAGTGTGAAAGAAAATAAATTGTGGGGGAAGAAGAAGTATTCTAAAAGTTTATTCTGAGTTCTGTTTTTTTTATAGTTTCTAGTAATTAAATTTTTCTTTGTACCCTTAAAGGTTTGAGCTTGTTTTGCCTTCCTCCTAATCCCATCTCACAGCAGGAAATGAGTAAATAATTCTAGTGGGTGCACTGGTGTTTTGGCCAACGCTAAACCCATGACAAAGAGTCACAAACTACTTGCCTTTCCTTGTAGGTGCTTCCTCCGAACACTTGTACTTTCTACTTTAATGACAACTCACTCTTCTGAAGGCCAGAGAAAAATACAGAGGAAGTGAGATGTCTTTTTAGAAACTTTCATTTGGGAACTGTCAAGTGGCAGCAGCAACTGTTGCCTCTGGCCTTATTTTTTACATATTAATTTTGTTTCAAAGAAGCTGCACAATACCAAAAAAGGAAAATTAAGATAAAAGGTGTGTTAACGCAATCATGAGCAATTGGGTTAGTGCATTTCACTGCTACTGTCTGTCAGTGGGATGCTGTAGCAGCTTTTGAACATTTGGACCATTAAAATGCACTTGTAGCTGTAGGCTGTATTTGAGGTACAGTGGCTGAAAAAATTGTTGGTTTTCATGACCGTTTGTGCTTCTGAGCTGAAACAGTCTGGAATTCACTTTCTGGAGAATTTACATCAGAAATCATCGAACCTATGTTCAGTTCAGAAGATGAAGACAACCATGTGTTGCTTAGAACTACAGCTCTAGTGGCACATTGTGCCTGCAATACTATTGGCCCTTTCTCTTACATGAAAACTGACCAGCCAATACTTCTCTTGAAAATGACACTCAAATATTAATCCACAGAAAGACTCAAATGGGCACAACTGTATTTCCTCTCTTAAGATTAAGATTTAGTTGAAGAACAACCAATGTTGAAGTGGCATAACTAATACACTTCACTTGTAAAGCAATTTCATGCATTTTTTTAACACTACAGTATAATGCAGTTTAAAGCAATCTTCTGTAGTTCATCATCTTAGAACAGTGTCCTGAACTGACAAGAAATGTGTAAAAATAAGTGTGCAACACAACTCTTCTTGCTTTAGGAACAAGAAGGATTTTTTTAATGTAGTGCATTCTGCTAAACCTTTTCTTGAAATTTTTTTGAGAGAAATGCATCCAATTTTTCAACACAATTAAGGTAAATTAATCCCATCACATTCCAGAAGGCAATGATGTCTTCTATTTCTTTGTGGCTTTTTCTAAGAGAAGGAAGCAGGGAAGGGGTTATCATTCATCCTTGCTATTGGTATTTACATTGTCTGTATACAAGTGAAAGCTGTTGTAAAACACTCTCCTGTGGAGATGGAATAGAGGGGGCCTTCTATGATCACCTTTCATGAATGTTCTTAAGCAATGTGAAAGTAAGAAAAAGGGGATATGCCATTCTGGAGAGCACAAGTCTTTGGCTGAAATTGAGATCCAGTGATGGTATAATCACCCCTGATTATGTCATTCATTGTCAAAATGAACTGAGGCTGGCAGTGATTCTTCGAAAGCCTGGCTGTATAAATTATCAGTGTTGAAAGCTCATGCAACAAAATTCTCTAGTGTCTAAAGCACAGAAGACCACAAGAAATGAGGAAATTGTGATTGAGGTCTGTAGAACTTCAAGGTTTGCCCAAGCTCTCTTATTTATCTTTCTTATGGTTCGTATTTCAGGAGGGCTTAGAAATACTGGTCTGTAATTGGGAGTTTCATGTGCCCCGGGATATAGGAATACAAAACATTTCTTCTGTGGCTCAGATATTCAACAAAATTGCAGAAGGTTTTGTTACTATACTAATCCCTTGAATGTCAGTTTGTTTTGAGATGACACTGATTTAGATAGACCTATACCCTGGGCCAAGATGCCCATTGTCCTGGTTTCAGTTTGGAACCAAGTGGAAACACCAATTCAGTGTAGTGGTTTAGAACTGCCAATTTCAATACACTCATTTTCTGCTGTGAGATAGGATTAGGAGCAAAAGCAAAGCAGGCCTAAAACTTTTATTAACAACATAAAGGAATAATAAAAATCAGAATTAAACCTTCAGACCATCCCCTCTCCCACATCTTTGCCAACTTAAGAATGGTCCTTTTCAGTGCACTCTAGAGGGAGGAGTCTCCCCTTGTCAGGCTATAGGGACTTCACTACAAGAGGGAAAAAAAGTTCTCTCATGGCTTCAGTTTTCATGAATAGCAGCTGCCCAGGAATCTGCAATTGTGAAACTCTTCCCATCTTCACAGACTTCCCAGAGCTGTGCTTATAGGCCATGTCAAACACAATGGGGTATTACTTTTAAGGATGAGCTGTTCAAAAGCAAAAGTTCTATCTATCTATCTATCTATCTATCTATCTATCTATCTATCTATCTATCTATCTATCTATCTATCTCTGTTCATGCTTCATTTCTAGGAACAGAGATCTTCTTCCCTCAGGGCAAAGGCTCTTCAACACAGGTGCTTTTGCTCATGATCTACAAATTGAACACTTCCCCCCCTCCCCCCACCCTCCACAATTTATAGGAATCTTTACTATATTACAGTCCATCCCCATAGCTTACAAAAGGATTTTCAACCTAAATTCATGGTGTCGCCTCATTCTCTTCCAGGAACCTGAGTCCTGCTTCACTGACTTTGGTGTCTTCTCTCTGTTCTTTCTCTCTCTCACTCGAGGCAGGATTGAAGGTCTGCAAGTCTTATCTGAGCACTGAAAGAGTTAAGATCTCACACAGGGAATGGAGAGGCTGCAGCCAGGCCATGCTGGAGCTGTGCCAGCATCTGGGGAGACTCAGGCAGCACTGGGAGGGGCTGGCCCGAGCCAGAAACAGCAGCAGCTGCTCTGGAAAGGTTGGGGGGGGAACGGCTGGGACAGCTGAAAATCATCCTCCCTGGGCTCAGCTGGCACCCACTGTCAATGGCTACCACTCCTCCCCTCTGGGACATGCCCTCTTCCCAGACAGGGGGGCCGTCCCTGCCCCTGCCGGGCTCACAGGCCACGCAGTGGAGCCAGGCCCGGACCCTGTTACCTGCAGTCCTGCAGGTAACAGAAGAGAAAAGGGCCGTTCCCAGGGTTTGCTCGCTTCAAAATGTGAATTCACAGAGGTGGACCAAGTCAACAACCCAGCCAAACTCCAATTGGTCCCATCAAGTCACAGAGGAAGTTCTCAGGGAGAAAACTTTCGTGGATGCCCTTTTCTAAGTCCTAATTAATGCAAAACCAGCACACCCATTCTTATAATCTTACAAAGCCATTTTGTGCCTTAAAGCAACTCAGGTAACTTCAAGTAAGTTTCTGTACTCTGAACATGACTTACTTCATGCTTGTCTGGAGCGATGAAATTCAACTGGCCACTTGAGTCATACAATATAGAGAAAGCAAGTTCTAGCACCTCCTGGAACAATATAAAGAAACACATATTAATGATGCATGAGAGAGACATTTGTACATTCAAGTCTATCTTTCTTTCCTATCCATTATTCCCCAGCACAAGTTGAAAAATAGTTTATGGTAGTCTCCTGTCTGGCCAAAACTGCAGCAGTATCAGACCACTGCAAGAGACTGTCACAGCAAGAATACCACCATGGTTGCTTCATTAAAATAAACTCACCCACCTCAAACTCACCTGCTTACTGTGGACCACTGGATCATTATTTACTTTAGCATTTGAGTTGAAATTTAAGCTAGGCAATGGTGAGGGCTAAAATCAGTATAATGAATAACAGTACATTTGCATTAAACTCTTCATGAAAACACACAGGTTTTTTTCACTTTGTATAGATTAAACTCACAAAGTTCTGCAAGGTTTGACTCCTTGTGTTAAAAATTTTGTCAGGGCAGTTAATATCCTGGTATATACTCATGTTCTTTACACTGCTGGAAATATATTAAATAATTCACTCAGAAGATTTCTGTAATTTTGTTTCCATCTGAACCAGAATCACCAGCTTGAGTCAAACCAAACTATGCCAGTTACCTAAAAACCGAAAGGAATTTTGGGAAAGGAAAAAGCAATTATCTCTTTTTTTTTTCCCCTAAGCACTGAAGCTGGAATTATACAAGGAACCTAGGAGAATTCATGAAGTGCTGACCTTCACTTAAAGTCACCTTGAACTCCCACAGGGAAACCCAGGCAATCTGAATAAATAATGATCTTTCAGTGGCCAGCAGTGAGTATTCAAAGATGACTTATCTGTGGCCATATTATGGTTTCTGCCTGCATCACTACAAGTGCCATTACAAGGATCTCACAATCTGTAAGCTCGATGGTATGGATATATTAACTGTGGAAAAGAGACCCAGCTACAGAGCAGAGTGCTGACTTGTAACTATGATCTCTATCACATGTAGTGTTCCTTTTGCCTCTTGGCTTCCTCAGCCCTATCATACTGACATCAGCTTTTGTTTGACTCTCAGCTGACAACAGTCCCTGCACCGCCAGCGGTGAAAGGAGAATGGCTTGCTAAATTTGTAACATTAAGTTTTAAAATTGAAGAACTGACTGTAGGGACTGCAACATAAACATTGTTCTAGATTTCTACCCCTGAGCTCATGGTCTGAGACAGACATAGATATTTGGATTTCTGTAAGGGCTTTTTTGGTTTTGAAGTTGTATGATTAAGAGCAGAGTCTGAACCATAAAACTTGCCATCCTTAGGGATAATCTTGGATAATAAGAGATAAGGCTTCTCATGGGAAATGTTCTTGTTTTCATTGAGTTTAGTTACTAGGTTTGACTTGATGTATTGTCAAGGCTATAGGAGACAAACCTATGTTAAATCCTCATTGTGTTAAATCTCTGTGGAGGTTGCAAGGACGAACAGTGCTGGTGCACTCAGCAAACAAATGGCTCAGGGCTCACATGGCCCTTTTGTGTTGTAGGCATGTCTCTCAGCCACACCTTATTAAGAGTGATGTCCCTCATTACAGAAACAAATCTAGTCTGCCCACATGAACCTGGCATTATCTCCTCACACAGTGTTCTAAATTACTGACAGAATATGCCAAATAATGCCACTGAGGTTATAGCTCTGAAAAAAAAGGCTTGTACTGTTATACTGTGATGTTCATGAAGGTCAACAATCCCAGAGGCCTGATCCCTGTAATATTTCCTCTGAGAAACTCCAACAAATAGAACTTCTTCTTCATGTCAAAAAGAGAAAAAACAGGAAAGGAATCTCTGCTTGGAAGAGGAATGAGTCAGGATGTCAAGGCTTTGGTCATTTCCAGTCAGGCAGAGAATGAGAAAGGACTACATTAAGGGCACCAAGCTTCTCTTTGTGGAGGAAAGTGTTTTGTCAGCCCTGGCTACAGCTCAGCTTCTTTGCTGACTGTCCTGGACTCTTAAGACATGAGAAATACAACTTCCAGGTGCCAGCATCTCTGTTGCTTTATGCACAGCAAACTGTCAAGGAGAATGGAAGCCAAAGGAACTGGAGTTGCCAGTTGTGCCCTCCATACTGACACTGGTCTCAATGGTTGAGCTGGCTGACTTGCTAGGAACCCCCACCTGGTTTTGTTACAGTCCCATCAATTACAAGGAGAACCTGGAGGAGAGGGGAGGGGAGGGGAGGGGAGGGGAGGGGAGGGGAGGGGAGGGGAGGGGAGGGGAGGGGAGGAGAATTTCAGCTGAATAAAAAGGCACAAAGCCAGAAATCTGCCACATCAGCAGATAAAGGACACTTCAAAATATCTGGCCATGTTTTTTTTCTAATTATTCTATCATGCTTTATTTTGAAGGCTGCAAAATCTGACATTTAATTTCCTTGAAAATCATTGGTACTACTTGGGAGTCAGAAATAAGGATTTAAAAATTAAACCTAATTTAAAAACACAAGCAAGACAAACAACAATGGATTCAGATCTGGTCCCATCACATCGTTCCAGATTTATATGCATGTGAATTCCAATTCAGTTTAACTCTTATTTCTTTCCAAATTGTCCTGCTGAAAGAACAATGGCCATGTGCTGGCAAATGAAGAGATGCTGAAGCCTTTATTATGGACATTTTGCCAATTCCAGCTGTGCTCAGAGCATGGCATTCTGCCATTCTGTTTTCTTTTCTGCCAATGAATAAATTGAGGTGGACATTATATATGTACAAAGAAAGCACAGAATGAAAAGGTCTCTTAAAAATATATATCACTGATTGTGAAATTTCAGAAAGTGAAAGGTTTCATACACCAAATTCAGCTGAATTGCATTTTGTGTCTGCCATTTTATAAATTTTAATTGCATAACCCTTATATAATTTGATATACTGCAAACAACAGTCAGTATGTCTGTTAACAACTATGTCAGTTAAACAGTTGCAATATTGTGCCTGACAGCTTGATTGGGATGACAGAATAATTCAAAAATTCTGTGCTTCTCAGGGGAAGAAATAAGGAACTGAGGAAATAAAAAAAAAACAAATGTACCAAACCAAAAACCCCAAATCCCATCAAAAACCCTGTACCACATCAGAAACAGTAAAACCATCAAAATTGCCATTGTCTGAGTCACAAATAGAATGCTCCAGCCAAGGATGTAGTTATGCTACCTATGAATTCCTGATCTTCACATTCTCAGCCAGAAAATTTATACCAGTCCAAAGCAATTTTACCTAAGGAAATGGGGCAATGCTGAGAGCTGAGGACAAACTGATCTACAGCATTCCTATTTAGCATTAAATACTATCTAGACATTCCTGCTCCACAATGATGACACATTTCCATCACTGCCACCCACTGCTTTCCATCTTTCCCTTTTGTGCAGACATACAAGTGCTAAGACGAGGAAGAACTAAAAATACTTTATATGCAATTTTATAAATGTCCCATCCAAATGCGTTGATGGTTCAGCTGTAACATGAGGTAGGAGTTATATGTAATCTAGTGTACTAATGTGTGTGTGTTTGTGCCTTGATTCAGAAAATCAACAAGGGAAAATAACTCTTGGGATTTTTTTTCCTCACTTGATACGACTTTTTCCTTTCCTACCATATAAACCCAGTGTTGAAAGGAGAGCAACTTCTCTGTTAGAAAAAAAAATGCAAAAAATACTCAGGATGCTTTGCCTATCTGTACCCAGTTAAGGAAAGAGAAGTTGCAGCTGTGAAGGTGCAACTAGTTGTGTGATGTAGCTTTGACAGTGCCTTCTCAATTTTTATGGCTCCCATCAGAACTGCTTTTTCCAATTTTATGTAAAGTGTTGAAGTAGGGACTCTTAACTTCACTATTTTGTCCATCTAAATCTCCTTCTGGTCTGATCCAAAATTTCTCAGTTTCAGGTAATTAGAAATTCTGATTCAAAACCTGTGATCTGGCTCCCAGACCTCTCGGGGTGTTGTTCTAGGTCAGACTGAACACCATTAGAGCCTCATTGATTCTTGTAAGGTGAGAGAGAGCCCGATAGAAAATTTATTAACCTACCTCAAAGAATATGGTGTTCACCACTAATGATGCCAGACCTTACTAGTAAATCCATATCTTCTTGATGTGGTGACAATTCTTGCTAACAAAAACTGTAAGATTCTGGCACTGCACTATTTTAGTACTACTGTCAGCTTACAGTTCTTGCTCTGCAACTCTGAAAGGTAGGATATATCCAATTTAAGCTGAATATTGTCTCCTACATGGTTTTTTCTCAAATGAACTGCTGAGCATGTCCTTGCATGGCTCCTTAATTGCCCAGGATTTACCTTACAGCTTTTTGTTGGCAGTTATTTTTCTACCTGACTGGACCTGCAGGTATCATCAGCTGGACATTAAGTGCAATTTTGGTGTGTGTTCACTGAATGTGGGTTCATCAGAGAACACAGCTGCAACAAACTAGTTATCAGAGACAATACATGAGTAAGTACCAACAGCCATTGCTGTTTTGCTTTATAGGTGGAAAAGATCACTACTAAAGACAATTCCAGTTGTGCCCTAGGCATATCACAATGCACTTCTTCCATGAAATATGAGCAAAGAAGGCTAAACTGTCCCAGTAACTTAACTCAAATGATTTGAGGTGGAAACAAAAGGTGTACATACATGGAAATGTGTCAGGCTGAAATGAAAAATACCTGTGTTACTCCAGGGAAGATAAAGTTGACAAGCTTTGTATTCTGCACAGTAAGTGTTCATAACAATTTGAGAACCATACCTTGTTTTGTTTAAGAGCTCCTTTCTCCTTCATGTGTGGGCAGTCTTTCCCAGTCAAAACAGCCTTTATATCTGCCACTGGCACTGCATTAAAAAGAAAGAAAATCAAACCCCAGAAAATTAGTTAGAAGCAAGGTATGTAAAAACTACAGAGTCTAAACAGAGGCAAGACTAATGTGTTAAAATTGCCATGTGCTTTGCCATTTCCAGCCTTTCCGTAAGAAACAAAACTGGAAGAAAATTAACACAGGAACCAGTGAGTCTTGACAAAATTTCAGGCATCTGGATAAAAGTCTGAAAATGCTTTTTCTTGCCTATTTAGACTACCTTGGTTAATAGTGTTTCATGTAAATATGTACCTTTGTTTGGATACTATGTATACTCATGTATCTCAAAACCATATAGTTTTTTTTCCTTGTTAATGTAATGTGCCTGCTCTGTTGTTGCTCTTTCCTTGGCATCCAGGTAAAGTCTCTGCTGGAGACAGGACACTGGACAAGTTGGACCCCTCAATCAGTGCTGTTTTCCATCTTTTAAAAGCCTGTAGGAATTTTTTAAAAATAGTTTTCTATTTCACTCCCATCAGCAGTTTAGTTCCTTCTGATATTAGCAGGAATAAGGAATTCTAAGGCATATAATGAGCCATTCCAATTGCTTTAAAATGTGACCAGAAATGACGGAGGGGAAAAGAAAGGTAAGAAAAAATAGTGGAATCTGATGCCACTCAGAGTCACAGAGTGAGGTCATTAAAGCATAAAGATAAATTTCTCTGAGTTTCAAGCAGAAGTCAATTTTCCAAAGCTAATTACATCATGGAGAATCTATGTGCTCTACAATACAATATGGTCCCTGAGTGACAGTTTCTATGATCTATAAATAATCCATTATCTTATGGCTGCAGAAAAGTATCTTATATATAGAACAGGATAATATGAAAACCTGTAATATGAAAACCTGTTACTGCCCAGTTCTTCACAAACTCTAATGGAAGTAGTGAAGATGAGAAATGCATTTACTTTTCTACTGGGCACAGCACCACTATATATTTTATGACCAATTACATTAGCACTACAGCCAAACAGATGGTATTAGATGTAAAAGACATTCTTAAAGTACTTGCTTTGCATGGAAAACTGAAAAGAAAGGAAATAATTTGACTCTTCACAACTCAATTTCTGCTTTTAGTCTCAAAATTTTATGCTGTGGGCCTGCTGATTTTTATGCCTCTGACAGTCCCATTTAGTTTGGAGAAGAGATACTGTTTTTGAGAGGAGAGAGTGAGACTGCAACTATAGTAGAAAGATCTTCTTAAGAAAAAAGGGTCCCTGCCATTTTTTGAAGAGGCCCAGAAAAACAATTTCTCTATTTGTATAAGATAAGGTTTTCTGAGGTTAGACCTCTCAACCAAGAAGTCTTTTCTCCAGGTTCCATACACTTGATCTGTGTGATCTGGAATACAGTTACTGTGGGAGATCACAGACTGATGTGACATCCTAATCTTTATTTATCTAGAACTTGGCTTATGCCAAGTATTTTATTTTTTATTAGAAAAATAAAATCAAAGACTTCAGGAGGTAGCAGAAGTTGACTACAAGATGCTGGAGGGTGTGAGCACAGATGTGATGCGCTCACAATAGATAAACCATTGAGAAAGAGGGCAACTGTCTTCTGTCCCAGGTGGAGTCTGCACGGCTTGTTAATTCTACTGGCCTGAAGAGAGAGGTGACATTCACAGAAGTGAAAAGGCTAAAAACCCACAGTTATTTTTGGGAATAGAGACTAATTATTCAGGCTTGGCAAGGAGTACACTAAATGCTTGATGCTGCTTCTCTTTGTTCTGTTTTCCTACCACCTACTCTATTTTATCTGTGGACCTGGCTCCAAATGCTGAGAAATTGATCATCATATTCAAACTTTAAGAATTCAAAATTCAGTAATCTGTCCAGAGAAAACCAGAATATTTATGAAAAGTATACTGTAAAATGCCCAAGCCAGTTCGGTCTGTTATGTTTCAAACAATAGTGCCACTTTATATGTGACTTGCAATATTCTCAACTTCGTTAAATGAAACTCCATCTAATGTGTGTAGCACTATGGTAAATCTTGTATCATTCATAGCCTGAAAACCTGAGATACTGATGAAATAACCACCTCTTTCTGAAACTGCATTGGTATCTACTCTGCCAGCAGCCATACTGAGTTAACCATGTGGGTCTGGCCCAACAGTTTCCAAAGTAAGAGCCTTCTGCCCCCATGGGATCTTGACATTCCTGAGTAGGCTCAAGACCCTATGGAAAATGCAAGTGCTAGATGACACAGTCAGGGTCAGGTATTTGTATATGAAAGTGTGCTTCAAGCAAACAAATCTGAGAACTGCTGGTCTTGTAACCATGCCTGCAGTTCAAGTGTGACTTTCATTCTTCTGTCACTCTGACACTACTATAACATTCTATGGCTATTTGTCTAATCATTGTCCACAAAAACAGTCTCTTTCTGTGCCAATGCAGCAATGTGAGACTCTGTCCTACATTCTGCCAAGACTGCAGTAAGATTGTGGAGCACCCTTGAGGCAATCTGTAAGGCAAGGAAAACAAGAGAAAGTGACTGCAAACTGTCAGGGCTCCAGCATCACACAGGCTTTTCTTTCCCTCTCAGACTGCATCTGGGAGCACTTGGACATTTTAAAAGGAGCTGCCTGGAGACAGGTTAGGGGAGGAAATTTCACATCATTGCCCAGTTTTCAAGCTGGAAAAATTTCAAACTTGTGAAAAATTAGTCTTTCTGCCATTCCATGAAAGAAATGAAACTACTAGCTGAAATACCTGTATAAGTGTTTCTAATTTGATAATGCCAAGGATTTTCAGAAAATAACAAAAATATATTATTCCTTATTCAATGCTGGATTTCTTGAAGTCACGTCCCAGTGATGGAACTATCTTCATTATTTCCACTATAATAAAAAAGCTTCCCTGGATTACAGGTCAAATCACTACAACTCATGTTGAAGTACAAAGGAGAAATCACTAGAGTATGATGGTTCTGAAGAACTTCAAACTTGCTTTTAGCCATAAGAAAAATCCCAATAAATCCCCTGATAGGAGCTGCCACAGTCCTCTCCCAGCTGGCTACACAGAAACAGTGAGGTCCTCTCAATACTGTTCACAGTGACCTGTCACCTTTAAGTCCACTGCTGACAATAACTAAAGAAACGTCTGCCATGTAGTTTTCCCCTAGTCACTAGACTGCCTGTTTCCATGGACAGGCAGTGCTTCCCAATACTTTTTGTATTGCCCAAGTATTTTTGACATCTGCAGTTAGATGAGCAATGAAAATAAACTGTGTTCCTCCCTAGGAAAGACATGAAGTTTCCAAGCTGAATGAAATTATAAACTCCTTGAAAAGCTTAACGCAGTCCCCACACACACTTGCCAAACCCAGGAGAGTGGTGTTTGAATGCAGGAGGAAATGTCCCCTGCTCTTTATCTTCATGAAGATAGCTCCTAAGAGAAACCTACTATAAGTTATAAAGAAGAACTAGCATAAAATAAGCAGAAGTGTCACAATCTTCGTGCATGACTTACATTTATCTTGCAAAGAATCATGAGGGACTTCTCCCTGTGGACTTTCTTCCAAGTCTCCGTAGTGCAAGACCTTGTGATTAGGTGAAAGCCGACAATACCAAAATTTGTCTGTTGAAATAAACACATTAATTAGGCAAGGTCACTGACATGTATTCATTAGCCTTATCAACAACAGAGGAGAAAGCTTACTCAGACAAGGTGCTACAGGGAAAGGCTGTCTTTTCTTTCAGAAGAAGAAATGTGTGGGGTATATATAAGAAGGATAGGGACTTTGCTCAGTAATTTTATTTGATTAAATGAAGCTGGCATTAATCTACATGGGTTTCGTTATTCACATAGTCACTGGCTCAAAAAAAAATATTAGTGAGAAAAAATTGACTTAGTTTTACCAGATATTATATACCCTCATGGCCAGAAGACTGGCAAAGAAACTGCTTTAAGTGGATAATTTACCCATAAAAGATTCCGTTTTTAGTGCCTACTTTTCACTTTGTGAAAATCAAGCCCTACCAGCTGTCTTGTGTGGGACACCCAAAAACTGATAAATTTGAAATATCCCATACTTTATGAAAATTATGACTCATGTAGTAGACATAGGAGAATACCCACATATTTATGGAGAGACTGGACCTAATAAACATGCAAGGACTTAAAAAGCAGACGTTAAGTCTCTTGTCCTGGAGATAACTCAGTGCTTTGCATGGTCACAAATATACGTGTCACCATGCAGTTCACACCCCAGTTTGCATTTTAGTCCTTCCTAGGAGATGCATATTTGCATCTCCTGACAACTTGTGCTTTGCAGAACATAATTCCCCCTAACAACATTTGTTAAAATCTGCTCCTGTGAAGAATATCACCTTTGCACAGCCAGGCCACCACCCTGCCTAGTGTGCAAGGATGGTACTTGCCAATTCCCTTTCTGAAATGGGAAGAAAGAGGTTACCCTTCCTTGTCAGAACATGTTCTATTTAATAAGTAGATCACATAATGTTAAGCTGTCAAAAATACAATCTTGTTATATCCAAACAAAGGTTCCATGTTAAAATGCCATGGGAGGGGGGAAGAGGGCTTCTCTGGCTCTGTGCTTCTGTCATACTGGCAGTGCTGATGCTGTACCAAGCAGCAGCCTGAGGGACAGTTTAGGGGAAACGTTAGCACTGTCAGCCCTGCGGTGCTGCAGTTGCTGGGAGCCTCAGTTTGGATAAAACATTGGAGAAGCAGTAGAACCAGTATATGTGAGCTCACTTGGGTGTTAGCAGAGGAAAGGCTTCTTAGCTCTCTGAGTAAAACATTGCTTCCATGGACCATGCTGCTTCCTGACTCCAGGCCCCTGGCTGGTCACTTAAAATGTAATGCAGTAAAACACAGGCAATTGAATGATAAAAATGAACTTTCACATGCCCTTTTAAATTTCTTTGTCCCAGGATAAAAAGGTTTGGGGGAAAAACCCTACACCCTTCAAACTACTTTCTGAGTGTGCAGCTCCTCCTACAGAAAGGTTTCAAAAAACCTTACAAACCTCTGGCAAAGGCTCAAAATGGCCAAAGGAGAGATTCTGGTTATCAACTTCACAGGCGTACAAAACACTGAAAGATTTAGGTTGAGAGCCTGAGATTATGCTCCTGTGATGCATACAAGAAGAGCTGCTGAAATATAAGCATCCCTGGACTATATGCAGAATATACAGTGTAGCACAGTATGGGATTGAGAAGAAGACCCCACTTGCACAACTTTTGCAGGGAATTGAAACTAGAGCAAGTAGGAGCCCTCATTCAGTAAACTCTCATCTGAAGAGCTCACACACAAGCAACTTGTTAGGCAGTCTGTGTATCTCAGAAGGATGTATGTGAAAATTTTCTAGATCTATACCTTTTACAGGGAACTCTACCAGAACTATAGAAAAGCCTGATACTTAAAGAATACATGCCATGGAATCTGATGGTTGACCATTATGCCTAAAGAAAAGCCTCCAGTAACTACAGCAGCAAGCTTTCATACCCAGCTTTAGCTGCAACCTCATTGTTGGACTGGATGAAGTAATACAACTTTCCAACTCTAAAATTAAAACTGTAATTTTTTTCTTAATAAAAACCAACGTGGTTTCACTACCTTCTCAGTGACATGGGCAAAAAGATGTTCTAACTGAAAGAGAAACAAAAATTACCATGCATTCCTTTCAATTTATCACACATGGGGCTGCTGTTAGCAAGGGTTTGGCTCTCTTATCTCCTAAGGGTTAGTATTTTGGTAGCCTTGGTTCCTTCAGTAATAAAAGAGGGGAACATCCCTCCATGAAAATACTTTGTTTTGAATGGGTGGATTAATGGGAAGAAACCCAGGCTCTGAATATTTGAAGAGTCTTTTCAGCAACTCCTTATAACCCGAGGTTAATTAAAAACTAATGGCCATAGACTGCAGCTTGAGGCATGTCCAGCACAACTCTCCTGTGGGCTCACTAATAACTCTGCTCTGCCACAACCTTGCTGTCAAGGGAAAAACCCTTAAATGAAAGCTACAAATGGAACTAACGGGGTTTCCTCAACCACAGCCACTAAATCACTGAACCAGCCAGGCTGAGGAGGGTGATAGCGTGTTGCTAGGAGAAGGGACTCTTGTTTCTACAGCCATCTCAGCCTTAATCATCCTGGTTTTCACTTCAGCTGTACATGATGCTACAAACAGTGTATCAGTAAATATCCCACTCACATGAGATTTCAGTGCCTTGGAGGGGAACACTGAAACTGGATGCAGCTATTTTACTGTAGTGCAAGTGCTGAACAATACTGTACTGGAAAAGTAGTGTGTAGTATGATCCTGCAGTCAAAACAAAAATTATATGAAATTGCTTCCATCAAGAAAAAGGGTGAAGAAGTATTAATTACAGAACAGCACATGTGAAGTAGCCAGCATTTACTTTGAGCTCTAAATTGATAAATAAAAAAAAAAAAGAAGAAGAAGAAGAAAATTACTCAAAAGTGGTGTTTATAAAATGAAGAAGAAACATTATCCAAACCCTCCAAAACTCTAGGAATTCTTCTTTGGGAAACAGAATTAGTCATTCTAGTTTATAATCTGAAAAGTTTCCAAGCAAATTGTTCTAATTTTTCAGGTATTTGCTAGAGCAGCCAGGGGGTTAAATACATTGCAGCACATTGTTGAAGATTATATATGAGGTTTAAAAAAATCCCAAATAACAAAATCAGCTACAATTTGGCTACAAAAGTAATATCCAAAATTGTGAACAAATATCAGAGCACAGAACATTTTGCTGATAGGCTACAGAGTGCCTGGTATTCACACAGTGTGTTTCCAAGTAAATTAATGGCCAATGACTCATATGCCTCTAACAATACTATTCCAGGTAAAGGACTGCTGTGGTTAGTGCAGAACTGCTCTGTTGTTAGAAACTGGGGAGTAAATAGCTCAGCTAGGCATGGACAGAAGCTGAGAATATGTACTTTTTCCCAAGATATGTTTGAGGTTACCATAGAAGTTTTTTGTTCAAAGATCATCCTCACAGATTTAGCAACAGGAAGGTGCTTTTAAATATATCTGTGAAAACATGTATCTGTGTAGATTTTGTATCTATATATGCATGTGGGCATGCACATTTTTTCTTTTTTTTTTCTGTCTCTACTAAAATTGTACTGACATTTTCACTACAACTGGTCTTAACTGCCTAGATCAAGCCAGGAAGATCTCCAAATAACTGGCAAATAATTGACCTGTGGCATTGTTGGAGGCATATTTGGTTAACTGGCTCATCTCAGTGAGTCATGAACTCACAGAATATTAGGTTTTTTGTGGTACTATGGAGACTAGGATGAAGTAGCAGTAGAAAAGAGCTTGGCAGAAGAAAGTCAAAGTGCGTGTTGTTACTCGGAATTGTGATTTATGCATCCTAGCAAGAGATTAAAAATCTGTCTTCACTTGATTTTTTTGTTTCAAGTTAAGCTTTCTCTTTCCAGGCTACTTCCATGGTGCCTTGAGTTTTTAATTTAATGATGTGTATCACCAGGGTTTCCCTTCCTTCCAAATATTACTGTTTGAGAAACGTCATGTTATCTGCAAAACCACTTCAATAACATGCAATTTCTCTACAATGTTTATAAAGGTAGAAAGGGAATTTATTTTCAAGAGTGCATGCAGCAACATATACTACAAATGTACTGGATGACAGCATTAGAAATATCTATTACCCTCAATAAAATGCCTTTATCTACTACTGAGATCTACTGTAAATAATAACTACTGGGGGTGTAGAGTGCTTGGCACTTCCCTAGTATTATCCCTTTTCTTTTAGGAATTATTTATGGAAGAAGAAAGCTGAAGAGGTCTATTTGTCAGCAGATGTTCATGGTCCAAGAACAAAGTGGGGATCTGCAGAACATAATGATCTGCTATTGAACAGTGATCAGAAGGATAGGTTAGATTTTATTGTTTAATTTCCAAATGATTAAGATACTTAACAAAAACCCAGGAATTAGTGGTGCAGTTCTTCTATGAAAACCTTGCAAGGGGAAGGCCATATATTTTTCAGAAGTGCTAAGGATCCTGCTGGGGCAACAGTGATATTTCTGAATTTCAGCTGTAGAGAAATCCTTCTATGATAATCCTGTACTGAAACACAAAAAGCAGAAATCTGAATGTAGGTACCTCATGGCTTAATCTTCAGCATCCCCCCAGTGAATCACTTGTTGGATTGGAAGCTTTCCAATGCTAAGTATATAAGAAAGTGTTTAATCTCTTCTCAGAAGGCCAAAAGAGGCTGTAAAACTCCCTTCTCATTTTCTTGTAAGACAATTTTTTCAATTTACTGTGACTAACCATGTGTGTCCTATCTCATGTTCAAACAACAGTCTTAACAGAAGTTTGCTCTGGAGTCTTTATCATGGGTTAATTATTTTTAAATGGGCAATTTAATGCTTTCAGCTTCTGTGTAGGCCACATGCAGGTTCTTCTTGTACACTCTGCCGATTCGTGGCATTTGTTCCAGGATTGTCTTAAAGGGAGAAAAGAATCATAGCAAATGCAAAAAAAGCATATACACACTTTAGTGTAACACCTACCTGATCATGCTTCTCTTACAATTAGTTTGTCACATAACATGCAAATCATGATGTCTCAGAGCAATATTCATTTCTGGTTTTGTTTCTGTTCCATATGAACCTGGATGAACCAGGGCCTTTTTTGAGTCTTGATAATGCTCCATGACAAGTGGATTCAGTTGGAGCACCAAGCAATTGACAAGGGCTCCTGAACCTGCTGAGTTAGCACGGGCCACTTGTACAGGGAGGCAGGTTGCGAGAGAGGAGATGGCAATGTGGGACAAAGCTAACAGAAGACACTCTCAGAATCTGGGACTTCTAATATTTTTATCAGGACATTCAGAGGATTTATCTGAAAGACAGACTGTCATAATATCATCACTAGCTAAACCTCAAATTCTCCATTAATTTTTCTTCATCTTCTAATTCCTGACATCACAACAGCCCTGGTTTTACAGGTTATGCTGCTCTGGGGAACGGGAGACCCTGAAGGACAAATGCTGATTTCAAGAGAGCTTCTTCCACTCCCTGTCATCTGCCAGTATTTGCTATTTGGACTGTGCCAGACACTGCACCTTGCAAAAAAAGGATCCCAATTGAATGGCTTATACACCAAGCATGCTTCATTAAATCACACAGTGTCAGGTCACAGAATCACATACAGAGTATGCTGAGTTGTTAGAAGAGATCAACAAGGTTAATGGAATCCAACTCCTGACCCTGAACTGGACCATCTCCAAATGTTACAACCATGTGCCTGAGAGCACTGTCCAAATACTTCTTAAAGCTGTGACCACTTCCCTGGAGGGCCTGTTCCAGTGCCTGACCACACTCTGCATAAAAAACACTTTTCTAATATCAAACCAAAACATCCTCGGAACTCAGCTTCATGCCATTCCCTCAGGTCCTGTCACTGGGCATCACAGAGAATAGATCAGTGTCTGCCACCTCCTCTTATCCTCTTGAGGAAGTCGCAGACTGCAATGAGGTCTCCCCTCAGTCTCCTCTTCTCCAGGCTGAACAGACCAAGTGACTTCAGTTTTTAGCTTCAAATGTACTCTTTTGAGTGAATTTATACTCTCTAGGGCACTTGATCCTATAAATCATGAGCTAACAACAGTTTAAGATAAAATAACCAGTCTATTTTCCTCGTGGAGATCAGCAAAAAGAATATTTGGCACAAATCCTGCTTCTTCCCTTGAATTTGAGTCATTTGGATTAAGGATTTGAGAGGAATAAAATTAACAACCCTCAATCCTGGTAGCCAGACAAACTACATATTATTTTATCTACTTTCACTCTATGAGTATGCTTATGAAGGAAAAACATGTATCATGGCTCTCCACCCAGTCTGTACAGAAATACACAGTGGAATATTGACTTTTTGTGCAGTGGGCTTCATAAGTGTTTTTTGTGCATGACAGAGAGGTTATACATACCCTCCCTACATTAAGGAAAATTGCCTCCTTGTTTCTAAGGAAGGAGGCATTGCAGGGATACTTCTCTCTGTGAAGAATGCACTTTCCCCCAGTTAATCTGACGGTCTCAAATATTGATCCTTGTCAGTTCTTACTCTTGGCTTTTGTAACTTTCTAATTTGTTCTGTATTTACAAAGGAAAATAAACAGGAATCTGAATCCTCACAAAATGAGGGGTTTAAAGGGAAATTTTTGGATATGATTTCTAATAATTCTGCTGAATTTACAGTATGTCCTTATTACATTATCTGGAGAAAGAAGCCTGCCTTTATGAGGGGGAAAAGAACCATAGGGAGTTTTACTGAATAGATTGAGCAATGACTCATAGAACTGGGAGAATAATCTTCCCATATCAATCAAGTATTCATATGAAGGTACACAAATTACTGATATAAGTGCTTTCATCGAGCATGTTTAAACACCATATTATAATTAAATGGCAATGTAAGACTAAACCAAAGGACAGGCAGTACTAGAGGGATGGGTGCAGAAATGAACTTATTGCATACATAAAGGTGATCAAACTCAGAGATTCAAATTCAAGTTTCATGTGCTATTCCTGCAAAGACATTGTTTTGAGATTAACAAGAAGTCTGAACATTCAGGCAGAAACCAAAATACTCATTTCAGAATGTGAAGCTGCTGCTTGAGATTTTGTCAAAGGCTGAATTTGTTCCAGATCATCTGTGTGATAAAGCTGAAACCAGTTTCAGGTAAACAGGAAATCCTGAAAATCTTTAATTTGGAGATGCCTTCAGATGGCTCCTGGTAAAAGCAGTCAACACAGCACTACAACCAAGGACCCTGCCAGTGAAAACAGTATTCATCAGCTCAATTTTCAGACCAAAGTGACAATATAAAGCCAGACTAGGGAGTCTGAGTTGTACCTTGCCGACGCCGACTGTTGAGTTTCCTAAAGCAGGTGCCCTCCACAAGTCGATTGAGACGTTGCTGCTTGATCAGTTCTAAGATCTCTGGCTGAATCTTTTCCTTTAGTTCCCTTGGAAGAGAAAGTAGGCACTTGTCAAATTCAAAGACCATCCTCTTTCCTCTGAAACAGTCTCACAAGATGTTTCTGCAAGGCGTTTGAAGGGGACATCAGTGACAGACAAGCCCAGGTCAGAATCTAGTCTGTACCACAAAAGAAACTCTTTTCCTTTTAACAAAAAATGGGAGTCAGGATATATTTGTTGTAGACATCTCCTTGCTACCACATCAGTGTATGACTCAGGCAAGTTACTTGTTTTTATATTACTTTACTCATTCTAAAAATAACACTTGCTATAATGCATCAAAAAGATTTTTCCAGAGCAAATAATGCTATTTCATCATAGGAGCCCTGTGAAGCTTATTTAAGGGTCTGTCACCTTTTGTGGCATGATCCTATGCTGGTATACTTCTCTAGCACTATTATTTAGGGCAACGCAAGAAGGCTAGAACATTTTGTAACAATAAAAAGCAGGAAGCAATGCCACTGAGCAAAACTAATGATCAGCACTGTATTCTATTTCTTAATTTCATTTAATTTGATTACTTTATTATCATCAGAATTTGTGGAAGACTAGCTCATGACTAGGGATCACCCAAGGACACAACTTCACCTTTGCTCAGGAGTGCAGAGACCCACAATACATCTTGAAATAATCTTATATAGCCTTCAGAATATCCATTTTCTCCATCTTACTTTGATAAGAGTTCAACATGTCCAGAACTAGGCAGAAAACATATGCACATAATATTTAAAGTTTCATTTCATACACCATCTCATAAGTTCACAGATGTCTGAATTCATCAGCTATATCCTCAGATTAATTAAGAATACATAAAAGACAGGTTTAAACAACAACTCGACAACAAGCCTAGTAAGTTTAAAAAAAATATAACTGAATGTGTAGAGGATTTATAAAATATGAAGTTTGTCAGAACCATAATTTTGCCTTGCTGTGCAAATTGGGTAGTACCAAAGATCATTCTGTCTGGCAGTATGTTCAGTAATCATAATCAAAAGGAAGCTAAGCTGTGGTATCCCACAGAGAGAACAAAAGATTTTCTCTTCTTGAAAACATAGGAAGCCCATTCTCTGCTGATTTCCACACTCATTTCGATCCTATGCCTTTGATCTGCCAAACCCCCACTGATATCACTGCACATCCTTTGCTACAAAGAAGAGGCCTTTAAAATAAAATGCCCTCTTTTCCCTAGGTGTCAACAAAATGATTGGATGCATAATGCTTCATATTTACAAACTGTGAAAATCTATCTGGTCAAGGAAGCATTGTAACTATAGAAACAGGCCATCTTTTGGAAATGCGTTTAGTCCTTTAGGACTTGAATTTCCAAGCACTGTTGGTTTCTCGTTGGGATCTAAGATATAAATATGTAGAATGGTTAAATACAGTGATTAAAATAATTTTGTGCTTGAATAAATGTTTTGCCTTTACTGAGCTGATAAGCTTCCCTATGCCTCAGGTAAAACATGAGAGCAGGGGATGAAGATAACAGTGTTGAAACACAAGTGTGGATTACTCAGCAGTCCAGGATGCTGACTAAATCTCCAGCTGGACTAATTTCAAACATTCAAGAGTGGTATGAAGCATTTAAGTAGTTTACCTCAGAAACTGGATGGTTATCATTAAGTAGATGTTAAAGATATCATAACATTGTATTTGTAAGACGTTACCCAAAAAGCCAAAAATTAATGGGTCACCCAGCATATTAAGATCTGAATGTTTGCTTATAACATTCTGTCTTCTGGCCTCTAATGCGCCACCTGCCCTTTATAAAACAGAGGAAGGGAAGGATTTTTTAACCAACCCAAAATTAAACAGGTAATTCTCTCTAAAATACTTTGGTGCCTAAGGCAGACATTGCATGGGAGAAGGAGAGGTAAGAAAGAAGGGACCTCTTGATTCTTTGGTTATATTCTGGAGACCCTCTGCTCACATACATTTTCGCTCTCACAGTCATGAAGCTCAGTGTGCTACTCTCTTCTGTTTGATAGTCCTTGAACTTGATCACACAGAGGTGTTGGAGACAACTCATTATTCCATGGAGAAAGTCTCTTGTAAGTCTGGACTTAGTGAAAACCTGTAAGACAATCAAGCCCTTGCCATGGTGACTTACTGCACTTACTGTCCTCAGCAGTTCATGCCAACACATGGTTACTCTGACTTGTATGGTTCTCAGCCATTTTTCTGACATCATGACTCCAGATATATTTTTGCGACGTGATCCTGCCCCTTAGTGCTCCTCACTGTCAAGGTTTCTGTTGCACCATTTTGAGGTGACAGAAATGGGTCAGAACAATCATACCACAGCATGCAAACAAAAGATATATTTCTTTGAAACTCTGTATTTCCTTCTGAAAGCTGTCTGAAGGCAATAGAATTCTGTTCCTCACAATTAGTGTCTAGAGACAGAAGGGTTAGGAAAAAATCTTTGTGCAAGAAGTATGCCCTCCTGCCTTATTTTAAAATCCATTAGGAAAAATGAGTTACAGGAAGATCATAAATGCAAATACATTTAGTGAATATTTATTTATTTATTGTCTCTCAGATGACATTTGCTAAACAGTTTCTGCTTTTTCTGCTTTGCTAAACAGTTTCTTCTTCTGAAGAGAGAGAACAGACTAAGTCTAAGGAGGCAGTGACTTTAAAAACTGCCATTAATTTCCTACTGTGTTTCCGTCCCATAAGAATGTAAAAAGTTGGTGTGCTGGTGAGACAGAGGGGTTGAGGGAAACACACATTAATATATATGATTGCTAATTTTGTGATCTCATTGATCTTAACACAGAAGGCAATATTAACACCAGTTACTTGTTTTTAAAATATCTGAAAATCATTAGAAATTATTTTCAAGTTTTTTACATCAAACAAATTCTTCAGTACCAGTTAAAACTGTCTCCAGCTTTTACCTTTCCAGCTTAGAGTTAAGACTCACTCAATAGTGGTTTTCTTTCCAGGATGGGGCATATTATAGACATTTAAATTATTACAACACAATGGGAGAGTAATACCAGAACTGGTTTCATGTGTTTTGTCCTTTTACCTTTCCAGCATCTAGCTATTCTCCCTCTCCTGATCATGCATTCAGAGAAGGCAGTAGTGACTCTTCCCAACATTGCAGAGAAATATGTAATATAAAAAGTTGAAAAGCACCCAGATACCTTCTTCTCTTTCCCTGTATGTTGCTGATTTTCACACAGATGTTACTTAGTAATAGCTCCCTAGTTGCCATTAACTCTCCTTTAACCAGCAAGTCCCTAATGGGAGGCCAAATTTTTATCTAGCATGAACCCATCAGTGTTGCCATTTAATTTGTTAAGGAGATCTCTGGTCCTCTATAGGCCCACAGGATTCCTAGACAACTTCTTCTACAGCCATTCAAAATGCAACTGGGATACTTTACCATTTCACTATGGAAGGACATTTTGGATGATCAAAAACAATCCCAAATCCCTGATTCTATTCTGAAGGACTTTTTATTTTTCCTAATCAAAAGTAGGTATTGATAAAGCTTTATTTCATATGATACAACAATGCTCATATAAAAGAAACAGCTAATCCTTGCAAAATAAGGTTGATTTAGTTTTGAGGATCTAGGGAAATACTTTCCAGTTAACATTCAAACACAACTTCACTGAGGCTTCTCTTATCCAGCAGCTTGAACACTTAAAACTACAGTGCTTCATACAATGAATAGAAAAATAAAGAGTTATATCATATTCAAGGCAGAAAAAACCATTCCCTGATTGCCATATTCTAAAGCATAATTAAACAAGGTCTGCTGATGTTACAGTCAGCAATGTGCACAATCTCTTTTAGCATATCTGCAAGGCTTTAAAATAAACAGCACAGCCAGGATTGCTCTTCTCATTCAGTCTCTTTCCTTACAATGGGGCCATGATTCTGTATTTCTATCTACTGTGCCATCTACACAATTTTAGAGAGTTCAGTAAAGACTGTTTCTTTTCACAGTCAAGAACAAGTGATCATGGATGTAATCAAAATGCAAATGCATGGAGATAAATCTCTGCAAATGAAGTTGTGATTACATAAACACCTCATCGATTCACTTAGCCTTTATAGCCTTTAGGCTTAGCCTTTCTCCTGAATTTGAAATGATTCTCTGGTAACACTTTAGTTGCTTTTAGCTATTTGTGTTGGCTGTTTCACTTGTTTCATGATGGGAAAGGAGACTGCACTGTGGCAGCAACTAGCCAGGGTGAAAGATTCCACACTGGTAATAAAGAGCTTGCACAGGGCAATGGCAAGTCTTTCAATGCTAGGTGATGGTGCAAGAGAATATAAATAACTGACCTGTATCAAACTGTTGAGTCATTGGGAAAGCAGGGAAGATGAGAAGCTTTGGTGACAAGCTTTGCAGTTCTGAGCAGCTTTGAACTGATAAATGTTGCAGGGGATTTGCAGGGGCTTTCTGAGCAGTGTAACAATACAAAACTAACTGGAACCATTTTTAGATTTTTAAGTGATGCATTACTGCAAGTGACATCAGTTCTATTTGGGCATTAGGTCATATTTTCCAACACACTGGAAACATAAAAGAAGCAGTCCCCCTTTGATCCACACTGGTATAGCTAAAATTTAGTTTATAATTCTATTTTGCTTGCACTTCCACTGTTGCCCTGCTGCCCCTGGAGGAATGTGTCCCCAGAGCCTGCACTTAGATATCTGTATCCTTTAGAAACAAATCAAAATTAATATACTCCTTCTGAATTATGCTCTGGTACAAATTAATTTCTGTATTTTGCCTTGGAAAAGGAGATTTAGATTATCATGAGCCATTCCACTTGCAACAGTCAGGATTTCTTGGCATTTCAGCTGATGCTTCTGGAGTCCTTAACACCTCTTGGCTGATGTCAAAAGGTTCCTGCTATTCTCAATACAACATTTGCACAGCACAGAGTCAGCATCTGTCCTGTGCAATCAGTTCAGCCACAGGCCCAGACTTAGTCCAGAGCCAAGTGCAGCATCCATTCTTCACATAACAGAACAAAGAGTATTCTGAGAAATGAGAAGGAGCTATGGAGGTAATATTAGCCTTCCATACTTTGCAGTAAATAACAAGCAAAGGACTGGCTAGCTGCCAGAATGTTGCTATTTACAATTAAGTAAATGAATGCTTGTCATTAACACCAATTTATAATGTTATATACAAGGACAACTCTTTGGGAAATTCAGTGTGTATTGACTCCTCTTCTTCAGGGCTTCTCCCAGACTTGCTTAGAGAGGCCTTGAACAGGAGACAAAGTTGTGGTGTTTGATTAGTTTAATGTTTTTTTTGAAAGCCACAACCAGCTCCAAAATCAGGCTCACAATCACACAGAGCTAGGAAATACCAAAGTACTGCTTCATATAAATAAACCATGTAAAATCCTGCTGGGATTTGCCAAATCTGGTTTCACTGAACTCAAGGAAAAAGTTATGATTCCCAGGAGAAGAAAACGTTATGTACTTTAAGTAGATGCCTCACTACTGCTTTTGAGCACAGCTCCCTGGACAGCTTTTCTCCCTGGGATTTCACAGAAGAGCTCATAAATGTCATTCTCACATGAAAAAACGAGTGGGGAGAGAAGACAATACTTACAGAATTGGACGAGACTGGAAATCTTCCTGGTTCATTCTTTCAGACTGGCGTATTTTCAGTATTTCTGTGTAGCTGAGATTCTGAAGTTTGCTCTTGAATTGATCCAGAGAGCTAGGCTTGGTAGTGAGTGCTCTCATTATCTGTTCTTTCACTACCTGCATTACCTGCAGTTAATAAGGAAAGAAAATGAAGCTGTGTTAACACTTGCTGTTTTTTTGTTTCAAATCTTACTCTAGGTCACACTAAGGTTTCTAGATATAGAAGATGACTAGTACTATGTGGTCTCTTTAGACTTTTCAGCAACATAACCAGAAAATAAGCCAACTTCTGACAGGGCATCACAGCCTACATCAAAAGCTCATCTGCTCTGTGACCAAAGTGGAGTTTTTTTGAGGGTGGGGGAGGGTTGCTAACTATCCCATTCCTTCCTTTTAACCCTTACACCCAGAGGCAATGGGTACACACTGGAATATGGGAAACAATTTAAACACCCGTTAAACGCTGCTAAACACCAGGAAACACTTTTTAACTGTGAGGATGATCAAACACTTGCACAGGTTGCCCAGGGAGGTGATGGATTCTCCATCCTTGGAGATACTAAAAAACTGTCTGGACATGGTCCTAGGCAACTGGCTCTGTGTGGCCTTGCTTGAGGGAAGGCTGACCAGATGACTTCCAGAGGTTGCTTCCAACCTTAACCACTCAGAGATTCTGTGAGAGCCTTGCACTGCAGGCACGATGTGCCACACACAGTGAAGGAAACAGAACTCACTAAAAGAGCACATTAGTCAGGGAAAGAGAGATACCACTTTGCCAAGGATATTATAGGATTGCTTTTAAATAAATGCCAAAACCAATGTAAATCCAAAAAATGAGAATGAAAGATGGCTAGACAACAGCCATCTATTCTGCATAGTAATTTTTTCAGGGCAAAACTGCTGAGACACAGTTAACTAAGGAGAATTGCTTGGATCTAGTTCAGATAAATACATATGAGAGATTATTCTCTCTCTCTCCATAATCCTAGACTCTTTTCCTTGGTGATGGTGCAAGTCACATACTTCAAAATATTTATCTGATGATGTGCTTAAATTGGCTGAAAGAGCAATTTATCATAATCAGAAAGGCCCATCTCACCCAAATGACAAAGCTAAAAAACAGTAGGAAATTGTAACAGCTCCTTGTTATGAAAATGGTAATGACATAAATCAACAGTTACACAAACAGAAGGCAAAGCTTTTTCTGTGCTGTTAGTTTTCCTTTATTCTTTCTTCTTCACCATGCATCTTAAAACAGAAACTCAGCCCCTCAGAGATTCCTTAATCATTCCAAAACCTTCTTGTTTCATATAAATATTTAATTGCTTCACATGTGTTGCCTCAATCATCTGACTCATTGTCTGCATTGTTTTCTGTTTTTGCTTCCTGGGACATACCTTCTTTCTCAGATGCAATCTAAGCACTCATTTTAGCTGTGTCCAGCAGGTGAAACTAAGCAACTGAAGAACTGAAGAATTACTTAGCTGGTCTACCAGTGAGAATTAGCTACTTCCCTATTGAAAGATGAACTCCTGACTGGCACCTGACAGCTCGGAGGAATTGACACCTCCTCACCTGCATTCACAGTGCACTCACTAGTCCACAGCAGTCCAAGTAAGAAAGGTGCTGTCACACCTCAGAAATGAAACCTGAACATTGATGGATCATGCCAAAAAGGTGGGTGGCATAATCCTACTGATTTCACTGGGTGTTGGTTTAACAACTAAAAGCCCTTATGTAATGAAGAACATGTTCACAAAGGAAACATCCTCAAAGAAACAGCAGAAAAGAGTGGCTCATATAATTCTAGTGCCAAGTTTGATGCTTAAAAATATGTTGTCTTCCTCTTTCTGCCTTATTGACAATGACTACCTATTGCTGCAAATTGATTTTATATATATATATAATGCTGCAATCACTTATGCATGCATATAATTTCAGTTTTATGAGCTTGTTCAAATATCTATACAGATCTGATTTTTTGTTGTTTATATATAGATTTTTTCCTGAATTCAGGAACTCACACTAGGGAAGCTGTCTCTTACTTTTTCTCATAAAACAAACGGACAAACGAATTAATAAATACTATATTTTAGGGAATTGGATGCATGAGGATCTTTCCAGTCTGATCTCTAAACCTTCATGATCACATGAAGCAGTGTTCATTCTTGGCTAAACTCTGCAAAGGAGGTTTAAATTCATTAGATTTGGAGGTCTGTCACTTATTTGCAACACCTTTCTCTGTAATTTATTTTTAGGGTTAACATGAAAACAGAGAAAAATCCTCTTCTTTGCTGTTGTGTAGAAGCCTCACATCCCTTGGTCTAGAGGCTGCCCCTGCTACAGAGAGAGGGAGAGAGAGCAGGAAGCATATGACCCAGGGCCAGTGGGTAAGGAGACAATCACTTGCCTTGTAATGTTTATAGCCAACATTATTTAACTAGCTGGCCAAAGTGTTAAAGCTGCTGATTGTAGTGAGTCTCCTGAGCATTTGGGAATCACTGCCAAGGACTTCTAATTTATTCAATTTCCAGTGCTCAGTTGCCAGCCTTTGATTTCTGCTCTCTGAGAGACAGCATCAACCTTTCCTCCTCATGTATCTGACCTTAAATGAAATTAAAGGTATTCTCCACTCAATGTGATTGTACATAGACACTGTAGACAGTTGTTTTAATTACATTATGCTTTGCTACTCTTACTTAGAAATGAGTGTTTCAGAGGATGCATTTGCTTTAAATCATGTGCTTCTTATCTGACGGCTTCTTGTATGGGTAAGAGAGTCCAAGTTCTGTGTTGCAACTAAGGTAAATTCACTGAAGACATGAAGAGAAAGACAGCAGGAAGAAACTAACAATTTTTTTAAAAAATAAACACATAGGACTTTATTCCCCAGATTTTTGTATTCATTTAGCATATTTCAATAGCTAGGATTCTGCCATTACATGTTTTTCATTAAGGTGTTTTAGTCTAGTTTGTTCTGTGTTTTGCTTATTTGACCTCATCTTTGTCATATCATAGTCTTGACTACTTTGGCTTTCCAACATTTAACCCCCTCCTTTCTGTCTCTTGCTATGACAACTTCTGCCTGTGCAAATAAAGTCTATTCTTTCTGGGTGGAACAGAGGTCTGAACTTGGGCTCTACAACAAGGGGTCAAAATAAAAAGAATGAGAAATTGTTAATGCCAAAAGGAGCAGTTTGTCAGGGCCAAACTCTACAGCAAGCTTTTCATTGACCTTATTTCAGCAGCTTGCTTGCATCTACAGAAAGCACAGACCTCTCTATTCACCCCATACTGATGCAAAGTTTGCTCTTGGTATTAACTAGAGAAGCCAGGCAGCCCTCTCAGACACACATTAGCCTGCAGGATTATGGAAATTTAAGTCTGAGCCTTCCACTCACCAGATACAATCCTTCTACAAACTCACAGCATCAATCTTTTCAGAAACCTCTGCCAGAACATCCTGAGGGCCCATATGTTCACAACAACCCATCTGGGGTGTTACCCAAAGGGTAGTGGCTTTGTGCTGAAAAAGCGTAGTTTAGATTAGGTACGAAGAAAAATTCTTACCATGAGAGTGACAGGATGCCCAGAGAAATTGTGGATGCCCCACCCCTGGAAATGTTCGAGGCCTGGCTCAGTGGGGCTTTGAGTAGCCTGGCTTAGTGGAAAGTGTCCCTGTCCATGGTGGTAAGGCTTGAACTAGATATTCTAAGGAGGGCCCCAATCATGCTGATTCTCTGATCTGTGGAGCACCAGACAGGAGATGAACCCTTCTCAAAATTTCCCCACAATATCAATGTTTCACTTGGATAAGCATGCCCTCTGATGTGTGCAATGACAGCAGCAAGAACATATCTGGATGCCATCAGAGAAGCCTCTAAGTTGTATCTCTTGTATTTTGGGGCACTTTTACACTGATTGCTGCTTGGATGGGTGACTCATGTAATGCTGACCGACTGGTCTTAATCTTGACAGTTTACCTTTCTTCTGCACAGACAAGACTTAGATATAAATAACACACATTACAATGATGCGCTTAGTTCAGTACTTTCCTGATTTGGCTCAACATGATCAAGTACTGCAAGGTGTGATTCCCCTACCCCACTGCAGCACATGATAAAATAGCAGCCACTGAACTTCCCTTCATTGGGAGACTCCTCTCTACAACCAGAATTGAAGAACCTGAGTTGTGAGAAGTTTTAGGCCCTCATTCACTAGTTTTTTCATGTGACCATTTAAAAATCATCCAGCCAACAAATGGAGAACTGGAAGAAAGACATCTCTCTGCAAATTGGTTGTAAAAAATTAATACATAGCTTCCATCCTATCTAAACATTCCTGAAAAATAAAAAAAAGTAGCTTGGTTAATACAAATTAAAGACTGCAGGTAGAAACATAATTTGGTGATTGAGATCCAGCTTGATCATTTCAGTGTCACAAAGAGATTTCCTTCAGTTAACTCCACCAGGCAGGCAAAAACAAGGTTGTAGAATGAAATAGCCAAATCACACTTACTGAACAGAGCTTACTGACAAAGGAGGCCGTAAATAAAATTTAATTCTGAAGGGAAAGGAAATTACTTCAACTTACTATCAGCCTGGCAACTCCTTTCATGAAAACTTTACATGTTTAATGTGTGCACCAGGTAATTTGAGACATTTTTAGACCCAAAGGATAAATTGTTATAACTAGATCAATGGTTATGTTTTCAGAGTACTCAGAAGAATCATCCTGAGAGGCTTCAAGGTCCTACAAAAATAATGGTGATTCCCCCACCCTCCACCCCAATCTCAAAATATTTCTGTCTGTGAATTCACTACACTAGTGTCTCAGTCACAGCCTGTACCAACCATTCATTCCACATTACTTTAGAATATTAATCTAACCATGCCCTCCTACACAAGCAAATTTAAAGTCAGTGCTGGCACAATCTAACCATTGACAAGAGACTCCAAAATTCCAGACCATTACTTCTATTACAGTCTGTGTACTCTGGAATTACAAACCCCTTCCACCTCCCCTCCCCCCCCCCCCCCCCCATCATTTTCAGTCTTCTTAGCTACTCCAGAACACAAGGACAGTTACTCTAGCCAGCAGTAAAGAGGCAACTCTAAGCTGTCTGGATATACCTAGACACAGGAACAATTAAATTGATTCATTTTCAGAAACAGGATGACAAAGCAGCTGTCAAGGATTTAGCAGATATAAGCTCTGATACATTTTATCCCCTCATTTTACTGCAGAATTTAAAACCCATTGCAAAAAAAAAGCGTTGTGGTTTTGGCTTGCTTTACTTTCTTTCTTTCTTTCCTTCCTTCTTTCCTTTTTGCTTGTGATTTTAATTTTCTAGTATGAACCAAGACATTTTTCAGTCTTCAGAAAAGAGACTTGAAACAATGCAATGCTTTTGATATAGCTGAGCAGTCTATTTCCATGCAGGATCAGTATCAGTATCCAGTTCAGCAGTGACTCACTTTGCAGAACAAATGAGCACACCTAGCAGATACCACGATGGTGCTGAGAGATAGGAGATGTGACAGCAGTTCCACACAAGGTTCTATAGCAGGAGTCAGAAAACCTGATGCTGTCGCAATAAAGTGAAATTTTGTTCAGAGCCTCAGGACCCAAATAATTGCCTGCCCTCTGGTGAGGAAAAGAGGGAAGAGAACTTGAAGAGCTTGACCTTGCACTGGATTCCAAGACACAGAAGGACAAGCAGCAAAGAAAGAAAAGACTGAAGATTGAGTGATCACAACTGTTTTACACTTCAGAGAGCTTGATTTTTCTGATTTTTATTTTCCCTTGACTAATGAATCCCAGGTGTGGGCAAAAAGATTGAAACCACACAGTTCCTGGGAATTGATGGGCTGAGACTACTCTTAATCCACAATCATGGAAGAGGAGATAGAGGATTTTTTTACATTCTTGTAAGAAAGATGGAGTAAGAGCATCAGGGTCATGAGCACAAGACTAGTGAGCACCATGAAACAGGGTGTGAAAAGGAGGCTGAGAAAAAGAAAGGAAGGGGTCTGAGGAGTGTTATAAATGAGTTAATGTTCGGGGGTGGAGTTGTGGGTTGTTAATTAATGTGATAAAATTATTAATTGCAATAAGATTATGAATTGTTAATTAATTGTTATGAAGTTATGAATTGTTAATTCATTGTAATGATGTTATGAATATTCATGAGTAAGTTATGATTGACAGCTTGGTGGCACTGCAGTGTGGGTGTTCGGTTGGCTGGGTGAAGGGAACTTTCTAGATCATTACTTCATGGGGTGAGGACAACAGTTTGAATTGTGGTTGGACAATGTGCCAGCCTATAAGAACAAAGGACTCCAAAATGATTGGTCCAGATTGCACCCCCCCTATCAAACAACCAGTGACCGAGAAAGAAGCCAGTCAAAGTGAGGACTGAAAAACGCACCAATCCGTGAGGGGCAAAGACTATAAAGACTCCCCAGGTGCTCAGCACCTGGTCCTTCGAGGGAACTTGGTGTCCTGAGAAGCACCCTGTGCAGCACACACAGTTGTTTGCCTGTCTGGCTTGCCGAGCAGGGCCTGGGCTTATCCTAGGTTCTCACCTCTGATGTTTTTAAATAAAACAAAGTGGACTTCTCAATTTTCTCATTTGTTCATTACAAGGATTGACTCCATCTGAAGAAGCTGTACTGTGCTATTGCATGCAAGCACCTTGTAAATCACGCTCAAAGGAAACAGACCACTTATTGCTGAACTCTGTCATATTACATCCCTGGGCTACATACATCACCTCTACAGGAAGGGTCTGTGGTGAGAGCTTGACTTGGCACTTTCCTAAAGCTCCCAGAGTACTGTTAGCTGTGCTGATTATTTTTTCCCTTAGTTACACAGATCCTGATGGAGGCCTCCAATTCTATTTTAGCATTACTATTCATTTTCTCAATTAACCTGTAGCAGAGGCTTTGGCTGGGAGCAAAAACCATCTTGCATTTAACTGAGAAAAAGACAAAGAGCTGTCACAAAATTCCACTGAAGGGTAATATGGCTAAAGGACTGGGCAAGAAAATTATTTTTACAGGGAATGGAAACAGATAGTAGTACACAAATGAAAATTAAAGGAAGCTAGTAGGAAGGGTGTTATAAATATGGAAAAGTGACCAGAGCAGGAACAAAGGTTCCAGTGGGGAGTATCAGCATGAGGAGGAAGGCATCTGTGGGATGGCTTGCAAAAAAATAAATAAAAATGGGGAGTATGAAGAAGAAAAAAAAAGGCTATGACAGATGCTGTATTTCAACAGAAAATGAAAGCTAAAGGAAAAAAAGAAATGAGATTTTCTTCTTTTGAGAATATGAGAAATTGAAGTTCAGTTAAATGGAAATAGGAAAACAGAGGGTAAAATATGGGAGAAATTATATATTTCTAAAATTATGGCTCAGAAACCAGCTGGCTGAAAGGAAATCTTCCTTAACAACTGGCCTGAGGAAACTGAGGATAAAGTTAATGGTACTAGAAAGGGCTGACAAACTTGAAATATGATTGGGTTTATATTTATCATCAAAATACATGCAAGCATTCTCCATAATTTCTTAATTTTGACAAAAGACAATGTGGCAGATGTTCACTGTCTTCTTTCAGGACTAAAATCAGATGCCACACACAAATGAAAGGGTTCCATTCAAAACAATGCTAATTTAAACACACAGGTGAAATACCATTTGTTTTGGGTAATACTGGGCTGAAATAGGAATGACTGATAGATAGAAACCTTTTCCTTGCATTAAATATTTGCAGAAAACTATTTGCATCAGAAATAAGGAATAAAATTCTTTTCCTGTTTGTGCTTTGTGCCTTGATGTAGACAAAGCAAGAAATAAGTGCTTTGTGACACTGTTTCTACCCCAGTAAAATGATGTGCAAAGTTATTATGACAGCTTTTGTAAACTTTCTTGTTAGATAATTGAAATCTTAGGTCAGACAATATTACATTATTTCCCCCAATGCCTGAAAACCTCCTTTGGCAAAATAAAACATGCAAAAATTCATTTGTGGGTGGCATTTAATCCAGGGCTTTTCACAGACAAAATGTACTGATCTTCTCAAACAAAATGTTAAGTGAGGGGAGGGGGGAAATGAGGAGATATTTATATACTTCGTCATATACTAACATAACAATTAATATGTCAAATATTATGCTTGTAAATTCTAATGAAAAATAATATGAAAGTTACCCATGGCTAAGTACATACATTTGGGTGCTGCTTCCCTTAATTACATTAAATGGCATACACTAAATGAAAATTAACTTAATATATCGGCAAACTGCTGGTTCTACAGAAGGAAAACAAGGACAGGATTCTAAAAGATAGCTTTCTTCCCCTAGGAAAACATAAAAATCAAAGAACTCAGGTCCTAGATAATGATGAATTTTAAAAAAAGACTCTTTTAAGTGGGTAGAAAAACAGGAAAAGTGGCAGAGTAATTTTTTTTTTAAAGTTGAACAGAAGGGCCTGGAATCATTGCTCAACTGGTGCATGTACAGTACATCTGATAAAAGGGTAAAACTGTAAATACAATACATCTTCATATCTTCCTATCTCCCTTAGTTTAGACAAAAACAAATAAAGGTGTGACCAGCCGCATTGCTGGAAAGATCTCCAAGGTTCTTTCACCAGCTGAAACCACTGTGTTGAGGTCCCTCCTGTCTGAGGTATGCATGGCCACATGGGATTGCATGTGGTGCAAGCCTGCCACTCTCCCTGCTTGTGTTCTCCCTCTCCTTGTCTCTAGTCAACTACAGGAACCCTCCAGCCTAATTTCTAAATGGAAGGGGAGCCAGTGCACCAGGTTGTTGAGGGTTAGTTCTCTCCCTTTTTCCCTCTGTGGAATTTTCCCCATTGTCATGCTAAGATACCTGTTGACTGGGCCCTGGTGACAAGGGGGAGGGGACGGGAGGGAAGAGGTAAGCCCCGCGAGATTCAAACAGCCAGAAGAGGAAGCGGAAGGCTGGGCCTCGGCCCATTTCCCCTGCGGAGTTCGGACGAGAAGGACGATCGCCGCCGATGTCCCATCCCTGCCATCCCAGCATCGGGAAACCACTATCAGACCCTGTCCTGCTGTCTTCTCGCTGTGAACTACCACCATCCAGCACTCTGCTGAGCATTGGGACCCACACCGTGAGCGGAGAGCTCTCTCTCCATCTCTCTCTCCCCCTGGGACAGCGCTGCCATCACCCCCAGCCCTCCTGCGGCTCTGCGGGACCCGCCCGCCCCCAGCACCAGGAACTGCAGCTCAGGGAAAAGGTGCCTGCAGCCAAAAAACACTGGGACTGAGTTACTGTTCTGTTTGTGGCTAATTTCATAGCTGTTGTTGTTCTTGTTTGTCGTGTTAGATATACTAGTAAAGAACTGTTATTCCTACCCCCATATCTTTGCCTGAGAGCTCTCTTAATTCCAAAATTATAATTGGAAGAATCACAATTTTTTTTCAGTCCAAGGGGAAGCTTCTGCTTTCCTTGGCAAATACCTGTCTTTCAAACCAAGACACAGGTTCATGTCTTTTTAATACCAAGAGAAATGGAGTTCCTTAGTCATCTAAGTGACCAACAAATACACCAGCTAGCACAAGGGACCAAGTAATATGGGTACGGCTTCTCTACCTTTCAACTTCATACCTCTTCTCCTTGCTAACCTTCTCCCAAACCTGACAGGCCTGGAAAATCCATGTAATGTGTCTATAAATTCCACTGGTTTTCAGCAGCAAATTCAGCCAAATTTCCCTGTGAACATTTTTCACAGAGAAGGAGATTTGCCTGTGAAAACTATTCAACAATTAAACACTATATATGCAAAAGCTCTGCAACTTTGCCAAGCTTTGCTAATACTTACGTAGTACTTACGTAATCCATACTGTTCCTTCAGCAAGTCCAAAAGTTGGCTTACCACTCACAGTAAAGTTTCTTATTTAGTTAAAAGTATCCCCTCACATTTATTCTGTTACTTATATGAACAAAGAAAAAGAAGATATAAATAGAAGCTGAAAGATTCAGCTTTTGTTTTCTGGACCTGACATAAGTGACTTTCACCATTTAATTGCTACCTTTTTATTTTCTTTCTTGTTTGTTAGTTTGTTTTGTTTTGGGCATTGCGTTTTATTGGAAAAGTGAAACTTACAGAACTTCTACCTAACAAATTCATGAAAGACTTATAATGTGGTTTTGGATTTAGTTCTTCAGACTAGAAAGCTAAATTGCATATTTAGGCCCTTCTGATGAATGCATAAGCCCTATGTTTGGTATGCTCATGCTGGACTATTTCATTCAGTCCCATTATTGGCATGCCCTTACAATTAAGGTAAATAATTAGGCTGAGCATCTAGGAATTATGAAAAAGTAAGTTGTTCAGATGTGCCATGCCTTATGAATGAGCCTACATGGTTTTTTTTACATCATAACTTATAACAAAATTAAGCTGTAATAGTTTTTAGATAAAGCCTTGTTTTCATATTCATGTCCCTGAAGAAAAGTGAGCCAACAAACATGCCTACAGAACACCAATGTTTTAGTACATCTCATATTTGTAACTGTGTGAAGTGATAATTGCATTGTTATCAGAGATTCCAGTCTGTGACACAGTAATAGTTGCATGAAATAGCTGCATGATTCACAGAAATACAGCAAGCAATGAAGAGGTTAAATCCATTGCAACTTGTGAGATTCTAGCTATAGATATTATTCTGTAAATCTGCTGCTCACAAATTACTGACTTGACCGATCATAGTAAGTGCTGTCAGGACTATTACAAACCAAGATCTGCTTGGAACTGCCAAACATGCATAAATGTGTATGTCCAAGAGAAAGGAAAAAAGAGTTTTTATTGCCATTTTTAAATGTTCTGAAATAACTGAATACCTTTGTTACCTTTGTTAAATTCTGATTTTTTGCAGTGTGTAGTCCAATGAGATTTCTGCCTCGGGTAGTTATATCTTTACTGTGCTGGTCATATAAATATGAACAACACATACTTTTCTCCTGAGATGTGGCACATGACCAAGAATATAAGGAATTCAATCAGACTATTCTAAGAAGAAGAAAATGCACAGATGACTTGTTTTGCCATATCTCATTTTAAGAACTACAGTGGAATGGTTTATGACTTCAGAAACCTGTATTTTTCATTGCTGCAAAGGAACAGTCTTTACTCCCCACAGATCAAATGGAAGCTTTTTTGGTACCTATGTGCAGTACTGGAAGATAAACTATTCCCCAGGGCAGAGAGCACAAATTTATATGACACCTAATACTAACAATTCAAAAGCATTCAGTCACCTCACTGTGATTACAAAACTAATCTGCTAGTTAGAGAAGTTGGGAATGGAACAAACTACTTAGGTTACCCAATGCTTCAGGAATATGATAGACTTCCACAAGCATGCAAAAGGCATCCATTGTTATTTGAAATCTTAACTAAAGACATATTAGTAACCATCAAGACTGGTCCCACTGCTCCATGCCATTCACTACATGCACAAGAAGCATCTGAAAAAAATCACACTTTTTTTCCCTCCATGAATACTATGTCAATACCACATCCTCAGGTTTTTTTTCCTTCTCTTTCTTTCACTCATATTAAATCAGAGCCAAAGGATTTTTTTTCTCACAAAGGATTAAAACAAGATTGGCTTCAAGTTTACTTCCCACTATTGATTTGAAACTACCAATGACATACACAGAAACACATCTTCAGAAACACGTCAAACCTGCCTAGAAGGCTAAAGTGTCTTAAAATAGTGCTATTTCTAGTAACCAACTAGTGAGTTATGGTTGGATAAAGGCTTACAGTCTTCCAGTAATGAAAGATCCTTTCTCTGACAACTTGAATGCTATCACTGCACTTTTCCCCACACTGTAACGAATTGCTGCACTTCTTTCCATATTGTCATTAATCCACATTTCTAATCAGCCAGAGATTCCTTCTTTCCTTCAACTTTATGTTTTTAAGCAGGAGATAAATTTAGAATTAAATAGATATTTGTTTTCCCTTGAAAGGTTAGATTCAGATTCTGGGCACTCCAGACTGCAGCATATTTCTAAACACACACACACACACATACACACACACACCCCCCCACACACATACACAAAAAAAAATTAAAGAAAAAAGGCATCTCTGTCATTCTGCAATTTCCCTACTGCCTCATGTGTGACTACACAAAGGATTTGGGATTTGCTTGGGTAGTTTGCTCAGGTCCAGAAAGAAGCCAAATGGGAGATGTCATGCTAGAGTGAACATGGTCCAGAGGCACAGACATGGTGTGTCCAGACATTTGTTTCAAATGTTGGTGACAAGGAGTCTAGAACTGAGGTTACAGAAATAAGGAGGTTAATCCCCCTATTGATTCTTTGGCTCTATGGAGTAATTAGAGTGCAGAACAGCATGTGAGGCAATGACAACAAAAGTTTTTGTAAAACTTTGCTACTATTTTATCCTAGTGGCAGTTAGGCAGGAAGGGGAAGGAAACTCCTGTAAGGGAAAGATTGGTGGGAATGATGGAACCTGTGTTTTCTGTGTATGAAGGGTTCTCAGAGACAATATAGTACAGGCAAGGGGAAACTACTGTGTAAAGGCAAGGCACGCCAGGTGGGAGAAAGCTGGTATTACCAGGGCTGTAAAGTTAGAGGAAGGAAATATTCAGGGAGGCAAAGGTGATGATGGCCTAACTTGGAAACAACTGTGTGAAACACGTCTGGAATAAAAATCTGCCTGATTTTCAGGATAAAGGATGTAAGCATGGATGAAGCTGGCATCAACACAAAGTCGGTATTTTCTGTAAAACAAGGTACATCCAATATTTAAACACCTAATTCTTCTGGAGACTCCCACACCCTCTGTCACATCAAAAATGCATGAAGTCCAAAGGCTATTGAGAAAAGCCAGCCATCACTGGCATTTTCTCTAAACAGACTACCCTTATCATTGACTTTTCACTGAAAAATTGAGATCAGCCAGTATTTTCTGAGCAATCCCAAATCTGCCTAGTAGAAGGCAAAGTACTGCAGTGTCATTGCCCCACATGGCCACACAGACAGTTCAGCAACAGCAATATTCCTATACAAAACTACTTTTGTGTTTTTATTTTCTCCCACTGCCTGCTACAGCCTAGGATTTCCCTGACCTTTGTGGCTTTTTTTCCTTCCCTTTTTTTCCCCTCTTTTTTGAGTTCAGATGCACTCCCAGGAGTATACTAAATGAACCCAAATATCACCGCACAAGTCACATACAGAAACATGCAACTTTCTATCAGAGAGATGGGCTGAGGGAAGCTTCATAAGGATGCTATTATAGTGGGAGAGAGGAAAATAGCAGCTCCCCATGGCAGCTTTGAAGCAGGTGATGTGCCCAGGGGCCTGTGGCAAGGCGCAGTGTGTGCAGGACGGATGGTTTCCATGGACGACTGAGCCAGGGAGGCAAGAGAGAAGCTGGTGGGAGGCACTGCTGCTGCCTGCTGGCATGAGGACAAGCTGCCTCCTGTTATTGCACCTACCCCATGGCTTCAGGGGGCTGAGTTCAAATCTACTTACAGCTTCTGCTTCCTTGTTCTCATCTCCTCTGGGGGAGGACCATGACTCAGAACACATCGTGCTGTGCCTGGTTTGGTGGGTTGCAGTGATTTAAAAGCACACTAACTGCTAGGGCTGAGCTTTAAATAAAAAATAAAAAATTTAAAAACAAATCTAGCAAAGCAACACAAGCCCAAAGCTGACTGACTGGTGGCTTTTGGGACCCTCTGTTCTGCACAAAGGCCCTGCAAATGTCCTTTGCACATCATCAATCTTTGCCAAACTAAACATCATCTTATCAGAGCTGGTGTTGCAACTCACAGGCCATTATCTATCAAGCAACAAACGTGATGGCTGCTGGAGAGACAGCCTATTCACAGCAGGGTTCTTCCAATTACCAATATTTTTTCATAAAGATAAAAATAAGAAACTTCAATGCTGATCCAGTATTGATCAGCATCATCTATCCAAGCCCTGCATCAACATTTAGCTGGGGCACATATTTTCTACACATTGGAATATTACTGAATTAAAGTGATAGCAAATCTGACTCCCCACAATGTTTATTTGCACCATATAAACCATTTGTTCTTGTGAAAACAGCATGCACCTGTCTCATGTCAGGTTTTTTCTGCTCTAGAATGGATAGAAAAGTATTTACTGCATTTAGCTCACAGTAAGACCACAAGATCCTTCCAACATCTATAACACACATCTGAGCTCCTTAGATACAAGAACTTATGTATGTACAAAGCCCTATTACAGCTTTGTTCCCATTTTTGTCAGAAGGAAATAGGGGGGAAAATGCTTCCTCTTAGAGCTTCTTGGAGAAGCAGTAAACCATTCCAGTAGAAAACTCAACTAAGTAGTTAAGACAAAAGAGCTCTGAAGTGAAAGCACAAAAGCTTTAAGAACAGCAAATGTCTTGTTGCCACATACATAAACCCGAGTCGTCAAAATTGCTGCGTGACACAGCCACCTCCACAACCAGCAAGACAGGATCCAAGATAGGTAATTATTTCTTAGGCAAAACAAAATTCTAGTTTTCTTATAGAGTGTTCCCAGGAAACACTGCTCTTGATATAAATGCAGGTCTACACTGCAACAAGGATGATTGGTGGGTGATCCTTGAATTACTGAGTACAATACCAAGGTCCTTCCCATCGCAGTGACAGCCTACTGCCCTCCCTGAAGCCATGCTCTTCATGCATCTGCAGAACATTACTCATAAAACTCACCAATTCTGAGTCTCTGATATTCACATAAAGAACACAAGTGGCAACTAAATGTCTCCCCCCAACTGTCTGCAGGCATTAATGACAGAGACAACACAGTATGTGTGGATATGAGCACTTCCTAATAGTTAAAAATGTTAAAAATGCAACCAATGAATCCAAGCTACAACCTCTATTAACCAAGATACAGTGCTTTCTGTTGAGGAAGGTACTGAGGAGAAAACAAATCAGAAAATCCCCTGATAGCACACTGCCCCCAGAGCTCCTGGGTTCTTGCATGTTAGAGGGATCCTGGTCCTGGGTGCCCTGCACCTGAAGCAGAGCTGGTGGCCATGGGAGGCCAAGGCAGTAAAGAAAACAGGTTGCCCAAATCTGTGCAGCCTTTTTGAACATACATGATTGGCTCCAATGGCTGCAGAGGAGGAAAATTTAAGAGGGCTTGAGTAAAGATCAGGGAAGTGCTGCCACTCTAACAGATTTTGCTCAGGCCACAATTCAAGCCTAACTTCATCAAGAGAGAGAAGAGCAGTGCAGTTCCCTGTGGATGTGTAGAGTCTTCACCTGGGCATCAGTTCACAACAAAAAAATCCCTGGTTTACACTGGTTTCCAGTGCTTTCCACTGTCATGGGTTGGCTATCAAATTGAGATAACAAGAAAAGAAAGCAGCAGGCCAGACTGACCCTCTGTTACTTTAATCAATGTAATGACTGGGAAACCATTCAGGTTCCTTTAGATTTATGTTCTTTCTGCTTCCCCCATGAAGTAATATAAAACTTGAGGAGCGAGAAACAAACCAAAGGATGGAAAATAAATATTTATGTCTGACAGAAACATCTGAGAAGTCCCAGTAAGACTGGGACTTAAGAACCTGGTGAATGCTCTGTTCAACAGTCAACATATTTGACGAGATAGCAGGCAGTAGCCGAAAAGCCATCAATCAGCAGTCTATTCTATACAACCCTTTCTTTAAAAATCAACTCCTCAAGCCCAGCAACCAGAGCAGGCTGCACACGGAATCAGCACCAGCAGCTGAAACTCTGTCGAGGAGACTCATCTGAGACTTGTGCTCATGCTCAGTGAAGGGCTGTGGGCAGGTGGGAAGACCCTCGCTTTGCTTGGGGGAAAGGAAGGTGATGAGATGGAACAGGAGTCTTATTGTGATGTGCATATGCTGGGGAACATGGAGGATGTAAATTAACATACTTTTCCCTCTAAATCCTTTGTGACTGATTTAAGGAGCCTGACAATGGGTAGTAAGTATTACTTGGGCAGGCTAATTTCAGGCTCTGAGGACACGTTGCTGAGGAACAGTAATATCAGGGCATGGTGTCTCTTCATGAAGTCAATCTACAAGGGTCAGGATGTCCTTGCTGTAGCATCCCCAAACATGCCTCGACAGCCCCTGGATCTTTTACATCCAAACAGGGCAGGCAGCAGCAGAGCCACCAGGAGCCCTCCACGCATTTCTTCCCAGCACTGTGACCGTCAGCATACCTAAGGAGGTACCTGACAACCATTCCCCTTTAGAGATAAAACTTAGGATCAACCCCTCTTGCTTCCACTCTCAACCTGACCAATCAAACTGCCACTACTCACTGCTTCTCTTGCAGTCCCAATTCTCTCCTCCCACTCAAAGGATTTGAGGTATTAAAAGCCTCTAGCACCTCTGACAACCCTGCTCTTACCAGACTGCTGTTGTCACTGCAACTGCCTAATAAATTCTCCCAACACATTCGCCTACCTGGGAAAAGAGGGAGAAGTATTATCCACTGTTCACAAGGACGCTGAAGGCTTGTGGGTTGGAAGGGATTGATGTCAGCTAGAGCAAAAAGACCATGCATGTTCCCCACTGCAATGGAGGCTCTGGCTCAAAGGAATGGAAAAGCATCCATCCACTCACAGACAGCAAGTGCTTCTTGCTGAAAAAATTTTTGGGGCACAAAGGGTCAAACTCAGCAATTGGGCCAAGGCAGAGCCATTTAATTATGGGTTCCCACAGGCAGCCTTCCCTTACTAAGGCCAAACTAACAGGAGCTGTTATCTAAAGATAGGTGTGTTTATTGAGCCCTTTTACTTGCCTTGTCCACCTCTGGCACTATGCTTTCCAGAGAGAATTTGCTTATCTTTAAGCAAGAGCCACACTTGAAACATGGCACATATACATACTGGGGCTCCTGTAACTCTCCTTCCTTGTGCTCTCTTCTCCTTTAATATCAGAAGAGACTAGCTGTGATTCTGAAATATGGTAGCACAAATCAGTGTGAGAAAGACGTGTTTTTTTTTTTTTCCCTTTTAAACCATCAGGAATCACATTTTCAAATGCAAACCCCAGTGTTTGGTGCTGCCATCAGTTGTACAGAACAAATGTGGCTTCAATACTAAGACCTCTGATGCACACGCTCCCCTGCTGGGGAAGCCCTGTCTGAAAAGGCGGTTTTCCTTGGTACACAGTGAAAATTTAATTACCAAGAACTGTACAATGTCTTATTTTACCAAATGAGCTCAGCACAGTGTGCTGCAGAATCTTCCTCTTAATTTTACATTTTCTTTGTGGAGTAAAGCAAGTTTTAGGCTCCATGGACAGAAAATAGTATGCTAGACAGAACAGACAGCTCTCCATTTCAAAAAGTTGATAAACCTGCATATCTAAAGGGATCTCCTTCGGGCTTACTAAATTCGCTCATTGAAAGGAGCAGATGTTAACTTTCCAGTTTCCATCTAATGAAAAGTGAGAAAGAAAGCAAGCTGAGATGCTTAAAATTTTTCCCAGCTGAGACAAGATCTTCTAACTTTAGAGCACAATGCAAATGTGTCTGAGTACAGCTGAGAGGGAAATCTGTTCTGAAGAAGAACATTCCTCTCTATATTTGCAGAGGTACCACACAGATGCCAAGGTGGCACCTAAGTGAGAGGCACAAGAAGAACTAACATTGATGGCATCACTTGCCCTACTCAATGATTTCTGTGACTTTATCCACCCATTTCAATTCCACAGGCACTGCAGCAAGCAACTCCTGTTTTATCCTACAAGAACAACTGACTAAGCTATATTCCCAGTATCTTTAATGAAACAATAAACAATAGTGTTTTATTTCATTTCCACTACAAAGGAGTGAAACCCACAAACAAAATTGGACATCAAGCCATCACAAAAGAGGCAAAGACTCAGGCTTGTAACAGGTTTCCCAGACAACAGAGCATTAAGGGCCTCTTATCTCATAGCTTCACAGGCCTAGAAACAAGCAGGTCAAGGATATTGCAAGAGTGAGATTCCTACCTTTAAGGGTGGACAGTGCTTACCTCAAGTCATGCAGAGTCAATAGGTGTTTAAATGATAGCACTTTCACCAATGGGAAAGTTAAATCCTTCTGGTAGCTGTTTTACATCAATTAGAATAAATCTTTATTTCCCTATGAGCCCTGGATTTTTTGACTAAAGGTTAATCAGGCAGTCTGCTTTTTAGTTGCAGGAATGTATTTTTGTATTTCTTAATTCACTGCAGAAATAAGATTTTTATAATACTGACCTTCACAGAGTGTTATTAAGATTCTATAATCGCTGCCATGAGTGGCCTGCATAATTAACTGGCCTTCATCTCTCCTGGGCAGTGGGGCCACTGCAAGCTCATACAGACCACCTATTTGCTGTACAGCCACTTTTATACCCACAACACACAAAGAGTAGGAGGTAGATTTACAATTAATACGTGAGAGAAGAAGAGATGAAAGGATAAAGGCAAAGTGAGTTCAGCTAACTTAACGTGCTGATGGCAAACACATGAAACAGAGACTTCCTTATCTACATAAAGTACTGGTATGTCTGTGCTGGTTACCCAGTTCCCACCTTGCTCATGCCCAGACACTGTGAACTGCTCTTGAATCTATTCTTTTTTGCCTCTTGGTGCCTTCTGCTCCCGTTTACGCATGGCAGCACCAGCAATGAAATACTTCCCCCATTCATTCATGGGTCCCAGCCTAACCTCTTTCAGCACCATTTAGTTCTGTAGAAAACCAGTCCCAAGGATCATCCACTCCTTTTGACCTTCTCCCTTGTAATTACCAGTGCTCCATATTAAACTTAACCATGGGCATACATCATTATTTTTGAGCATTGTTTACCCTACCCATCAATACTAAATTGCTATCCTTAGGAAAGCTGGTGGCATTACTTTGGGTGCAGAAGGAGGCTTGGCAAATATGGCTGCTCCCATGAAACTCAGAAAAAAATCTCCATTGAAACAGTGCTGCCAAGCCAGCCCTGATAATCGCACCAGAAAAATTACCTCCTGATTTATTCTTTCCCAACAAATGTCTACAAGGGCTGCCAGGAAGCAGAAATATTTGTTTAATCAGACCCTCTGGAAAATTAAACACTTTTGATGCCTGTGATAGGTATCACCTTCCTCCCCCTCTCTTGCTCTGTTCTCCAACCATGGTGTTAGAGATGCTCTCCTCCTCTGCAACACAGTGAAGAATGGAATACAGATGAACAATTTAGAGCTGATAAATCCATGTTGTTTTACTTATTCTTGCTTCCTCCTCAGTTTTCCTCCCACTGCTATCCCCTGCCACACAAATACAGATACATTTAAGTACTGCCTTAGTTAGGTCAGCATGATTTTTTTCCTCCTTTTGTCCCACAGTACATAACAAATTAACCTCATCAATATCAAGACTCCCACCATGCCTTCTGCACTCTGGCTGCTGCTACATCATCTGGGCTCATACTAGCCTCTTGCGAACTGAACTCCTACTGCAAAGGATGCAAAGGACAGTTATGAATTCTAAAGCATATTCCTGCCTATTTTTAAACAGCTTTTTCTTTCTAAAACATGTTGTTCAGATCAGATTAATCAAGGAAGACCTACTCAGGGAAGAGCTAATTAAAAGGTTTTTCACCACACCCTTCGGCAAGAGACCTGGGGAGTGACAACTAGCTAATTTGGTTGCAGAATACTCCTTGCATGGTGCTGGTACACAGAACCATCACAGTGATACTGGTTATAAATTCTGCTTGACTTCTAGCTGAAGACTAAGTAGTTACTTGCCATTAAATAGTCTTTTGATCTTCCTTGGGTATTAACAAAGTACTAGCAAAAACAAGTATCCCTTTAAATCCTCCCAGAAAGAAACTGGGTCTGGGCAGAGAGGTTCACAGTACACACACACATCGGAAAGATTTTTGCTGCTTTTTTCCTCTTTGAAGTGAGGAAGATGAGCTTGATCAGGATTCACAACTTGCTACAAAGCTGCTCACAGTTGCTGTTGGGAATGGAGATTTCTTTTCTGTTAATGCAGAACCTATCTTGTGGTCTATTACAATGTCCATCTGCCATTTTGTGTGCCTCTGTCTTTGCTTTTTTTAAAAAGGGCATATTTAAATTGCTATTATTGTCCACACAACTATAATTTAAATAAAAATGAGGTAGTTTTCAGACATGTGCAGAAAACTCTAATTCAAAGAGGATTTTATAGCCATTTTTACTTTGAGAAAGCTGTTAAGAGTTCTCAGAAAGGAAAAGAATGCATGGATCTGTTCTTTCTGTGCAACCTCAAATGTGTCAGAGCAGTGAGATAAATGATGCTGTTTCAGGCATATCATGTTGTGTTATTTTTGATAGTTTCCAGGAGTTTGGTAAAATGTGAAATGCAAGCAACCACTGTGAAAAGTTCTGTTACACTTTCTTTAACCAGTAGCACACATGGATTTTTGCCCAGTAATGACAAAACATCTCAGGTGTTTGGTAGCCATACTGATTTTATTGTGGTCACCAGAAATATCTGCAGTAGCAAAACACTTCCATTCAAAAATGGTCCAATGTGGAACTCGTGAATGTGACTTTTAAAATATGACAGAGACCACAGAAGTTTGTGTATTTGTAGTTGTAAAAGTCATATTAACAAACATATCAGTGGGCACTGTTAGGGGCACTTAACTCTGGTTGGTTCCCTTGCTTTCATGTTCTGGAATCTCTCCTGAGAGGAGTGGACTTGCTCCTGATTCAGAAGTTCCAAAACCTGATGCTCACTAGCAATTAAATATATGCTGTAAATGAACCAGTATTGTGCAGTATTCCTGACCATAAGCACAGAATCAGGAGAAAAGAGTAAAGGAAAATCATATTAGTAGAAGTACAAACAGTACAGAGAGATATTCAGTGGGTAATATAGTGCAATCTTAGTGGAAATTTTAGAGCAGGACTGCCCTATTTGCTAATGTTTTCTGCTGCAACTGCTGTAATACATCTGACAAAACTCCCTTTTGGGGTAAATAAACTTAGCTCCATTGAGTACAAACAATAGCACAAAGTTTTGTCCAGCTTATATTAGGATGAGCTGTTATGTGTGATCCACTTTGTAGAGGTTGTGTTACATTATCAGCAGCCATGCTGAAGGATAACTCTAGGGGATAGGCCTCAAAATGATGTTTTATCTTTATGCTTTTAACAGGCATGCTGCATCAAATACAGCTTGTCGTAAGAGTTGTTTTTTTTCCCCTGTCTTCATCTGAACTGAGATTGTTCCTGACAGATGAATGAGGTGAGCATCTCCTTTTGAAGCTACTGTTATCGTCCAGCTATGGCAAATATTGCAGACTGCTGCGCCTAATGGCCATCTCTATTATAGGACAGTGTCCAAATTTTGCTCTCTAGCTTGAGAAAAAACAGAGTGCAGTGCCTAATAAACCTTTTCGCTTCATTTTTTTAATGTATTGTAGCAGCAGCAATGACCTCATTTCACTTTTCTTCAGTCTTGGAAATTTGACATGCAAGGTTCAGAGCCTTTCAGTTCAGACAGAACCATCAGACCATCTAGTCTGAACAGTCTCAGACTACCATTCAGCTCAGATAGGAAGACACTGAGAGGTATCAGGGAGACTATTTTATCAGTGTTTATGTCTCCATTAATTTGATTGTAGAAATAACAACCTATAATGGGCCTTCTGCAGCTGTATTCAACAGACACAAAATTGGCAAAAAAATACATGAAAACTGGGGAAATTATAACAATAGAACAAACTTCACATTCTTGCTAACAGACTGAGGAAGATCTCTAAGGCTCTTAAAATTTGCCTCTTTCTCTGTTTAAAAGCCATCGCACATTCATGTATATCTACAAAGAACACATATATATTCCACTGGACAAGGTCAAGACAACAGCTATTGCAGCTTACAGCTGGCTCCATGTCCTAAGCTGTACATGAGGCAATTTCTGAAGAGTTCCCTCCTTCCTAGTTATAACTCTTTGCAAGAACAGAGTTCACCTTCTATGAGAAAAGGAACAATTTTGCAGTCACATTTTTGTAATAGGCCTTATTTATGACTTTCCTATGTACAATAGTATAACTAACCAGAAATCAATTTAAAAGTGATTATTGTGCTGACATTTTTGTTTTGTTTAAAAAAAAGACAACTAAATGACAGGTTGTGCTGCTGGTTACTGAGTTTTTACTGTGAATGCAGGAAAACTGTGAATACTGAATTTTTACATTAATTTTTAGTGTGAATGCAGGAAATATGTCCAGATATTTACCTATAGTACAAATTCTAGAAATGATAATCAGAAAGGAAGCAATGCATACCTAAACAAACGTACATGTAATATATAGGGCTCAATTTAGATGCTTGTAAGTCTTAGCCATAGGTGGGAGTGCATTCACGCTGAAAGCATGGAATTACAGTGGGAACATATTGAAGATACAGATGCTGCCTTAGGCAGCCCTTCTTCCCACACAAATCCTCCTCTGCCAACACTTGGATCAGTCTGCATGGATGTAAGGTGCTGAGACAGAGTAATGCAGGCTCACACATGCCTCTTATGTCTACTTCAAACTTGCCCTGCAACACTCTTCTCCCTAGTTTCTATCACCAAAGTGGCAAGGTATGTTTTCACAGGTTGGCTAGTTACTGGAGTTTTGAAGGATTGTAAAATGAAGTTCAAAATCCAAAACTGAACTAGCTGCAATTTTTCTCTACCCATCTGCAAATGCATCATGTGGTGGTGTAAGCCAGGCCAGAGAATACTAATAACATGAGTGGCAGAGGACATTTGCAATTACACATGGAAGAATTCAGGCCCTGAGCTTGATGGCATAATGATGTGCTTCAACTGTGGTACTCTGACAAGAACAAGACAACAAAACAACAAATGCTCTAGTAAATTCTCACCCATGACTCATCAAATGCTTAAAATTACCAGAAACAAGAAAAGTTAATACATATTTCCTGATGTAGGTACAATGTCCAATCTACCACATAAAAACAGGTTATGTCTGCATCTACCCTCGTCATACATACTCTAGCTGTCTTTTTCTTTTTTTGTTTTTTTCTAATATTAGTCTTGCACCGTGAGTTTCATTCTTCAGATATCAAACCTACTGTCTATAATCTTACTCCTCCTTTCTCAATTGAACTTTCCAAGACCATTTCTGCAGTTGATGGAATCAAAAAAAAGAATGCTCCCTGAAATTTTCACCCATGTATTGTATCTAACACCTCATAGTCTGTTCCATCAGTTTTCCAGGAAGATGAGTGCATAACTTCTTTTCCTACCCCATCATACCAGTTCTGTTTCTGCTAGCCACACAGAATGCATGAGAGACAACTCTCTAAGGCATCACCTTGTTTCTTTATGCATGTGCTGATCACCTTGTAAGCAAGCAAGATATTTCCACACTGCAAAAACTTGTAGTTTAGACCAGGAAAACAATACAACACACTCATGAGGAAAGAGAAATCACAAGGCTCTGCAGCAGCTCTCTTTGCTGCTAAGACAGAGTTCTTGGTACTCATTAATTCATATGAACCTCCCTCTACATATAGGGTATTCTAGAATTGGTTGGGTTTTTGTAGAAAAAGTAGAGCCCAGCAAATGCTGAACCTCTCAAACGGCTGAATTGTATGGAGTTCTGCTTGTTCTGACCATAAACTCTTCACAAATATTAAAGAGAATAGGTTTTAGGTTATGAAAATTTGGAAACTACAGGAATACCAGCTGTTAAAAAGCATGTATTTGGGAAAACAGATGAGGAGAACCCTTGAACCATTGTTCTTGCTCACATTCAGTGAACCACGCACTGTCACCCACCCGTCACCAGAGTACAGCTTTGCCTCCACTGAATCACATTTCAAAGCCAACAACTAGCTTTTCAAATGGTCAACTTCCCAAATGGGCAATGAAGTATTAAAATTCAGTATGACAAGAAGATGAGATGCAAATAAATCTTTCTTATTTCTTTAAGAATGCTTGCTCACTAAACTTTTATTACATTCAGTTTCACTAGGCAAGATACCTACTGTCACATTCCAGAAGTCACCTAAATATCACTATGGTTCTTGCTACTCCTGAGAAAACTGTATGGATTGCATACAGTGGCTTCTATTGTGTTCTAGGATCCCTGGGAATAAGTGTTTGACTCCTCTTCAGAAAGCATGAATGTGAAGCACATGCTGGCTCAGTAGCTGTTTCTTTCTTAGTGATTAGGTTACAAGTAGCTTGAAAACTGACCTTTCCTCATAGACAGTCCTTCACATAGCCTTTATTGTTAGTCCTATACATAGCTTGATACCCACTTTAGTGCTCTTAGTTTGAAAGACAGGGATCTGCTAGGGAGGGCAGAGCCTCCCTTTGGAATGGAGAATTTGAATCCCCTCTCTCCAAATTATTGTAATTTAAAAAATTAAAGGGGCTTTCAGGCAGAGGTCTGGGAATAGGAATAGCAGCTCTTTACTAATACGTATAGCAAGACAAACAAACAACAATAATAACTACAGCATTAAAAGTAAACAGAACTAGGGAGTTTGAGGGGCTTTGTTTTACAAAACCTGGGGCAGTCTGATTCCAGTGCGGAACTCCAAGAGCACCAAGCTAGTGCGGTGGAAAATTCTGGGCTGATGGTAGCAGTCCAGATGAAGCAGTCTAGTTGAAGCAGTGATCTCGTAGAGAAGGCCTGGTAGCCTTTATCCTCTGTGAAAAATCTAGTGGGTAAGGGCCTAAATCCCACATTATATCTATGTGAGGATCCTTGGCTCCTCCCTCTGGGCGGAGCATATCATAACGGGATGCAGTAGATCCTTGATTGCCCATTACCAGAGATAGCTCCTGGAGGGAGTTATCTATGAGTCATAACAAGGCATTGATGGGCCCATTAACAGCTCATGATGGTGGTGATAGAATAGATTTCTGGCATGTCCTGGATTGTAACCAAGGACAGCTCCACACTGCTTCATCTGGCATATGAAGCAGATTAGCAGACATCCCTTATTTGCCATTTTTGGGTGTTCTATTTTGCAGCTCCCTGCTCCCTAAGCCCCACTTTGTCTAGTTTCCTATGGCTGCATAGCCTGAACTCAAACATGGGAGCACGTTTTGAAGCTGTTAACTAACAAAACCACATCAACAGAACTTTGGGGAAACTAAACCATTGTCCCTAAAAGCATCATTATTACAATTCACCCTGTTAGTACATCAATTATAACCAAGATTGGCCAGATGGAAAATTGAGTGTTTTTCATACCCAGGTTAGTTGAGACACTAATCTATTTCAAATGTCACTGACCACTAAGAACATACTGCTGAAGATCAGCCTTTACACCTTGGTAAAAGACTTTCTGCTTGCTTTTTCTTCTCCCAGTGAGTGCTATCATTCCTGAAATGAGAGAAGGGGAATATGCTGCTCCTGGATGCAACCAGCATAAAGACCTGCCATAGAACAGAGGGAGCATATAACCTGAAACAAGAAACTAAAGTCTGTAATGATCAAAAGGGCAAATTTTGCAGTCTAATTCACCCAGCCATTCTTGTTTGTCAGACTATCAAGAAAATTAAAGGAGTAAGACAATCCAGAAAAAAAAGGCATTTATTGGAATGGATTGGTGCCTAAAAGCTTTAGGCATATAAACAGCTTGTGAGAAGAATAATTGAGAAGATATAAATGAAAACAAGAGTAAGTAACACTTCAGCTAAATATTAGAAAAATAGTGTCAGGCTATGAAATTACCTTCCGATATAAATAGAAGAAATAGCCTAGGCTATTTAAAAGTTATCTGGACAAATCACTTGCTAATAAGGTCCATGCTCACCGAAAACCCAAAAAGTCTTCTGTTATCCACAGTGGACATAATTCTACCCCAATTACAGATGTAAAACATATTCAGCTTAAGTAAAAATGTAATTTGTTATATTCTGCTTTGGGTGCATCACTTATCTAATGAAATGTCTCCTAGGAAAGGAATTTAGTAGTGCAGCCAATAACACTATCTGCAGTTTAAATGGGACAGAATTAGCATAAATTCAATTTAATATGGACACATTCAGCTAAGACCAATTGTGCTACATCACAGCAAAATTCTACAACCCTGAAGTTTTATAACCACTACATGACACTATAGGAAAAGCACATATATGAAACACTTGACTAAACAGAATAGGTGATTTTAAGTGCAGTGGTGCATTTTCTCATTGCTGTCACATTCTGTTGCTGTCACATTCTGTTGCTGTTTGAGGTCTTTTAAAATCCTGTTTCTAAAGGCCTCTTCACTTAGTTGGCATGGGCACTTAACAGAATGTCATAGGGCACTACTCTCCAAGTACTTGTAGATACTGTTCTACTACAATACAGAAACTCATGCCTTATTATCCTCCTGCACTAGAAAAGAGGTGGTGGATGGTTGCTGCACTTTGGCAAATCTCCCAAAAGCATTTAGATTTGGAAACAATTGCTTCTAATAATCCTCACTATATTGCAGAAAATGACCTTTTCACATACTCCAGATTTTCCTTCTCCTCCTCAGAAAGATGAAAGAGTCAAACAAAAATTAATCTGCCAGCCTGGAGATCCAGAAAAATGCTATTGGTTTTTGTAGGTGAAAGTAGAGGTCCATGCTTTGTTAAAGGGTATGAGCAATCTGCTAAGAATAGACAATCTAGAACCAACAAAAGTATACTACTGCAAGAATGACTCAGGCAGTAATCATCACAACAAATGTAAAAATAACAGAGAGAAATATTTATTCAAAATGACTTCTCACCTCATAAAGTCATGGTACAGAGCAAGCCATGTTATCAGGGAGTGTGTTTATTCTGTTACCTGTCTCCCATGCCAATTCTTGATGGAAAAGTTCCTCATGTTCTAGGTAATTACAGGAAATTTTTCTTCTAATGTTAGATGTGGACAGCCTGCCAGTGGCAGATTCCTTACAGTTAACTTTCAGCTGTCGGATTGTCAGTTAGTTTAATTTTTGTTCTTCTTCCTCAAGAATATGACAGCCATCAGGTGAATAACTACAGGAAACAACAATCAATTATTTCTTGGGTTTACTACGGAATGAACCCATCTGTCCACCAGATATACACCAGACAGAATAATATTTAAAGCACCTCCTTGCTCTGAGGTGATTGAAAAGACATTTCATTGTCTACCCTGGTTACCCATAGACTGGATGGCTGGCTGCTGTATTCCTGAAGAAGATGCATAACAAGTAGGTTAAATGAGTGAGGGGAAAGGTACGCAGTTATAAAAGAGATCTGTAGCAGCAACAGCAACTTAATACCTTCCCATATGGAATAAGAAATTGTAGCATCAGTGCATAACATTTAAAAGTTCAGAGTAGTAACTGGAACCATTTAATTGAATCATTAGAAAAATCATAGCAACTAAATAATCAGTTATTCAAATATGTGTACAGGTTCCATCCCAACCAGTTTCCCCTGGTTGCAACGAGCTTTTGTGAAGTACTGTACTCTGTACTGAGCTGTTTGTTTCCATCAATGAAAATTATAACTCAAAGCACACAGGAATAGGTCAGAGGCAACAGATGTTAAATGCCAAAGACTCTGTTCCCCAATCCATTTTAGGAATTTATAAACTACCCACGAAGTCTACATTTTTTACCACTTAAAATCTGATGAGTTTCCATCTGCTGATGGAAGCACTTATCACTTCAGCACTTGGTTTTCATAATTATTTCCCAGAGTAAGGTGATCACTCTTTAATAGTATATTTGTATAAAAATTTAATCATCTCATGATACTTCATTTAGGATATATGGTGGGGATCTAATTCTTTAAAATTTAATTAAATTTTAATTACTGGTTATGTCTGAAAAATCAGTTCAGCCAGATATGATTAGAAATACCCTGGAAGCAGCTTCTTTTAAAATTGTGATAATGAAATACTCTCATGATTACTTGGTAGGGAGGGAGAAAACAAAGTGTGCATGTGCACATCTGTATGTGTGGTCAAACTTGTATGAATCTTTAAGCCCCTTGCCATGATAATTCTGATCATATTATTTACTCATCCCTCAAAAAAAAAAAAAATCACATGTCAAGGTAAATATGAAGTTAGACACCCTGGAGAGGAACATGAGGTACCAGACAGTGAACTGTACTTAAAATATTTTCAACTGTTTCTGTTATAAACCTCTTTCAATTATAGATATATCAGTACCTTTGGTAACAGTAATTTAACTGGGTGAAGCAGAACTGGAAACAGTACTTAAAATTCTTATTTGAAATACATTAATTTAACCTGCCTGCTGGCTTTATTCATGACTGCTACTTGAACTTGGAGTAAAGCCAAAAATATTTATTTTTTTCTGTCAGAAGTGTTATGAAAAGTTACCTCTACCCAGGTTTCTCTCAGGCTTCAATCAGTTACAGGGAATGCAGAAATAAGGTATGTCCTTGTGAAAATTCCACACCCCTTTGCCTTGAAATTTCAAGCATGCCAAGTTCCACTACGAAAATTAAGATAACTATTTTTCTGTTTCCTACTAATTCTTCAAAAAGAAGTAGTGTGAAAAAAAAAAAGGGAAAGGGGGATGATCTCTGCTCTCAAAGGTGTAAGGTCTGCTGACTGCAGCAGGAAGAACTCAATGGTAAAGCTGACCTCCATTCACTTGGCTTCTCATAGAAGCTGATAAACAAGAATCAGCTGAATTGTCTCACTCATGATTTAAATAAAAGTTCACCTATCTGAAATCCTGGTCCTGATAGTTAAAAGCCCTCTAGAAGTTAGGACCTGGCTTCTGACAACAGACAAATCTGAAAGACCATCCCCCATGCCTCAGAAAGAGTATGATCAAGAGACAAAGTGAGGCCAGAGGACACTGACTGCCGTCATCCATCTGGAGAGGTTATTGAAAACAGCAGATTTTTCAGGATGCCCTAAAAAATCGTGCTCTAGCACCTCAATGCTTTGTAAAAAATCTGTACTCTAAAGAAAGAGGAAAAGAAAAGCTGAAATAAATGCCTGGCCACCTGCTGACCTCTCCATGCAGCACACAGGAGAAAGCCTTTGTGACTTATGCATGGGTATATAAATCACTGTTTGAGGAGTTCGGCAATCATTATGCTAAAATTGGAAAGAGAAAAACCTGAGCTGTATATTTTCCATTGAACAAAGGAACAAAAGTTTTCTGCACCTTGGTGAAATTTTATATTGGTTACCAGCCACACTAAAATTCCTATTAGATTCCTGTTTTGGTTTCAGTTCTAAACTAGGCAGAAACATCAGTTAGTGTAGTAGTTTAGATTTGCTAATTTTAATATATTAATTTTCTCCTGTGAGATAGAATTACGAGCAAAAGCAAGGCAGGCCTAAAATTTAAAGGGTGTAAACAAAAACTCTTATTAACAACATAAAGAAATAATAAATTCAGAATAACACCTTCAGACCACACTGTCTTCCCTTTCCCACACTTTCTCCTCCTTCTTAACAACAACATACTTCAGTCAGTTACCAACTCAAATAATATTCTTCCATTCACTTCAGGGAGAGGAGTTTCTTCTTGTCCAGCTATAGGGATTTTTCCACAAGAAGGAAAAAAACCCAGTTTTCTCGTGGCTTTATTTTCCACGAACTTCTATCTTCACAGCTTTCCTAAAAACTCTGCTTATGGGCCATGTTAAATTTACGGGGTATTTACTTTTAACAACGAACTGTTCAAAAAGCAGAAGTTCTCTTAATTTCTTTTTCTCTCTGTTCATACTTCATCCCCAGAAATAGAGATCCCCTTTTTTTTTCAGGGCAAAGGATCCTCAACACACACCCTTTTATTCAATGATCTATTAAGTTAAATACTCCAACCCCCCATGTATTTTTCCACAGTTTATAGGCATTTTTAGTGTAGTACACACCATCCTTATAGCTTACAGAAGGATTTTCAGCCCAAATTCACGGTGTCTCCTCATTCTTTTTCCATCTGGAATCTGACTCCTGCTTTACTGACTTTGGTGTAACCTCTCCGATTCTTTTCTTCTTACTCAAAGGAGGATTGAAGGCAAGTCTTATCTGAGTAGTTGAAGGGTTAAAATCTTACATGGACGATGCAGAGGCTGCGGTCAGGCCATGCTGGAGCTGTGGCAAGATCTCAGGACACTCAGGCCATGCTGGGGGCTGGGCAGGGACTGCAAGGTCCAGCCAGAAAAGCGGTGGTAAGTTTTTGGCTCCATGGCTGCCCTCTGGAGCCCGCTACACTCGATTCCGGCCGTGGGCTGCAGATCCTCCCTCCACCTTGCCCAGCAAGCAGGGGTGTGGAAGGGCTTTACTAGAACAAGGCTCAGCTGCCTTCCCCCCATCCCAGGCCGCGTGGGCGGCGGGGCGGGCCCGGCCACTCCACAGCTGCTCTGAAGCGGCGGCGGGGCAAGGTTCTGCCGAGCTGCGGCTACGCTGGGGGAAGTAGGATTGTATCAACGGGTCTCTCTTCCCCCTAGCTATCGGGGACCCTGGTTGAAAACGGGGCCCGGCGGCTTCCTGAGCTCGCCCCTGCCCGGCGCAGGCCGCATGGAGGGGGCCCGGACCGGTGTTACCTTGCGAGTGGACGGAAATGAAAGAGATCTTTCCCAGGCTTTTTTGTCTTTACATGTGTGTTTCACAAAGACACATGAACTTTCTCATTGGTGTAACATAACAGTATGTCAGTCTTAAAAATCCAACACTGATTGGTCCTACTCAGATACAAGGGAGACTGACCAGGTCTCAGCAGGTAAAAAATTAAGGAAATCTTTACAAACCACCACAATGCCTCTTACCTGAATTTTGTATTAATAGCGTTTCCTGAGGCCCCATATTGCTGTCCAAATACCTTTTTCCCACTGCCTTTGCTAATGTTTTCAGTCTTAAATTGAAGGCCTTCAAGTCACTGTCTTCTTGTAGACAAAAAATGCTTCCCTGAAAGCCTTCTTCAAATGCTGCACCCAGGCTAAAAACAAGTAGAGCAGGTGAACATACCTATCAGACATGACATGCAAATTTAAACAAATCTAAACTTAAGCAGACAAACAAATGTATGCCAATCTGTGTGAAACACTCAACTGAATTATTCAGATGGTACCTTTACACTACAGAATATTGCCCCTCAGACTTCAGACAGAAAAAGGAAAACTTTTAAAAATTCAAAGAAAAGCTAGGTTTGTTTTTCCCACCTGATGAATTTGTTGAAAAAGTGACCTTTTAGCTCAGTTTCCTAGAGCTGTGAATATTTTTTTCATGCTGTTGATATATGTGCCAATAAGTTATACACAGTAGGTATTTCTAGAGATATTAAAATCTCAGAGCTTGCTTGGACAGCCATTTGGAAATAGATTGGTGAAGGAGAAAGAGACATTGCTAGTTTCTCCCCTGGGAAGGCACTCTCTTTAACTTTTTTCTAATTATATATCACTATCAAGATCAGACTTTCTAAGAGATAATGGCATTAAACCATCATACTGGTTTCAATACTAAGTATCTTCAATAATTCCTTTCTTTCATGTTTCAAGTACAAGTGCCTAGACAAACTCTGTAACAAACTACTTTCAAACAAGCAGAAGACATTTGTCTTAGTTTAGATAAGCTTCCCCAAAAGTCTGTTTACATTGGCAGTAATTTCAAGTTAGACAAACCATTACACTGAGTCCTACAGGCTTACATTCACCTATTGAACTACAAAGAGCATTAATAGAGGCCACATATGTACATTTCCCTCAATACATCAAAACAGCACCATAATCAGGGAGAGAAAGAAAGGCCATCATGAAGGAAGCCTTTTTTATTGCAGGCATTTCTTGGAAATCAGAATCTTCAGAAGAACACTAAGAGTCTGAAAATAGATGCATAAAGACTTTGCTTGATTTTCTGGAGCATCCAGAGAAAGTCAACTTCTGAGCATGATTTGTTAACTGCCCAAATTTGATAGAAAAACAACCTTTTGAAAAAGAAAGAGACTGTAGTATGCAACTTCTAGTTGTGTAATCTTGTCCAATACCTGCAGGACTTAACAGCAGACACCGTATTTGGCCTTTGCATACTTTCCACATAACTTGATGTATGAGGCATTGTGCCTTTTCTTTTTTTTCTTGAAAGAAGTGTTTTTCTTCCTTGGGATTTTGTTAGGATTGAACTGAAGATTTGTACCTCAGTGTTTTCCTTATGTATATAAAAAACGATGTGAAAATGAGGTCAGGCCACATCAATGTTTCTGTCAGTCGTTATCTAGACATAGGGCAAGAGCACATTACACACTATACACAAGAAATGTAGGTCAAAGACTCATCACTGCACATGCTAACAAAATAAGCCATAATCATGTTCCATTTACATAGTTTAATTTTCTTTCAGAAGAAATGCCACACATAGGGGACAAGAGTCAGTCTGGAATTTTAATCTGCACAACTAAATAACTTATTATGCAGCATCGTGGCAGCATGGAGTACTTTGGGGAAGGAATTAAGTTTTAAATAATGGGACTCAGCAATATCCAAAACGGATGTTTTTTATGTTGTCAGGAAAAAGGGATAAGATTTCTCCTTGCTGATGATATGTAGGATACTGCACTTTGTAAAACAATCTGGTTAATATCAAGCCAAGCAAAAAAAAGAACTTTGTTGAAATAATCAGCATATAGTAAATATTACCTGTATAGTGCAAAGTACATATGAAAATATTTCTGTAATTAAATTTTTAAAAGGCAGTGAAACATGCTGCTTTATCCTCTTATTCTCCTTTGTGATTGAGCAAATGGTTATAAAAAGTAGAAATAGCCATTTTTCATCTCCAACTAGGCGAAAGCTCATCTCTCTGCTCTGCTGTTGCTGTGTCCAAGGCAACATTTACCAATACATAGGCAGATTAGCGATTAACCTAGAAAAACATTAGCTTACTGTAATGCATGACATGTTTTGACAGAGAGATGAAAACTCACTGGCCCAAGAAAATACTACAGGGGATGTACAGATCTGTTGTTAATGTGTATTCATGTACAATATTGTAAGTACATGTAGACCCAGTACACACTGCAATTAAAACATTAATTCAAGCAATATGTTTGCTTGAATTATCAATGGATAATATTTGCATATTTTTCAATTGGCAATTTAGACATTCCCTCTCACAATTAAGTGAGAGTCGAGTGGAAATCATACACAATGAATATTATCCCCTCTTTTTCTCTCAGTTATTCTGGTCTCACAGTCATAATCTTGGAACAACTTTCATGACTTGAAAAAGGAACATAATGCTGAATAAAAATGAAATAAATTTAAAATCTAATAACTGCTCTACACTTCCATTGGCATATATATTGTGGACAGGCTTTTAAAATTCTTTAAGTAAATACATTGTGCATAGGGGTTAACTTCTACCTTCTAATTTTATTCTGTGTTTTTATCCAATGTTCTGGGGGCTCCTATCAACCTTAGTGCTGTAATTCCAAACAATCTCTGTTACAGCTATTACAATAACATTGCATCCAATACTGCTGGCTCTGTATTGTCAACTAAAATCTATTAGAAAACACAAACTCATTTGCAAAAAAAAACCCAAAAAACCAAACAAACAAAAAGAACAACTAAAAAACACCTCAGAGAAAGCTGCAAGTATCAGGCTTGCCCATGTAAACAGTCCACATGACTAACCACAGAATTATAAAAATTAGTACCAAATTGAGCTTTGACTGGCTGCTGGGAATACTTTGATGTTGCTTTCTTTGAACACATAACTCATCCCTCTCTTCCCCCGAGTGAGATTTAAGAAAAAAGACAGCATAACAGTGCAGTGGAAATATCCAAAGTACTTCAAACGAGAGAGCAAGGAAATGGTAGCTTGCAGGTCACCAATGTACCAGGTCATGAGTGTAAGGCAGTGACAACTTGTATCATTTCACATGTGCTGTCTTAGAGGATGTCCTTTCCCACACCTTCTCTAAGCAGACACAAATAGTATTGTATTCATCAGTCAAATTTCTGACATGAGAAATGGTATTTCAAAACAGAGAATGGACTCCTTTTTCAGAGACAGCTTGCAATTAGGTATTTATAGCAAAACAACATATTTATATAACAAGAGAGAAAAATCTAACAAAAAGCTGGAAATGTATTCAGCATTGGAACCTTTAGCACATCATATTCAGCTCAGTTGATAGTTTGCATGCCTCATCATATACATCAAGCTGCCAGAGATAAAGAATTCAGCATTTAAACTCACAAAGCTTTGTAGAAGTGGGTGGCAATGGGGGTAAGATATGGGTACTTCATGGGCAATAGCCACACACACACACAGGCACAAAGGAGGTTTGTTGACCTGGAATCATTGCATCTCCTGAGTTGAAAAGGACCCTCAAAGGTCACTGAGTCCAGCTCCTGGCCTTACATGGGACAGGCCCAAAGGCCACACCATGTGCCTGAGAGCATTGTCCAAACTCTTCTTGATCAGTATTTACCAATTAATTGACCTATAAGTCAGAAAGCAAGATTCTTTCTGTCTGTTATTTCAGCATATCAATGCAGAATTTTAGTATGGGAAAAGAACAGCTTTGGATGGAAAAATGTTACTTCTACAAGATATACATGAGATACCTGACTCAATGCTTTAAAAGGTTTCATAAATGCAGTAGATAAGCAGATTATCTAGAAATGACTGGCATCTAGCTCCTTCAGCCCAGGAACACTGTAACTCTGACAGAATTCTCTTCTTCATAATTTCTTATGCCCTACTACTTATAAACTACCCAGTCTGCATAGAGTTTGTATGTTTGCACTTTGTATAATAGTTAAAGTAATGCCAAATGTCTAAAAAAATTATATGGTCTGTTGTACAGCCCTGTTTTTTTACGTTTGCCTAAAAAAAATCTTGGTTTATCTTTGAAAAAATCCCTTCCCATTTGGCAACTCTCATTTTTTTTCCAAAAACAAGACAGAATCATGTCAAGCCTGAAAAATATATAAGCACATAACTCTTGGTTTATAATTTTCATTGACAGAATTTTCTTTTCCTGTAGTCATTTAAAACTCATGCAGAAGCAGGATGAACAGACCTAGGCCTCCATCCAGGCAAGTGCTCAAAGGCACTGAAAGGAGGAACTGCTGAAAATCGTGGTCCAGAGCAAGAGAGCTCTCTTCATAGCCAGCTCATGGGAACTGAAACACAAGCTTGCATCACTCAAGTCCACAAAATAAACAAATAGATTTTAAAACATCCCAACATGAACCATCTATTTCAACTGGTCTGGATACCTACTTATTAATTTTTTTTGCTATTTTAGTTATGTAGTTGTAGATGCACTTTAAGATCCCTTCCTAAACCTATTCTGTGATTCTGTGTAAATGTAAAAAAAATCAAAAACAACAACAACAAAAAAAACCAAACCCAAACAACCACAGAATCAAACAAATCAAACAACTCCAAAGCTACCAAATGGGACAAAATGACAACCAAAAGCTGCACCCAGTAATTCTGTGCAAAATCCCTGATGTAGATGTAGCACAGACACATATTCATTGTCTGGGTTGATTGTATAACTACAGAGAAACTACACAGAAAAGAGGAAAAAGAAATTCCCTCAAATGGTATATGCTGTATCTGCCCCTGGAGATGCACAGTTCTGCTACTGATGAGCATTTGGAGCAAGTCTGCACCACAGGCAAACATTTTTATGGAGCTGAGGTTATGAAGTCTTTCTAAGCTGTTCTTTGAAAAAGCAATTATAGATAATATGCCTGTAAATCAAAATTTTTGTTAATGAGACAGTGTTTGCACTGGCTGCCTCTACTGTCTGAAAATCATATTCCTGAGATTTAGACTTCACTCAAATGCAAACCCAAAACCTAATCACAATAATTTTTAGTGTTTGCCTATTTCTCTGGTATTTATTTATAAGTCACTTCCAGCTGCTAGGGATTTTTGGCAGAACTACCATTTTCATGTAAGGCCAGTTCTACTCCTAGCACCAATTCTACTTCTCAATTCTAACCTCAGCCTGTTACTACTCATCATGTATAAAATCTATATTGTCTCCTTATAAGCTTTTCCCACCCTTCAAGCTCACACTATTGTTTTTGAGACCACTCTCTATAAACCTCTCCTGTGAGCTCCCTTAAGTTACCTGGTACAGACTAAGACATTGTCTTGCTGGTGTTTCAAATACATATACACAGCATTCTTTATTGTTGCTCTTTGCTCTTGTTTGTTTATTTTTTTTGTTTGTTTTTGGTTTTGTTTTGGCAAGTTTTTCTTTCAAATAATTTCTCCTGGGCTTTTAATCTTCATCTCCATTTGGCAAAGAAAAATAGTGAACAAGGCACACAGCTCTCAGCAGGAGCAGCAGCAAAACTCAGAATGAGAACAGCAAAACTGACAGCTGTGCTTTTCTGTGCACTGAGCACAGTGGGCAAATCAATACCCCAGCAGCCCTGCTGCCATCTGTTGAATTTCTGGAGCAGAATGGTTATTTATAGAAACTTGTTTGTACAAAGCCAATATTTACCTGTCAAAATTTGCAATCCATCTTTGCTGTTACCTGCTGTTTTTCTTGTCAATAGCAGAATTTTCCAAAGGAAGATATAGTAATGTTTCCCCCCTCCTAAATGTTCCCTTCCTGTAAGGGTTAGTTATGTTAATTGTTGCAGCAGGAATGCATCTGGTTTCCATGGAGCCTTGGGATCCTCCAGAATGCAGAAAAACTATAGGGATGTCAAACCCAAAGAGTCTATTTTTCTGTCTTGTTCCAGCAGCAGCAGCAGCAGCATGGCATTTCCCTGTCAAGGCCAACCTGAGATTTAATGTTACTAAAAAACAATCATTCCCACTCTGCAATGGAATGTGTGGCTGCTGCTGTTACTGTTGCAACCATAAGTTATTTTCAAGCAGGCAAGAAGTTCTAATGTGAAATTTCAGTGTATTTATCTTTAAAAGTGAACTCAGATTCTAAGCCAAGAATGAAATACATGGGTGATCTCAATCTGGAATCCTTGCAGACAGACATTTACATCACCAACCTACAGGCATGTCCGAAGGAGACAAGAATGAGGAACAGACTTCTGGTTTCTGTTCCATTTTCTGGCTTTACACTGTTTCTTAGCCAAAGGTTAGGAAGTTGTTTAAGTCATAGGGCTCAATAATTAATATTACAACAAACAAAAGCAAATAAAAAAAGATTTTCTGCTTCTATTTAATGTCCTTATTCACCTGTTCCCCATATTTTTGAGATGGCTTCCAGCCTGGCATGTATTTAGGCACTGTCCTATTTCCACTGCTATTTGCTGTACAGATCATAGAATCTACTCCTCATCTGACAGAATAATTTAATCCTTAATTCTCTAAACCATTTATTGAAGAATGCTTCTACTGACCAGACTCACCACTGAGACTCACAAAAAGGTTCTTTTTTTTATATAATATGGTGTCAGATGGCTTTTGAATATTATTTAAAGACTATGTCAAAGCCACAGCAAAGTAATTCTCCCTCTTAGATAAGGTCCACAAACTTCCTCCATGGTAAGTATTAGAGAGTCTGCAGGAAAACTGCTTGTTAGACAAATGGAGCCACAGATGTTACTTTCATCTGGTGTACAAAGCAAGGATGTTACATACAAGGCACAGATACCCAATTATGAAAAGTACTATTTTTAACACAGACTTTTCTCCAAAACAAAAGTGTCCTAGATTTTTTTCTTTTTCTTTCTTTTATTTTTTTTTTTTGGGGGGAGTGGGGAGGGGGGATGTGAGAATTTTCTAGTCTTGTCTCCTGCACTAGTAATTGACATTAAAATTTTTGAGACCTAATAATGCTCAGGACCTCACAAATTCAATCTACTGGTGACAAATGATCTTGTTATATCTGCACTATATTCACAACTGCATAATTCTTTTTCTTAACATATGCATCTGAAGCACACTATGGAACATCCAGGACTCAGAGTTCTCCTGCACTCAGATTCATCCACAGCCATGGTACTTTTCATTGCACTAGATTATTAACCAAGTTTTATGTTTTTAATATCAATGCTTCTATTGTTATTTACCAAATATAGTCTGGTGACCACTGTGCTATTGCTCCATGTTCATTAGATAAATATTTGTTCTATCCTACCAGAAAGCAAACAGTGCCCCTATTCCAAGTCTGCTGACTTCTTTTGTTACGCTGTGACAGGTCTCACACCAATAAGAACACTCAATCAAAAGAAGAACAACCTCAAGGAAAGGGTAATGGGAAAACAGTGGCTGAATCTAAGTACTAGACTAGTGCTCAACATGTCCATGAATACCCAGAAATCCTTGTTAACTACAGAGCACAATATTAGAAATTTGCACTCTTTACTAAATGTTAGTTAAAGACTTGACAAGCACCACAGTCTGAAGGTTCATTTCTCATTTTAAATAGCAAAAAAAACCTGAAAGAAGACCACCCTTTTAATTTATGCACTGTACTAACATTTAGGTTGCATATATCTAATTGCTGACTGCCACAGGTACCTTTGTATGACCCCGGGCACATAATTTAATCTGTCCATGTGTTCATTCTCCTTTTGTCTTACTCTCCAGCTCTGAAGATTGGCAACAACCACATCTAAGAGAATAAACAGAGGAAACTAATGCTACAGGTAGTATTAGTGTCTCTCATGCATATGTTTCTGTCACTCAGGGTTTAAATCACTGTCACTTTGGGCTACAAGATCCAGGAGGAACTGAAAACATTGGGTACTTTTGCTTTCCCCTGAATTACCTAAGAATTTGATCTAACAAAAGTAATTTTCAGATACTATTTCATTTAAAAATGAAATCCTGAGATAAGCAATCACCTTGATTTATACTATGGCATGTTATACAGGCACTTATTTCTCCAAGAGGATCCACATGGCTTAGAGGGCATTGAGAAATGCTGTGTCCTGAAGCATGCAGCAGGACAGAGGGAATAGAGGTTTAATGGTGTCCTCTGATCCAATATCTATTACTGACTTCCAGGAATAGGACCAAGATGACCTAAGTGATCTTTTTCAGTTCAGTGTTCACTAGTCCTCATGAGTCCGATTTTAAAGAAGAAAAGGAAAAAAGCTGATTTCAGCCCTCAGCATACTTGTGTGATTAGGGTAATGAGGAAGAGACCATTTTACAAAGCAGTTCATGGATTCTTTCTCTCTTTCAGATTTCAGAATGCAGCTGGTTTCAAATTCCCACCTGGCAAAGAGGGCACTTCTCACTGTAAGTAGTCTGCTTAATCTACAGACTTCTCAATCAGATGAAGCAGTGACATGATTATAGGCCTTGGTCAAGTGTTGCAATGGAAGATGATTTGTACTAATCAGCGTTCTCTAGAATCAGTGTAAAACAAATACAACACAACTACAGACCTTGAAAGAAGTCTTAGCCACCACTGTTTCTTCTGTCTGAAAATACCATCTTGAGATGTTAGCCAAGTAATCAAAAATTCACACGTAGCACACAACACATCCTGGCCATCAGAAACATCACTGGCATCTGTTAAACACAATCTGTAAATTCCCTTTTCATGTTCACAGGTTGGTTTTGACCATACGGAAAACTTAACATTTTTCAACTTTCAGTGCAGTGATACTCCCTATACCTCTATAGGTTTTCAAGTTGTCAGAAGCCATCCACTGTTACCCATGACAAAGAAACTCTGTCTGTCTCTGCTCTACTGAGCACTGAAATGAAATGCTTATGCTAAGACAGATGTGAAAGTCACCTAGCTTTTGGGGCACTGTGGCATAGAATGCTTTCTTGCTGTGAGCTCATGATGGCAACTTCTCTTTCTCTCTCAAGTCTATTTTGATGTCTCAGAGCAAAGTACCAGCCTCCACTTGGCCACTATGTGTTATCTGCGCACAGGCATATTAGAAAGAAGCATGTGGGAAAACAATAGAAGAAAGCTAGGAAAGAAAGAAAAGAAAGAAAAACAAAAATAAAAGAAAGGAAAAGAAAGGAGAAGAAAGGAAAGAGAGAGAGAAAGAAAAGAAAAGAAAAAAGAAAAGAAAAGAAAAAAGAAAAGAAAAGAAAAGAAAAGAAAAGAAAAGAAAAGAAAAGAAAAGAAAAGAAAAGAAAAGAAAAGAAAAGAAAAGAAAAGAAAAGAAAAGAAAAGAAAAGAAAAGAAAAGAAGAAAGAAATTTACTGCAGTCAAAATTCTCAAATAAAGGGTGACTTTGGACCAGATTTCAGTCTGTCTCTCACACTGGATTAAAAAGACAGGTTTTGGACCCCAAACTGGTACTATCTGCAGACACTGCTGTATTTAAAATGTTAAAGATAAATAATCTGTTTTGAGACCTTTTAAAAATATAATACTGTTGAGGGTTAGTTCTCTCCCTTTTTCCCTCTGTGGAATTTTCCCCATTGTCATGCTAAGATACCTGTTGACTGGGCCCTGGTGACAAGGGGGAGGGGACGGGAGGGAAGAGGTAAGCCCCGCGAGATTCAAACAGCCAGAAGAGGAAGCGGAAGGCTGGGCCTCGGCCCATTTCCCCCGCGGAGTTCGGACGAGAAGGACGATCGCCGCCTGTGTCCTATCCCTGCCATCCCAGCGTCGGGAAACCACCATTGGACCCTGCCTGGCTGTCTTCTCGCTGTGAACTACCACCATCCAGCACTCTGCTGAGCATCAGGACCGACACCGTGAGTGGAGGGGTCTCTCTCCATCTCTCTCTCCCCCTGGGACAGCGCTGCCACCACCCCCAGCCCTCCTGCAGCTCTGCGGGACCCGCCCGCCCCCAGCACCGGGAACTGCAGCTCAGGGAAAAGGTGCCTGCAGCCAAAAAACACTGGGACTGAGTTACTGTTCTGTTTGTGGGTAATTTCATAGCTGTTGTTGTTCTTGTTTGTCGTGTTAGATATACTAGTAAAGAACTGTTATTCCTACCCCTATATCTTTGCCTGAGAGCTCTCTTAATTCCAAAATTATAATAATCGGAAGAATCACATTTTCTTTCAGTCCAAGGGGAAGCTTCTGCTTTCCTTGGCAAACACCTGTCCTTCAAACCAAGACAAATACATAGGAACTAGAACAGGTATTTCAGTCTGCCTATTCTTTATCAGATTCCAGATGACCACATGGCTTAATGCCTTGCCTTCACCTACAGAAAAATAAAGGCTCTGCCTTACTGGCCAAATGTGAGCCACACCTATGACTCTAAAAAGGAATCCAAACCGTTCCTCACATCATAAACCGTGTCCATGCCAGTTCTATCAGAATATGAGCCTTTTTGCTCACAAGCTTGATCAGGGACATTAAGGTCCCCTCATTAGCAGTTTTCTGTTGTCTTTGCATCAGCATAGATGGGCTGAGACAGGCCAGACACTGGAACCTCCTTTATTCTGCACAGAAGAGCACATAAGTCTGGGGAATGGAGAGGGTATTTTGAATTAAACCAACATACATAAAACTGCCAGAAAACATAGTGAGGAATAGAGACTCAGTATTCTGTAGGTCAAACCCAAAAGCTACATTTGTACCCTGAAACAACTTCATTATCCTCAGGTGAACTGCACAAGGGATTAATTTAACTCTCAGAAAAGGGTAAAGAGAAACTGGGAGAGGAACAGAACAACCCATTAATAAGAGCTATAAGAATGCATGTTCATAGAGTTTAGTTCAAATTCCTCCTTACAGCTGCTGTTTTTAGTCCAAGCAGGTACATACAGTAAGATCACCATTTCTATTCTGCTCCATATGCTGTTGTCAGAGCACTTTCTTCTATTATATATTCTCAAATGGCTTTTAATTTAAATAATTTATATTCTCTAAACCCTAAGATCTGATGAAGTAATGAGGCTTGTTTACCTGTCTACTTGATTTTTTCTTTTGCTTCCTTTTAACTAATTCTTAAAATGTATCCATAAGACAAAGAACAATTTAAAAAAAAATGAAGCTAATTGTTTCTGTTGTGGGCTGCAAGCAGTTTTCCTACTACAGAAGGAGAACACTGTCAGATTCTAAATGTGACTGTGTACCTTAGGTGTAAAATTGTGCAGTAGCTCATAATTGTATGGACTGCCACTACCAAGCTAGAAAACTAAAAAAAGAGTGGAGAGACAAAGCATTAACATCAGAAACATCCTAGAACTCAGCATTTTTTAAGTTCAGGGACATATTTTTGGTAGCTATTTATATTTAACTTATATTAGTGTTTCCACTCTAGATATGGCATGAATGTTCTCTCCTCCCTTCACAACACATGCTACCAGCTTGAACATACCTTGCTGTACTGTTCTGCCTTTCCCCACTGTTCAATATTCTTTGCAGTCAAAGGCTGCAAGGACCTGCACCCTGCTTTCCTCCCTTGGATTCTGCTGAGTATTTCTGGACATTATTCTGCTCTGATAAAACTCAGAGCAACTTTACTTCACTTTTCATGAGTTTTAGAGACCAGTCCCTTTACTAGCTTTCCTATTTTTAAGTAAGTATAGTAAAGATTTCCAGAAGAGATATATCAAATTAGCCTGTATGGAACAGGAAACCTGCCAGCTACTGTCATATATGTCTGCAGCTGGTTCCTGTGATATGCTTGGAGTGTAGCTTCTAAGTGATCAGTTTGGCCAGCAGAGAATTTATTATGCCTCTCCAGTTACAAGTTGAAGCAAATCTGAGTGTCTCGTAATGTCAGTGGAAAGCAACTAGATGGCATCTACAAACATCCTCAGCCTGACTTCTGATACTTGCACTATTGAAAGCAGGACCACTGGCTTTATAGCGTCATCCTGTTACTTTTGCTTCTAAAGTCCTTTATCTTAGGACTGATTAGCTAAAATAAACTAGAAGGGAGTGTAAGGTGCTATGATTTAGTATTTTAAAAGAGAGACACCTAATTCTGAAAGCTCATTATCAGCTTCTGGTTGAGGAAGAGGTTGCAGAATAACATGCCTGAAAATTGGCTTCCCTTCTCGTTCTCCTAATAGAAATCTAGAACATTTAGAGTAGGATATCTGCACTGGAGGTGTTGTAGCCAGATTATGCTGATATTTGCGTGAAATTTAGGTGGTTGCCATGAGATGTCATCTCCTATTTACCCTGTGGCAAGACAAGCCATAATAAAGTAAAGCACTGGGGGAGACAGTGGACTTCGGGATCAGTGAGCAAAAGTGAACAGCCTGTTCAGGAAAGTTCTTTTTCATGACGCTAACTGAAGTTTTGCCAGAGGTGAGATTTCTAAGCAGGGATGATTTTCATCATCACTGAAGAAAGGCCACCCTCAAAAGACCCAAATAAAAGAATGAGATCTAAGCATTACACTAAAACCAACTAATAGACCACCCTAACTCTTTTGAAAGAAAATTCAACAAAATCTAACCACCTGCTAGGTTAAGCCAGTTTCTATTGAAAGACCAGTAATTTCAGTGTGGCTCTTGATGAGAGGAACACAACTGACTGCAAGGGGTTGGATTATCATCTTTAGAAATTGGTGGTTAAAGATTCTGAAATACCACAGGATTAAGTGGAGAACAGGCAGAATCTCAGGTGATCATATACTTCTGTTAAACACACGTAGTTGAATATTCCTTTCTATCAAAACAAAAAATATGCAAAAAAATAGTGGAAATCTGCCTTTTCTTCTTTTCTTTTCTTTTCTTTTCTTTTCTTTTCTTTTCTTTTCTTTTCTTTTCTTTTCTTTTCTTTTCTTTTCTTTTCTTTTCTTTTCTTTTCTCTTTTGTATTTTCAGACTTCCTTAAGACTGATAACAGCATGAAAATAACTTGATTAGCAGTTAATATCTTTATGTTGTTTTACAGTCTTGTTTCACTTAAACATTTGTCAGTATGGCATATGTATTGACCTACTTTTTTAGTGACACCTTTTAAATCTGCCTAGAATCACATAAAAAATTAAAATTAACCTGGAAATACAGAGATCTGCATCTTCTGCAGAAATTTACATTTCCAGTGAAGTTCCTATGAGTTGTATTAGTAAAAAGTCATGTAGAACTACAGAGCAAAAGAAAAGGTGATGTATTCCCAGATTACTTATAACATCCATATACACAGAGACAACCATTTTTTTTGCATCAGTAATGGCAAGCATCCTAGTTATCTCCTCCCACTACATAAATCTGGATTTCCGATTAATTCTAATTGGATGCACGCATACTAATATCATACTGAAGAAAACCCTCCTCTGCAAGACCAAGGGACTCAGCTTTCCTAAGAAACCTCTTATACTTTTCAAAGTAGCTCAAATCATGCTTGGATAGCACTTGCATATTGGAGTAATACCACTGAAGTCCATATAATGGCTCCTGTGACTAATTCTGCTTAGCACAATGGAGAATTCCAAAATTTGTTATTACGCAACCCATTCTTAGACATAAATGTGCTTTGGTTAATTATGTCCTCTCTTTCTCATGTACACGGGGAAAAATTGAAGAAACAGCAAACAGAGAACTGTAAATAAGACCTTTCTTTTTAAATATACATAGTAACAAAGCAGTATCCTTTCTGGCCATAATATCAATTGTGCCTATACACTGCAGAGTTAAAATAAATGTAAAACATTAAAACTAGAACTGAAGAGCTAAGTATTCACAACAGGGCTTAATTGTCAATCTATCATGATCTAAAAAATACACATCTACTTCTGCTGAGTCTATGTAGTTTTAAAAATAATGGATTCTTTTTTTAAAAAAATGTTTCTCTACATCTTCAAGGCTGTTAGGATTAGCAAGGACTATTTAATAAAAACTTCTTCCACTGCTGCTATCCCCACTTTTCCTTTCTGAAGAAGCAGCAGGTGAAGGAGTGGTATGATTTAATTAAAGTATTCTAGTTTCCTGGAAGATATCAAGTCAAAATGTAGAAAGAATGTACAGGGGTTTTTTTTTACATTATTGCATCTGAGAACAGTAAGAAGCAGTGGTTTGTAGCTGTGGGTTTTAGAAGAGACAAAATAAGTGAGATCCACAAAAGCAGCACACTTGGATGGGAAAAGACATGCTTTGAGGAGCCTATGCTGGACTGAACTCTAGCTTCAAATAATAATATCCATGAGGTAGTGGAACACAATTCCTCTTTACAAGAGTGGTCCTGAACTCTTGCCAAAAATCCCTCTCTATGCCACTTAGTGCTTCAAGACAAGAAGAATAATGACAGGTCTGTAAAATCTGCTGGAACTGACAGTTCTCATTGTTCAGAAAAGTTTTTGTGATGCACAGGAATTTTCAGATTAGCACTGCACAATGTTGAACAAAATGGGTGTCAAGCAAATCAATGGGCTTTTCAAAATTCACAAGTCTTTGTTTTACTGTTGTTCCATTTTTGTTCTGTGTTTGGTGTTGCTTTCTTGTGTTCATGTGCCATTGGAGATGAGAGTGTGTATGCACCGAACAGGGAGTGAGAGCTTTCCATGGCATGATGTTCTATGTAAGCCAAGACCTAGCATGCAGAAACTTTTCCTAAAAGAGTGGGGTTTTTTTCCAGACACAAAAATAAGGAACTGTTTATATTTGTGTAGTTAGTCTTATTTTGAGTTACAACTGTCTTCAATTAATTTGGAAGTGAGCATATCTATCCACCTTTTTTACACCTGTGTAAAAATTTGTATCTATTCACTTGAATAATGGGGTGAAAACCATATACAACTGAGGCAAAACTGAAGACTGGTGGCTCTAGCACCTAGAACATGAATAACCACCAGGGTTTTTGTAACTGAAGAAGGGCTAAGACCCAGGGAAATAATGAAATATTCAAATTTAATATCTCTCAACACCTATAAAGATCACATCAGAATTTCTTCTCTATGCTTCCACTATAGACTGACATTTGGGTATGAGGCTCTACAAACACATAAAAGATAATCCATTAAGCTTAAAGCCCATAGAAACAAAACAAAACCTGTGGAATGTTTATTCCACTTAAGTTTTCATTTTACCGTTATTGAGGCATATTAAAAAAAATAGCTTGCTGCCTTTGTAAAAATATCGCTCTTCCAAGAAAAATATAAGCATAAGACTGAAGATCAGATCAATGCCTGGTGGCATCTCATGTAAGTCAATGGAGCTGTGCCAATTTGGTCTGGCACCAAGTATTTTAGAAGGCATATGATCCCCTCAAGCCTAGTGTTTTCTAATGCATCCAATTAAAGCTACTCCAAGATAGCATTTTTTTCAGCTTCTGCATCCTCCCAACTGCTTCCAGCATGCCACACCTCTCACTGAAGCCTACTCACTCCTCTGTTGCCGGAACTCTTATAGCCTGGGAATCCAAAATGCCTCTCCCATATAGATCATCCCCAAGCACTAATGACAAGCAACAGTTCTCTGCATCATCAGGTCAAAAATCCAATGCAAAAAATAATCAAGCATGGTTTTGATTCCAACATGAGTTTTTCCACCTCAGGCACCACTGTGTTTTGAAGCTCTAAGACAGACTGATCCAGTGCTTTGCAGTTATAGGCTGTCTCCCTCACTCCTTCCCTCCTCCCTAGCCCCCTCCTTTTATCTGCTAATGCACAGGGATAGACAAGCAAAAAAATCCATTCAGACAAGGTTATGAGAGAAAGAAGAACTCTATCACCTAGAGTATGTGCCTAACACTGGTGACTGAACTTCAGAGGTTTAGTCTGTTTGAACTATATCCCTGGAGTGCTAATAAGAATTAAAATACTACCTTAAGAGTTGCAGTGACCTTGAAAGACAATGTTCTCCTGTGTTTTCACATCAGCAATCAGAAAATCATCTGTATTTTTAAAAATTTATATTGATCCATCAGTTCTTCAAAACACAATTCTTTTTTTGGCATCAATTCTGAGGCAACACTGATTCCTTTAACTGGAGGGATAAGCTCCACATGCACACCTTCCTGCCACAACTTGCAAAGCAAAAGCAAAGCTGACCAGTTAAACCATATCTAAAAAATTTACAGCCTGATATTCCCAGGCAGAAATGTGACTTCTCAGCAGTTCCTAATGCTGGGAAATGAAGCTGTGTGTTAAGTTCTAAAATTAACACAAGACAACAAAAATGGATGCCTAAAATTCAGCCAGCTTCATATGATGTTTGCACCTAGTTTCATTACAAAAAAAATATCTTGATACACTTGACCAGCTCAGGTGGAGGATGAAAATACAAAAGGTTTTTTTCTAAATCTTTTTCTTCCTATGTCAGCCATTTCTCCTATGTATTTTCACAAACCAGATAAGATGACTACTGTCTCTGAGAGGGTTAAGCAGAGACAACCATGAACTCCATGCAGCAAAGCTCCCTGTCATGATAAAATGTGAACAGTACTGAGCTGAATTCATGGCTGGTGTAACTGAAGTAACCCCAGAGGGCTGCAGAGGGACATATTTGCACATACACTTCCCTTTCTTTTCTAAATATACTGTTTCTGCTTTACAGAATCAAAAGCAGAGTCATAACAGGCAAAGGAATCAACTTCTAACACATGCCCCACAATGGTAAAAAAGGAAACTCTCCACACTTTCCATGTACTCGTTTCATAAATAGGAAAGCTTTTGAATTAAGTTTATTTTAAAAAAACCTTCAAAGAAGAGGAAACCAATTAAAAAAAAAAAGAGAAAGGGTACATGAAGAATAGGAAAAGCAATATTTTTCTGTGCTGAATACAGTGATGTATGATGAGAAACTCGTGTTTTCTCAGCTCAGGGTCTGAACTGACAAACCACTGTAATAGCATACCAGTTATTATTATATCGACACCACAAATACAGGTGACTTAATGTGGGCACCTAAGACTTCTGCGTCTGCAATATTCTGGTCCATGTAGTTTGCTTTCCTTTTCAAACAGAGGGGTGGTATAAAATACCCCTAAGAACACAGCATCCTTTCACAGACTAACCTTAATTAGGCTAAGAAAACACCCAAGGCAATGCAAACAGCTAACTAGTTTGTCCGATGCCTGATACCATTTGGATGAACACATCTCGCTACACGCGAAACAAAACCGAGGAATCCTTCACGCTATTTACAGTTGTTCTGATTTGGTTTTGCCATTCCTCGACACCATTAATTGGTCCATGTCCAGGCTGAAATAGCAGGATAAAGTACACGGATCTACTTACAGAGATCTCGTAGCTCCATCGTTCCCGATGGCAAATTCACCTCCCACACGGCAGCGAGCGAATGACTTAATGCTGCCTTTTGCGGGCGGCACCGTGCGCACAGGCAGCGGCAGATGCTCCGTTGAGAGGCTCTCGGCGGGGACCCGCGCCTGGCGCAGCCATGGGAGAGGCGCTGTCCCCCGGTCGCGCACCTTTGCCCGCCGCGCTGCTCGCGCCCCGGGCTGAGCGCGTAGCTCCGCTTGTGTGCCAGCTGCCCGGCGGGCTCCCATTGGCACGGGCGGGCGGCGGCAGCCAATGGCATCTCACTCCCGCGGCAGGGAAACTCCTGCCTGCTTATTTAGCATCTCGGGAGACCGTATTTCCAAGGAAGAGCGCCTCTTCCCTCGCATCGTGCCATCGCACGGCGGGGATGAATAGACCAGAGATCCCCGTCCCTGGGAGTCCCCCTTCTCACCCACTCGTTTTGTCCCAAAGCCCAGCGATCGCCCAGAGGAAGCGCTGATGGGGACCCGGGCACCCCGCATCCACCTTGGTGGGGGTCGCGGCGGAGCGCGCCGGTGCTCCGCAATTACTCGTTCCATTGCCATGGAAACAGCCTGGATGCAGCGGGCTGGATTTGTGTAGCACATCTGCTGTCAGGCTCATATCAACTGCAATTTCATCTTCTTTCCCCTCTGATCTCACTGCTTGACTGTGAGTTTGCTCTCTCTTTTTATAAATGCTGGGAAAGTACACACAGACAGAGCTGTGTACTTTATCTCTGTGCAAACACGCCACGACACACATAAGTGGGTGCACATACCCCAGGAGTATTCACTTGTATGCATGCATGCATGCATGCATATGCTATGGATGTACACTGTCTGTGTGCCCAAATCACACAATCATAGAACAGTTAAAGATTGATCACCTAGTTCCACCCTCTCTGCCATAGGCAGGAATAGCTTTTATGAGTGCTGGTCGCTTGAAGTCCCATCCAACCTGGCCTTGAACACTGCCAAAGATGGGGCATCCATCTGGCAGTCTGTCCCAGTGCCTCATTATACTCACCATAAAGAATTTCTTCCTAATATCTAATTTAAACCAATCCCTTTTCACTTAAAGGCCACTACATATTGTCCTGTCACTCTGTGCCCTTGTAAAAAGTCCCTCTCCATCCAAGGAAAGTGCTCTAAGGTCTCCCTGGAGCAATCCAGGCTGAACAACCACAACTATCTCAAGCCTGTTTTCATAGGAGAGACATTCCAGCCCCCGATCATCTCCCCTCTTTTGGACTTGGTCCAACAAATAATACACCTTATTTGCATTTCAAGTTTAAGTAACTGACCAGCAGAAGACAAGACTACTGTCAAAATATTGTATTTTGCTTTCCAGTTCCATACATTGTATCTCTCCAAAACAAGGTAAAAATCTGAGACAGCTATTAGGAAACCTCAAAAAAATGTATTTGGAACTTAAAGACACCAGAATCTTCATGCAACCAATTTTACATTGGGCATTTCTTGTCCTGTTCAGGGCCTGATGAAACACACCACTAAGAAATCTTTATGACCAAAGGGTTGCTAGTCATTGACAAAAACTCTGTCCTCACCTCTGACAATATAAGGAAGGAGAGATCATTAGAAGAAAGGAAGCAACACTGGAGAGAGGGAAAAGATTCCTAAGCCAAAAATGCAGAAAGCAAAGGAACAACTTGGCACTAAGGGGAATTTTCTGGCTGCTCCTCAGACATTCTCTGGGACAACTGAAAAAAGATCTTTCATCCTTTCCATGTTTCTGTTACTGAAACTGCAAAATGAGAAGAAAAGTGAAGTTAATGCATTTATATTAGAAAGATATCCTCAGACAGACCATGAAGCACTGACATACTATTATTATAGTGTTAAGAAAGAATTTCAGATGGAAAAAAATGAGGATACATTCATTTCTCAGGAACCCTTACTTGCATTTGTTTAACTAAAAGAAGAATAAAAAAAAAAAAGCCCTTTTTAAAAAAACCTCAGCTTTTCAATATTGTACTAATAACAGAAATCCACTCCATTTGCCATGGTAAATAGAAGCAATAGAAGCATTTTAAAATGCACCATGACAGAGCCTTACAGGTAGATTCATCTCCTTGTACAGTGATGGCCACTTCCTGTTAAATGTCTTCTACCTGAGTCTAGAATCCAGGAAGGTCTTCCAAGCCACGAGCAAGGCCATAAGAGAAAGCTACTCCAGAGATTTGGCTTGTCAGGGCATCTGTGACTCAATTATAATTCTAGATATAGAAAGAAGTTTCTGAGAGAACTGTATTTGTAATGGCTGAGGATGCTGTAAGGGTTCACTTCTGGCAATGCTATACTTCTGGCTTTTCATTTGCCTTTGGAGCACCACCATCACTATAATGATTACCCTGAGCTTGCCAGCTTTCATGATCATTCTTTTAGTTCTGAAATATTAAACTGTGATATTGATAACTGATTTGAAGATATTCAGTGTACATTTTAAGGGAACAAGGGCTAATTAAAAAGCCTAGATTTGCTGACAGAACTTGCTGTGGAAAAAGGCAATCTGTCCAGTTCCATCCCTCTCCCACCTTTCCTTTCACCTAAATCACACAGGGGAGAGGGTGGTCTGGGAGTGTGGAGTGTGCTCTGCCATTTGTTTGTGAATGGTAAAGCACTTCAGCAGTTCCAAGGTTATTTTTGCTAGCTGTTATTGTCATGTCATGGACTGGAAATATTGTCAATATGTAGAGCTTAAAACAGTCATGCAAACAAACAAGTTTAAATTCTAACAGACAACAAAAACCAAATGGCATATTCCTAGGAGGTCTCTGCAATTAATATTTTTTGAGCCAATATTAAATTGAAGAGGTTCCTAAGGAAATAAATTGTTCCTTTCTGTCATGTGATACACAGAGTTCAAAACTCTACATCAGGCTGTGCTTTGTTAAACAAAGCTCCACTGCAATAAAAAATAATGATTAGCAGTGCAATTATGATGTATGTGGAGAAATATTCCCTTTGGCCCAGTTTCCAAAACTCCCATCTACATTTCACATGCTGACAGGGAGAAGATTGTGCCCCAGATTAGGGCAACCAGTCAAGAACTCAGAAGAGCCATTTTTAAGGTCTTTTCTTTCATGGGAAAGGAGCAGAAGTGGCAGAGATCTCTACTTTTGACAATAGCAAGCCACTAGATTTAAGGTTATGAAATCTTACCTTTCATAAGGTGAGAAAGAGACCTTTGTCACTTTTTCCCCCCTAGTAATCTCCCCTGCAAATTGCATTTCTTTTCCTCACAAGGTTGTGTTGTGAGAAGAAACACGCTAATAATTTCATTGCAATCTAAAGCAGGACAGGACACAGATACCTAAGAAAGCTTTTAAGGGAGATCAAAAATTCAAGGCTAGAAAAATCCAGGCACTTCAAAGCAACACAATGAGTAAGATTTGTGAAAAAAGCTTATCTGACTTGGAACACACAGCAGTATAAGCTGCTGAAAAGTCAGTAACACAGCTTTGCCAATCAGATTACATGACCTTCAGAGGTCATCTGCCACCATAGCACCCAGAAGGTCTATATAAATTACAGGACCACAGAACCTTTCATTCTGCAAAGCCTTTCCACCATCCAAGCACCAATAAGTGTGTTCAGTGTTCACTACCTTCCCCTGTGCTTTGACCACAGGGAGCATTCAAGTCTCTTCCTGCACCACTGGGTAGGTTGCCCGCATTCTGAGGATGCATACACATGTTAAAAGACTTCAAGATACAAAGATGTGCGTTAAAGAAAATATCCACTTGTCTTATACTAATGAAATCAGAGCTTTATAGAATTTCATACAACAGTTCTGAACATACACAACAGTAGTCTGGATGATGACTGTCTAGGTGTGTTGAATTTGCAATTCTTCTTCATCTTCCCTAAAAACTGAAGCTCTTCAGCTAAGACACAGACAGCCTACAAACAGTTCTGAAATTGGCTACAGGAACTGGCATGAGTATTTCCTATTTCAGTTTTCCTACTGCTAAATGATTACACATAGTAGTGAAAGGAGACTTCCTAGTCTAGACAACATGACTGTAGGCTCCATTTGCATCTCCAATGTTAACTCCAAGAAAACCTAAAATGCCTTGTGTTTGATACAGAACTAAAATATTCACATCTTAGAAAAAAAAAACCAAACAAACAACAACAACAACAAAAAATTAAACAAAAAGAAGAAAGGTACCACAAATGCACATGAGAAAGGAAGAAAAGAGAAAGTCTGAGAAAGGAAGAAAGAGAAACTGGGTCGCTTAGAGGAAGACTATTCTGTCACAGTGAATAAATTTGTAGTTGCATCATTTTTGATACATGCAGAAAGAAAGAAAAAGAAAATTATTTATAACCTTGGTAAGAACACCAGTAGGTACAGCAGGCAAACAACCTCAAGTGATGTTTAGGTTTGGCAACAGTATCATATACAATCATAGTTTTTGGATAGCTATCATATTAAAAAAGCCTTTAAAAGACACAAGCACTCACAGTGGTCTGCAACCTTTAAGTCTTGCCATTGCAAACACACATTGCAGTCATATAGCATGAGAGGCCACTGAAGAATTTCAAACCAATTATAATAAATCCAGACAGGAGACAGCAGAAGGTTTCATAGGACATATCATTGGCTTCAGGATTCCTCACATAGCACTCTTAAATACACAACTGCAAGAGGCTCAGAAATCACCTTGTGAGTTTTAAAATTTTCAGTACATTCAGACCATATAAGCACTATTTGCCAAATCTGTCACATATTCTTCATCCACTGTTTGGTCCAGGATTTTCCCTGCTCCCTCCTTTGCCCACATTGTTCATATACATATCACAATTTTTTGTCAAAACCCTTTGGAACATACTAAGAGCATTTTCAGTCATGTAATTGTAATCTCAATTCTCTCATTCAATCACTCTGTCTGGAGTACACATGGCCAGAACAGAACAATTTCACATCACTGCAGCATTTTACCTTCCATCTTTAGTGATTTCTCCAGCTCGTGTTTTACACAGACTGCCAGACAAGAAACAACATCCAGATTTAGCTTCAATCCAAACAGTCTAAGATTTCCATTTAATGTTTGGTTGTCCTTAAGATGGGCACTGTGGAATGTACTTCATACTAACACTGTTGAAACAAATTATGCCTTGTAGGTGCTCAGTCTTGCCTCTTATAGGAATGCATGCTCCCCCTCCATCTTATTCATTAGTGTATTTTGGTTTTCTTTTTCTAGCGGATGGTAGCTAAATCTTTACTTAAAAATATTAAATGGCAACAGAATGATTTCTTTAGCTTTTCTGATTTTAACAAAACCAAAGAGCAATAGTATGGACAAAATAAAGGAAAAAGTAATCTGTCTCAGTTATCTGAACTCAGTCTGATGCTGTCATGGTTCACTGTTTAAATAATGACGCATGATTTTTTAAAAATGTTGATTGCATAAATAGGTACTTAGGAACTACTTAAACAGAAGATTTTTCACCCCATTGACTAGAGAAACACATGTGTCAGCACATCTGCTGCACAGGAATATTAAATCTGTTCACACAAAACTCATGCTCTCCCTTGCTAATGGATAAGAGATTAGTAGTGTGAGACCTGAAGCAGGAGCTTTGGGTTTTATCCAGACCCTTAAGACTCTCACAATGGATGATGCTAGCAAACATCTCTGGATTTCTAAAAACCCAGTATTTACTTGCCTTTGCATTCTGGAAAAAGAAATGGACTTTTATTGAGAAAAGTTTCCTATGTGTGTGTTTGAATTTTAAAAGCTTCTGCTGTATGTTATTTAAGAGTTAAAATCAGACACCCAGAAACCTTAAGAGGGAACTGTATTGCTGTGATTATGCACCTTTAAGGCCAGACTGACAATGTTAGTTGATGATGTTTAGAAAGAGTATTCTGAAAACAACTCAATTACAGAGTTATTTTGCCTTGGTTCACCTTCCCAGCTGCTGCTGAAGGACCTCCAGACTACTGTTGTAATAGCTGTTGACGAGGGCCAATCCATGTTTTTCATATGCCCTTAGTACTGCTTTTGCATTCCAGGCTTGCATGGAAGGGTGTCAGAAGGCTCTGGTAGTGCAGAAAGGGATTGTCAAGTGTACAGCTAATGAGAAGAACAGAAAACACAAGTCCAGTTTCCAGGTCCAGCAAGAACACAACAAATTTTTCTGAGAAGAATGTATTCTGTCTGCTTCTGCCTCATGCAGGAATGAAAGTCAAATGAACGCTCACATAAATCGAATGAACAGTTAGGGCTGTTTACCATGGAATTATTGCAAGCATGCACTTAGCTTCAGCTAGAAAGGGCAATATACTCCATCCACACCCTCATAAGGTAATTCAGAGCACAGAAAATGAGCTACTGATGCTTCTACTCTATGTCAGCCTCTGGCAGCAGGCATCTGTTCCTGAGGATTTCAATGTCTCCCTGAGCTGGACTTTGAAAATATCCCCTTCTCAGGGACCTAACAGCCACTTTTTCAATCCAGGTACATGGAAATGTGCAGCCAAATATACATGCCCCAAACACGTGTCGCATGCACAACAGAAGCATGCATATTCACAGCCAAATGTAGTATAAATAACCTCAGTATAAAAATAGGCTTGCTTAAATGAAGTCTCTTGCTTTAATAAGGCTGGCATAAATACTCTTTCATTATGCTGCCTGTTTCATCTCATGTCTAAGTCTGGAAAGTGGCAACTCTATTGGAATGACTGGAGAAACTCTACTCAAAGTCAATAGATAAAAAGGACAGGTGAGCTCAGCATCATGATATCACTGGTGAAGATTTAATGAAAAGAATAAAAGGCAGGCAATTTCTTTTTTCACATGTCTCTGATGCTAAGATGGATAAATAATAGTAAGACAGGCAATAAGGTATTGCAAACAATCAGAGGAGATCCTCAAGCACTGAAGCAGTAGCCCACACAAAACTAAAGCTATAAAAATAAACCTTGCATTTTCAGTTTTAAAAAAACAGAGAGAAAATAAGAAAAAAAATATTAGAAAAGGAAAAGTAACTTTTCCCTCCTTCCCAGCATCTTTTGAAGAATGAGTGTCCGTACTCCTCCTATGCTCATGTCTGTATTCATCAATATGGTTTTATGGACACTTTCTGTCTTATCCTTTTCAAAACATTTCAAGAAGCTGTTAAGACTGCTTTCTCTGAAGATGGATAGGAAGAAGCAGCTGTCAGAAAGAATTCTCTGAACTTCCTGCAGCAACCCTGCTTCACATTCAACCCACACACCAGGCCCTGCTCTATCAGAGTTCTGGCTCACTTTGTCAGGGCTGTTGCACCTGCTTAGAACTTCCTTCCCACTAATGAGCCTCTCTTTAATTGATCTTCAGAGTACATATTTATTCAGACCCGATCATCAATGAGCTAATGATGCTGTCAATACTGTCACATGTCAATCGCCATTGCAGAGACAAGTCCCACCTTGTACTCTCTTCACTGAACCCTCTGCTCTTTGCATGTGGTAGGTGGACTGATTACTTCATCTTCCAAGTGAAGAGACAAATTTATAAAGGTCAAGCAATGCAAAGGCAGTGGAAACAGTGAGTACAAACTCCAAGCTTCATTACCAAGCCTCTGAAACATAAATGGATCTTCAGTGCTAAGCCAATAGTATTTCTACCTGTCACGTTAGTGCTTTGTTCAGGGTTGGATAATTTTCATTCCATTAATGCTTTCCTTTAAAAACATTTCAGAATTGGTTTAAAAAACAAAAATAGATGGTTAAAAATATTTCAGTCTTCCTTAATTGAGCAGGATATATTTTCAAAGCAGTATGCCAGGAGTAACAGTGACTCCAGTCCGCGTGACTCCCATTCATGTTAAAATTAGAGTCACCAGAATAAACCCCATATGCTGCTTTGAAAAGGTATTGCAATATGTCCAAGGAAAATTTTTGCAGCTTAATGCTGCTTGTGCTGGTGAGCATTGCCAATGCTGTGCTCATACATATATGCCCATACTGGTAAATACTAGCTGATTATTAAATTTGTCATTTATGTCTGCAGTCTTTCTGGTCAATTCAAGAGAGAGAGAAAAAAAAATCTGGAAGCTCTTGTTCTCTCATAATTGCTCTCAAATTTTTACTGCTTTTAACTGTGCATGAGAGATTGTGCACAAAAAGACAGTGTGAATGCCATCTCTTCAGTTTATCCTCATCCTTCTCATTACTGTCTCAAATTGCCAAACATTTTCATTTCAGCCATTTACACCAAAAGTACAGAAAACACTGCATCTAACCACTTCATTACTTTAACCTTTAAAGGATGGAAGCAAAAGGTAAATATTTTGCTTAAATGTGGCAGATGCTTCCACCACAGAGGAAAAAACCACTCCTTGTTAACAGAATTGTGCATCAGGATATGAGGAAAGAAACCAAGAATGTTGTCTTGTCATCAAAGAACTTACAAGTGTGGGCTAAGTTCCCATCTCTACCACTAACTTTTCAGGCAACACACAGGAAGATATAATTTATGCACTCTTGTTATCCTACCAAAAATCACTTAACATCATCTTTCTGCTCTCCATTTTTACCCTGTGTTTGCTCTGTCAATTTAAATGTTCTCCTTTGGTCATAAACCAGTGCTTAAAAGAAATACCTGAAACTTCCTGGGATGATGAAATGACAGCTAGCACCTGAAGCTAGAACCTGTAAGCAATGGAGCTTTAGCAAAAGCAAAGGTTTTTGTACAAGAAAACCACTTATAAAAAACCCTATACCGCAACAGTCACCCACAAAACAACAAACATCCCCACTAGTAGCTAAACATGGCTCTGCAACTTCTACACACATTGTCTGCTTCAAGTATTAGGGTTCAAATGAGCTAATGAGTTACTGTAGTTAGAGAAGTTAACCATGTCAGCTATGCTGTAGTATAGTAAAACATTTAGTAAAACATGCTTTTGTGAATGTTGGCAAGAAAATTTTGAAGAAATGCTTTCAACATCACATTTCTGAAGGGGCTTCAAAGGCCCTGTGTAATAACAGTTCAGCTGTCAGAGCTAAGATAAGTTAAAACTGCTTTAAAGGGATCATCACAGTTAATGGGGAAAGCCTGACATCTTAAAGTGGCTACGGGATCCATCACAATGATCTTTTACACTTTACTTAACATTAGAAGAAATTATGAGTTTGGCTGATGCTTCATCTGAATTTGTTTCAATGATGATTAATGATATGAATTAATATTTTTCCCTATTTGGATAAAATATCCTCCTGCATGAGAAAGTAGTTTTAACCTATAAAACTACAAAATAATTCAGGTTGCTAGATAGTTCTAAGCATCAAGTCCTGCAGACACAGCAGAGCTAATTTCATACTTAAGTCAGGTTCCTCAGGGAAACTCTGGGCAAGTTTTGTTTTGCTCCAAGGATAAAGATTTCATAATATCTCCATACAACTGGTTCAAGAGCTGCACCAGTATCAGTAGTTGGGAGTATTTTACCCTTACATCTTAACAATTTCCTTCATTGCAACATCTCTTTTCTTCTTTCTCTGTGTAATTCTGAGAAGGGTGTGCACCTTCTCCTCATCCTTCTTGTTCAAACAAGGCAGAAGGTATAAATAGATAGATCCTGGATCCAGCCTTTTTCATGATGAACAAATATGGTTCCTTCACATTCCCTTTTAACACCACATGCTCCATCCTCCTTAATCATCTCTGTACCCTTTTGCTGGAATATCTCAATTTCATCAGTTTCTCCCCATTTCTAGGGCACAAAATTGGACACAGTCATCCCGTTGCTGTCTCATAGAGGCCACGTTGGATGAAATAATCCCTTCCTCTGCCATGCTAGCTGTGCTTTAGCTAATGCAACCCAGCATGCAGTTAGTTCACACCACACAAATGTGCACTGCTGATTCATGTACTCATCAGCCCAGAGACCATCCTACAATCAATGATCAATACAATGATATTTGTTAAACATTAAATTAGCCTTTCTGAGTCCTCAATTTGCTTTGCCAGCCAAACATCCTCAGATTTTAGTGTCAAAGAAAATATCTGTAGGAATTATTATCAAAAGCCTGGCCATCATAAAAATCAATACAAGATACTGAAGCATTACTCTAGTATTAAAATCAAGAATCATAGAGAAGGAAATTAGAATCATCAAACTCTTTCAAATTATAATAACTAAAGCAAATTGAGCAGCTGTGAAACATCCTGCGGTGTTAAAGCTTAAAAGCATCAAGGCAATAAAATACCCTTAACCCATGCAAAGGTAAATAAGTTTTATGGAGGTATTTGTTTTCTTTTTTCCTCAAGTAGAACCACCAGTTAAAAGATTTTGCCTGGTACTTTAAAGATTTTATGCAGCGAAGGGCTTTTTAGGTCGTGTATGTAATTGAATCAATTTTCAATCTGCACACTTACAATAGCTTTTCCCTGAAGTTCATCTCTCAGATTGGTGGAGACAGTTCTCTTCTCTAAATAGATTAAATTTGAAGTCCACTGTGTGCAGAAATAGGCTAGATAAAAGAATATCCTGTTGTCTGTCATCATTATTAAAATGTTGTGTTTGTACCGCTATGTCTGAGGTAAGACTTTTTTTGTCCATATGGATCAATTTTCACGAATAAGAAACAGATATGCACATATAATTTTGACTTTACAATTTTAACTGTGGCCTTCAGATTTCTACCACTGCCGAAAATGCATAGCTGACAGTAGCACCCATTCTGCCTCCAAAAACTGACTTCCAATATTCAATGACCTAAAGGGGTCTTTTCTGGCATTTTGACAGTTATGGCTACCTAAAGGAGCCAGTGGATGTCCCCAGCTAGAAAGAAAGAAAAGCCATTAACACCCTCCTCAAGGCAGGTGGAAGTACTATGAGGCATGCCATTGTTCCAGGGAAAGAGGACAGGCAGAAAGAAAGTCTGGGGGAGTAAACCCTGTGGGAGATTGGAGTATTGAACACAAAGAGAAGCTAAGAGAAACTTCACTTAAAACCGAGAGAGAAATTCAGTAAGATTGCTGCATCTAGTCACTAGCTTAAAAAAAATCACATAAAGACCTTAAAATTAAGAAGTATCAGTTATATGACAATCAGATCAAAAAAGAAAATCACTGGGAAGAAAACAGCCCTTTAAAACAACTTCCATATCCCTAGGGAAGGCAACAGTCCTTTAACAATTTCCCAAACCCTAGCTTACATAAAAATAAGTTCTTGGAAGTAATCTGAAAATCTTGACAGCTATGAGATTACATTCTTTATCTCACACATCTGATTTTACAAAAACAAGGATGTTTCATTTTTCCACTAGGTGACTTTAGAGATGTTATTTTAACTATGAAGGGCAGGTCAATTGCTTATGAAGAGACTGACAACGTAACAATGATATGATGAGAACTGTGGTTTCTTTGGCCTCTTGGTTAAGTACAACAAAAAGTTCTAGGCAGCATGCACTATTCAAGCAAAATGGATAGAACTGCAATTTTTAAGATCTTGCTGCTGAGGTTGTCTTATCAGCAACACAACAAAGATCAGTCAGTTTCCCTGAGACAGAAAGCTGATGCTTGCAATCTGAAGACAAATCTTCAGAGAAAAGGAAATACCATAAAATTCTAAGCATGTGTGGAAGCTGTTTCTCCAGATACTTTCATAGAAATTTTCAGAAGCGGACTTGACATTCTTGATGCAAGGATTGGTTCTGGAGCATTTCTGTTTCAAGGCCATGGCACAAATATCTTCAGCTGACATGGCAAGATCTTTAATCATCTACACAAATGTCTTTTTCAAGGATGCTGGTATTTGTTCCTTCGCCTCTCCCTGTTGTTTGGGTTAATATACTTTCATAGTATCAAATCTGTCTCCATTTAAAAAGCTGTGCTCAGCTTTCAAGGTGGTATTACTCAGCTTTCATATGTATTACTGGGGACCTTGCTTCTCTGCTCACCATGACCAACATATAAAGGTAACTTGAGGAACTGGGATGGAACTTCTTAATAAATTACATTTTAGTCATCAATAAATCCACAAGATCTTTTGCATACAATTCAAATCAACAGTGAAGAGGAGAAAGGGCAAAGAAAAAAGAGCCTTACAACTTTTAGAGGCACACACCTTCCATCCCCCAGTAGGCTGTTTAACTCTCAGTGGAAAGTAACTGCCTCTGCTGTGGTCTCAAGGCCAAATACTCTGTGGGGCAAAACTTAACACTTCCTTCAGAAAGTACATGCTAAACCCCTCACCTCCTCCATTTTCCCATTCATCCAGTGTCTGGGAACTTGAGGACAGTTCACATTAGCACACCAAGGCCCGTTACTACCCAATAAAGATAACCTACAGTGAGCCAGCAGAGGCAGGTACCTGTGCTGGCCAGTGTCCATGGTGTGTATATGGTTTGAGATAGCTGGTGTGAGTAAAAGAGAGGAGAGCCCAGCTGCACACAACACACCATCCTCTCCTCTCACACTGCCTTCCAGCAGCCCTCCCTCCCATCTGCCTCTATCACAGCAAACCTTAATTTACACTGGTGCATCGGGTAGCAGGATCAGCTTGTCAGATGCTGGCCAGTTACCTCATGTGCTAAAAACAGAGACAGGCAGCAGCAGCCACTGACTGGTAAACGCCTCTTTAATGGTGACTGACATGTTCAATCAAGACAATAAGCGAGAACGTAAGCTGAAAACAATGAAGGGCATTTGTATAAGGACAGATGAGACAAAAACAAATAAGCACCCTGGTTTTGCTTACAAGACATACGGAAGATTTCTGCTGTTCTTTTCAACCATGAGGCTATTTATATTACAATTACTTAAGGTAAACCAACAATAATACAAGTTCTTCTGCTCCTTCAAGACAAGCTATAAAAATCTCATTGTTAACTGCATCATTTATCATGATAACCTCATTTCAACTGAAACAAAATATCTGAGACACCATCTCTCTCTTCCCCCCCCCCCCACCCCCCTTCCTTCCCATTTTTTATTCACCCATAATAAGGTCTATAGTCTGGGGAGCTCTCAGGCTGAATTCCATGCACTGTGATTCACAAAATGAAAATCTGGTATTATATGCACACTGACATTCACATCAGCAGCAATTCATGCAGCAAAAAGCCATATGCCGTGCACCTCTGATTTAACTGTACTACAAAAACATGTCCTAGAAAGAATAAATAAAAATACAGAGACAGGAGTTGTTCCTGGGATCTGATTATTATCCACACTTTTAGACAGGAATGACAGGGGAAATATCACAAAATATGCTGTTTTGGTGACAGTTCCAGCTAAGTTATATCATTTCCCCTCACGACTAACACACTCTGCGATTGAGGCTTTTTTTCCCCAGTGCAGAAAGTTTCTGTGGAGTAGAAAAAAAGCAGTTAGCAGATAACCTACACTCAAGTGTTTCTCCTCTGGTTATCAGGCTTTCCACTCCATTATCTTTTTGAAGGCTGAGAAGGTTTATTGGTTTGATCAGCACCCACTGAGATGGAAATGAAGAGAGTTTTGAAAGTATTAAGTACCAGCACCTTTAAAAATTATCATCTCCAGCATGTTACACAAACCTGTATGTGTTCTACAGTAACACACAGACTTAACTAGAAATTTGGAGTGTAAAATCCCCTCTGCCAATGATGGCTAGGTTTTCCATAAATAAGAGACTCCACTGCTGAAACCAACAGTCTTTCATCACTGTGAAAAGGACAAGGCAAGCTGCTGGCCAAGGAATGGATTACACTTAAATACTCTTTTCTTGTTTTAAATAACATGTTTTGTTGAAATGTCCTGTCCTTTTCTTGATTTTTGGCTCGAGGAATCCATCTCTTTGTTGGTGCACCCATCCTGGCATGTGCTGAGGTGGAGAAGACTAAACAGAGCAGCTGATGAAGGCATACATTTGGAATATCTAGGCCACAAAAAGCATAGAGGGAACACTGACCTAATGCTAGGGAAAGGTCTTAAACAGGCTCTCTCTGCATCACATTCAATTGCACTACTTAAAAAAACCATTCTCAAGGAAGAGGTTGTTAAGGAATAGACCTGACAATTTTTCTGCATACAAATTATGCTTTCTAAAAGATCCCTACTGTACTTGAAGGGAGTAATTTCTTCAACTAAAAATCCTCATTTTCTCTGTAATCTATGCAGAGATTTGCAAAATGTTAATTGCCACAAATTTTTTAGAAATCCATGCATTTCACAATTCATGATACAATAGATTTATAGCAATTATTGGTTTCCAATAAAAGTTAATAAAGTGTTATTGGCATCAGGTGTGAAAACATGGGATTTCATTTCTGCTAATCTGCCCCAGCCCCGGGGAATACTGAATTCACTGTATGTGAGAATAATTTATTTGCAATATCCCTGACTGATATAAACAGAGCATTCTCAGGGGAAGGTGCAATAAAGCTAATAGAGAGGTGCAATCATTGCACTAGCCGGGCATTTCCCAACAGTAAAATGCAGACAGAACAGCACTCCAAAGCTTCTCCCAAAAGAAGTTAAATTCATCTGCTTCAGACCCACAAGAAAACCATAATTCTTTGGAGGATGTCTGTAAAGAGCTATTTATGATCCCTTTCCTTTCTTCTTTCATTGGATTGAAAAGGAGGTGACAAACAGGTTTAAAATCTAACCAAAGGATTTTACTTTCAAATTTGTCTGAATTATTTTCTCTCATCTGAGGTAATGCTTCTTTCATTTTCTGAAGCTTCCATTTGCCATCCTTCTACAAGCCTCCCTGTGCAGCTGGACTGGGGAAAGAGAGCCACTAGCATTAGGACAACAGGGTTGCAGTCAGGGGGCATTTTGGACAGGATCCATGCAGAGTCTGCTTGCTCCTTGAGTCTCCCCAGTTTGCAGTGGGGAGCACTGGGGACAGCAAAGCTGGTGACAGCTCTTCTGCCACATTGATGCTCTGATCCTTTCAGAATTACCCCCTAGGCCTTTGCTTCTTCATGGGTAAGTCATATTATCTGTTGGTGGGTTTGGCCCAAAACACATTTTCACACAAATCACTGCTCACACAAGTTTGCTTTTTAAGAGCCTGTCCTTGAACACTTAGTCATATTTTGAATCCAGCCTTCCACGATTATTCATCCCTACAGCTGCTGAAAACATGACAACATTGGAGAAGCTGCGAAACCTGCGACATGGCATTTCCAAACCTCCACTGAGGAAATAGATGATATTTTTCATTTTTATGTTATGCTTAGTAACCTCTTCTGTTATCTTGCCAGTGACCAAGGAAAAACGTTCACAGAATCTGAGCATGAGCCATAAACATCTTTTGTGGTTATCCAATGTCTCTGTGTTTGCTTTGCTATTTAATTACAGGACTCACGTAGGGCATTTATTGTTTGCATCTGTTGCTGCTGTGAACAATGTCTACTCTTCTGAGCACCACAAAGGCAGTTTGTTATGTGCATGCCTGTCAGGAACATATTTTATCATCTTACTGAGCAGACCTCCCTGCTGCAGGGGGATCTGGTGCTGCAGCTTGGTGTGTCTCTGAAATAGCCAGATACCACAAGGGCATTTCCTCACCAGTTTGCCACTGTGAAATGGATACTAGCTGAATGCTGAAACCAGATTTTTTAAGTGTCTGAGAATATTTTTCTTATTACAAAATATTTTCTTTTTCTTCTTCAATATGATATAATATTATTGCATTCTTATTACAAAATAAGTTTTCACAAAACATTTAAAAGCTCATGTTTTACACCATGATGATTTTAAACACGTGTCCAGAGGGCAAATTAACTAAATCTCTAAATAACATGAAAAATGCATTGGCAGCATCATTAGCCAACACTTTCCTATTCCTCAAACCTTTTGTTTTAATGAATGCAGTAGATTTTGTTTTCAAGCACCTTTTATCAGAGTACTTACAATTTTTTCAGTTTTGGCTTGTCTGTTGGAGTCTGTGAGTCAAGAGTCTCTCTGAATTCTTCAAAGAAATCAGAATGCAGGGATTGAATTAAAACCTTTGGATGGATTGAAGTATATAAAGCCACTCATACATAAAGTAGAGGTGTAAGTTTAAGTTTTAGAATAAGCAAGCAAGTAAGTAAGTAAGAATATGTTTAAAGTGCTTTTAGTGAGTGAAGGTCTCAGATACCAGAGTAGAAGTGCAAGTTCTAGTGAAGGTTGAAAAACATGGTCCTAGATACCAGTGTTTCCGTAGAGGTTCCAGAAACATAGTTTTAAACATAATAAAACTTCAGTAAGAATATTGCTTACTTTTTTCAGATAGAACAAAATAGACCATATGCATAGGTTATACATAACCTCGTGCTGAGGGTTAGTTCTCTCTCTTTTCCCTCTGTGGAATTTACCCCATTGTCATGCTAAGATACCTGTTGACTGGGTCCTGGTGACAAGGGGGAGGGGACGGGAGGGAAGAGGGGAACCCCGCGAGATTCAAACAGCCAGAAGAGGAAGCGGAAGGCTGGGCCTCGGCCCATTTCACCCGCGGAGTTCGGACGAGGACGATCGCCGCTTCTCCTCCATCTCCGCCATCCCAGCGTCGGGAAACCACCATCGGACCCTGCCCGGCTGTCTTCTCGCTGTGAACTACCACCATCCAGCATTCTACTGAGCACCAGGACCGACACTGTGAGCGGAGAGCTCTCTCTCCATCTCTCTCTCCCCCTGGGACAGCTCTGCCATCACCCCCAGCCCTCCTGTGGCTCTGCGGGACCCGCCCGCCCCCAGCACCGGGAACTGCAGCTCAGGGAAAAGGTGCCTGCAGCCAAAAAACACTGGGACTGAGTTACTGTTCTGTTTGTGGGTAATTTCATAGCTGTTGTTGTTCTTGTTTGTCGTGTTAGATATACTAGTAAAGAACTGTTATTCCTACCCCTATATCTTTGCCTGAGAGCTCTCTTAATTCCAAAATTATAATAATCGGAAGAATCACGTTTTTTTTCAGTCCAAAGGGAAGCTTCTGCTTTCCTTAGCAAACACCTGTCTTTCAAACCAAGACACCTGGCATGCTAAGAAACTACAGTTCTTATAGGTTAAGAAGTAATGGTTCAAGATTGTGTTTGTGGCTTGTTGGGAAGTATGTATATAAGAACTGATGCATTGGGGAGAGCATTGCCTTTTGCTTTTGCTTTTGCTTTTGCTTTTGCTTTTGCTTTGCTTTTGTTCCTGTTCTCTCCTCACCACCATCATCAACACCCAAGAAGATAGGAGGTGCCACAGCAACATCGGCTTCCCAAGACCTTGACAGGAGCAGCTTCTACTTCTAATTGTGACTTTACTTATATTTAGGACTCTATACAAAAACTTTGAGCATGGACTTTAACGCTTGTAACTCTTTGCATCTCAAGACTGATATGCTTTGCAATAAACAACTTCATAGGAACTATTAGCTGCTTGACTCTTTAATGAAAATAACCACAACCCGACAAATGGTGCCCTGAGCACTGGAGAAATAAAACACTCTTGTCCTATTTAACTTTAGCCACATTGGAATGATAATCTGCATCTTGTTATGAGTAGTCAATTTTGGTCATCAAAAACCCAACAACAATACTAATATACTAATAAAAGCTGCCACATTGTGCCCATTCTCTATAATGCAGCTTTAGCACTCTGCTAGCCAAGTAAGAAAATTTTGTCTTTTTCCTTCTACGCTGGGACTGGAAGCAGCTATTTTTACTCTTAATCTACTTTGTTTTTAAAGACAGTACAACACTAGGTACAAAATTAGTAAATTGCTCATTCTGTTCTGCAGGTTTAATAAGACAAGCTATGGCTGCAACCAAATAAATTTGTTCACCTTTCCTCCTATTCAAACCTACGAAAAGCAGATGACTGAAATCTCTGGAAACCAGAATTAAGAAGATAATCTTGTCCCCTACACAATGTCCTACTTGGTGTCTCCTTGTATCCCAAGAAACAATATGTGTACTTTACAAGAAGATCATTAAAGTTATAGCAATCACAATGTAAATCCACATTAGGGCAATCCAGGTGCATTTACTAAAATATATCTAGTGAGGATCACCAAAAAATTTTCCTTTGGGAGTTTGCTTTCATTTGGACCTATGGGAAGAATTTTACTGTTGGGCTGGTACTTTCAATTCCACCTACTATCATGTTAAGAATAAACAGTAAACCTCAAACCAATTTAAGTACATCTCAGTCCATATGGCAGCAGAAACTAATTACTCTGAGCAGAGTGTAGGTGGTCTCTGCGTGATGGAAATCTGACTGCTGGGCACCTATTTAAATGGGCAGTTGAAGGTTTTTTGTTGAAGGTTTCTAGATGCTGGATGTGAAATAACTCAAGCCAGCTTTCTTACAGTCAGCACTGACTCAAAAAAAAATACACAATGTTTTCTTCTGCTTTAATAAAACATGTAGAAGTATATAAAGCTTGGAGACTAGATTATATTTTCAAAGCCATAAACCATGCTGTCTGCTCACAAATTACTTTGGAGAAATTTGTAAAGTGTCCTTTGATCATCTGTAGTTTCAAATAAAAATGAAAAGGTTTCAAATTTAATTGTTGCCACTTGCATGTCTATCTATACAACTGCATCTTAATTTCTCTAGGAAACTCACAAAACATGAATTATGCATGTCTTAAAATGTTACAAAGGCATATATAAGCTTAGGTGCTGTCTGAATTATTCTATTCAAACATCTACTAGTATATAGAGAGACTGAAAAAAAATTTTAGGTCTGACAGTGTCATACTATCACCATAGGCATCAAAGGACTTTTTCTCATGCAAGAGTTGACAAAATGTGTCTCTTTTAATGAATAAGAATTGGGTAAAGCATGAGATCATAAATGTTTCACTAAAATACTGTAGAATTCTTCCAACCATGAGCAAAGTGCTGGTTTAATTATTTTTGAAACTTTAAAAATGAACAAACCAATGTGGAATCTCCACAACATAAATTGAAGAACCAAGATGGCACACTATGCCATTTTGTCATGAAAAGAAAATCTTAATATGTGGCTTTAAGAACCCTTGAGAGCAGGCACTGATACCTGAGGGGAAAATCAATCACTTTGCCTCTTTTACTGCCTGTCATTTCCCAATTCAAGAGAGGAGGAAATAATTCTCTGTATATGCACACCAACCTCCTACAGACCCTCAATGTATAAGCTACAGTAATTAAACAAAAGTTTGAAATTAAACTAAAAAGGTCCTTTTCTTCAATTATGATTAAACATAAAAGCAAGCAGTCTAGATTTTTTAGCAGAATGTCCACGTCTCAAGAGTTACGAAGCAGTATACTGAGAGCGTCTAGTTTTGTTTTGGAGGTTTTAAGGAAGGAACAGAGAAAAGAATAAAACAAATTATCCCATCAGGCAAGGGGATAGTAAACTGTAACTAAGCGGTGTTTCATACACTGCCATGACAATCAAGTTATTGAAACTGAAAAATAGTAACACTAAGAGAAGATTGAAGATTTAATTGTTTCTTCACACAAGTAAATTACTGCATCTTGTGAGGTTTGCTCTCTTCCCATCAAATTCTGAAAGGATGGGCTGAATGCTCCCCATGGCCACGTGGCCTTTGCCTGTTAAATTTTCAAAAGTGACTGCACAGAAATGGGCACCCTTAGCATGCAGGGAAGATGCAGACAGAATACTAACATGCTGTGATCAAAGCCTCTTGCCAGATAAATGGTGGTGTTTAGTTGATAAAGCCATGGGCTGCACTGGCAGCTGTCACCCACCAGCCAGATGGGCAAACCTTGGGCACCACCATATAACGTATCAGCCCCCACAAACCCTCAAGTGCTTCACAAGCCCACACAATAACACAGTTTGCTTCACTCACAGATCCTTTCAGATGTTTATCAGCTGAGTAATTCACATCACCACCACATGTCATTTGAAGTGGATAAGAGCACAGAAATCTCCTTATGACTCTAAGAAAGGATTTAGATAAGCAAAACATAGTTAGAGAAGCATTAGAAATGAGAGAAGCAAGTGCTTAGCATCCCATCCCCTTTACAGAAACAGTTACAAAGTCAAGAATGATTTCTGCAGTCAGAGATCCTGGGCTCAGGATCATGCAGCACAGTATCCCCACCATACAGAAACCCTAGAAGCCCAACGACAAATGTTTCAGGTTTGCCCCACCGAGTTAAGAATTGCCCATGTCTTCAATGACACCTGCAGTAAGACACAGTGCAAATGTTACTGAACCTGACAGAACTGATAGGTGAAGTCACAAGACTATCAGCAACAGAAAACACAGGTAGCAAACTAGTCATATCAGAGAAAAAAATTCCCTGATCTCCTATGAACCTCCACAACCGATGCCCGACACTGCAAAGTAAATTTCTTTGTTTTCCTTTCAGGGTGATCTGGGCTGGTGCCAGAAATGGTGCCATTCTTTATCTAAATTCCCTAGGATTGCTAATAATACATCAACTCATGTTGTAGGAAATTATATAGACAAATCCATCTTCTACTGAGATAGAAGGCTTGTAAGTAACAGGCATCTGTTAATACATTTATTTAAAACAACCACATATTATGAACTGGCCTTTATAAAGTTGCCTTTTAAGCTGTTGGTTTTAGCAACCCTATGCTGTTCACTGAATTATACTTGCTATTGCTCATTCTGTGTTCCTGGATCATTAGGTAGGAAAAGCATGTCAGAAATTCCATGTAACAACAAGCCTCTAGGTCATCTGGCTATGACAATGTAGCATATTGGACTTCTTTCCCTCTTTAGCCAGGGCTCTGGTACTGCTGCCAACTAACATGCCTGATAGAACTCAATAAAGGTTATTCTCCACTGTGACCTAAAAACTCACCTTCACTCTGAAGTAGAAAATGGTCATTGGGACCACTTCAATAATAGACAGTTCCAATTAGAAGTCAGGCATCATCATTCCTACTGACACTAACATAACATTTGAGTCTGGTGACTTCAGAGCACTTGTAAGGCACATGCTGACAGAGCAGCAGTCTCACTTTTCATTCCTAACCAACAATTCTACAACCAACATTTCCCACAGAGAGGCTCAAGATCCAGTCAGAGGATCCCAACAAAGATAAGGATGACAGCTGGTCACAAAAACATAAGTTTGCCTCATTCTTAGAAAATGCAAGAGATACTGTTCAGCCGCATGGTAAATTGGGTAAATATTGGATGTCTAGGGACCACTAAGACAGACCTGTTCTTTATTGCTTTTCTGCAGGTCAGGAGATTGGCTGAAGCTTCCAGAATTCTTACTGAGGACCTTTTTGGTTGAATTTTTATTTCACTAGTTTTCAGGGTTGGGGGGGGGGCGGCTTTTTGGTGGGATTTTTGTGTGTGTGCATGTAGTTTTTGTTTGTTTGTTAGCTCTGAATTTTATTTTTGTTTGTTTTGGCTTATTTGTTTGTGGGTGGGGTTTTTTTTGGTTGATTGGTTGATTTGGGTTGTTTTTTTGTTTTTTTTTTTGTTCTGTTTTTGTTTTAGCAGGCTAAACTCCACAGCACTCTGTCATTATTGTGTCCACTGTTGAATATTTTATCACTTTAGTGCTTACATGAAATGAAAGGGATGCACGGAATTATTACTGCAGTACTCTCTCTGCATTATTTACAACCTTGGAGGCTGCAGCACTTGAGCATAATATTGCTAACATAAAAAGGCAGAATTTCCCCTCAAGCCAGGATTTTAGTGTTGTAGTCTGCAGTGCAACATGACTGAAAAAGGTGTAGGAACCCCCTTACATCTCCCATCCTCAATCCAACATTTTCTAAACACTGGCATTACGATGTGCAAAGCATCCAAAAAGATAAATCTCTAAGCTTTCAGCAGAATGGGAATTAGTAAATCCCTGTTCGTCTAGGGAAGAATATATGGCATTGTTTCACCATTCTGCCCAGTTATTCAAACCCCACCCATTTTCTTGCCTTGTTAAAGTCCTCTGAAGTTGCCCTCATTTCCTTCCATGTCTTGTTCAAAAGCTGAATGCAGATACAGAAGAACTCCTCAAACGATCTGTCATGGGTGAAGAACATGGGATGGAAATCGTTGCAGGTCTCACTGGCTAAAAACAGAAAAACAAAGGAGGTGGAATAAAACATGTACAGACAGGCACTTAAAAAAATATATGTAAAATACAATCAGCCACAAAATTTAGAAAGTATTATATTTGAATGAAATCTCAGCTCTTGGAGCAAAGGATGTCAAAACACTATTGTGAAAAGCCAGCCTTGGTCTACAGTCTTAAAGAGAACAAAACACAATATTTTATATCCTTATACCCTTTATATCCTTTATACCCTTATTTTTAGGAGAGTAACAGCAAAAAGAGGAAGCAACTACCTGGTTGCCTGAATATTCTCTCAATGTTTTTTGTTTGTGCCAAGTTTTGGTGCTCAATCTGGGACAGAGAGACAAAGGGGAATAGTACAGTTCTCATCACTTCTATAACAACATGGTCCTCCTTGCCTGCTGAGAACCAAACACCAGGGCCTATCACTCAAAAATAGGATTAGATTAATACACACACTGAAATGTAAGCTCTGCTGACACAGCAGATGGTCTACCATATTGTACAAAGGTAGCAAGAAAAATGTTGGCAGATACAGAGATGAGAATATAACAGATTAAATTTGCTCTCTGAAAATAACCAGAATCAAAAGCAATGGATCTTCTATAATCTACCCCTTATCTGAGATAAACACAATAAAAACCAAACAAATTAAACCAAAAAGCAATCCCCAAACATCCTTATTTTTAATCAAATACTGGCTTTAAGGAAGTAAAAAAATCAAGGAACACTGCAGTGATGATCCCAAAATGGAAAAGCAGGACTGTGCTGTGATTCTTCTTGAGCAAAGAATGAATTTTCAAAACCTAAGGACAGAAGCAGTGCTGACTTCTGGGCACATCTGAGCAACCTGAATGGAGAAGGGCCTTTGGCCAAGGACTAAATAGAACCTTCAAATACTGCTATGGCTTGCAGGGCCACTTCAGTAGGTTGCATGTGTATGTTCTTAAAAAGGCAAAGAAAAAAGTCAGGCTAAATAAGCTTTCTTTAAATACCTAGTCCCCGAATCACTCAGCTTCAGCTTTCACCCCTTCATGAGTGCTCCTTTGAACTTTTCCCACAATCACTCATATGCTTAAACAGTATCATCTTTCTTTACTTTAGGTTCAAACAGCCACTACTTAGGCAAACTTCCTCCTGTGCAAGAACAATGGAATTATCAAGCACTGCGATTAATCACATTTTCCTGGGGCTGAATCACTGTCTGACATCCACTTTCTCTCACTGGAACTGGACAAATTAGAGTTAAGACTCTGTGCAGGAGGATGTGAATGGCTCAGGCAGGCTGACTCTCTGTACCAGCTGCAGACACGGTTTTGGTACCTCTTCTAGCCACAAAACTCCCCTGTCAGTCTGTTCAGTTACCTCTGCTGCACCATCAGCTCTGCTGTAGGAACATGAATTGTGTTTATAACCACCTGAATCCTAAAAGGAAAGAGTTTCTGATCTTTCCCAGCATGCACTATTCCAATTAGAAAGCAAAACTCTGAAGCTTAATTGTAAATTTGAAGCTTAATTTTAACATCAGTTTTACTAAGATCTAATCAATTATCCAGCTATATGGCAAGGATGGGAGTTAAATTTGGAGCGCAGGTTTAATTCTAATCAAGTAAACTCCATTTACTTCAAAGGATTTGTAGTCAAGGGGGAATTAGTCAAAGCAGTGACCTATATTTATGAGGAAGAACTCAATCCCTTCAAGAGAACAAAATGCCTCAGGCATGCTTTGTAGAGCAACTTCCATTCATTCCACCGGAGCTGCAAGGGTTCAGCACTTCCAATAATCAGACCTTCAGGCTGTAATAATGTCAGAGACACAACAGAGCAGATTCTCAGAGGGCACTTGTATTTAAGTCAAGAGATACTATAATGATGATTAGAAATAAAATAGCACCAAGCAGAAGAATGCAGTGAGTACCTTCACTGTATAAATCACAGCAAAAAAAAAGGCAATAACCCTTGACACACACTGGCCTCTCTGACCTTCCTCAGAGCCTGAGCTTCTCACTGCTCCTGCTCTTAAAAATTAATAAATCAAAATTAAAGGAAAGGCTAGGGTTTCTCAGAAAATTGATCATCCGTTCTAACTCATGCTCCCTATGATGATCAGCCTCAAACTGTATCTACTATGCTGACTGTTCTGTATGCAGAATTAAAGATGCCACCTCTCCCCACCTTATTTTATAAGCAGGCAATGGATGGTGTTTTATGCCTTTCAGTTTCAAAATGAAAGAGTATAGATCACTGTTACTGATATAAATGGAGAAAGTTGGGTGATGAGCAGGATGAACATCTTAAAGCACAGAATAAATCCTAGGAGTAATTCAAAACCAAATGATAAAGAGCTTCTGCAAAATTCCCACCATCATTCAGATACCAGAGAAAAGAAAGAAATCCAGTCTGCTTCAGTGGTAGCCTTTTGTATGCCTTGAAAATTCTATCTATGTTAATACAAAATCATAGAATTCAAATTCAATTCAATTAATAAAAAATCTTGGAATTCAAAAATCTTCAGGCTTTAGTTCTAGTTAAATCTATGTTCTGCTCAGAATGTTTAAATATCTGATGAAGGATAACCCTTATCCAAATTTTCCTTCTCCTTTTGACAGATGAGATGAAGGAAAAGCTGATGCTGCTGTGCTATTGTGTAGAGACCAAAGTAAGACTAAGTTATAAACTGCTGTCTTTGCGCACTCTCTCCAGACCCAAGTCTGCATCTCCAATATCAGAGCACTGCCTCTCTCTGCAGAGTGAGCAAATTTAAATGCTGCTCAGTTTTACTAATTAAAAACTTCTTGAATTTATTTTTTCAGTAACTTGCAATTTGACTAGTTCTAAACTGAAACAGAGTCTTGGGAAAATTTCAAGACCTTCTGCATAAGAGCTGCGTGCAAAATCCTGGTCCTTAAACCCAGTACTTTCTAACCATCTTTTCCACAAGCAGGGACCAGCCACATTTACAACCACATAAAAATAGCCACATGGCTACAATGTGGGGACACAAATCATCATGATTATCACCATCAAGTTTTAATTATGCCTCTGAGAGATCACCTTTGAAAGGCAAGCCACAGATGTCTAGCCTACATAAATTAGGTGATTTCCCTACATAAATATTGCTGATTTTCCATTATTAGCACAATTCTTGGAGCTGTAGATCAATATGCCACCTTTCAGGATACAAGTAGTCCCTCAAGTTTCTAGCTGATCTGTAGCTGGAACTTTGAGAAAGAAGCTTAGTTTGTTTCTCATCATAAATGGCACTGGCAAAGAAAAAGGAGCTAATTTGTACCTGGGAGTTTATGTGGCTCCTACAGTGTACATTTTTAGTGTCTACCCAACACAATTTTGTCTGTCAGTTGCTTCCTAAATTACAATAAAGACATTCAAGCATCCCAGACTGTCTGAGGAGTAAACAGATTTGACATCTTACATTGTTCCTCTGTGGATTAGTAGAAAACAACAGAGGGGAGAAAAAAGTGAGAAAGAAGAAAAGAGTTATACCTTCATTTTGTACCCCACCTCTAAACATCTTTCCCCAGGAGACAGAATATCATCAGGGTTGAATTTCTTTTAGCTGTGTCAAGAACAGCTAGGTATTTGCATATTTGCGTAAGGCTGTCTTGAAAGGGAACAGATTATATGATGATGTTTCAATAAGTGTTTTGCTTGAAGTACAGCAGAGATTTAAATTTCAGAGTTGCTGTGGGGAACTGAATATGGACAAAAGGGATTTCTTCATGCAAAGCAGACTCCAGGAAAGGACCAGCACACCAGACCCGACAGCATGCTGCTGTGTCAATTCACTGCCCAAAACAGTGTAAACAAAAGGCCACTAGTTCAACAAAAACTGGCTGATTGCTGTAAGGGCTCATTACATTTTGCTCCCATGTTAGAAAGTAGATAACATGTCAATATCTTCTGCATGTGGTTTCCAGTAGGAAGGGAAGGAAAGGATTAATACAATTTCTTATCTTAGATTGTTTTGTGGAACACTAGGGAGTAACAAAGAGATAAGAGCACCCTGCTCCCAAAGCTAGAACAGCAGGCAGAGACACAGTGATACACCTCTGTAGACAAGGTCTACAGAGGTCCCTTGATCTTAAGAAAACTCTGCTTTCTTTCTGACTCTGCTAAATTGCTGTGTTGATACTATTCATCCCCCACCATGTCTTTAAAATGGCATGTAGTCATTCTGACCTCGCCTGTGAAGTTCTTGAATTCAAGAAATGAAAAATATTGTACTGATATGAAAGCCAAATCTATCATTAAGGGAATGTTTGAAATTAGGAACCATCCAATCCATTATTTACAAAATCAATTCATGATGCTATGGGGGATCAAGATGAAGTGAGTTAAACAGTAATTTTTCTGTAAATTTAAGGCTTGGACCCATGAAATTGGGAATGCATATGAAAGACAATCACAAATGAGACACTTCATTCAAGAATGTCAGCTATGAACAATTATTCTATAAAATAGAACTTCAATAGACGCGATAAAGTAGATAATAATTAAAAGTGATAGGGTTGCTGTGTATTCTCAAATGTTTCAAAAGCAGGGTGTCAGCTTAAAAAAATCAATCATATTATTCAGTCAGCCATCTAAACACGGTCACCTGGCAAAATGCTGTCATGCAGAGAGGCAGGCAGACACCTGTGGTGAGGAGTCAGCCTCTGTGCTAGGGATGGTATTAATAGATCCTGTGCACCCTGAAACTCAACAAGAAAAGCATCCTGAAGCTGCATTGGAACAATTTTGAAGTGAGGGAAGCAGCGATGCAGAATCCAGGAAAACTGGTTTGCAAAGTCCCAGGGAGAGAGGGGTTAAAAAAATCTCCCTGTCTGAAAGATACATGGGAGCCATGTGATCTGATTTTCAAAGAGAGCTGTGCTTACTCTTCCTGAGCTGCTTCTTAATTCAGTGTGAGTCATTTATCTCTTCAGTTGTTTTCCTGAATTTCACAGAATGGAGATCATAGTATTTCATCAGAGAAGAGGCGGGTGGAAAGAACCACTGCACTTTCAGAAGTGCAGCAAGATCCACAAGTGAAGGAAATGTCATCTCCACTTGGCATGGTCTTCTCTGGGATTATTATTTGCTAATAAGAGAAGGATCAAAGAGCAACTAATTTTCACTAGCACTCAAGAGGAGAAGCACTGTAATTTCTGCTTCTCCCTGATGATGCAGTACAGTAAAAATAACTACTACCATAACCATTTTTATATACGCAATCAAAAATTCTCTCCGTAATACAAGAACATATAAGAAAAAGAGCACCTAATACTGCAGAAATAAAGTGATTGCCAAGTTTTCTATGCTGCTGATCCCTGTGGTCTGCCAGCAACAATTTGAACCTTTGGCTACCTTTCTGACACATGATAGGGAAACAGTGTAATTTAAAGCAAGGAATGCCACTGACAGTGGCAGTGCAATAATGAAGTAGTAATATTGCTGCCAATCATGGGATTTTCTTTCCTAGGGAACAGTTCTTTATAGAAGACTCAACTGGTACTAGAACAAAAGACACCAAAATTGCCTAGCAACACAGGGCTACAAGAGAGCTTCAACATTTTGCCTTACCTGATCACATACTTAGTCAGAATAGAAACTATAAGAAATTGCTAAGCGTGCAGCAAAACCCATCAACTCAAACTCCTAAGAACATAAGGCAGTACCATGCCTCTGAACCTGTGAGATCTATAACGCACTATAGAGGGAAACTGAAAATAAAAACACACATAAAAGGCTTCCTACAGTCTGCAAGTTTCTCAAGGCTGAGAATAAATTTTAATATGCAATGAAAAACAAGGATTCCATGAAACTTCAGGACTAGACTATTCATGGCATATGCAGCCCCAAGCTCTTCAGTAACTTCCCCAGATTTGTTTTAAAGGTGACTTCAACTTTGTCAGAAAGCATATCCTCTCCCCAGTACATAATTTAATAAAGGAGCCACTCTTTAAAAATCTACCTCTCCCACTGTCCCAAATAAAAGTGGTGAAAGATGAACCCTGACTACTGCAGCACAACTCAATAAAGCCCTGCATTCATCACTACCACCAGATCCAGCAGTCCAGAGGTGGCAATAAGTAGGCATCAGACTCATTCTGCCACACCCAGCAGTGAAGGTGAACTGAAAGAAACCAGTGGAGCCAGTAGTGTTCACACAGGCAGACTCACTTTGTAAAGATAACTCCTTTTGCAGCTCTCAATAAATTTCACTGCACCTTTCCTACTTAGACCAGACATGAAAGCTGGACACTGTAGTCTGGAAACACAAACAGAAAGCCAAAGTACAAAGATAATTTTTTAAAAGCCTTGCATATGCAACTAGGAAATTAGAAAGATTACAAAGATCATAATGCTGATAGGAGTTCCCCATCTTGTTCAAGAACAGTCTATTTTTGTTTGTGACAAAACAGGTGCCAATTATAAATAAATCTGAACTTCCTCCACAATCTGTCACAGCACACTGCAGGGCAACAGCTAAGTTCTCTGCTTCCCTCTTGATTTCTCCACTTCTTCCAGTACTAAAAAGAAGAGTAATCAATAACAATAAGAAAATGTATCTTTAAAACCTGATGGATAAATTGGAGTATCATTTTCAGAGGTGAGGAAGTACTTAAAATGAACTAATTAGTCATGTACTTCTAGGAGAAAACTCCTTGAGAGTGGAAATTTAATTAAAAAACAATGCCTTAAATTCATGATACAAAGGAAAAAAAACCCAGAAACAAAAACAAAACAAAACAAACAAACAAAAAAACCCCAACAAAAACAAACAAACAACAACAAAAAACTTCTTTTGGGAAGAAAAGGACATAGGCCCATAAACACATATCTCTAATTATGCCCTGGAACACTTACAGTATCCCTGAATAACAATATAGAATCACAGAATTATCTACATTGGAAAAAGCCATCGAGAATATCAGAGTGTTGGGGTCTATGAAGTCCTTATGGTCACTTCTAGCAAACATATAGAATAAGCGGGGAAATAGACATACCAAGAAAAATCTGCAGAAAGTTGATTAGCAAAGAAACATATTACATAAAACTTCCTTAAAAATGATAACACTGCTTCTCTGACATCTTGCAAAGCACAGAGGGTAATAATGGCTACATGAAAGCTTAAAAAAATACCAATCAAACCATCATATCAAAAAGCATTTCTCACAATTTCTAGGCCTGCAGGTTGTCTACTTGAAGTCCATCAGACACAGGTACTGGCAGCGACAGAAGGCCAGCTAAGCTCAGACCTATGAAGGGAAGCACCTTCTCACATCTGTTCCATGTTGATACCCTGTTCCTTTACCTGTTGCACCCTTTCTCTCTTAAGCCCTCAAAGAAACTAGGCTTAATCTCATCTCCAGACAAATCAGGACAAATGGCAGTGGCAATGGGGGAGGCAGATATGCAGCATTTATAAAGAGCAGTGTAAAAGTAATCACTCTGTGTAACCACCCTTTTTGGCCCTACAGTACCCATTGGAAAAGTTTATTGCTAAATGCTACATTTTCTAATGACTGTTGCAGCACCTCAGACAGAACTCTTAGGCCTGGGGTCAGAAGTTCCTGGGCAGAAACAGACATTTGCTCTACCCCTGCTTGTGCACCTCTCACAAGCATTGCAATGAGAAACTACTTTTCATGGCAGAATAGCTGACTTTTCATGTTTTAACTCTGACCAGTTTAGAGAGCACCAGCTTATTGTTTCTCCTCCTGAAGGGATTCTTGCTAAAAAGCAAATGCTTACATCTAATTTCTCACTTTCTTTATTAGGAAGTTACACAGACGGTATTATATGTTATAACTCATGCCTTTCCAAAGACCACCTATGAGATACTTCATCCAGAATATACTCTGGTTACCATTTGAAATATAGACAGTACTGTTTTGATTCACAAGAGAGAAGGAACTGTCACTGAAAATTAATTCTGCTTCAAGTAGGCTGGCTAAGAACTCTATCTGTAAGCAAAACTTAAAGGAGCATATGAAAACCTGCAGCAAAAAAACCACAAACAGTAACTTGGGAAGTCTATGAATTTTTTAGGTTCCCTCTCGCTACCTAAGCAGCTCCCATTCCCTTCTCTGTTCCCAGACATGGACCTCCTCATTAAAATCAGATTTTTAAAACTATACTGCAAAGAAACTATGTAGTCCTTGTGTAAGACAACTGGAGTAAAGAACATATTTTGGGGGGGTGTTTGGTCTTCCAAGTGAGCAAAAATAGGACAACTACAAGGAAGAAAACAAAATGAAAAAATGGAGAAGCCAACAAAACAACAGTCAAGTCAGGAAGGAAAATAATACTTATACAAGGTATAATATAATACTTATACAAGGTATTCCTCTATTAGAAAAAAAGGTTACAACTGAATTACCCACACAGACCTGGCACAAATCAGGTGATCTGTACTCACCATCAGAGGTATCTGTATATGAGATGCCTGCTCTGCTGCATTTTTATGACAGGCTTTTGGGCTGCCTTCAGTGCCCCCATGGTGGGGTATGATTCAGCTGGCTGCCTGACACCTCTGCCTAATCATTCAGGCCAGCTTCCAAAATGTCCTGTTACCTAGAAAGTGAACTAAACTCACCCAGCTCCTCTACCATCACAGAAAATGGAACACTCTAATTTCAACCACTTGCTTTGAATCAATCCCAGATATACTCAAGACGCCGAACAAGGTAACAGACTGAGACACAGGAGGAAATGACATCAATATCAATTAAAAAAATATTTTCTGTGATTAAGGTGAGGGAGTTTAATATATCATACATCCTAGAGCAATGGCATCTCATCTTTCATATCAGATCCGTTCTGAGCTATGCTGAAACTACATTGCTTGCTCCAGAATCATGAGATGCACACCTAGTATCAGCCCTTGGCTTCTTTGAAAATATGTGCATTGTCCACTACTACAAGCCCACAAAGGACAACCCACCTTAGCAGTAACACCTCTCCTCCCTCCCCTTCTGCATCTCTACAAACCATACCTCCTTTAAAAAATGCATATTTATACATGCATACATTAAATTGCCAAATAACATTTCCCCCCTCCCCCCCCCCCACCCCCGCTTTGTTAAAATAAAATGTGAGAAAGAAGAAACTGGCCATTGGATAAAACTCTGCACAGGCAAAATCTTGTGCAATAAGACCCAGGCTAGGAACACTCCTCAGCATGTCTACAGCCCACTCTCTATTCTATTCTTGGTCTGCCACAGGCAACCAGCAGCTCTAAGCTTGGCAGTGACAACATGGTGATCTGTGGAGAAATCTGTGGGCAAATCTTCCTGCTCCAAATCCTTCCTGGAAACCAGATGGACCTGCTGAGTCAAAGGTCATTAAATCATGGTGAAAACTGCACTTTACTTACCTAACTGCAACCACCTACATTATTTTCTCCCCCTACAAATAGTCTTAATGTGTAAATTATGTTTTTAACTCTCTGGGCTACAGTCCCAAAATCAGACTGACAGATCAAAAATAAAACTGCTGAAGCATTTAACATAGACGAAACTGAGTATCACAAAATGGGGAAACAGTGATGTGTCAGGGTGCAAGTTGCTCAGGAAATATTGAACCTCAGTGCTTGTTAGTGTTTTTATCCAAGATTATCACCATAACACACTAAGCGCCAAGCATCTTCAAATGGCTTTGTGAACATTAATCAGCCTCTAGAAGGACAGTAGTTAATACTCACTCTTCAAATGTCAAGTCTGACCTCTTGACGGGCAAATGGAAAATCAAATCAATTAGGCACAGTCTGAACAAGAGAGGCTATTTAAATAATACATTTCCAAGTGACACATTCAGCTCATAAGTTACCCCACTGGAGTTTTTCACTTCATAGACCAATATGAACCAATATGTACAATCCTACAGCTGACAGAGCATAGTTCTGGATAGGTAGAACTATTGTTATCAAAAGTTATGTTTTAGAAATGTTTAATTAGGCTGTAATATTGTCCTATTTTATGTTATTGCTCTTCTTTATAGGCTGAAACATTAAACCAGCATTTCAGTCATACCACTATAAAAAAACAGTACGTTAAAACATCGCATTTTAGTCTGGAAAAACAGATCAGTTGCTTAAAGGTATTCTAAACAGTGCAAACATTTTAAAATTAATTCCTGCCCTATATCCTAGGGCATTTGCATTATATACTAACAGATATACTTCATTATAAATCTGAACCTTATCGCTTCTAAAGATCTTAGACAATCACCTATTTCTGGTTAAGTTAAGCAGTGCAAGTTGCCTCCTCATGATGGTGGAAGATAAAAAGCCCTTGAGTATAAACCACATGAATTCATGGGAGACTGAGAGAGGAAAGAGGCCCAGACTTTGATGAGGTCACATCTTTGTAAAATATCAGAATCAGGACAATAAGGAAGAAATTTAGTCTACAGTATAATGTCTCAGGTATTCCCTGGGAGCTTGTTCCATTACATGTGTAGTCTCTAGTTTTACTGTTGTCATTGTTATTTGATATAAATTTTCTCTTTTGTATTGTAGATCCATTATTTGTTTTGTTCTTGTTGACTACAAGAACTGAATAAAGTAATTTTTACATCATGCCTTGAGGTTCCAGAATATATTTATATATTTTCAAATATTTTATTCCACCCTGATCTTGAGTAATAGCCTAATTTTTCCTTGAGGATCTTATTTGCTTAAGTGTACTATCACTCACTCCAGGTGATCACAGAATAGAGACGTAAAAGATGAAAATTATGATTTCTCAAAACAAACAAAATAAAAAGAGGCAAGCAAAACCCTTCTGCTGAAATTTCTCTGTTGGACTATGGCTGTATTTGAAAAAGGATCTAAGCTAACCTTCTTAGAAATTCTCTCCCATTGCAGACACTTAGCAATTTCCGACAGGAAAATGAAAGTCATCTTATATATATAAGATCACTCTTTGTTTCTGCATTTCAATTTAAAATTAGTTCTCAAAATTTAGGATTATTACTTGGCTGTTTTTACAAAGCATTATCCCACACATGTCTCAAGAGATATTGCATATGAGGCAAGTGAACTATCCTCACTTTTATTAAAATAAACTCATTCATAACACAAGATTAACAATACATATTCACGTGGAAAAAATACCATCATGTCCTAAGAAAGCACTTTCCAGATTTTCTTGACTGAATCTGACCATCTGTGGCATCAATTCAAAAACTGTGAAGGAATACATCTGGAAAAGGAAAGTGTTTCCCAGTCTACTGTGACAAGTTAGAGAAATAACATTTCCAAACCAACCATCAAGAATTTGAGATTTCAAATGGGTTTTTGAAGAAATAGCTAAATTTCTCCATCACCAATAGGACAGGTTGGATATCTTGGTTTCAAAATTACTAAGGCAAAAGAAGCACCAGACTGATGTTTTTAGAAAAATAAGTGTTGACTCCTTCCCATTTAAGCTTGTAAAAAGTAGTAGAAACTTTTCCTATGTTAGATTAAAATTCAGCACCCAAGAGTTTTTCCCAGTAAGGAATTACAGAGAGTATGAACTGAATTGAATTCTAAAACACCATGGTTTTCGTTTAAGGATTGTATTTGTATTATTTTTAAACTGGAGCCCAACCTGGTTCAACATCTGGAAATACCTCCTGGGCATGAACTGGCACAAACTTAGGAAGTTAATTTCTCTTGGCAGCTAAGTGGAATGGCTCAGTTGAAAGTGGAAACACTCTATACAGAGTTGTAAGTTGTTGAGCCTGGAGAACTATAAGCTGGTCATTGCAACTATTTCTGCTCCTGCTGGAGAAAACTTGCAAACTCCTCTATGTACCTGTGTGTATCTGGTTGTCATAGGGTCAGAGCATATCTCCTCTCCTCTCCTCTCCTCTCCTCTCCTCTCCTCTCCTCTCCTCTCCTCTCCTCTCCTCTCCTCTCCTCTCCTCTCCTCTCCTCTCCTCTCCTCTCCTCTCCTCTCCTCTCCTCTCCTCTCCTCTCCTCTCCTCTCCTCTCCTCTCCTCTCCTCTCCTCTCCTCTCCTCTCCTCTCCTCTCCTCTCCTCTCCTCTCCTCTCCTCTCCTCTCCTCTCCTCTCCTCTCCTCTCCTCTCCTCTCTTCTTATATTTCCAAGGTCAACACCTCCTCAAATAACAAGATGCAAGGGGTTCCACTTTTCCTGAGCAGATTTAACAGGAAGCTAAAACTTACAGCCTTCCTGTTTTTCTTCTCATTCCTGAATGACAGGAGGGAAATTTCTTAGAAAGTAAAATCAGCACAGTTAAGGTTTTTAAGATGTGAGTCCAAGTTATCAGTGTGTTTTGACAGCACAACTGTCATTCCACCTGAAACTGTGCTCCAGCGGATGTCCTTCCCACAGCAGAGGAGGGATTTCTGCAATCTCCCAAAAGGAGCAACTCAGACACATAGCTGGGGACATAAAGCCACCCAGGAGTGCTGCATTTCTGGGGACATAAAGCCACCCAGGAGTGCTGCATTTCTGTGCTGTAGCCCTGATGTGGTGCCTGGCCTGGTCTCCCCTGGGCCCAGAGAATGGGCAGCAGAGGACCTTGCTACTGTCAGACTGAGACTTCAGTACCCCAGTTTGGTGTTCACAATTGTAAATAGTAACAGCTCCTGACATCCTCATAAAGGCTTCAGGTGTCACAGAAACTTCAGTTTTCACAGCTACCCACATGAAGGTACCCCAGTATGTGCCAAACTTACTTCTATATAATTTGCAAGAGAATCTGATTTATATCAAACATCCTCTTTCTTAAATCATGCCCCTTCCTTCACCATAAAACACCCTTTCTCTCATGAAGTCCATTCTCTCTGATCTACAGGAGGCCTTGCAAACAAGGCAGAATTTCAATAACTTTGTCATGCAAGAGGAATACAAAAGCAATCACAAGGCTTATATTTAACAAAAAGAGGAGGGAAAGGTAAAATTAGTTATTGTTATGGCTGATCTCAATAGCAGGCACAGCTTCAGAACAAATTTTGAAAGTAAGTAAGAACACATTGAGGTGAATAGAGACTGGAATAAATATTGCACAGGCTTACTAGGAAGGGATCAAGTCTGATTCATCTAATCTTTGACAAAATAACTCTTGTTTCTCATGGGTGAAATGTGATGGGCTTTAACATCACAGCAGACAATTTAGCTCTCCTGCATCTGACTTCAGAAAAATATTTTTCTATAACTCTGTGTGCCAGGCAGAAAATCAGTAATTCATCTGGACAAAACAAGATTTGAGGCAAGAATCAGTGGGGTGGGTGAGATGCAGACCACGTATGGAAACGACAGAAAGGAAAGGGGAGGTATCAAGCTAAGGGCAGTAATGCTAGAATTTCTCAAAAGTCAGTCTCAGACTCCAGATTTTTTTTAATGATTTTGGCACAAAAATCTAAGAGTAACTCCACAAAATTTGCTGGAGCCCAAAACTGGTAACATTGCTGATGGTGTCTTAGGAGATCAGACTGTCATAAAGGAAGGACTTTGAGGCCCAGAGAAATCAGAATAGTATGGCACTGAGAAGACTTTGAGTAGTAAAAAGGATTTCTGCTCTAATCTGAGACTCATCAGTTGTAAAAAAAAAAAAAAAAAGACTAGAAAAAATAGACAATTTGTATACAGAGTGATCGTTATGACAAAAGTCTCAAGAAAAGCAATTGTAATCCTAAAACACAATCAGTGAGAAATTTCTAGCATGGGTAGTGAAGTATAAAAATAATGTGATAGAGGGTACTGGTAATACACACACCGGAATAATAACACCTGCAATTCTGGGCACCCATACACAAGATACGGGGTCTTAAGTGAGAACACAGAAAGAAGGGCTTCTAAAATGGTCAGCAAGTGGAGAATGTATTGAAATGGACTGAAATGTCTATGTTGGTTTAGTTTGGCACAGTGAAGGCTGAAATGAAATAATAAAAATACATAGTGAAATGAAATAATAAAGAACAAATTTGGCACAAAGACTTCCAGATTTAAACTATTTCTGAATATATTTAGATTGAAAATGAAAGGTTTCAAACCTTCTCATGCATGAGAAGATCAGTGATTAGTGTAAGGATGTAGTTCAATAAATCTGTGAGTGGAAATATATGTTGTGTCTACCTGCAGTGATCCAGTTCTAACCCCTCATTTTCACTTCTGCAGTAGTGCTGTTTTCTGCATTTATCATTAAACCCAGGCCAGCTATCCCTTAGTGCCTGGGAACTGCTGCATTCATTTGAGCTACCTTAATTTGACTAATGTTGATCAATGATCAATACATTTTACTGTAGATTCAGTAGAAGGCATACACACACAAAAAAATCTGTTTCAAGAAAAAGAAGTTACTCATCCTGCACTGTGCCATAAATCCCTTTTATTTAAACCTTTGTAATACTTTACTGAAACTAAACTGCACTAGTGAGGGTGTTGCATCATCAGTCACAGTAACCATTAGGGAACTCAAGAACATTTCAACAGAATATTTCAACAATTATTATGACATTGCAATCTTAACAAACAATAATTTTTAAATGCACAAAAATGGAAAGTAAACTATGAAATCTGCCCTGCACTCACACACTGTTCTGACAGCTTCGTAACTATTACAAATATTGCATGGTTACTTTTTCTCCCTTTCCAGTTTCAACTACTTTTCTCATGTGATCATCTTTGAATGTGCCAGCATGTTACAGTTTACTAACTTTGTGATTTTAGTTGAAGTGTCTGGAATTTCAGCCACTACAATACCCTCTAACCTTTGGCAACAAAGCTTACACCTCCTCTGCAGTGTAGAAGTGGACCAAAAAATAGCATCGTCTACAGTAGGTTTTGCTTATTAGTTGCGGACCAGAATATACCAACTGAAAAGATTTTAGTTTTTCTCACTAAGAATCATGCACCATATCTCCATTTCTTTGAGTACATAATAGGGTTAATGTTTTCTTTCTTCCTCTGAGAGTGATTGTTCAGATGGTCTAATATATATCACCTTCATGGTATCTCTGTCATATCCCAGAAAAAACTTTGTCCTGGGCACTCATCATTCAATTCAGTCTTGGCTTGATGGGAGGTGGAACACTCAGTTATTCTAACAAATTAACTCTCCAACAACTCAGAAAGATGGTGTGAAAGTCAGCTCCAACCTAGACTCCCACTGATATAAAAAATAACAGGAAGGTAGAAATAAGGCACAATAATTCTTCTTATTAAATAGATTACTTACTATCACCGAATAGTTGACTGGCATTTTCCTGTTAAAGAGATTATCTCTCTGATAAATCTTCACAGAGAGTCTTAATAGTCACCTCTCATTTAAACATCAGTATTTGAAACTTGGTGGATTTTTTATAAATCTCTAAATCACATAAATGCAGGGAAGTGTTAACCTCAGCCATGCACCCCAAAATGATGGTGCTGCCACATCTAGTACTGAATCTTCCACAGAAAAGATTCTTTAATTGTGCTCTGAATATATTGTTCACTGCCTACAAACCTTCACTTCCCCCATGCTGAACAACATTGCTACTCAGGGTCACTACAGGTCTCCAGTTGCCCTAGAACTCTTGCAAAACCAAGCTAGAAGTTGCTCAAATTTCACTATTTGGAAGAAGAAAACAAAAAACAAACCTAAACCAGAAATATGAAAATTGCTTCTTAACATAGTGTAAAAGAGCACCTGCTTAACATGAACATGTCTAGAAGAGGTAAGCAAAGGTAAGCATGAGGTAAGCAAACTAACTCTGATCCAATGACAGAACTAAGCAGAATAGTCCAATGCATGCTTGAGTCATAAATATACTTATTTTATTATACGCCAACATCTCCATGGCAAGTTTTTTAGCTATGATAGGTACATTGGTGGAAAAAATAGAGAGAAAACAAAAAGGACTATTTATATCACAAGAGAAATTTTTGGGTTTTTTTTTTTGAAGCATCTTCTAAGCCATTTTTTATTATGAATGGTTCTGATTCTCATTTTGCATGATTCATGGCAGAGAAGTTGCCTGCAATTTGGTAAACTTTGCTGATAATAATGAGTTTGGCATTTAAAGACTCAAGCTTCATCAAAATAATCCTAGCATATAATGGTTTGGTTTGGAAGGGACCTTAAAGATCACCTAGTTTCAACCCCCTGACATGGGCAGGGACATATTTCACTAGACCAGGTTGCTCCGAGCCCCATAAAACCTGGCCTTGAACACTTTCAGGGATGAGGCATCCACAGTTTCTCTGGGAATCCTGTTCCAGTGCCTCATCATCTTCACAGAAAAGATTTTCTTCCTAATATCTAATCTAAACCCACTCTGTTAGAACCCATTCCCCTTTTTCAATAGATCCTCTTAATCTTTCCAGCACCCTTCAGGTGGAAGGCTGCAATTAGGTCACCATAAAGCCTTCTCTTTTCCAGGCTGAACACACCAAATTCTCTCAGCTTTTCCTCACGGAAGAGGCGCTCCATCCCTCTAGTTGTCTTGGTGGCCTTCTCTGCACTCACTCCAACGGGTCCATGTCTTTCCTGTGCTGGGATCCCAGAGCTGGATGCAGCACTGCAGGTGGATGTACATACATGAGAGTGCCTTTCATTCTCATTATTGATCTCTCCAAGTGGTATCTTCCAATCTGCAGTAACAGAGCTGATGTTATAGTATCAGATGTCTGATATGCAAACAGAGGAAGAGCAATGGAACAATTTTGCTAGACCAACTGGTGTTTGTCAAATATGAGCAATCAACTTCCAGGCTTAAGGAAGAGCTTGCACACTTGAGAGCATTTCCTTTCCGTTTCTGATACAATCGGAGAAATGCAGCAAGCTTTTTGCTAAAAGCTTGTCATATTATTTTGTAAAAACACTTTTCCCCCATTGTATCCATTAGCCTAAAAAAATTAAATTCTCTTAACAAACTTTGCCTCTTTCAGAATAACATAAAAAATAACATTTTACCTGTGCATAATACTATAAAAGCAAGTGGCTGGCACTATCTTGGAATGAACCCTTCCTGGACTTGACTGGGAAGAGATGGAGACATAGCTGTGCATGAACTTTCTTCCATTTTTCCTATTTTCAAATAAAAACACATGACCAAATATTGTTCAAAAGATAAATATTTACTTTAGTAATCCTATCAGGATGTCTAGAAATGGACACTAAGCTCTCAAAGGTCTTACAAAGTTCATGGGTAGAAAGAAATCTTCCAATAAAAGATATACAGGTCACACAATTTAAAACAAACTGCAAAGACTCCACAGAACACAAACTTCCTGCCAGTCAATGACAGCTTCCTTTCAATGAGATTTAATGAATTTGAATAAGGGAGGCAAAATATAATGATAATCTCTATTCCCCAAGAACAGCAATATTAATCTGATAGTATAGGGTTAAAATGTCTCTAAAATCATGGGAATTGTATAGATTCAGGGGATGGTAAGGAAAGTTGGGTCTAGTAGGCCTGGGAATGGGAACTAGGCCCTGGGAATGAATTAGATCAAGTGAAACTGCACCTGTGTAATCATCATATGATAAATTATGCAATTCTTTGGTAGTTGAATAGTTATTGTTTAATTGCAGTAAGAATCACGAGAAAGACGACTGGGGGACCTGGTGAAAATTATGAGAATTCATGCTTGGATAAGATCAATGAATACAATAGAACAATATGGGTTTAATAATTAATATACAGTTATATAACAAAAAGGGTATAAAAACATGTTCATCTCAAATCCATGTTGGAGTCAGATTTGGGTTTGTACCCTGGCTCCCAGAGCTCTTCAATAAAAGCACCTGCATGTAATCATCCTGTGATTATGTGTTTCCATGCTAACAAATCTATCCATAATACCAAAGACATAGGTAAAACCATGAAAATTTGCAGTGACTTATTTTCACAACAAATCAGGCCTCACCATCAGTACCTTGAGACACTGGATCTCCATTGCACTGTGCCTATTTCCACAGGAAAAACCTGCTGGCAGGGTTCCTGGCACAGATCTCAAGCCTCAGTGCTTAGGCTGGAATCTCTTCCTCTCCCAAGAGATCAAAACAATAATATTTTAGTATGGTGTGGCAGTTTCAGTTTGGAACCAGGCAGAAACACCAATTTCATGTAGTGGTTTTAATTAGCCCATATGAGATTTCCTGACCAACGCACCAATTTATGTGGTGGATTTAGTGCTGGCCAAATCGCCAGTGCACCTACTAGAATTATTTACTTATTTCCTGCTGTGAGATAGGATTAGGAGGAAGGCAAAGCAGGTTCAAACTTTAAAGGGTATAAAGAAAAACTTTATTAATAGAACTAAAAGAATAATAAGAATCAAAATAAAATCTTCAGAACACTTCTCTTCCCCCTCCACCCCCTGTTTTTTTGTTTCCCACTGGCAACTTACAGAAACAATTCAATCAGTTTATCACCTCTAGAATAGTCTTTCTTCAGTTCATTTAGGGAGACATGTCTCTCTTGTCATGCTATGGAGACTTCTCCACAAGGACATGGTTCTCTCATGGCTTTTAGTTTCCACAAATAGCAGCCGTCTGGAAATCTACAATTGTGAAGTCCCTCCCAGCCTTCCCACAGCTGCATTTATGGGCCATGTCAAACTTATGGGGTACTATTTTAAGGATGGGCTGTTCAAAAGCAAAGGTTTTCTTTATCTATCTCTGATATCATCTTAATCTCTGGGAACAAAAATCGTCCTCTTCTTCTTTCACTGCGGGTAAAGGGCCTTCATCACTCTTCTCTCTCTCTGTTCAAATTTCTCATGGGATCACATCTACTTCAACATCTGCTTGTTCAGTGTGGGGAATGGAATCCCCAACGACAGGTCCTTGGTTGAAATTGTTGAAGGTTTACTTGTTAAATGTTAAAGTTCTAAGGTTGTAAAAGGTTGAGGTTCAATTGTTAAATATTAATGTTCTGAAATGAATTGTCAGTTGAAGCCTGTACCCCTTTCACCACCTATCCTGTAACTGTATCCCCTTCCATGGGGTATCACCCCTGCTGCTCCCAAGAAGCTGTGTGCCCAAGGCTACATTCAAATTAGAGAGATCCAGCAGCATTTGGAACAAAAAGACCCCTAGAACAATGACCCAATGTAAAATTAAAGATGGAAAATAACACTACTGGGCTGGCAGAAAGTGAGGGACATCAGATTACCAATCAAAGTTGCCTTTGATATGTTGCCATGACCTAAATATTATCTGACCATCATGATGACCCTGGACCAGGAGGCAATGATTGTTTTTTAGGGACTCTCATGAGAATGGGAGCCTCAGCTCTGCTGAGAGATGAAGCTGAGAACATCTCCTCCTTTGGGTTGTTCAGTGGGTGCGGTGGTGGTGTGTGCAACCCCTGGGGCTCCTACCCAGGGCTGTACTTAATAAAGGCTTTTGAAAGGGAGCTAGTCTCCTGTGTCATTCAATATATTCAGCATGGATGCCTTTGCTCATGTTTAAAATGTGAATGCTCCATTCCCCTGTGCTTTTTCCCAGGGATATTCAGTGTATCATAGTCCATCACCATGGCTTACAAGAGAATTTCAGCCTAAGCATTCTCCTCCCATCTGGGACCTGACTCCTTCTTTACTGATCTTGGTGTCTTCATGTTGTTTCTCTGTCCTTTTCTCTCACTCAAGAGAGGACTGAAGATCTGCAAGTCTCATCTGTGCAGTGAAAGAGTTAATATCTCACCCGAGGCCTGCAGATAGTCGTGTGATCCCTGCCAAGTGGCAAGAGCTGTTTATGGTGGAGAATTCTTTGGCAGCCGCGATGGGGGAAGCTAGGATCTTAGCAACCAGGCTAGAGCATAGCGTGGTGCGGGTCGATGGCTCCCCCTCCCCCTGCCAGGTGGTTTCTGGTGAAACTCAGCAGCGGCAGCATATTTCAGCCGAGACACGGGTTGGTCTGGCTGCACTGGGGGAAGAGGGACGCGGCTTGGCCAGCGCTGCAGCCGAGGCTGGGCCCGCCCTGCTGGGACGGGGCCCAGCAGGCTCCCTGGGAAGGGGCCCGGCCCTGCGGCGCGGCACAGCCCGCCCGGCTTGGCGTGGCCTGTTAGCTGTACTCAGGCTGGAAGAAAAAGAGCAATTCCTGCAGTTTGCTCATTTTAAAATATGAATTCACAGGGTTGTGTTTAACTCTCTAATTGGCTTATCAGCATGCCTATTCTCAGAGCCAGCCAGCAATTGGTTTTGCCAGGAATGGAGGAAGCTGTTAGCAGTTACTTCTGTGGCTGGGCTCATTCACTCCTCACCAAAACTCAATTAATGCAAAACTAGCACACATAATTATCATCTAAAGCCAAGTGCAGAAGAATCCACAGGCTCTTGAATCCCGTGAGCATTGGTACCAGCAATTTTGTGAGTGCCCTGAAGGCAGCAATGAGTAACCTTTATGTAACAGTAACATTTTGTAACAAGGTAACATTTATGACAGCTGCTATCAGATTCAAAACAGAAAGTCTCAGTTATGTGCAGCTCAAACTCCATTAGATCCTACATACACAGAGGAGGTAGCTGGTTGGTCTGATTCAAAAGTGCAGTGGCACATAGCAAAAAGCACTGGCACTTAGGAGGAGTGTTTTTTAATTAAAGTAGCCCAACTACTGTCTAAGTCATGTGAAAGAGTACTTGGGCTTAGCCCATTACTAATAAGCACAAGATTAAACAGGAACAAAAAGAAACTCAGAGAGTCCTGAGCATAGATTTTGTGGTGGGAATTCAATGGGGGTGGATAAAGGAAGAAGTTAGAGGGAGGTGGTGTGTGTGTGTGGGGGGTGTGTGTGGGGTGTGTGTGTGTGTGTGTGTGTGTGTGTGTGTGTGTGTGTGTATTTAGTTGCTTTTTCTTTTTAACCTTTCTTCCTCCACTTTAGAAAATAGTGATTTATGTATTTACTAGATACAAGCCATTCTTATGACTCAAACATTCCTGCCTAAGAAAGTGAAAAATAAAAATAAAATATTTTACTGCTCTACTAGCAGGCACAACAGAATTATTTACAAAAAAAGGTAAAACATTGCTTGACACAGTTAAAAAGGAAAAACACCACATGACATGTGTAGGCACTTGTGGTCACGGACCTGAAACATCAAGACAAAACATTTTAATGATAAAACGAGGAAAAAATGTGAGAAATACTTCTTCTGTTGTACTAGCATTAACCTATGTCAAGACAGACTGTATCTTACAAACATTTCCATAGGGATGTCTTCTAATTAATTTGAAGGGTGAGTATCTAAAGTCAAAGTGACTATTCACACAAAAACTTTTTTACTGTGCATGTATTGAAAAAGACAAGTATCAGAAAGTCTTTGGCAACAGTGTTTCAAGAACAGCATTAATACATTGCTCTATGGCCTGGCTTTTTTGCCCTCTGCATATTCAGTTTTGATTAAGTCTGTCATAAAGTCTAAACAAGATGAAGCACTCTTGCACAGACAACAGTTGGATATATTTTGGGCCCTGCATTTATTATAGTACTTTTGGAGGTCTTTCTTAAGTGTGTAGGACTAATTGGTAGCAATCCAAGTGATACAGACTTAGATGCAGGATACAGTTATTCATATGGAGGAAAAACTTTTGCTAAAACTGATATATGGGAAGTTCCATTATCTGGTCTGCAGGAAAATGTTGAAATTATATACAGACTAAGTAAGTAGTATTGTAGTTAACACATGATAGAAGGTCAAAGAATGGCTTCTGAGAACATCCCAATCTGTGATCTCAGTAGAATTGGTTATTTACGTCTTAATTTTCCATGTTTATTTATTATTTTATATAAAATAATTTTGATCTAATTTTTCTTTTCTCAAACTTTTTCACAACATTTTGGACAATTTTGGGGGTGGGGGGAAGCAAAGCAGATTTCCCTGAGCATAAATCACACTTTTTATTGATCCACATAACATAGATATGATCTGCTTAAGACTACTCATGTCAGTGTTGCTAAGCTTGGGATTTTTTGGTTGTTGGCTGTTTTTTTCTTCAGGTTTTTCTTTTTGGCAGTGTTGGGTTTTTTTAACAACCCAGGAGGGAGAAGTATTAGAAAGAGCCCAACAGGCTTAGTGCTGGAAGGAAGGATGCAAGAGTCTCTGACCACTATGAGTGACTGACCTAGCCTGAGTCTGAGAAAAAGATGATACAAAAGCTGATTAAGGTAATCTGCTATTATGTAGCCATAAGATTGAGTTGTGTGAAGACCTTTTTTCAAAGGTTGACTTGGGCTAGAAGCCTTTCAGAAGTATCCCTACCAAATCATAAACAAGCAAACAAAGCCCCCCCCCCCACTAAGCAAACACACAAACAAACAAAAGAAACCCTATGACAACCCCTTCCTCCAAATCTCTGTATATTCAGGATCTGTAATAAAGATCCAAGTGGGAGACCTGCTCTCTAGAATTCATTTCCAGAAGGTGTTCTCACAGAAAAAGGACTGATGCACTTCATATTTCCTTAGAAGCCCATCCATCACCTGATGAACGCAGGAGGACACATCTTCGAAATCTAAATAGTGTTCAACTTGTACCTCACCATCCAAGGAGACTGGCTGACAGGTCAGTTCTTTCAAACTTTATCCAGTATTACTCAGGCTTACTGTTGTATTTGCAAGAGTTCTCATTACTCATTTTGGCAGTTTAGATTTACAGTGGTGTTGGACTCCCATGACCCTATGTTGAAAACTTTCTATGGATCCAACTTAGGCTGGACTCTACTTTTCCAAAGGGAATCCAACTTTTCTCTGCACTGTATCAAATGCAAGAGTAAAGTTTCATCTTTTACTTCCCTCTGCATAGAAATAGAAGCAAATATGAGGAAGTTCTAAAGGCACAAGTATTTTCTGCCATAAAGTGTTCAAATACATATTATTTTTCCCTACAATTATTACTTTAATCTTCACAGAATAAAAATTGCATATTTTGTATGTGGCACTCCATGGTTGGCTATAATCTGGAGGAAGCATAAACAAACTGAAGTGATCCATGTTATACCAAGCAATTCAATAATCTTATAGCAACCTACTGCGTAGTTGGTCACTCTGCTGCACCATTGTCCATCAGATAAAATAATTGATAGTGCCCCAGTCAATTGGTATAAGGGAAGTAGAGTCATTATATGCTGGTTCTGTGCTAGGGGATCAGTATCTCCTTTAAACATAAACATCTCTGCCTGGCTTTGACATTAATTACCCACAAATATCTCCACATTGATATGCCAGTTGGAGACCATTATCCTATGTCAGCATTTAATAACTTTGCTATTCCCCTTTAAACCTCAGTATGCTGACCTCTTTTGATAGCCAGCATTTCAGGATATCTCTCAATTCCTTCATTTCCCACACAAAGGATTTGTAGTCACATTTATGTTTCATAAAATTTCCTATTCATCTATTTTGCTGAAAACTTACATCCATCAGACCTGAAGGTTCATGAAATTGAGCTCATAGGGTGTGTTGTAAATGCCAGGAATTCCATTGGGACATCAATGAAATTTCCAGCCTTCATGTGCACTTTCTATCTACCATGGAGTCATTTGTGTCACCTACTACCAACATTTACATTATAAATGTCAGTAGTGATTTTTGATCTCTGATGGCAGTCACATTAAGCTTTCACCTGAAGCCCAAAATAAAAATAAAAAAAAAAAACAAAAAACAAAAAAACCAAATCTCAACAATGTAGGGAAATAAACAATAGGGAAGATTTTATTTTGGTTTTCAGAAGGACCAATGAGAATTGTCTTCTTGTGGATTTAGACCTCTATTTAAATTCCCAAGATCCCACAGGAATCTGCTCATGTCTAACTGTCAGATCACTACAAAGATGTTCTTCACACTGAAAGAAAAAAATCTACTGGTTTCAGAAAGTTATTTTCTTTATATTTTTCACTTCACATTTCTCTTTGTTATATTGAGTTGAAATTGACTAATGTACCCAAATTATTAGGAAGGATGGGCATAAATGGACAATAGGTAACATCTGGTCATTTTCTTAATAAAACAGGCTAAAAAACTCTGCTTTTTAAAATCTGGAATAAAACTTTAAAATATTAACTCAAAAACCAGAAATATGCAAAGGCAAAAAAATCTAAAGAAAAAACAAGCCCTAATGACAAGATAAAGAATTATATGCAAGAGGTGGTGTTTCAAGGTGTTAAAACAACACAGTTAAAGCAAACACAGTAAGTAGCATGAGACTTGTGCTGTGTTGAATATCTAAAGCAGTACCACATGGAGTGAAATTCATTTTGATATGCCAATGAAGCAGACTCAGATGATGAAAATCACCAATCTTGGAGCTGTTTCTATGGGTTGTCAAAGATAAGCTGGTAAATGCAACATCATCAGCAAATTCTCACAATGAAAACAAGAAGTGTATTTTCACTGAAGAAAACAATGATCCCATATGGTGGTTGCTTTTTTTATCTACAAGAGACCTCTCTTCTGCATGCTGATACTCCCACAATTCTTGCCACCTCCTGTCCTACACCTTTAGTAAAGCTATGTCTCTTTCTTCTGAAAAGGTTTGGGTTTTTTTTTTAAACTTGGAAATGGACGAGAAAGCTATCAGTCTGACAGGTAAAAACCAGAGATGATTTGATAGATATCCTAACTGAGCTATTAAAATACACCCTGAATATTAGGGATGCCTAATCTATCCAAATTATTTTAGGTATCACAAGTTGTTGAAAACATAGTATACCCAAGGTATTATAACATGAGATAAAAACTGTTTTAAGCCTTATATTGGTTTAAAGTAAGATTCATATATTGGGAAGTAATATTCTTAAGAGACTAGTGGAAGAAAGCAACTCAGTGTATTGCAAATTCTTCCCTGATTTTTTTATCAGCAAGACATAGTTTAGATAAATAGAAAAGAATAGTATTTCCTGTTTCTCCTTCTGACATCAGACGCATCGAGAAACATAAGCACAAGCAGACTGCAGTCTCCATTGAGACAACAGAAAAACTTAATGTGCAAATTAAAATGGGAAAACTGCATTTTATACTATTTAATGAGGTTGTCTTTGCATAATTCATGTACTCTATCCTAGACATCTCAGAGACAAACACTAAATCAAACCCTAAACCATAAAGACAGTCCTTGAGTTTTCCAGGACTGCAACAGCTGAAACAGTGTCATACCTCTTGTCCCAGTCCTGCAAAATAAACCCCAGCAGTTTGTATGACATTTGTTTTCCCCCTGCAATATAAGGAACAACACAAAACAGACCGCAAGGCACACGTCATATACAGCTGCTTCAAAAGACAGCTCATATGCTATAATGTTCAACCAAGTTGCTTTTAAAGTATTTATTTTATTTTCCCAAAATCTTGAGATGTAGCTTGAATCTCATTGCTATATGTTGTAAAATCATTACTTACACATTTAGTCTTTGATTTTCTCAGACCCTCATATCAAAAGAGAAAATGTTCAATTCATTGAAACAGACAGAAGTTGCACAGAAATCAAAATAAATTACTAACACCTTGCTCAGGCCTTCTATATTTGTATTCCCTAAAAATTTAAGCAATTCAATTTCTGGCTTACTTTTAATTACTCCTAAGTGGACAATTGAAATAATTTGGGAACAGCTCTAAAATGTCTGAGCTGACTCATTTGAACAAGCCTGAAAAAGACATGAACTGCTTTTAAAATAAATATTTTAAAATAGCAGTAGTTATTTGGCAAAAATTAATAGACAAAAGCACTTAGCCAAAGTAGGCTCCGTACATCCACACCTCCCTGTCAGAAGCATAAGTAACAAACCACATATTTAATGAAGATAGAAGTTCAGTGAATATGCCTGCCTAGTACAGTGATTATATTAGTCTGTTGCTGTTTCAAATCTTCCTTAGATACAGTATTCAGAGCCTGACATCAAGGTTTCTGCATTACTCACCCAATACAAATCCCTCAGCAATTGTAGGAAACACAGGCTGTGTCTTTACATTCTGCACTGTGTCTACATTCACATACTTTTCCCTTCACTTCTGTGTGCAAATGATGATAGTGTCTGACACAGGATTTTATGCGTTTTATAGAGGGAACATACTCATTCTGTGGGAAAGAAGCCCAATTTTGATAGCTCCAAGGTATGTGGGGGAGTAACAAAGGCCATATGTGTAAAAAAAGTTCAAAGTTCCTTTGAACCTCACCAGTTATCTTCTAAATCTGCCTTTGGGGCACCCCAGTGCCATTCTGACTGCTGGAAAAGCACTGACTCTCAGAGTTGATCTATTGCTGCTCCAGAGAGAAGTATTGCAGACCCAACGTGTTTTCCCACGGTGGCCAGAGAGCAGTGCTCCTGACTTTGCATTTGGGAAGAGGCTGTATAGGACAGCCTTAAGCTCTGTATCACCTTGCTGCATTCATTCCTTTGCCATTAAGTGTAATAATGAGCATCCTTTACTGTCCATGTCACTACTAAATGTGGGCAATGACGAAGATAGCACCCATTGGGTCCACTGTGCATCAGTTGTCATGTAACAAGTGAAAGAACCTGGCCTTTATTGATTTTTGCTGACTTTTGGTTTAAGACAGGTTTTATTTTGTTCACTTCCTTTTGTTCCCTTGAAATATAAGATTTAACATAATACAGTAAAAGGATATTTATTGCTGCCAATAGTGAGCTCTGAAGGTCAAAGTAAAACAGCCAGTTTCACTTGAGTTATCTTGATCCTTGTACTAAATGAATATTAGCAAAACAGGTGATTAAATACTATGTATAATATATGAATCTGATACAAAATACATTGAAGAGTAATAGCCAGACACAAGACTAAAAATAATAAATTACTGTTGTTTTTATTATTATGCTTTGTCAACCTCTCCTATAAAATATAAAATGAAGTTAAATAATAACTGAAATCCAATTCAGCCCATAGAACTATCTTACAAGTGTTCTGAGTACAGAATACTAACAAGTACATGGTCTGTTGTTGCAGCTTAGCATTTCCTGAACAATGAGAAGCAATTATCACTGATGTAATGCTTCCTCTTAAAAGTAATTGTAATAAGAAGATGTGAGAACAATCTCAAATGGACTGTGATTTCATTGGAACTGAGGAGTAGATTAGTCTGGATTTTATAAATCATCTGGAGAACCACTAGATTTGCAACCATTTTCCCCAGTTATGAATTCATGGACAATGTTTGCCATTCCCAACTGTCAGCACTGCTCAACTTCACAACAGTTAGGGAACTGTTTTTGTTTCCTGAAGGGGCATGTTTGTCTGCTCAGCTAAGAGGCTGAAGTAAAGAGATAAAAGTTTTCTCAGGAGGCCTTTCAAAGAGCCTAAGAACCTATGTGAACTATTTAGGCTATAAATGCTATAAATGGAAGGTGTATTAGGCTTTAGGTGTCAAGCAAGTGCCTAACTTTGGCATGCTGCAGGTAACTTTTACAAGCTCTACAGTAAGTTAGCATTACATTCAAACTTGTCAGATAGGTTTGAATTAGGAAAAATGGACTCCAATCCTGCTTTTGCTTAAGATACAGTCAGACAATGAGGTAAACTGCCTTTGCTGAATAAGTACTCTCAACTTTTTCTTGGCATAGCAAATTAAAAGAGATGTTTTTCACATTCATACTGGAAAGCAAAGAGAGCAGCTTCAGGGAATTTTTTTATTCTCTATCTAGTTAGGATAGTTTTTTGATCACAAAAAAACACCAATCTCTATTTAAAAAATAAGATTAAATTTACCATGAAGCAGCAAATTTTTGTAAATATATAGGATTTAAAAATGCATTTTAAAATTGCATTTAAAATGATAGTGCATTTGCAATTGTTTCATCTCATTTTACTGGCAGGCTGAAGTCAATATTCAGCGTAGTATCTCCAGAAAAAAAGCTAAAGTCTGAACTCAGATCTTTTCTTTGCAAGATGTCTCAAAAAAAACCCCAAAATTGCAGAGTGTAGCCAAACAAATAATTGCCATAACAATTAATGGGTTTATTTCCAAATCCTCATTTTATTTAATCTCTGAGCTTGATTAGCCCAAGGGAAAGAAAAACGAAAACAACCATAAGCAGAATATGCCCCTTTATGCTTCACCAGTCCTTCCTCACAGCTGTGAAGTGTGCTGGGGCCTAAAAGAAACCAAACTTCTAAATCTAGCCTGAGATTCTTGTGATGTTTCAATAACTTGTATCATCACCCATTCACACAATTAAATCATTGTTTAGTCTCACTAAATGACCTATCTTTAAATAATTACTTATTAGTCTCCATCATGTAGGTTTTTGCTTCGTGTTTTCCCCAAATCGTTTACTTTCGTGCTTTTTCATTTTTGTCTTTTGTTACTGAAGGAGGAGGGAGAGAAGGTAAAGAAGCCATATATAATTCCAGGCAAAAATTTAAAACAAGATCCCCAAGAGACCCCCATAATATTTTGCACAGAGCTTCCATCCTCAGAGGCCCTTGGCTCCCCAGGCAGCTCCATGTACTGAGAGCGGCCTCTAATTCTAGTTATCAAAAACACATTTCTGCTCAACACCACATCCACTCTCTACATGAATGTTCTTCTACTTCCCCAGCTCAGTAGTGCCTTTTAGACCTGATCCAAGTGTGGTAGAGCCCAACAAAAGTTTCCTGGAAGAGTCGAGGCACTTCCACAGATACCCCACTCCAGGGTAAGCTTTGTTTAAGTGACTCTGGCCAGCTTTGTACCCACATCTGGCCTCATCTCTGTTGGCACTAACAATTCACAAAATACTGGGAAAATTACTGCCCTGACTCTGAGTTACTCCAGAGTAACTGGATTAGATGGTATTAAAGTATGTCTTACTAAAAGCCCTAAGAAAAAAAAGACAAAATCCCCACTGAAATAACCTGAAATGTTTCATAACAAACATTAAAGGTTTCCAAAAAGGCAGAAGTGTTAGGAGTTATTATAAGAATATTTAGGCAACCATAACCTTCATTGCACCTCACATGAATGTGCCTCAATTCAGTGAAAACTGGACTAGAAACAGGTCCCTAACTACCAGGATTTGATTTAGAGAATCTTTTGTGACACCTACCTCAGCAACATCTGGCTCATGCCCTGACTGCTAATACCATGCAGGCTATAAACCTGCCAATTAGAAGTCATACAATGAAAAATTAAATTTCAGTAGTGGAATTGAAGTTGTGAGCTCAAGATGGCAAATCTACATAATTTGATAAATCAGTATGAGCCTACAAGCATTCAACATTAGGAAGACTCAACATATTTTTACACAAAATATCTCTTCCCCTTTGCCATCTTACACACATTTGCATTAGTTACTGATTCAGCTGTGCCACTGTCACACCTGCTCCTCTCTGTTCCTCTGAGAGGCACAGATCAATGTGATTTCTGCTCCTACCATCACAAAATCCATAATTTCTTTCCTTTTCTAGCCACATGCATCTATCTATTATCTATCATGCATCTATCTACTCGAATTTATTTTCACTCAACACAAAAGCTAAACTGGTTTGCCAGTAATCAGTTACCTCAAAGGCAACTAATCAACATACACCATGAAACAGAATGACTTTAAAAGCAGGAGGCAGGAAGGAAAGACCAAAAAAATCCTTAAGATTTAATGGAAAAATAACTTATTTTTATTGTAACGTGCAGTCAGCATCCATTTGCATCACACACTTAATACCCCCTTCTGTTGCTGCTTTCCTTGTAATCCTGCTACCTTAAAACACTGCACTCCTACAGTTCCTTGAGATTTTCCCATCTCTCCCATTTGTGGAGGTTGTACTTCCCCCTAGTCAAGGTGAAATAAGGTACTGATAGGCTCATGCATTTTCCATGAAGGGGATCTCTCTGCACAAGATTTCAATTTGTTACAATAGTGGTATTTGACCTCCATGAGTAATGACTTCATCATACGTAATACTACCACTGCTACATTTTTCCTAGAGGAAAAAATTGCACTCAAATCTAATGTGTTTCAGACTGCCAATCTCTGCAGAGCAGAAAAATCTCTATTGAGTGCATTAATCTTGGTTTTTAAAAGTTAATTTCTGGTGCTCTATCTGGGTGGTAAAGGGCACGAAAGGCCCTGTTTTCTGACAAGGTGATTCAACATTTTGAAAATTGAGCCCCTGGACTTAGGTGACGCATTCAAAGCTACTAGTCACTGCTATACAAAACCTCAGCCACTGCCTAACTCCTAGCTATTTTTGCTATGATGTATCCATGTCTACTGCACTTAAAAGACATCCCCTAAACATAAATTTTACAGCTTCTATTTAACTAAAAAAAAAATGTACAGCTTCCAGCACATGCCACCGCAGACAAAATCTTCTCAAGAAAGTTGACGGAAACCCAATGCAGAGCTGCTGGAAACAGGACTACACAATATGAATACGTATCAACTAGAACAGAACTGACAGCCATAATTTTCATTTCAGACACAAAGGAGACACAGAAGAGATCTTCATTTTTTTATAGAAGTAGGTCCCATGTATCTCATACGTTTTTTTCTTTTTCTTCCAAGCACAGTAATATCAATGAACATCCTTAATCTGACCTTAGAAATTCAAAGTTTAACATATGAGAGAGCAAAGGGCTTTTAATGAAAAAGATAACACATCTGTGAATATGGGAGTAGGCTGTTTATCAGAATTAAAGGTTTATCATTAAATAGATTCATTTTCATATTAATAACATGATCAGCATTTTATAATATGCACCAAAATGAGACTGGTTATACTTTCTTAAGGCCACAGGATTGAAAACACCATCAATCTGTTCTGAGTGAATGGCACTCCTGAGATTTCCAATAGGACTGTAATAAAAGTTGTGGCACTTTGAGAAATGCATGTAGTAGAGGGGAAAAAGCTGCAGTCTTGCTCCTGGGAATTCTCAAATTGTAGTTCACATCAACTCTGAAATGTCTAAGTAATAAAACAGAAGTCAGAAAATAGAAGTCCTATTGCTGTATCATTCAGTTTGTCAGAAAGAAGTGGGAAGAAGGAGAAATGAACATGCTCTCCCTCAGATCTCAGAAGGATCTTTCCACTGCAATAAAATGGACACTTCTGCAACAGATCCTGTATTAAGACTTTTCTAGATGGAAATATTGCAAGAATCAAGACAACAGAACAAGCAGTGCTCTAAAACACTCTGTATGAAGGATGTTGCTCCATACTAAGCAGGGCACAACTTGAAAATAGGATGAAAAACTGATATATAAGCACATGACAAATAAATCTTGGTTTGCTTCACATCACGGCTCAGTGCAATCAACAAGAACCGTCATTACTGTAACTTAAATGAGCAAATTGCTCACTATTCATAGATGGCTGTTATGTGAGGGGAAGAAGTTAGAACATTCCAGAGAAGTTTTTGAGTCCATGCAACTTACTTTTCTCTTCCCAAAGCATTAATATTTTCCTCTTGCCTAATGGGAATTAACACTAGACTAAAACTGAAAACCTTTGTGCATACACACAACACACACAAATCAGACTACCTTGTAAGAAGTGGGAGCAGATGGGCTCGCACTAATGAGATGAGTTGCCCTTCAAAATGAATGCTTGATAAAAAGGAAATAAACCAAGCTTGCTATAGGTGCTATTTTTTTCCCCAGTACAACTGTATCAGGAAGATTTTTATTTTTTTTAAAATATAGCTGTCTTAGACATGATAAGTCATATGGTTCCCTGAAACTGTCAGTGGAATGCAGTTTTGGCCTCCTCCTCTGCCTTCTGAGGCATTTTGGGGCTCTTGAAAGGCATATAATGCTTGCAGTATTCTGTGAATCAGACCTGGAGGGTGACAGAGGGAACATAGACTGATACTGAAAGCTTGGAAAAGACTTCACATCTTGTCTCATCTCAGTTAAGTACAAACACAAATCCTCAAAAATTTATTGGCAACATACCTCTTCTCAGGTAGCCTCTGTATTTTAAATTTCATTGCCTTTGCTTAATCTTTAGTACAGCTGAAAGAAAAGCAGCTTCATCACCTCACTTTTAACCTGTTTGCTGACCTGTAGTCTTTCTTGTGAAACTGATACTGGAAGAGCATGCAGAACATCAAATCTTTGCACAGTTGGTCACTATCTACAGCAAATTATGGAAGCTGATAGAATTAAGGTACAACCTGTTCATTTAGCTACAAAGCCTGAGAAAATTACAGCCATGCCCGTTAGAAAGCTTTCTGTGCTGTGTGAGGTCAAGAAAATTTGGACACAAAGGGTGTAGAAACAGACTCTAACCCACATTCTCTTGTATCCTGGCACAACAATGGTATACTAATTTATCATATAAAATGTAAATATTTTCTCCACTGAGGCAACTTAGCCTGATGCGAATGAGCTGGGATGGTAATTTTTCCCCCTGCCTTCTCAAGGGGACAAGATGCCCTTTATTTTTGCTTAGATTTTCTCATTCTTAAAAAATAATACATAGGTTTTGCTTAACCATTTTAGGATCAGAAATTCTTCAAAAAATGCACACTGCAATTCAATTCCTTAATGCAACTCATACAGAACTGAATCTCCTTTGTGAACGGATAAATATGAGCATCATAAATGAAGAAAAAATCCTGGGGAAGTTTACTGGAACTTTGAATTTTATAGGGAAGTGAGAATTAGTATCCCAGTAAATTGGTTGTTATGTGTATGCACACGTGCTACAAAGGGTGGGGTGACATCTGATCCTTTCTCCAGCCTTTTCAACTGACTCCCCAGCAATGCTCCAGTGAATTCCTTTGTGAATATTGTCCCCTGCTGTACTAAGTGAAATCCAATCTCCAGTAAAACCCAACAGGTCTGGTATGACTGTCCATGCATGGGAAAATTTGTTTTTCATTATTTGTACAGTAATATGAACCTTGCAGGAGTTCTTTTAATAAGAAAACAAAAGGAACACACACATTCTGCAGAAGCTTTAAACTGGAGTGAATAATAGAAGTAAATAACTGTGGCAGCTTTACTAAAGCATCTACAGAAACACTTAAAAATTCATAATTTAGTAGTGGTATGGAAAAACACTTTTTTTTGTAATTACAAATGAATAGGTATCTGAAAATATATCTAATCACTTCAAGCTGTCACCACCCACTCCAAGAATTCGAGGGTGGTAAAGAGAAAGAAAGGAACCGTTGATGATGGAAATGCTCCGTTATATATTTGTTCATTGTCACTGAGCAGGGACAGAAATAGCTCTCCCACTGCAAACTTTCTGTCTGAGGGTCAACTCACCTTTTTCAAAACTATGTAGTGCAAGATGCTTCTGCTACCACAGCTAACCGGGAAGTTTGAAGGATATAAAATTCAGGAGATTTTAAATTCTAACTCTCAAGATCTCTGAAAACTGCAGCCTAACACATACATCATTATCTAAGGCCCCACCTACCTAATGCAGATGTTCCAACAATGGAGTTTTTCTAATGTTGAACTGCATTAAGTGTCATCTTGAAACTCCAGCTAGTGAAATCAGGAGAACTGCACTTTTATACGTTTTTTCTCAGCTCACTTTGATAAGTGCAGAGAAGACAACCTCAGATAACAAAAAGGGCCAAATAAGAGAAATTTTGAAATTTTAAAATCAGTCTTGGAATGTCCATTCCTAATTTAAAAACAGAAAGACACTACCTCTTCTCCTCACTCTCAACTGCCAAGTGAACACTTTCTATATACAAAGAATTTTGTGGATGCAAAGACAGGAACAGCTTTATGTCCTCACTTGAGCAAACAAAATAGACCTTTAAGGTGTTAGCTATTCTCTGTGCTACTCCACATGCCTGTTTATGAATGACCACCATAGGAGCCTGCTGCAAACCAGCACACCTAGCACACCAGTGACTTGCAGCTTCACTAACACCAAAGGAAGTGGCTTCAGAACAGGCAACATTCCTTAGCCAGAACTATCCTCAGGGAATTTTTTTAGTCTTATTTCTAACCCCACAATTCCAAACCAGAGAGCTAATCTAGCAGACCAACAAAAACCTCTCCCATGAAAAACCAAAAATACCAAACACCAAACAAAGAAATCCCACCACCAAAACAAGAAAAGCAATCAGACAAACCACCAAACAAAACAAACAACCAAACCAAAACAACTCCTCCAAAAGCCCAAGAAGGTATGCCTCCTCTCCACCATTTTTTGTGGCATTTCTGAAATTCCTATATGCAAAAAAGTTTATAAGCAAATTTCATCTCCCTAGCTGTTAGTAGCTTTCTACAGTTACCCTTAAAGGCAATTTCATTTGATAATAAATTCATCATGATATCAAATTTACATAATGTTTTCCAATTACTTATTAACATGCAAATATTAGAAAAAAAAAGATTGAAAGCCCAAATGTTCCTAAAACATGAAGATATGCTATTTAACAATTGCAGTGGGGTGAATCAAATTGAACCTCACCATTGCACAAACAAAGCACAGCCAGAGAATACAAGACACTGCGCTCTAGACCACCTGCATTGAAAATCCTGTAGCTGCCCTAGGTATTCATGAAACAAAAAAGGTACAGTTTTGAAACGCAAGGAAATAATTATTAGAAAATATTACAGCTGCCTGTCATTATTTAGAAGAGATAGGAAAAGAAAGGGGTAGATGATGGTTCCACTGTTGGAAGCTGAAAGAAGAGAATTCCAGAAGAGGCTTCCAAGCACCTGCCTGTAAAGCTCAAGAATACTTCACAAATAATCCTCAAGACTTTTAATACCTTTAAATATAGCACATGATCAAAATACTCTTGTAGATCAGTGGTCCTCTGGACTTTCCAGATGACATCCTTATAACAATCCTTATAATGAAATACTGTATGAAAATGCAACAAAGTTTCCCAACTAGAAATACATTGGACTCTGGGACATTAATATAAGCAAAGACTACCAACATCTAAACCCTTAGCTGCTATCACAGACTTGAGTTCTAATAACAACTTGCAGCTCATCATAGTAGGAATTGCTCTAGTGTTACAAGACCCTCACGGAACACTTTTGGGAAAAAGTGATATAAGAAAAGCTGTCAATAAAAGTAAAAAAGAGGGGGCTTCAATGTCCTTACCATCTGAAGTCTTTTTATAACAGACTATTCATTGCTTACTTGGCAATAGTCAACTTGCACTGTGGCTCCACACAGAGTGTCTTCGATACCTGCAAAACTGTTACCCCTGAAATCAAAAGGCTTAATGTTAAAAAAAAAATGGGAAAGATATTGGACATTTTCCATTTTTACCTATTAGGTCTCACCAAAGATTTCTTAAGAATCCAGAAGGAGACATTTCTTGTTTGTGGGTTGAATATTTTTCTTTCAAGTTAAGAATCTTATTTTTGTATTGCAAAGCATAAAAATCAAAGCCTAATTTAAAAGTAATTGCATCCTGATTAACTAATGAATATGGGACCTAGACAGACATAAAATTGTTTTCTGTGAAAAACCATTCACTGCCTTATAGTCTCTTTTTATTGCCAATGGCTCTGATAACTTTTTCTAAGAAAATGGTTCCATTTGTTTTGATAACAGCATCACCTTAAGCAAAACTAGCAGTGACACTCCTGTGTTATGGCTCAGTCTGTTTTTCGCCTATTTAAGACTTAAATTCCTATTAAAGACTTAAAACTCATGCTTAGGTATATCTCCTGAAGTTTCTTTAGTCTTCCTAAACTGAGGGTAAGGTTTGCTAACACTCTAAAAACCTCAAATTATTAACAACTGAGCCACTCACTGAGATACTGTGCAGCCTACCTGGAAAATGAGAACTTCACTTTTACAAGTTCTGCTGCACCCTGTGACAAATCTGTGCTGAATTCTATGGTGTTCAGTCCTATTTTGTACAGCTGAACAATGTCCTGTTACTGACTGGGATGAACATATTTTATTCCATGCCAGATTCTCAGAACTATGGAGACCTAAATGCATGAAGGACAAAATATATTATCAATGTCAAGATGAACACAAGTGAAACTTGTAGTTATAAAGTAATTTGCTGGGCCTTCTGTTCTGCTAAGTGCAGTGCTTAATTGTCATTCAGAGCTTGGAAAGGCCCAAGGAACTAACTATCAGAGATCTTCCATCAGTTTTTTACTATGCAAATATTTGTGCTAAGAAGCTACAAACATACAAATGAAACACAGCCAGTCAAAGCACAATCAAACAGGACTTAATTGTCTACCAGAAGAAAATTTATTGCAAAGAGCTTAAAAGAGTCAGTGTTATACCAACAACTTCTTTCCCACTCACACATACACAAACAAGCAATGATTTTCTGTGTCTCAACAATCTACTTCAGACGAACAAAGAAACCAACACTTTTCCTTAGCTCCTTATCAGTCACTTCATACACGCCTGTAGCTAACATCATTATGCTATGGTTTTTTAAGTGTGTGTCAGCAAGTGGGTCTTTGATGTGAAGAGACAACAAATCTAGATAGAGTTTATGGATGTTTCAAGTCCTTTCCTAAAGGCTTGATAGAATAATTAAACTGATGCTCTGTAGTGGTAATTAGGGGAGAAAATAGAGCCTCCAGACAGTTTGGGGAATTATTAGCAAGCAACTTAAAAAGCTGTGCACAAAACACAAAGGTTCAGGAAAAATAAGCAGAGTGCTTAGTCCTGAAGAGTGGGAACCCAGAAGTGCTGGAGGCCTTAGGTCTGTTAATGCACAGCATTTGAAACTGCAAGAGAAGGAATAAACTATGTGTACAAGCTTCAGTAACAAATAAAGCATAAGAGGAAAAAATAGGATATATCTAACTGGAGCCACAATTTTTTCCTTTATTAAAATACTTGGAAAGATCCAGAAGAGAGTCTCAGCACTCTGTGCCACCTGGACAAATAGTACATTAAAAGGTGTTCAGTGGCAGCTAACAACTCTTCTGTCAGAAAGCATTTACATATCTAATAATTCTTCCAAGAGAGCTCAATTTTGGTACAATATCCCCAACAGAGGAAATAAAAAATCATAGGAGCCTAGATTAGTATGACAAACTGGTTTCAAAGACAAAGACCAAGCATCTGCATGGGTGCTTGCATTGGTGTCTCCCTATTAGAAATACACACTGTGATAAGATCCTGGAGTAAGCAGCATGTAATTATATTCCTGTAATGACTTATCAGCATACATAGGCATACATCTAGTGTGTACAAAGAATGCACCTCCATGTTTTCCAAAAACTGGTGAGATGGAATTACAGGAGACCGCTGTTTCTGAGAGGTGTCCTGAGAGCCTATATGGAACTCCTGATACACTAAGGAAAGGAAATGTGAGACAAATTGTAAGCCCTCGAGAAGAACTAGGGCCATCGTTCTCCAAAACTCAAATATGTTGGTCATTGCCAGAAAGTTCTCTGTTTCCCTTGTTGTCATTGGCTCTTTTTTGCTGCAAAAATATTAATATTCCTAATCACCCTTCCGTATTGGATCCCCTCCCTCAACTCCACCATAATTCCTCCCCTCCTCCAAGTTTATAAATACTCCTGCCATGCCCTAACACTAGCTTTTTGAAATTGCTCTTGTGCATGGAATTAGCTTCCCTGTACCATCTTTCCCAGTTTGTTTAATACAAGCTGTTCGGCTTGCAGTTTGTTGTTTTGTATTATTAAAGAAAACAACAATTATTTTCTATTCTTTTGTTTCCAAACGATCGGGTCAGATTTTCTTTCTGCATAAAGTCGCCAAGTTCCATGAATCCACTGACCCTAATAGCTGGGCTAGGATCAGCTGGAAGCTTCAGGGTAGTTGAATAGAATCAAATGTCTATAGTGTATGGTAAATAATTGTCAGTGACAAGGCGGAAACACCAATTTCGTGTAGTGGTTTTAATTAGCCAATTTGAATTTTCCTGGCCAATGCACCAATTATGTCGTGGTGGCTTTAGTGTTGGCTAAATTGCCAGTGCACCTGCTAGAATTATCTACTCATTTCCTGCTGTAAGATAGGATTAGGAGAAAGGCAAAACAGGCTCAAACTTTAAAGGGTATAAAGAAAAACTTTATTACCAGAAACTACAAAAAAATATAATCTGAATAAAACTTTCAGAACATTTCTCCTCCTCCCAAATCTCTTTTCTTTCACACTGACAACACGCATAAGCAAATCAGTCAGTTTATCACCTCTAAAATAATCTTTCTCCAATTTACTTAGGGAGAGGAGTATTTCTCTTCAGCCTCTGGAGATTTCTCCACAAGAGACAGCTCTCCTGTGGTTCAAGTTCCACTAAATGGCACCCACCTGGGAAATGTGCAATAGTGAAATCCCTCATTTTTTTCAGCCTTCCCACAGCTAAATTTATGGGTCATGTCAACTTATGGGGCACACTAGTTTAGGGATTAACAGTTCAAGCAAAGGCTCTTGTCATCCTTTGAAAACAGAGGTATTTCTTCTTCTCCCTGGGATGCAACAGGGGTCTTCATCTGTCTCCTCTCTGTTCAAACTTATCATGGGATCATACCTACTCCAACATCAGCTTATTTAAGAACAAATACCTCTGCTCATGCCTACAGTTAGAATATTTCATCCACCCTATACGCATTTCATGAGTTATAGAGTAACAAGAGTATCTGATTTTTCAATCATAATGTTCTCCATAGCTTAAAAGAGAAATTTCAGTCCACGACTCTCATCATCCCCTCATCCGGGACCTTACTCCTCCTTCTTAGCTGACTTCCATGTCTCTAAGCTGTTTTCTCTGTGTGTCTTTATCTCTGTCCTTTTCTTTTTCAAGAGACAGAACAAAGTGTCTGCAAGTCTCATCTAGGCAATGAAAGAGTTAGTATCTTGCCCAGGCCTGCAGGTGATCATGTGATCCCTGCCGGGTGACAGCCCAGAACAATTCACGATAAAGAGTCTTTTGGCAGCTGCGCTGCGGCTGGGCTAGAATAGCAAGGACCCAGCCAAAAAGCAGTGGTGGCTGCTCTGGCTCCATTCCACCACGAACGAGGGAGCGAGGGGGTACCGCTCAGCCCCCCACCGCTCCACAGGGGCCGCAGCGGGGCGGGCCCAGCGCGGAGCGGCTCCAGGGCCTGGCGGCCCAGCCCCCGGGCCGGGCCAGTGGCTGAGCTTAATCTCAGGTAGATGTTGGCAGCGGAAGCTGTACTTAAACTGCAGGCCCGCCTAGCTGAGCTGGGGGGGGGGGGGGGGGGAGGGGGGGCAAGAAACCCGACTCCTACCCAGGCCCAGGGGCCGTAGGGCCATGGAGGCCTGGCCCTGCAGCAGCGTCCCGCCCCATTGAGCCTGTTACCGCTATTCAGGTTGAAGAAAGTAGAGGGCTTCCCGGGCTTTGTTCATTTTAAAATGCATGTTCACAGAGGCATGTTCAACCTTCTCAGTGGTTTAATAAATTGTCAGTTCTAAAAATTAATCCCTGATTGATTTTTGTCAGACATAGAGCAAGCTGTCAACAGCTTTTTGTTTTAAAAATTTTCATGACTGTCTCCTTCCTTCCTCACTTAATGTCATATATGCAAAAACAGCACAATAATTTACAGGAAATATATTAAGATCTCAGACTCTAATGACTTTGTTTTCATAGTTTTGATCACCTCTGAGAAAATACTCTTGCAAAGAAAAAAAATCAAGCATATGCCCTTTTTAAGATACTAGGAATGACTGATGGCTAAGTATAACCGCTCCATGTGAACACTTCTACTACCAGTTTCAAGTGGGTATATGATCGATAAGTTTAAAGTAATATTTCCCAGTACTGGGTGGTGTCAAAACATAATTATATGACAAAACTAAACTACTCTCTAGTTTAGTGTTTGGTTGTGGGCTTTTTTCCCCAAGAACACATGCATGCACTTCTTTGGTCCACAAAGCAACAAAACCAAGGTTTTTGTGGCATCCTAAATAAACATAGTCAGTGTGTTTACAGTGCACAATGTGTGTCTCCAGAAGCAGCGTGTGTTAACCAGAGAAAAGCTTCAGAAAAATGTGTCTAAGCTGTATTCAGTGCCTGCCTTACCCCTGATGAGTACTGCAGCAGGGCATTCTGTCCAGTCCTCTCTCAGACGCCTGGCAATTTGAATTTGAAATACTTGCAGAGCTCAGAAGGTCTTCTTGCAGATTGAGAGTTTAAAAAAGGTATCTATGGTTCTTAGAATAAACAAAGTTTAAAAGTTTAAGAGAGTAAAGCTTTCTGACAGAGGACCTGACTATACAGTCAGAAGCAACCCAAAAGTGCCTCCTGTGCCTTGCAAGCATCCATGAAGCTTCATGTGCAACAATAACCAGAGACAATGATATATTGACTCCTTCAAAGCCAATCCAGTAAAGGATTGTTAAAGGATATTCAGCTGCTCCCTGAAGGGAGTATTCTTTGCAAGGCCATGTGCTTTTTCCAGAATGCTACACATTACTGGCCTTTGCAAGTCCAACCTTGTTTTGGGAACTAAAAGAGTCAGTAGTTAATGCTCATTTCATCAGAGATCCTGCTAACGCAATTGTCCTCAACCCCCAAAATCATTCTGCCTTTCTTTGGAAGAGGTACACCTCTTTACCTGCAGCACATCTTATCTTTAACCCTGAAAACCCTTTACCTTTGCCAACACAAACATCTCTGGAATACACAAAACAACATAAATATAAACTAAAATTTGCCATTAAAAAAATTGGCCTTTTATATATTGTTCAGTTCTGTGTACAATTCATTAAGCAACTTTACCCTTCAAAAAGGAGCAGCTGCAAAATTTCCAGTCTAATGCACAGCAGTGATGTGAAATCATAAGAGCTAACTTCAGATTTAAAGCATATCTTGCTACAAAATACAAGAGATTATGGCTACTTTTAGTAAATCTGTATTTACAAAATATTACTATAAAATGACATGAGGAGGTAAATTGATTCAAATATTATTTTTCTCTTAACTTCAACTTGCTCAGAATTAAAATGTCTGTGAACAATGACTAGCACTTAAAACGTACAGAAATTGCTCCAGAAAAGCAGCAAACCGCTCCGTGAAGCTCCTTTCCTCTGTGAACTTTAAACCAAGTGAATTTTATTACAAGATAAAAGTTCCAAGTGAACTTTAAAACCCTGAATTTTATTACAAGATTTTGTCTTCTGCTTCCTTCTTCAAGGCACAATTAGAATCACAGAATCATTTAGGCCAGAAACACCTCTAAGATAATCAAGTCCAACTGTAAATCTAATCCCTGCTAAACCATGACTAAACCATGTCCCAAAGTGCCACACCTACCCATCTTTAAAATACCTTCACAAATGGTGACACTTCCCGAGCAGTCTGTTCCAAGGTTTGGCATTGCAGGAAAGAAGTTCGCTGTATTTTTATGTTCTAGGCTATCCAAGAAGTACTGTGGAACACACCAGAAGAACAGCTAACAAAGCTCTACAAGCCCAGAAGAGATGCAGACGCAGAAGAGATTTTGAAATGGGAGATATTTTGGAGACTTTATTTTTATTTTTTCCCTATGGAAATAAATAATGAAAATATTTTAACTTATGGAAACTCACTCGTATGGCAATAACCCAAATTGCCCAAATTTTTAAGTTGCTACATTATACTCTGTAGCCGATTTTAAAAATTCAAAAATCCTAGAATTGGTTCAAATAATCACATTGAAACCATTTACAGCTCTTTGACTATCATGCTATCAAATTTGCCAAAGCTACAACTTCCAGTAACTGCAGGAAATGAACACCATGACTTCTTTTTTCTCCTCTCATCATTCTTCAGCTTTTTGTTCCACTAGGTTCCTCGTTCAGCCCCCTTATAGCTAATGACTACATTTTACTCCCAGATTGAATGTATTAGTTTTTAACTTTTAGGTCTTGATTCCTGCACCAATTTCAACACCAGACAGAAGAGTTCTTCAGTCTAAATCAAATTACCTTTTTTGTCTTTTGGATACATATATCAGTTTCTTAAAAAAAGAAAAAAAAAATCCCCCCATCCACATCTCTTTCTTGCCCCTAATGTTTTTGTTGAGTTGCTCTCCCTGCATCATGCTCTTTGTTATTGATAATGATATTGTTATCTGAGTAAATGCAATTTTAAAGAAGCTAAAGAACCATGCACCAGAGCCTCAATAAGATTAAGCACTTTACAGCTACAAAAACAGTTATGATCCCTGGTCCAAAGAGATCAAAGAGCAGATATAGGGTAGACAATAGGTAAAAATATTAGAGGATAGTGGGTAGGCCAGCATTTCCAGCTAACTGACCCAGCAGCCAACACTGTACCAGCTTTGAAGCCATGAGTACCACGTGTAGAAAATAACATTCCTAAATCTGCCACTGTTACTCAGAGGTCAAAGTCAAACATCTTACTTAGAAGATGTCTGCAGCTCTGTTGCTCATATTCTCACAGATTACAGAAGAATTTTTCTAGAGACCTCACACTTTGCTATAACCATGAAGAGATTGAGTCTTTATAGAGCAAGAAGAGGTTAATTGCATAGAAATTATTATCTCCCTAGAAAAAGAAAGCTTCATTTTGTCTCTCCTGTTGGATTGTGCTAGCAAACAGAGAGGATTGTTCAATAAAGTAATATTCTGCTTTCATGCAAAACAAGAGTACTGTTTGGACTACTCAGCAAATTATTAGCTTTGCATCAAGAAGGACAAGCATATTTAGTATCTATAAAGTCAGGAATGGCTAATTTGCAAGCAAAGTTTCCAAATGAAATATTCCCCCCACCTCCTTTACTACTGTGAACCAGTTTTCCAGTTTATCTTCTAGCCTTTAGTCATGATTTAATTTTTGCTTTGTACAGGAGTTACCTGTTGTGGTGATGGTTTGGGCAAGACAACAAAAAGGTGGATAGGCAAGAATGAATGCAGCAAAAAGCTATAACAAAGGAGGTTAGCATATATTTTTAATTATTTTATTTTATTCATAATGAAAGCTCACGATAAAAGAGAAAACTGCTACCTTGCACTAAATAACTCTTTGACCAAAAAAGTTTTTCAACATCCTAACAAACGTGCCTTGACTCATAAAATTCTTCACTCTCCAAGAAATCAAATTACAAGAAGAAATGTTAGAACAATGCCAGTAAATGAAAATATTTTATTTACTATTTCTAGGGCTTTATTCTATTTAAATTTACAGAGATGGAAGAAGAGCATAAAAAAGCAATTAGCTTTCAATCAAGGGGAAAAATTTTCATATATGATACTCAGTCATAACAGTATTGCATTTGATGTAGCAAAAGGAACATCAAGCCACACGAGCCCTGAGGTCTGAAATGCTGATCTTGAAGTGACCAATATGCTTCCAGGGAAAGGCCAATAGAAACAAACTACACTGCACACTATGGATTGAGCAATGCAGAGGAAAAATTGTACAAAGAGAAAAAGTGCTTCCTGACCCTTACAGCAATCAGCTTACTCCTCAAAGCATGAGATTTGATCACCTTAATCTCAGTGGGCATAACCATGAATATCACTGTATACCTTCTAATGCCTAGCACACTCTAGCTGAGAAAGGGATACCAATATAAGAATTTCTAGAGTATTTTGATTGTGCAACCTGGGCAATAACTGCAGCAAGAAATCTATAGCAAAAACATGCACAACAGCATCAAGCACATGAAAATACAATTGCATTTAGACCTTCTCTTTTGAGGAAAAAAAATCCCATAAATTAATTTCCCTCTAGCAAAATCCCAGAAAGGCAAAAAATTTCAAACCCAAAACCAAAAGCCGCCCCAGTGAAGATATTTATCTGACAGAAGCTTTAGGACAATCCATACATAGGTATCTGACATGTAGCATATCCCCCTGCAGTCTGTCCTAAAACTTGAGTGCAGATTTTTGCAAAAGCCCCAGAAAACGCCCCCCATCAAAACAATCAAATAGGAACATTAGCAGTTGAACATCTGTGTCCTGCTCAACAATACCCCAAAAAATATATGAAATCTGACATGCCTTAACACAGAAGAACTTCAGGAATGCAGTGGTAATGGCTTATGAACATCTTTAAACTGCTGCTCTGTTGGTAGTACTGTCTTTCCTCAGTGCACACAGCATTCATCATTCCTCTCCCCGCTACAAGCCTCTTCGCCTGCTTCAATGCTAAAGAATTTAATTTGAATCTGTATAGAAAGAAGGCAGCAAGTCCAAGAAGTCATACTAGTTTTGGTAACATGGTCCAGTGCAATTTCTCACCAGGAAGGAGAGTTTTAGGGGATATTGAGGGTGTTGAGAAACAGTGTCATGTGCTGAGCAGAGGTGCAGAGTGCTGGACACTGTAGGCACAGATCAGAGAGCATTAGGGTTACTTGAGCAAAACTGTGAGCTTCTCACTCATGACAAATACTAGGTTTAATGACCTCCTAATCTCCCATTAAATTTACTAACTCCAGTTCTGGAAGGTCAAAGGTTTTCTGGATCTCATTTTTAATGTTTACATTTATCTGCAATGTTACTCTCTCCCAGAAAAGCTGGCAGTCTGTTCATGGGTAATCCTCCTCTGAGGATATATAACATATATACTAAAACTTGAAAACGGAAGGTGGAGGTTAGTTACTTCAGCTTTCATAGCTACTTAGAATGAATGGCCTCATCTTTTCTTCTCTTTGTAAACCTGTGACTGTACTAGGAATAAGAAGTGTCTAAGTAACTGTACAGGAAGAGGAGGATTGACCACTGGTTGGTCAGTTGTGACTGATTGGTCATAATGTTCATGTCTGATGTCATCTCCAAGATACAGAGGACAAAAAGAAAATCCTCTTGTTCAACAAGATACAAAGGAAGCCATTACTCCAGAAATCAGAATTACTACAGTGTTTGCTAAGATGACTGCCTGGGCAAGTACTCATTGAAGACATTCTGTTCAGTGCCTTTTGAACAACAACAGTAGCACAAGATTAAAGGATTTATAGTTAAATATCCCACTCTTTCTTGAATCAGAAGTTTTAGTGAAGAAGCTTTTGCATATGTTGCATTGTAGCTTCCATGTTACTAAACCACTACACCAACCTTCCTCTTAAGTTTTACTTCCTCTACTCTGCAAGTCCACCTCTGTAAAGGAATTACCATTTGCTCAACTCACAGCTTGCACTTGAGCTTTCTCTGTCTACACAGGATCTAAACATACACTTAAGTGCTTTGCTGAAAAAGAGATGAATTTTTATGGACATTTTGGAATCAAAGTCAAAGAATTAGGAAGTCTAGAACCTGAATTTGTGGATATACAAAAGTAGAATGGCATGCCTTTAACACTGTCTTGTGACTCCTTGCTGGGATGGACCAAAAAGAAATGGCAAAATGTCTTCTTGTTGCCCAAAGGTAATTAATACAGTGGAGCAAGGAAAATATAATCAGCATTAAAGTGCTCTTCATAAATAATGGACAATCTAGCAGCTTTTATCTACTCTGCACTTTAAAATAAATCTCTACTGCTGAATATTTCATAAGCAAAAAGTAACTTTTTTGTGGCTTTTAAATTACACAATTCAGAAACCTGTAAGAAAGAAAGAAAGTTATATGTTGCAATGCAATACTGGTGAGTTTTGAGTATCTGGAGAAACGTAGGCCAACTTAAATACATATTTTGAAACCTACCACATATAAACAAACAGGGACATCTTTGCCCTGAACTATAACTACTGATTTTTAAGATGTCCAATCCTATTCAGCAATACAGTATTTAATCTCAAGTGAAGCATAAACCTGAATCTACTGAGATGTCAGTTCTAGTTTGCATTTCTTATCAAAATATGCTGCTGATCACAGGTAATTTAAGATGTGCATCTGTGACAGCCATTTTCAAGAAATCTATTTTCTGCACATTATTTTAAAGGTGTATTTTATTACAGCCTTTTAAAATGACAATTAGAGTTCCACATAAACAAAACCATTAAGGAAGCACACTTGATGCTTCACACAGGCGAATTGTCAAGATGAGTTAAAAGTAACCTTAGCTCTGTCCCCTGTGAATATAAGGCCATGACACAGACCTATTTCTGCATCCAGAGACAGATGTTCTGTCGATGTAGATCATCATGACTTTACAGAAGTCAGGCATGCTACATCTGGTTTCTATCAACAGAAGCACCAGTACACTTCTCCTTAGCACCATAATATTTACAACATCCCACATCTCTAAATGAACACCATGGGAGCCTTCTGCACATCAGCATACCAAGCATGCCAGAGACTTGCAGCCTCAGTAACACCAAAAACACGGCTTCAGCACATTAGCAGGTAACATCCCTTAACCCGAGCAATCCTCAGGGAACCTTTTTCTTTCTAAACTCACACTTCCAAACCACAGATCTACTCTAACAAAAATAAAAAATAAATTAAAAACCACAACCAACCTCCCCAAAAAAGCCGCCACCAACAACCCAAACATCCAACCCACAAAACTAAAAGATTTTAAAATATGACAATTCATTTTGTTTTTAAAACTAAGGTATTTTCTACATGTGGTAACTTATCTCCTAAAACTTGAAAGAGCATGAAAGGACCTATCTGCAGAAGTTAGAAGCAATCAGGACAAACAGTATCATACATGGCAAATCATCTACATACAGACCCCTGCATGTAGATGACAAAACTGTCTGTGGCAAAAAATGAAGTTTATTTATCAGATGATATGACACTACAAGGAGAAAATCTAAGACACCTGGCTAATGTCAAGATCAATCATCTTTCTTAGCAACAATTTCCAGTGAAAGTCCCATAGAGTGATGGGACATGCATTAAAACATCATGTACAAAGCTGTTCTTTGGATTTTAGATATTCTTCTGTTCATTTGTAAAAATAAAATTGATCTTTAGCACTTATTTCAAGTAGGCTTACAGCTTTGTTGAGATCATACATCCCTCCTACATTTACCAGCAGAAAAATTCACAGATTCGTCATGCGTGATTTGGCATTAGACACCTCAACTGCAGCAGTAAGGTTATTTTAAAGAGTCATGCCTGCTACAGTCTGAACTTTATACAACACACTGTCATTGCCAAACATCTAAAATAGTTGCTAAACTCTTTATTTCTAGACATAGTGAATGCAGTCCTTAATAATTCTGGTTTACTTAGGATGGTATTCAAAAGCCAGTATTGTCTCATTTATCTGGATCTGTCAAAAACAAATATCAGTTTCAAAGTTGCAAGAAGTGTACAGGTTTTATCCTGATCCATTGCACAGAGACAGATTTTTTTCTTTGGTCACTAAATTCTCTCAAAACATTCCATTTAAAAGCTTGAAGTGTATCAACAGCCAAATCATACTTTTAAAACAGCTTTTGATACCTGTTGCAGAGCAACACCTATGGGCTCTCTTGCTGCCTTTTACATTGCTCTTTTCTTATTACATTTCATGGACTTGGGTGTAAAGATAAGAGAAAAGTGTCTTTATTATGAAAAAAAAATTAAAAGAAAGATATCTCTGAGGGTAGCAAAGCATTTGAGCTGGGCCCCCTGCTTCTGCAAGGAGAAAATGAAACTTGTTGGTAGAGCTTGCCAAAACAGACTGCAGTTGGATCCAGCTATTGATGGGTAACTGAAATTTATATATATCAATAAACACCAACACTCCAGACTAATAAAGATACAGACATGCTCTTCTGTTTGATAGTATCTAACAATTTGTCGAGGGACTGTAATTGAAGCCAGACAGCTTCTTTACTCCATATTAAAATACAAGTATTTCATATCACACTTTCAGAGTAAATTATACATCTATCATCTGATATTTAGATAGAGGTTCAGATATCTAAGAGAAAATGAGGTGTGTCAGTTAAGATGAGCAATCCCACAAAGAATGACCATGATACTTATATAAAACCAACATATGGAAAAGGTCATGGAATGTAACAACCTTGAAGTCTCCTACACCAAATCAGTCAATGGGAAATGAACTGAATCCTCTAGAAATTATGCAACTGCCCTGCTTCTTACAGAAGAGAGTCAATGAATAGGTGCCCATTTCCCCTATTCCACCCTCATCCCTGTGATGCCACAAACGAGTAAGAGAGAGAGAAAACAGACGTAGTCATTCTGAGTGTCAGTGTACTGTGTGTGACTATACCACAAAACACTTCTTGGAAGATAATTCTTGCATTGAAAAAACTCAGGTATCACTGAACTCGCTCCACAGTTCTCAGAGGTCAAACAGATCAACTTACGTAGCTCTCCCACTTTCAGAATTTCACACAGCGTCTTTGTCAGCTCAATGCTGCTTCGGCCAAATGGACACTCATGCTTGTCTTCCCGACTGCTGTTCTCCAGGACAATCTGAAGGTGGAATCAAAATGGAAAATAATCACTTTGAAGAACCCATGAATTACAACACTGTTCACCACATTCAACATTTACAAGACTTACCACACTTAGTCTACGAAACTGTGGGGAATTTAGGAAAATGTATTTTCATAAACCTTAGTCTTCCCCGCAGCTAAATGACATATGCTATTTATGTCATGACTTGAACTGAAAGAGAGTAGGTTTAGATGAGATATTAGGAAGAAATTCTTTACTGTCAGGGTGGTGAGGCACTGGAACAGGTTGCTCAGAAAAGCTGTAGATACCCTGTCCCTGGAAGTGTTCAAGGCTAGGCTGGATGGGGCTTTGTGTAACCTGGTCAAGTGGAAGATTTCCCTGCCCTGAGGTTGGAACTAGATGATGTCTGAGGTCCCTTCCAAGCCATTTTATGATTCTTTGTCTGAGGCAGTCAGCAACATATAAGCAGTACTGCTCCATGACCAACTGGGAAGTTTTGCCATTGCTATGCAAATATTACATGTTACAACAGCAGGTTGCTGTTCTGCACCACCTTGACTTGGAGAAACCAAAATAGAAGCCAAAGAGAAAGAAACAGTTTCACTTTAAATGTTCTCTCTATTATAAAAAGAATTTTTGCTTATGTGCAAAACATTTCAGGGAACTATCACTCTTGTATCAAGCCCATGAATGCTACAAAAATGAATGAAGGAGAGCCTTTGCATTCTCTGAGTGACACTGTAAAATAAAGGGGAGAAAATAACTCCTTCCACATTTTTATACCAATTAAGTTCTGCCATATCTGATACAGTTGAGATAGTTTCCCTTACCACTACTAAACTAAATCAATTAAATAAAAAAATGAAAAGTTATAAAAGTGCTATAGATTTCATTGAAGCAATGAGCCTGAAAAAAAGAGCAAAATAGGGTCTAGAAAAAAAATGAAATGGCCAAAAACAAATTTGCAGTAAGAATTGTCTTTGCAGAACAAACTTTGCCACTTTACAAAAAGAAAAACCTCATCCTAAACAGCTGCTACGTAGCCTAGGAATGAGGGACAGAAGAAGAAAATGAATTTCAAACGTAAGAGATTTGGCCAAGCACCAGAGAATCCCAGAGGATCTCTAAATTTTTCCAACAAATAGGGGTTTAGACATTGCTGTATGCTTTGCTTCTGTCTTGTTAGCTCCCATCTCCATCATGGGTTTTGTTTGGCTTTTTTTGTAGACTTGTTTATATTTTTTACTTGTTTGTTTTAAATCTTCCCATTTTTACAACAAGGAAAGCTTTGCAAAGGGCTCAAAGGCTGGAATTTCACCCAACACCAGGAGGAAAGGTGGAGGGGAGGAGCAGTTCAATGCTGGATGCCATTAAAAACTTTCCCTCACTCCCCAGATCTTGGGTTTGACTGTTTAGATCTAGAAGTCTTTCCTGTGAAGCAGTTACAAGTGGGAAAAGAGTGAAAACCCTAAGCCAAGTAGGAAAGTTATGTGCTTCATACAGCATGCCAGTCTCTTTCAAAAGCATCTATTTTAGTCCTACAGTACAAAGGGCAGCCTCTAGCTATTCCCAACCCATCACTCAGGGATGTAAAAGGATGGATGCTTTCTGTGTTACAAGAAAGTGTGATCTTTTGGTTTTGTTTTCCAGTGGTTCTGATGTTTCCTTTGATTTTTACACTTCCCACTTAGCTTAGTAAGCTTAGAAGCTTACAAAGTCATTAGGGATATGATATATAATTTATCACCACAAATTTTTTACTGGCCTTTTCCAATAGTACAGCATTATGTTCCAGAGCCTGCCAAGCGGACTTTTCTTTCAAAAAGTTCTAGTTTAAATGGCATGTTATGGCTCCATGTCATCTCTGGGTAACAGTAAATCAGAGAAACACCCCTGCTATTTTTACTTTATGCTGATGCAACCACTGTTCAAGAAATATATGAATATGACTTTATATTCTGGATGAGTCATCCTGCTTCAGTCTCTCTCATGGAGGATAGTGTTACATTTCTACACCCAAAAGCAGAAGCAATGATAGAGTAGCACCAGCACAATGGAAATCTGTGTGTCTTAATACCTCCCTAAGATCACTCTTGTTCTTTTTATCTCTGTTTTATCTCTCACATAATAAAATTTAAAATCTGCATATTGGAGCAGGGGGGTGATCTGACACAGATTTAGATATAGCAGGAGAAACACTAGTAATAAAATCAATGGAGAGGCAAATTGAAAGAGCAAGGGGGAGGGAGAGAGAAGCATCGGGGTGTATTCCTGCTCTCTTCTCGCAAATGCACTTTGTTGAGTATCACATTACCCTAATGTTAACATTAACATTTAATGAGGACATAAATATTTAATGGTGACACCATATATGGATATAATGTAAGACAGAATTACAGTAATTAATAAGAATGCCAGAGAAATATTTAAGGCACTGTGTATTGCTATACAGCAAATTAAATGGCAATTTGAGTAATCAATATGTGAAGCAGTCTTGAAATGATTCTCAGACACACTCCACAAGCATCAGGTTTTTTAGCATTTGCTGTACAAAATAAAGCATTGCTGGCATGTTACATGTTTGTAAGAAAGTAAGATGGACGACCATTTACTGCACTAAATATCTGTAGGCAAATTTGACAGATATGGCTCTTCTGCAAAAAACAGCAACAGTAAAAAAGGGAAAGAAAAAACCAAGTTCTTATAAATATCCAAAGAGAAGTCATTCCTAGTCTTGGCAACAGATTTACAACATTTGTTATTATATTTGTAGTACTCTTTTCACAACTTCACGTCTCATATCCTGTTCCAAAGTAAAATGACAAAAATAGAGCTGATAGGGGCATGATTTTAATGTTGTTTCCTTTATCACTCTATTTACGAAGGAGAAATAAACAGGGAATGGACATCCTCACGTCATAAACTGATGAAAACAATATTAGGGGAAGAAATATAACACACAGCTTAAGACAGAAAATACTTTTTTCTATCTGTAGAGCATACTCCTGGCTTGAGTCACATTTTTTTCACAAGTTATTTTACCACTGGAAGTAAAGGAGTGAGGAAGTTGCAAGCCCACACAACCTTCCTTTAAACAGAGGTGTATCATTAATGCTCATTAAGTGCTCCGCCCTATTACCTTCCTCCTCCTCTCCATCAAAAATCTACAGTGAGTTGCAGATCCACCAGGCATTTCACAATCAGCAGCTACAGTGGTTAAATTTTGCTTGGGGAAAACAAATATTCAAAAGCAGAGACTGTGGACATTGCAGTAGAATTTCTGGCACCACAGAATTGCAGAATCATTTAGGTTGGAAAAGACTTAGAATCATCCAGTCCAACCATTAACCCAACATTGCTAAGTCTACCACTAGCTAAGCCATGTCTCTAAATGCTTCTAAGTACATCTACATACCTTTTAAATACCACCAGGAATGGTGACAACCTCTCCCCATTCATCAGGGCAGCCTGTCCTAATTGTTAACAACCTTTCCATGAGGAAATTTTTCCTAGTATCCAACCTAAACCTATCCCTAGTGCAACATGTGGCCATTTCCTCTTGTCCAGTTGTTTCTTCCTTGGGAGAGGAGAACAGCTCCCACCTTGCTACAACGTCCTTCTAGGAAGTTGTAAAGTGACAAAGTATCCCTTGAGCCTCCTTTCCTCCAGGTTAAACACCCCCAACTGCCTCAGCTGCTCCTCATAGAACTACTGCTCCAGACCCTTCACCAGCTCCATTGCCCTTCTCTTGACAAACTCCAGCACCTCAATGTCCTTCATGTAGTGAAGGGCTCAAAACTGAAGACAGGATTCAAGGTGTGGCCTCACCACTGCTGAGTACAGGGGGACAATCTCTGTCCTGGCCACAGTATTGCTGATACCAGGCAGGATTTTATTGGCCTTTTGGCCACCTGGGCACACTACTGGTTCATATCCCATCTTCCTTTAGTACTATCTTGACACTGTTTTACTTGGCTGCCCTTTATTTTGATACTACAAATCTACTTCTGCCAGTTTTTCCAGACTTCACTCCTTGTAAAGTTACAGTATTGGATAGGTCAAACATGGAAATGTAGCTTTTAATACATTAGATGTTATACAGTTAAAAATTAAAATGAACTCGCACTATAGCAGTATTAAATTCTGCAGATCCCTTTCTCTTCCTCTTGTGTCTTTGATTAATACTGCCCATTACCATGAGGCAGAAAAAAAATCCACCATAATGAGTAGTCTTCAACAGTAATGTATATTTTTCTTTTAGGGAAAAGCAAAAAAGTCCAGACAAAAATCTTAATAGAAAAACAAAAAAAATTTACCAAGAGAGGGCGGACAGGAAAAACCTTAGTGATGTTCTTTGTAAAATAAACCAGAACAAAACAATAGCAACTCAGAAAATGGAAGGGAAAAAAAAGGTAGAGTGAGAGAAGCTTAGAATGAGAAGAAAATGAATGACATGAATTGTCTAGCAGAAAAGGGAGGGGAGGGGAGGGGAGGGGAGGGGAGGGGAGGGGAGGGGAGGGGAGGGGAGGGGAGGAGAGGAGAGGAGAGGAGAGGAGAGGAGAGGAGAGGAGAGGAGAGGAGAGGAGAGGAGAGGAGAGGAGAGGAGAGGAGAGGAGAGGAGAGGAGAGGAGAGGAGAGGAGAGGAGAGGAGAGGAGAGGAGAGGAGAGGAGAGGAGAGGAGAGGAGAGGAGAGGAGAGAAGAGAAGAGAAGAGAAGAGAAGAGAAGAGAAGAGAAGAGAAGAGAAGAGAAGAGAAGAGAAGAGAAGAGAAGAGAAGAGAAGAGAAGAGAAGAGAAGAGAAGAGAAGAGAAGAGAAGAGAAGAGAAGTTTTAAAATGTTTATTTAAAATGTCAGGAGGTGAAATTTTTAGAAAAATCAGTGTCATCCATTTTCTTGACAGTTCTGTCTTACTGATGCAAGTTAGTAGCCTGTTAAGGCATGAGAATTTGACAGTACTTGTAGAATACAGTTCTGTACAATTGTTATTATTTTAAATTTTCTACTATATGCTTCCATCTATCTATGGAACTAAATCCAGCTGTTGTCCAGTCACAAGTGGTGTATTCCAGGGATCAGTATTTAACCTAGTCCTGTTTAACATCTCTGTCCAAGGATTTGGATGAGGGGATTAAATGCCCCTTCAGTCAGTTCACAGATGATGCCAAGGTGTATGGAAGTGCTGATTTACTGGAGGGTAAGAAGGATCTGCAGAAGGATCTTGACAGACGGGATGGATGGGATGAGGAAAACTGTATGAGGTTTAATAAGATACCTACCACTGGCCTGGCCATAAAATAAATATAAAAATTTGGTTTTAAATCTAATTTTAAAAACCCCAAACTTATAATAAAGAAAATAAATATACAAAATATAAATATGCAAAGTAAGTAAATAAAAATATTAAAAGTTATTTTTAAATTTAAAATAAAATAAATTTAAGTAGCATGCCAAGACCACAGAGGAATAATGCAAATTCCCCAGTAGCAGATAAACTCCTTACAAGACACCAACCTCAAAATCAAAAATATTTTCTAAATTTATGGCAGTGTGCTTTTATGATTTTCCATTGAATTATTAATTGAGTCTAACACTACCTCAGGACCCTGAAATTGACCCTCAGGAAGGCAGTGGACTAAGTGAAGGATTTTCCACACTTGACTACCATGGGTTTTAAAGTCTGCATCAGCTTCAGTAGGGAAGCTTATACCTGCAACTAAGAGCTAATGACTGACAAGAGGCAAAATTTTGAAGACAGGTACCTTCAAAAGCTTCCTTATCAATATCCAGGAGGCTGAAACCACCAGTCAGAAACATTTCTCCTCCTTCACTGGGAAAAATATTAACTTAGCCAGTCCCTTAATCCTTCACATTAAAGCTGAAATTGTCTCAAAGCATATTGCCCATGGAAATTGCAGATGTAATGCTCATATTCCTGAGCCAAAATTAGAGCTTGGCAATGAAATAGAGATTCATTGTGATTAGGAAATAAATACAGAACTGAAAAAAAGGCAAGATCCACTGTAGCTGCATTAATACTTCTAGTAAGTCCCAGAGCAAGCAATTCAATGAATATTGCTGCACTATTAAAAAGGAGCATTTCCACAGACCAATTTTGTAAAATTATCCTGTATTAATAGACAACAAGCTTTTTAGCAGGTTAATATCAAGAGGTTCAGAAAGTTAGTTAGCAGAGATCATAAAAACTGCCTTAGACCCAAAATGAAAGGTCAAGCAGCATTTAAATATCCAGAAATTGCAGGGATTCACTTCCTTTTCTTTACACTGACTTTTTTTTTTTTTCCTAAGCCTCCTTATCACATATGGTAGTCTTCACCATTTCCTCTTTATTTACGTGCTTCAGGTAACACTGAGAAGCAAATCTTTAAAATATGCTTCCTGAGAAGGGTGTTTTTTCTGCAGACAGACTCAGTTTCCATTCATCCTTATCCTCAATTTTTCTTTTTTCCTAAGGTAGATTTTCATTTGCTTCAGTTTCAGCATCAGTCTTCTTCCACAATCCTTTACTCTGCACTGTCCATTCTGACGCTGAATTTTTAATTTCCAGTGCTTCCTCTCTCCCTTATCTCACTCTTCCTTGACATTCCTGAGTCATTATAGAAATTTCTTATGGCAAAGCAACAGTTATTTTTGCTTGCCTTGGGAAGACACTAGAATTGCAATTTAAACAAAGATCTAAAAGAAAAGTTGAGACCTTCTACAGCTACTGAAGAATAAGAAAGGAGCCACTGATATGAGGTGACTTAACATTTCCAAAAGTTGGTTTTTCTGGAAAATTATGACAAAGTTATACTTTTCAAACGAATGTAATACCAATCAATCTCAGGCTAAATATGCATGGTTCTGCAGGTGCTCACCTAGCAATACATATTTGTTCTCACACAAACATGACTGTAATTTTTATTTTCCTTCTGAAGATAAATATGCAGTGGTTTGTCTTGTATCTTCCTCATTTCTTTGCAGAAGAACCTTCTTTTTCTTCTCTCTATGAACAAGCAATCAAATAATCATAAAGCGTGGTGGTAAGGCCCAAGATGAGAAGGGTCTGTTGCCCTGTCATCTTCAGAAGCAGCACTAGGATAAGCTCTTCACTTTGCACAGTCACAGATATATGAGAGGGATTTGATATTGAACTGGTCCAGTTTGAAAACTACTGGTCAGGTACTCCTCTCCCTACATGCCCCCACAAATGTAAGAAGGCAATGCTTTTCTTGAAGTTTTCTCCTGGCTCACCAATAGCAGAGGTGAAGGTATAAACCTGCAGTATCTGCAGAATATTGCAAGTTTTTGAATTTTCTTTTCTTTCGTAATGTAAAACAGGTCCTATGATAGATATGTCCTATCCTAATGATATTGTGGTATGACTGTATGAGAAAAACATCAAGCTTTATAGCACATCAATGGGCCTGGCAACCAGAGTCCCATCACAAATGCTCTGGACATGGAGTACATGGGAAAACCTGTGACAATCAAGAGCTAGTTTTCTTTCATGCATATACATCACAGCTTTGCAGGTGGAGGGACTGTGGCTCCACAAAAACTAGCCCAATCTTTGTATGCTACTGCTGCAACCCATGGTATGATTCAAAACCTTTTGAAGACAGTTGCTAGGCTTGCAATAATTTCTGGACCCTTTGGATGAGGACATCATTTAGAAAACAACTTTCCATAAACCTGGGAAAGTTTAGGTATGCTGTGGATGGTGGAAAGTGATCTGAACACATGCAGGGCTGTAAAATGCCATATGTATCCCACTGCACATTCCACACAAGGCTGTTTGGAGAGTGCCATGACTCCCTTATAGTTCTCTTCCTCAGTGCTAATTTCGTGCTTAAGCTGCAATTGGCCACTCCAGGATTTTGCATCTTTAACTGCAGAGGTACCCATCTCAATTCCTCTCAGTGATGGAGGTCCTCAGGGTTGTCATGTAAAGGAGAAACATTCTGTGACTTCGGGAAGAAACAAAACGCAGGCAGAAAGACACTTAGATATGTGAATGGAAGGTAAGAGCAGAGAAAAGATAAGAACACATTAATAAGCTGGAACTTGGCTTAGGCAATTAGGTCTCTTTAAAAACTGCATTCATTCACAAGACTCACCAGGAAGACTAATGTAAAAAGCCTCACTTTCCTCTCTACCTTCTACAGAAAAAAAATAGGTGACATCTTTTTTCCTACCATTTCTGGGAAGGGAGGAAAGCACGGCAGAAATCAAGCTCAATTTTATTTCAGAAAATGCCAAAATTATATGTTGGATTCCTCATATCTGATCAGGAGAGTGTGAGTAGGCACAAGGAGACTTTGTGAATTGACGGAAGGATGTGTAGGCAGCCTCCTATACAGCAACTGCATGGGTTAGAAAGTATACAGCAGACAGTCTGACTGTGACTCAACCCATTTAAGTTTTGAAAGGTCTCTGCAGGATGCCAGCAATCTCCCTGCCTGCATCACTGGCACTTGCAAACAGCACCTGCTCCTCCTGTCTAACTTCTGAAAGTTGCAAATCCAAAAGAGCTCCCTCCTCAGCCTCCCCAAATGTAGCTGCTGGGGAAGAAGTGGCCCTGCATCACAACTGTGTGAATAACCAAATTGCCGGGAGAAGGGGATTTTCTTCTACTGACCATAAACCAAGTCAGCTTCTAAATTTAGGTAATCAAAGTAATTATTGGTGCAATCAAAGTCCACATGTTGGGTGGTTTTTTTTATTTGCAACATTGTAATAACTTTTAAAACTTGTTTTAAAAGGCAAGAACAAAAAATCTAAGAGCATAGTTATCTTACACATAACTTACAAAAATTTAGTAGCATTGGATCCATTATAAAATTGATCCAATTTTCAGCATAGATTTCAACACTGCTTTCCCACCTCAGTGATTATCTTTTATAATTAAAATCTTACATGCAATATTGAAAAAATATTTGTTAAAAATAGATAAAATCAGTAGGAAAAGGGATAAACTTTCTCTTCTGCTGATGAGACTTGAATTTCAGGATAGGGTAAAATGATACTTTTTTCTACAGATTAAGAGCCTGGTAACATAATAAAGGGCAAAGAACTGGACATAAAATCAGGCAGCCAGATCAATAGAATCCAAAATAGGTGACCAGCCAATGTTCAGACCCAAAGCTGCTAATTTTATTTGCATTTTCTGCCTGAAGCACCACTCCTTGTGCTTAAAAACAATAAAAATTATGAGACATAGTATGTGTCTTCTCAAGGCAGAATCTGACCTCAAAGCAGCAGTGAGTCCTACTAGAATATAGACGGTCAGAAACACAGAAGAAAAATATAGACATGCAACCAATTTGTCAGTCGACAAAACAAAATTCAGTGGAATGAGAAAGGTTTTTCCACGGACTTTCTTTACACTCAGAAAAATTAAAAGGCACACTGCTACAAGTTACCAGTCAGAAAAATTTCAAGATGTCTGTATTGAATAAAGTCTGTCTTCAATGGTGACTTATAATTTTATTTTTGAAATTAGTAGAATGTAAAGTTTTGGAAAGGAATAAATTGAAAGTGGGGACCACATGACTTGTCTACTGCAAAAGAATGAAAAAATTATCTGTCACAAAGCTTTATTCCAATAATTTTCTTCTCTGTTAAATTTAATTATACACCCTAGCGGTCCTATAATTATGGGGCTTGGGAAGCTGCCAGTTATTTCCTGTGGAAAATTTTTTAATTTCTTGTAGAAATTCAACATTGCTTCCATCAATGCATTCCATATACTATGTCATCACCTTTTAAAAGCCAAACCTCTAATGATAGTGATTGATTATTTAAGTGCAACATGAAAAAACGCCAGAGTATATCAGTCACTGATAGCACGAGACAATTAAGAGAAAGAAAGGATAACTCAACAGGAAACTAATTCAATAGGAGACTTTTTAAAAAACCAAATGATAGCTAATAACACCACACAGTCAAAGAAAACGTTCATTTTTTCCCCATTCACTAAACAGCCTTTTTCCTGGAGGCTCCAGTCATCTTGTACAGCAAATGAAACCCTGAGATTCAAAATCTGTTAACTCAAAGTTTGTATAAACACAGTGTGTTTCTGAAAGAAGACAGCAAGTAAAGAAAATACATTACTGCAATTTCAGGTAAAAGTATGTGATGGAAAAGGTGAATGAAAGAAGTGGATTGTGGAGAAGCAGTTAGAAAAGAATAAAAAGGGGGGAAAGTGTGGTTATTTTTGTTTGCCCCTTCACCATGTGACACCCATACCTTCACCCTGAAATGCCTTTTGCTTTCAAGATGCAGAGTTACCCATCTGGTGCAGTGCCTTCACACTCATGTTCTTTAATAAATTGCAATTGCATTTATTCTTCCTACTTTAGTGTGCTAAAGTACATTTGTTTTCTACTGGTCTTTGAAGCCCCACTTCAAGGCCCCAAAAGGGCACTTCAGTTTCACATATCCTTCCTACTCAACTAATCTATTTATTATGCAAATTACTTCCAAGAAGAATCTCTTATGAGAGGCAGAACGAGGATTGAAAAGGGAAGAGATTAGTTGTTGGCTGTGTTCTTTTCTAACTTCTGCTTATCTGTTATTTTCATTAATACAAGAACTAAGGGTCATGCAGCAGGGGGATCCTTAGAGTCACAGATCAGACTGCAGGGAATTGTGCTGCCCATTAAAATGCAGCAGTGCCGGTACACTGACTGAAAACATTATGACTTCCTGATAATGTCTGCATGATAGATCACATACTATCAGGGAAAACTTCAGATATTCCCAGTTTGTTTCAAAACAGCTCTGATTTTCAGCCTCAATTCTGAATTACTGCATAGTAGAGATAGTATCTGGGGCTTAGGAATTAACCCATGACTCAGGAATCAATTGCATTGCAAAGAGCCAAATGGAAAATAATCTCTCCTCCTAGGAACCAAACTATTTCCTAGTATCATCAATGAAAAGAGAAGAGCTTCTGTCAAACAGGTTGTTGGGGGTTGGTTCTTTCCCTTTTCCCTCTGTGGAATTTTCCCCATTGTCATGCTAAGATACCTGTTGACTGGGCCCTGATGGCAAGGGGGAGGAGAGAGAAGAGGGAAACCCCGCGAGATTCAAACATCCAGAAGAGGAAGCAGAAGGCTCGGCCTCACCCCATTTTTCCCCCCGCGGACTTTGGACGAGGACGATCGCCGCCTCTGCCCCATCCCTGCCATCCCAGCGCCGGGAGCCATCCTCACTGCTGTTTTTCTCACCTTATCCTGCCACCATCCAGCACTCTGCTGAGCATCAGGACCGACACCGTGAGTGGAGGGCTCTCTCCATCTCTCTTTCTCCCCATGGGACAGCACTACCATCACCCCCAGCCCTCCTGCAGCTCTGCGGGACCTGCCCGCCCCCAGCACCGGGAACTGCAGCTCAGGGAAAAGGTGCCTGGAGCCAGAAAGGACTGGGACTGAGTTACTGTTCTGTTTGTGGGTAATTTCATAGCTGTTGTTGTTCTTGTTTGTCTTGTTAGATATACTAGTAAAGAACTGTTATTCCTACCCCCATATCTTTGTGTGAGAGCTCCCTTAATTTCAAAATCATAATAATCGGGAGGAAGGAAGGATCACATTTTTCAGTCCAAAGGGAGGATTCTGCTTTCCTTAGCAAACACCTGTCTTTCAAACCAGGACACAAGTTTTTCAGGATGCAAGTGTATAGCTGACTGTATAGCTAACAGTTTCTTGTGGAAACTTTAGCTTGACCATAGGAGGAATTTTATTAGGGTACAGGAGTGGAAATACATCTGAAAAAATAAGCAAGGTCAACAGGCTGTACAGGTAGAGCAAATTGGCATTGTGGGAGCTTTGGGAGCCGAACACCATGAATGAAAGGTAGTATTAGGTGTGAAATAAGGAGCTCGAGAAAGGAACAGGCATGTCACAGCCCACAGGAAACTACTGTACACCGGCTAGCAAGTCAAGGAGATGAAGAGATAGAAAGTAGGTGTCTTTTGCAAACAAAGACTATCAATGCTGTAGGAGTTGCGCACCACCATCATCTCAGAGGTGTTCCTGCTGCACCAGCAATGCTGTATAAACACTAAGTAGAACTCTTCAGAGTGGTGGATAGACTAACATACTCCCAAAGCACATTTACAGTCCCCAAAGCATCTTTAGGCAAGCAATTGAATCTGAGAGTACCTCCATAAGGCACTTCTATTGGATGTGTACTCTTTCTCAGGAGGGAAATACATGAGGCACTCAGGCACTCTCCTAACAGGAACCATGCAGGAATAAAAACAGGCAGCTGAAGACAACAAAAATTCTCAGCAATGCAGCAGGAAAAATACTGTATTATGGAAAAAGGGCTGAGCCAGCAGCAAAATCCTTTCCAAAAAGTGGCTAATTACATGCTTCACTGAATCCAATATTTAAGACAGCATTTGCAACATGAACATGAAAAAATAAGGAAGAAAATCAGGGATGTCAATGAAAGCTCTATTTCAATAGAATTTTTGTCCTCTTTCAAAATTTTCAGACTTCTTTAAAACATGTCTGACCCATTTGAAAGCATTGTCTACCTCTAATTCTCTACAACTTAGAATTTTCAGATTAAGTGTGAAGTAGCAGAGTCCAGATCTTATCAAATTTTAATGAGAAACAGTAAGCAATTCTCTTTTTATAAACAAGAACACTATTCAGCATAGTTTATCCAGAAAACATGCTCTTTATTTCATCATCTGAGATAGCCCTTCATTTCAGGGATCAATAGGGATTAATAAATACTGTTGTATTGCATACTACCACAGTGTCTTTTTAAAGAGTTATTGCTAGATTCAGACAGAGGAGAAAGATCCATTTAAAGAGCAAATCCTACAATCTCATCATCTGGTATCATATCCATGGATATTGGCAAGCCCTTTGCAAACCTATTAGAGCTTTGACACCAATCTACTTCAAACAGAAAACAGATGATAATGTATATTAAAAGATCACTCTTGATTTTTACTGGAAATTATCAGTGTGTCTACTGTTTACTTCTATATACAAACTTCTTTAAGCAAGTTTGCATGAGCATTTTTCTTAGGGAACTGTACCATCCCTATGAACTCCAGACACTGACTTTTGTGACTATACTCCATTCCTATCTGTGCTTGCTTGGCTTGGGAAGCACTTGATTTCAGTAAAGTTCAGGAAAAGTTGTTCTCTTCAGAGGCAGGTATTATACAGCTGTATACCTTTTCTTGTAGGGATGCAACACAAAACCTGCTCTTATCACATTTGAAATAACCTTGAAATAATTTAGGAAGTGGAGTGGGCAAGGCGCAGGAAGGGGTTATACAAGTAAATCATGCTTTGTATGCATTTTACTCCAAAATGACTTCTGCAGCCAACTTCGTGGAAGCCAACTCAGTCACCTCTCAAAGCATTTGATCTTCAAATCCTGCTCTCCACAAAAAAAAAAAAAAAGTCAGTTTTTGGTAGACTTGGAGCAGGTCAGAGAATTCTGCATAATCAGCATAATTGCTCCTTTCCAAGTTCATTAATCTATTATACATCTGACAAAGGCACAGGCTCATTTCTCTTCTCTTTGCAGGCCTAAGCAAAAATAAGTACTTGCAAAAAGTAGTATCTAGAATATTTGACTCAGCAATGACAGATAAGTCACCTGTACAGCTTTCTGCCAGACCTTTTACAGACTTAGTAATGTTTTAGTGTCATATGGTTTGTCTTCCTAGAGTTTTTTGTTAATGATATCAGGATTTTGAACCTACCCTTCAAAGTCAACTGTAAACAGGACATAATTACTGCAAACAGGCAACTGCAAAAATCTCCATGACAAGAGGAAGTCTTACCCGAATATAAGCATCATGGTGGTGTTTAGCAAAGTACAGCATGTTGTCAAGGGCCAGCATTCCAGGAGGGGTCTGCGTGAAATCCATTGCTGGGTTTACATGATTCTGCAAGAAAAGAGCAAGATCACTCAATGAGCACCTTTACAAAAGCTATCAGTTCCATAGTGTTGGTGAGCACCATGTTAACGTGCTGTGTCAAAAAATATTCAACAGAACTCTACTGAGCAGATAACTCTTAATAAGGAAATGGCCCATGCCTTGAAGAGCTCTACAACCAAATGCAGACACTATGAGGTTGGCATGACAGTAGTTCTCTTCTGACGCTGTGGAATGGAGTTTCCCTAAGGCTGAATGCTTTAGAAGCACATGGGTGTCGTTCATGGCAGATAGTCTGTAGTACCACCAAGGAGTCTAAAGTACATGAGAATATGGATAACTGAGCCAACAGACACTAAAACACCTATTTATACAACTTCTATGGAATGAGTTCAAACTAACCACAAAAATGAGAAGAAAACAACCTAGCTGTATTGTCTATTGGATCTTGTGGATTCCCGAATACAAAGGGACTCTGAGAAAATTATTTTATGAAAATAAACAGATTCATCTTGTGGAATTCAGATACATTTTTTGTTACGTTCTGAACCTATGGATTTCGTCTATGGAATTAATGAATAAACATACAATATATAGCTAGAATTCATTAGTTTCCACATGCACGTACATATTTCAGATGTTCAGTTTCACTGAACATTTTTCACATGAAAAACTACAGTTGCTCAAAATATTCATTAACTCAGTTGATTTTTTGATTGGATGGAATGAAATGTACATTTGATAAACTTCATGTAGTTCATGATTTAGACACGAAAATTTGCCTGGCTACACCAAAGAAGCTGCTCAGAAGTACCAATAATATCTCTTCATTGAAAAACTCCTCCCTTCTGCTATGCTTTTTTATCAGCATCACCTCTGCAATGTCTCCTTCTCCACTTATCATTCTGACACAGAAAAATATCCCTAGCTCCTTTGCAATGGCTTTCTATTCAGCCAGACCCAGATGACAGGGACTTTTAAAGTGCATTTACTACCAGAAAACTGGCAAAGATCAACAGAGGTTTCTTCCATTACTTCCTTTCTACAGTGTGCTCAGGGTTTGATCTACCCACTTCACTGATAAAAGCATAGGTTTTACTACTTTTCTTTCTGTTGAGTCTGTCAGGCCATAAAGTGGTAGAAATGACTGATTATACTTTTTTTGCCTGTTTTAGCTTCAGAGGTATCATACTTTGGTTTTAGCCAGTCAATAATTCACAGTCACATAAGAGATTAAAAATAGTAGAAAGCAAAATTATACATTAGGATGCCTGCTGCAACTTCAAAAGTAGACAAATATATTAGTCTGAAGATGGCATGTGGAATTATTGGTTGTATATTTCCAAATTAGGGCTACTGGTGTACAAGCAAAACAATCACAGCTAATTAGGGCATCAAGAGGATGCCTGGAACCCTGGATTTTATATAGAAAGATCTATGTAATAAGTATTTCAGAAGGGTAGTTGTAGTTTAGGAAGGGAAAGCAATGTCTTACGGACTTGTAAGTTTCAAAAATTCCCCTTAAAACTTTTTTTTTTTTACTTTCATCTGCTCATCTGAATGACAGACAATAACCTTTCATGGCTGTTTCCCCAATTCAACCTTTCATCTTCAACACTGATGCATTTATCAGTCAGAACATTTAAAATCAGTGCAAAATTGCTTTACATATATCACATGCCCTACAGACTTCATCTCCAGGGAGGAGAAAACTTCCCTTCCTACAATTTTCAGGCATTTCAGAAAACACATTTTAAGAGAGGCTGAGTCTCACAGATACACAAATCCCACCCCCTCAATCCAGCATGAATATCTTACAGATCCTTCTCTGCATTTGAATCTACCTCCATTTTGGCCATAAAGTAAAAGTCCTGAGGAACACCGCTTGATACTTTACTGTGTCATGAGGTCCACGAGGTACATTTCCTTGGGAAAGCTACTGGGAACCACAGGAAGCACCAGTCAACAGAGAACACTACAGCACCAGTTTTACAAAAACTTATGCAAGTAGAACTACAGCATAGGGCTAAACATGCACTCTTGGCTCCCATGCTATAGCATGGCATATATGGATATATAATCTGGATTATATATGGGTATAATAATATATATTATTATATAATAATATATATTGGATAAATAACTGACAAGAACAGAGAGTTTCAAGACCCAGCTACATTTTTACTGGCATTTACAATGGTAAAATAATAGCATGACACAAATAAAAAGCCTGACCTACTGTTGCTTGAACAGTTCTTTCCTTTATCTCATTCTAAATCAGACAAAAAAAAAAACAAAAAACAAGGACATGAGAATCTCACAACATTTAGTAAGGATGACTCATTTTGTCTCTTACCACCACTACTAATTCTATGTTCAAACAGAAAAAACATCTCTCCCTCACTTTTACTTTATCCCCAAGTCAAGCCTATAAACCCAGCTATTTTAAGTTTGTTTCTGTTTTTCAGAAACCGTTCTGTTTTTCTGTTACATGGAATACAAGTATGACTAGGGCTTGATCTTCAGCTCTGTTGATTTAAATATCTAGAAATACAGAACTAGCTAATAGCTGAAGATCCCCCAGACATTTCAGGTATGTGTGAGACAATATATTACCTTCAATTATTCTTCAAATTCCAAAAAAAAGGAATGTCAGACATTTTGTTCCCTTCTTTCTTTCTCCCTCCCCCTAAAATAATCCTTTTCTTAACATGATGAATATTTGCGGTTGGAATATTAAGTTAATGAGATTGGGTTTAGCAATGAGATACAAAGCTACATTATCTAAAATTCTGTAGTGAATAATTCAGAAGTAGGCAAACACCCCACCTATAATACAATTTATTAAATATATGGCACACAGCGTTTCTGGCATATTGGTTGCATCCATTTAGTACAAAATCTATGGCATTTTTTTCATTATGAAAAGCAAAGAGTAAGAAACACAAATGAAACTGATTTGTTACCTCAAATTTTTCAGATAATTTTTGATTTTTTTTCCACTAGGCTGAGTAATATCTTTGCATTTTTCAGCTTCAGCATCTGAGCAGTGTTTAACAGCTTATGCACTTATGTCATACATGCTAATATACCAGAACACTCAAGAATTTGTTAGCCAACTCAATAGGATACTGTGGAAATAAAAATTCATTTGTTTTGATAAGATGAAAACTCATAATCATATTGTCTAATGTCATTTAAAAAAATAAATAAAAATTACATGGCGTATTTCACAATATGACAGCTATTCTGGCTAAATCCCAGTGCAGTAATTTCATTGAGACAACCTAGCATTTTAATGCAGTTCTGGCTGTGTAAAGCTTTCTTCTATATCCTGAATGGCTTCACTGTCTTACTCCTGGCAATCTCTGAGGGATGTAAAAATTTCAGTGGTAGGTATGTGTCCTCACACCGAGATGCCTATTCACAGCAATGCTATACTGTCTGTAACTGCTAATGGAATAAGGATCACTAATTCCTTGTATTATTCCTAACAACAGAATTTTCCACGTGAACATGCTGAAGAACAGGAATTATTTCCCTGCATTTCTAGGCCATTAACATACAAATTTATTTCTGTCTTGACAGGTACTACTACAGTTTATCACAGATTTTGCACTGCTAATGTGTGCAGCAGCCATGTAAATCAGTCACCAAATCATACTAGTCTGTCCTCAAAGCAGTATGGAGTAGGTGCTGGACCCAGTAATAGTTGTTTTCCTAGTCCCAAAGCAGCTCAGGTGAATCCTTATTATGCATGCCTCACTTCTGTAAGTGTCATGACAAAAACACATCAGAAGTTTCCAGGGAAGAGTAAGGACTTTAAAAGAACTGATGATAGAACAACTTCCAAAAGTCACAAGAATCAAATTTTAAAGGTGTCTTTCTAAAAGGAACCCTATCAAAACTGGTCTTTGTTTCCTTTTCTCTTAAAAAAAATAAATCTGTCTACCAAAATAATACTGGGGACAGCAATTTCTTTCTCCCATCTCCAATTACTCATCTCGTTTACTCATTTTCTTCTTCCTTTTAAATTTAAACCACTGTGCTGTGGACTAGGAAGGAAAGCAATTAAACAGGTTCTACAGAACCTCTGCAAAACTTTCCCTGGATCATACCAGGAAATCACAGTGGTACATATGTGGATGTTTGTTCCTCAACTCAAGACAAGAAGAGTGGGAACTTTTTAAGTGAGATTTACAGTGAATTATGCATTGACAAACTTATGCTAAAAGTATCAATGAACACAAAGACTCACCATTTACCCCTTCCCTAAATAAACCTGAAGTTTTAAATGCAAAATGTTCCCATCTGTTCATTTATACAAGAATTACAAATAGGGAAAAATACTACATTAAACCAACATCTGTGAAGAGGTAGCCAGCTAAAATTCTTAAAGAGGAAATACTTTTGTCTTTTTATTAAACAGCACTGTATTCAAACAGATGATGATGTTGCATACCACTTTCATCATCACACTTAATGAGATATAACAGTGACTTGGGAATTTTCAGCTTCTATGCAATCAATGAAGAACTAGCAGATTTGTTTTTCTCTTGATAACTATTTAAATATGCAAATGTGATTTTTTTTTTTCTTCCAAAGCCTATTTTTGAAATTTACAAGATAATTCAGTGCTAGAATGAAAATATCTCTGGAGGACTCCTGAATTAAAAAAAAAAGGAAAATCAAAACAAAACAAACAAACCCCCCCCCCACACACACACAAAAAAAAAACCAAAATCACAAAAAGCCTCACAGTCTAACACAAGTGAGAAGTACCCAAAGCTCGGTAACTACTGTATATTTGAAAGAATATGAAGAAAATCACTCAAGATACTTTCAGTGCAAGTCATTTAAATCATATCCCCACTATTCCACCACATATCAAGAACTGCAATATAGTTCTACTGGATATAATTTTCACGAACATTTACAAATTATATCTGCATGCAATGATGGTGGCTTTTCCTTAAACTAATTTCTAGCTCTTTTTAGCTTTGTATATTTGGAAATATTTGTCCATTTCTACTAGCAGGTAGAAATTTTCAGGTTCGTTATTGTTTTTTTGTTGTTATTGACATGACAGCTTTGGGATACATATTAGTAGACTACAAATGTTATCCTCCAATAATGAAACTCATTCCTATCTAGGTAACATGTTAAGCAACAGAGTTGCTGGATCAAGTTTCACCTCACCAATATAGATCTGACCATCTCAATAGCAAAGAAATTTTAAGTACAATCCGCATACCATTTGCCCTACAAAAGATAAAAAAGCAATGATTTGACTACCATATATTTTTAATTAATGGAGCTACTATGTAATCTAATGTAAAGAACATTAGAGTTCTATGTAAGTCACCACCAGAAATCTGTCCCAGTCGTGTAAAGATGGTATAGTGGTAAAAATTTCAGAAGTCTTTATGTTAAGGCGGTACAATTCACCTAAAATCACTAAATAGACCATAACAGACATGTCAAAAGCACTACATATTTTCAGTCATTAATAAGTTACACATTATAAAGTGAGACAAAAAGCTCTTGCATAATTCTTTGTATTTTACACATGCCTAAATTACATGGAGCTAATGCTTTGGATTCCAAAATCTTAAGCCCTACAGGCTCCCAATAAGTAGAATGCCTAGAAGAATTCAAAATGACTGCTGTAATTCAGATGATCACATCTTGTCCAATGCATGAAAACTGTGAGCCATCTTGAGTTAGATTTATGTTTAACACTTCACAGATTATTGACTTCTTACTACTGAAGTAATGTTTACTGGGCAAATGTTGTTATCAAGCAGTAATATGTTATGTACTCTTTCAGGGCTATATAGAATGAATCAGTGGGATGTGGTCATATCAATTAAATTTTTTTCAGCATGGAAAATTACCGTCAGGTATCTCACCATATCCACTAAGCTTACAGAAAAATGGAATAAGCAGTCAAACATCCACTTGCAGATATAGTTGGGACTGGGTCAAAAAGCTAAAAGCCATACTAGTTTATTTACTGAGATTACCAGATCATTTTACAGCCAGACCCTGCCAGATTTCATGTCTACCCTGACTTTTTGGGCAAAGTCAGTCCACTTTAGATTAAACTGGTGATGGATGAGATGTGAGCTACTCCACATGGCTTTCACTACAGGGAATTAGGGACCCTTCTTATGAGACTTTCTAGGAGTTCAGCTGCAAGGGTGTGAAGATGTCCCTCCAGCCAGGGCTGCTGGAGGGCAACCAAGAGCTACAGCTTTTCAGACGGCTCCAGCTCTTACAAAATCATGATGGAATACATTACCCACGTCCTGGACAGCAAGCCACTTTTGTATTGTTTTAACTACAACACTCATGAAGTACGCTGGGAAGAACTGGCACATAGTACCCCCAACCACAAAAGAACTACTGTTATAAATATGGGCTTTCTTACGACTTCACAATGTGTTGGGAAATGACTGGTTTAATTTTACCAAAGTTACTAAAGCAGTTTGCCTTCTCTATACAGATAGAATCTAAGGCAGGAATTCTCATCCTGCCCAGCAGGAGAAATACCAAGCTAGCAAGAAGAAAGTTACATGAGAAAACAGTGTGAAGAGTGCTAGCAGGAACAACAAGACTAATAAATTAATTTATCTACACTTGAGCACGGCAAATAAACACAGATTAAATGTTTGCAACTAGACAGAAGTCATACCCACAAGACTCAAACTTTACCTCAGCAATTGTATCTCTGTGATTCCTATCAAATGTGTCAGTTAATTAGTGTTTTTAAGTCAAATTCTGTCACTTCTTTTGAGTTTGGGAACTTCTTTTGAGTTTGGGAAAGTTTTAATGCCTGTTCAGTAAGGCAGATTGTGCCTTCCACTCATTATTTAAGCATAATTGCTCCATAATTCAGGAGAAATTCAGAGCTCTTCAACAGACTTTTTACAAAACTAAGGAAAAGATACAAAATAGTTAATGACTGTACATATATATTTTACCATATGCTCCAAATAAATTAGTTACATTGCCTATCAACAAAGAAAAAAGAAGAATCTCTAGAACTTTTTATTAAGTAAAATGAAAAGTTCAAAACCAAATCGTGCCAAATCTTGGGCTGCTTGAATTGGAGTTTTCTAAGCCTAAGATTACTACAAGAGCATATATTTGATTGTGTTAGTTACACTCTGGGCAGTTTTATCTAAACTTTTTGACACAACATTTGCATCTGAAATTTGAGGTGCATTAATTTAAAAAAACTTTCAGTTGTATTTCCTTTTAAAGAAAAATTACTTAAATTATAATCAATAAAGTAAAATCAAAGTCAGTCAAAAATAATCATTAGAACTTTCCTGAGGATGTGCTTCTAAAGGGAGGTCACATGTGAAGCAGCCACTTCATTGATGCAGTGGCCTCTCTCCTACGTCATCACTGAAGACTGAAACTATGAATGGGATCCTTCCTGCTACAGCAACTGTCATAAGGATATGATGCTTGTGTACTATGGTAGGCCCAACCACAGAACAAGAAGATCAACACTCCATTTGTGCAGTGAATTATAGTTCTCTTGGAATTTCATTACTACCAATGACAGGAGTGGCTGGGGACATCCTGCATCTTTACAATCTGTGCTTCTTTGAAAATAATGAGCTTAGAAAATAACCTAAACTTAATGCCAAGCATCACGAGGTAAGCAGGGATAGATCTTGCTCTCCCTTTAGATATTTATGTAGAAAGGTTTTGTGATTTTCCTTTTCAAGCAAGCTAGCTAAAACCTCTGTCATGTGCAAAAAGGAAAGGCCCAGACTGTGTTTAGTTCAAATACAGTGGAGGAAAGTCAGCCCTGTGTCTGAGAAAACTCCAGTTCAAAATTAATTACCCATATGAATCTACTGGCTGCCTGGCAGCCAGATACAACAGTATCAATCTGAAAAACAGAACTGGAATGGCATTTGCAGCCCAGCATATGGACCTGCAGAACTGGGTGAAAAAGCCAGCTACCATTTAGGAGCTCTGTGGTTCACCCACTGACACTTCTTTTATTACCTGTGACCAGGTCAAGCTTCTAATAATCACAAAGTATAAAAACTATTCTACAGCAAAGGAGCTGTCAACATGTGGTATTTTAGCTACCTTTGGATAGACATTCCCAAGTACAAAATTACCAGCTCTACAGGCAAATCTTTCCCCTGCTGGAGTACAAACAGCCAGGCTGTGATGGCAGGGACAGGTTTAGAACACAGGACCAATCCCTCCTAAAACCTTTGAGTCCAAATTCTGCCTTAAGTCAACAATAACCTATGCCATCCCATAGGATACCTTGATCTGTCTTCAATAGTGAGTTAATAAATTAAAAAAAAAACCAAAACCCAAAACAAACCACAAAGATGAAAAAAAACACTGGATCCATTCACTAGTGAATTTCAGTTCCCTTGACTTCCAATTTTCTTTCCCTCCCTCTACAAGAATGTGGAGCTCTTGTGACTAGAGTTGGGCTCTGCAAAATGCTGAGATGTGTTGCGTGTCTGGGTACTGTTCTGCTCTCCCTTCAGTCTCCTCCAGACAAATGAAAAAAAAGAGGATGGAGCTACACCAAAATGTAGGGAGATTTTTTTTAAAAAATAAGGATATTTTAAAAGAAGACACATCTCTACTATTCTATGATTTTATGCAGGGGCTGTATAACAAGTTGATTACATTTAACTACCAAAATATTCAGAATTTAGATATGAAGGTGTTTTTATTTTGGGAAAATAAATTGGTTATTTAAAAATAAGATGCCTTTCTCCCTTTGAATTTATTCTCAGGCCTCAGTAAATGAAATGTCACATTCAAAAAGAATGTTTTTAACTCCTTGTAAGTCCTTGTAAGTGAAGAAAATCTAATTATTTTGTGTGCTGTGCTATTTACCACACTTTAAATATTAGAAGAGGCCAAAAAACCCATGAGGAATGAGACAAGGAGGAAAAAGCACTATGCACATGTCAGTAACCGACATATCTATTTGTATGCATGCATACACTGAAAAATCTCATAAACATAAATAATTGCTGTAATTAACATTAAATTGAACTTACAGTTTCACAAAACTGCCATCATTTAATATCAAGCAAGGATTTGTCTAGAATGATCTATCCAAGCCAAATCTTGGGAAACAGATGAAACTCACACAACAAAAGAATTGACATGCCATTATGTATGACCAGTTTTATGGGGGATGCTTCTCCTTTTTTTATTATTTTTTTTTTCCTTTTCTTGTGTTTGCGAATTCTAAGACATGTGGTACATAACATCCGGAGAAAGACATCCAAGATCCATCCATCTCCCTGTGAAGGGGTAGAAAGTAAGTCTTGCGTTGTGGTACACTTGAAACAAACTGTTCAGCCCAACTACATTCAAATCTGTGGAACTTGCCTGCCCCCACGAGTTCATAACTGGGATTGCAGATGGCAAAGAAAACTAGTCAGTGAAACTATAAATAGCCTATACATGAAAGAAAAAAATAAATACAATGCTCCATTGTGAGTAACTTTAAATTAGCACATTTATATTTTTAGTGTATTTTCTGCAAGAGAGGCATGCTTTTTCAAAACACGAGTTTAATATCTTTATTTTATAAATTCACAATTAAAAATACTGGGAAGGTATAAATACTAAAATAGCAACTTTTTATTCTCCCTTTTCAAAACAACTATCTTCATTAAGAAACTGATTTAAAGGATAATTTCTTCAACTAATATTTATAATAAGCACAAAACCATGAAATAAGGAATTAAAACATCAAAGCACAAAAGGAATGACGTTATACAGAGCCACACAGTTGTACACATTTCATTCTGGCTGGTTTTAACTTCATTGTTGAAGTGATAATAAAAGGTCAAAGAAGCTCCGTGGCCCACCAAGTTTTTTTTTTTGTTTGTTTGTTTTGTTTTGGTTTTTTTTGTTTTTTTTCCTTCTTTTAAATCTGTTCTCCTCTGGAAGGACTAAAGCTAAGAGCTAACTCACATGTAGGGAAACCAAGCCATTCTCCTGCTTGTGCCTAGCAGGCATCTGCCCACACATCCTTGCACTGCTCAGAGTGGTCCAGGGGCTTAACAAAGAGATTTGTGGCTCAAACACTAACCTGGGGACCTACCCTGCTCTAAGTTACACCAGAGAAGATATCTCCCACCACCACACATTGACTTGAACATCTCAGCAAATATAAGTGTCACCGTGAAGAGTGGAGTTTCAGCATGAACTTTGTTGAGTTGCAAACTTCCAGCAGGAATCTTCTTTTCAGCACAGCCCTGCTTTTCCACAGCCTAGCACTAAACACATGGCATGGCATGGAACCATGGAATGCTTTGTTTATGGCAGACAGTAACTTTGAACTATGAAACTCTGCTTACAGGAAAGATCATGATAAGTCACACACCGATGAGCTCCTAACAGCACAAAGCATGAGAATAAACTTAAGAATTTTCTGCCTCAGGTTTGAAAATAAATTGATGCTTTGCTGCTAATGCCCACATTTGCAGAACATAGTCTGAGTTGGCATCAAATGTAAGTTTTTCTGATTAGATCTATAACTACATTTACAAAATCCTGTCTTTCACAGATTTGTAGAAACTCCTGATAGGTTAAAAACAAAAACAAAAACAAAACAAAACAAATGAACAAACAAACAACAAAAAACCAACCAACCAATAAAAACAAAAAACCAAAAAAACTAAACAAACAAATAAAAAACCCTAAAAGTCCCAGACTGCAAGAAAGCATCCCTGCCACAGAATCTACACAAGGCTGAAAAACACTCAAACATAGGAACAAACTATTATTTTGGGGAGGATAAAATATCTCACTAGTAAGTGTCAAAAAGAAAAATATTTACAGTGCACTATATGACAAACTGTAACATGCAAGCCAAGTAACCCACAGAAGTATCATTTAGCCTGAACATCAAACATCTGCTGGCATTCAACTGAGAAATTGGCATTTACAGCCAGAACAGTTATTTCTAGTATTTCTAAGGCTGAAAAGATTCTGTGTCCATGAAAGAAAGCTGTTGAAAAACTTCAGTGAGCAACAGACATCTGGTACGATACCGGTGCCCTCTGCTGTCAAATATTCCACTTCAGTTACCAGCTTTGTTTTAAAATGAGATTCCAATGTACTCCAAATAATATCAAATCATATACAGTTGGGAAACCAAGTATTTCATCTGTAGGTGAACTATAAAGAAAAACAATCCTGACAGATATTCCTATAAAGAGAAGATCTAGGTACTCTCTTAGAAAACATTCTGTGAGATTTCTACACAGAGTTTCATACTGCAAAACAATCTAAAAATTCATCTAATAAATTAAAACATTGCTTTGCTTTTCAACAAGCAAAGTGAAGACTTCACAAATGAAACAGAGCTTTTGTGGGTTTATTTTTGGTTTTGGTTTTTAGTTTGTTTTTAGAAAATAAACTAAAAAACATCCCTTTTCAGACTGAATCATCTCCATATAGATTCAGAAAAATTAACTGTAAAATTAATAACTGGCTTGCAGGTTGCAGCTCCTCCAAATACCAATATAGATTGATAAAACCATTAGTTACATCTTTAGTATCATCACCAATTAATTTATATACCCTTACTGTTCCATTCTGTTGTTCTTTTCTTGTGTTTTGTTCACCTTTCTCACACAGGTTTCAGTGCCTTTCTTGTGGTTGCTCTGCTTGAAATCTATCAAGCAGCAGTGTTCATCAGGGAACATCAGGGAAGCAAAATATCAAATGCAAAGGGAAACTTGAGAAAAATATCTAAAATATAGGTAAATCTGATTGTGCCACCTGCAGTTCAACTTGTCTGTCACCTTTCATTTTTAAACTTTAATTTCAGATACTTTAAAATTATTTCAAGTGCCAGAACAGAATACCTAGAATTTTCTTTCTGTGCAAAAGACTTGACAAGTTTTAGCAATTATTTGACCATTTTTAGGAATGTTTTATTAAGCACTGCATTTCTCTAACAAAATCAATTTTTACATAATTGTTTGTCAAAGTCCAAGCTCACTCATTCTATGCAAGGAAAGCTTCTAAGACTTACTCTCATATAAGTATTGAAATTCCTTTCAAACATGGGCTGCATTTCACTGCATTATAAATGCTTAGGATTAACTGAATTTAACAAATTTCTTTGGAACACATTTTTTTCTGAAGATGTCGCCTCTCCTGTGCATTTCCTGGCCCCACCTTCCAGGCTTAGAAAAAAAAAGCAAACCAGAAGTGGAGTGGAAAGGGAGGGTAGGTAGAAGGGCTTACAGAACAGTGAAAGGTGAGTGTCAAAGGCAGGAATTTGGAAGTAGGAAGGCTCAGAAGTGCAGGAGTGCTAGGACAGAAAAGCAAGATGGTGCAAAAAATATTAATAAAATTCACAAGCATTTCAAACATTCACATCACCTTAGATGTTTTCATTGTTTCAAAGCAATATTACTTGACGTCCTGAACTATTATTCCCAGTGATTTGATCATGCCCTTTCACTGCATGACTTTGCTTTGACTCTACTTTCTGCCAGTCAAAAATAAAGGGTGAATGATCATCACACAACAACCTAATTATTTATCTACTGACTTTCTATGAGTGCAAATCTGAACTTTCTTTGAATATGCACACATCCCCACCAGTAAACCTGTGACTCAAATCTTCAGTCAAATAATTTATTGTGAATAGAAGTCTATAATATATTAACAGTTGAAGATAAATTGTTCAAAATTAGGTTGCAACTATTTCACAGCCTAGAATAACAAGCAAAATGTAGAACCCTATCTTTAGAAAAAAAATAATCAAACTGTGGTTGAACTATTCAAGTTAGAACCTCACACCTTATGGCAACAAAAAGAAAAGAAAAGCGGTTTGCCTATAGATCAGTTAAGAGGTGGAGCTTGTTGCATTGACTATTATTACAGTGGCCAACACTTCCTATTTCTAAACACTGTTCCCCGTTTTTAATGTCTTGGACACCACTTATTAGGCAAGTGAAATTTTCACACTGAGGCAAAGATTAATATTTGGTCCACATGGCTAAACTAAACCTAGTCCATCCATTTCTGAAAATAAAGCACAGAAAAATGCAATTTGCAATTTGTCTTTAGAAAGTCCTGACAACTTTCAGTACAAAAGCTGGAAATGACTGAGCAGGCTTCATACTGATGGAGGAACAAACAGGGTCAGAGGAAGAGATGGAGAGAGGGAGACTGGAAAATCCAGAAGGAGAAACCCCTCACAAGAAGGGAGTGAGGATGTTAAAAAGTGGAAATTCAGGGAGAATGAATGAATGAATTAATGAATTAATTAATTAATGACGGAGAGTGATTAGACATGCTGGAAGGAGATAGATCCAGCTGGATATCAAAATGGAAGAAAGAGCCCAAGGGGAGTGGGAATTGAAAACCAAAGACTAAGGAAATAAATTGAGAGAGAAAGGCTGGAGAAGCTAAGAAGTTGGAAAACAAGGCATGATAGCACAGCACAGGGAACATCCAAACTACCAAAGTTCAGTGAATAAACCCAGAAAAAGCCTGAACACAGAGACAGCAAAATACACAGAAAGGAGATGTGGTGTGTCAACCTTGACCAGTACCCATGCACCCACCCAACTGCTCGCCTAGTCCCCTCTTCAACAGATCAAGAGCAGGAAAAGGATGGAAAAGCTCACTGGCCAAGATAAGGACAGGGAGACTGTTCCATCATGGACAAAACAGAATTGACTTCTGTAAAGTTAATTCAATTCACTGCCCATTAAAACAGATTGGAAAAATGAAAACAAACATTAAAACCATACCTTTCCCCCATGTTTTTCCAAAGGTTAAACTTAGTCCTTCACTCTCAAATCCTGGAACAGGGGTGGGACACAGATAGAGTACATCATTAAAATGATGGAGGAGGAAAAGAAGCTCACAAGTGAGCACATCAGAGCTCTACTAAGTAGGGTTGAAGAGGATAGCAATTAAATGCTGGAGTCATTTGAGTGTGCTACTTTTGCAGGTAATTATTACAAGGTATTAATTACATTATTGCAAATTATTTTTCCGATAATTTCCTTTCAGCAGAGTCAAGGGACTCCATCTGGGGAATATATCATGATGTCAAGGTTACTGAGGTTACTGTGGACAGACAGCTATGGACTATTCCAAGAGATAATGAGAAGCACCACAGAAGAACCTATAAGAAAACTGTTAGTTCTTACCTTCAAAGTGCTACTTGGATACAAACAAGGGATTTTTGAAAAAGATAAAGATAAAAGACTTAAGATAAAGTAGAATAAACATAAGTAGTTTAAGATAAAACAAATTAGCTGCTCATCTGGGATATGAAGAAGAGAAAAAAATACAAGTCTGAAAGAAATCTCAGAAGCTTCTTAGGTCTATATTTTGCCTAAAGCATGCTTTATCTAACTATCTGTTTTAGAAGCTTCTTTCCAAAACTGTTTAGACAAATACTCCAAATTATCTGTGCTTCTCCACATATCAGAAAGTTTTTGCTATGTCTAAAAAATCAACTATGCAACCATTTAAATCATCCATCTAATTATTCATGTCTTCTTCAGACTGCTCTAAGCAAACTTGGTTGTTGGTGTTTTTTCTTTCACAGGGTCCTCATGTGCTTTGTTTCCTGGACCCACCTCTGTGAAATATACAAACATTTTCATAATGAATTGACCTCCATCTTTAAAGTTGTGACAAATTTTGTCCCCATCATTCCAATTAAAAATCTCTCCTATAAATGAATTGCCATCACTAAATTTTACCTTGCATATAGCTTCCTCCCTCTCTGGCACACATAGTCGAGATTTCCAGTGTTCAGGCTGATTGGCTAAAAAGGCAACCTTTTAAAGTCAACCGTTGCAAAACATTTCCCTCATCATTGCACAAGCCTCACCCTCTGCACACAATTTGCATTCAGTCAGTCCACAAGTCCCTGCAGAGTTTACTGAAATTATACAGTGCTCTAGATTATCTCCAAAGAAATGCAAAAAATGGCCTCAGCAAATCATAGGATCTGAAAATATCTTTCCTGATAAATCGTAGCTTAACATTCAAACTTTTTTTTTTGCTACATCACACAATCTCTCTTATCTTTTTCCATAGACAAGATACTTTCCTGCAGATGAAATTCTTGCCGGGGTCCTAAATGAACATCATTGCTCTTTGTATGACTGCATAAAATGACATTATTTCTGTTTCTGTAATCCAAAAGGGGATCTAATTTGTCATGGTGTTTCTTTCATCACTGACTCCCATATTCATTTCATCAGAAAATTTCTTCAGCATATATTTACTTTCTTATGCCACCACCACTAATATCCTGAAAGTCAAGCCCATGCCTGCCTTTTAAATAACATCCCACCATTCTAAATTTCCCTTTAAATTGTCACCTTCTATCAGATCATTCCTTACTGATTTCATATCTCCTTCATTTATCTACATTTTACTTTGCTATACTAGCAAAGTATTCCATTATATCATAACAAAATTATGAAATCACTCACTTTCCATGTTGGTTTTTTGCATTTATACAAATTGTTTCTATTTAATTGAAGAAAATCAAAACAAACAAAAATCTTCAGAAGCTCTACATGCTGAAAACTTGTGAAAAACTGTTCCAGGATGAGATTAGTGGAGTTGTTTTTCCCAATATGCTAAGTTTCTTATCATTTGTTCAGAGCTGCATATAAAGAAACACATTCATTACAACTTCTCAATGACAGTAGTGCTATTTAAAGAATTACAAAGACATTGTTACGAAATTATATAGGATTATGAGGGGTGTTTTGTAATTATTTTCTGCCTCAATTATGGGAATTAAGCTTACTCAAATATAAGGGAGAGTATTCAGATTATTTAATCTACAATTTACTGAGAAAAGAAGAAATAATTCAATAGGGTGGAGTGTATCCCAGATCTCCTAACTGGGTCATTTTTGTTGCATTCATCAGCATTTTAATAAATCTCACAACTATCTCATCTGAAAATCTCTTTATTTGGTCATCCCAACCAACTGGTGAGGTTCTGTTGTTGCTTTAGCTGAAAGTAAATTTCTAATCATGCAGTTTTACAAATTACATTGTAAGCTTCTGAAACCATGTCTGGGCTTTGTCTCTTTTTGACATTACATTTGTAGTGGGACAAGGCTTTTTGATGTGCCTGAGAAAAATATACATAATTCTTGCATTTCCCATACAGAAAGAGAACAAGCAGTCCAGGAACAACTTAACAGCTAGAGAGTAAAATGGCTTTACTCTGTCCCTTGAAATGAATATTTAATCAGCTCAAAAAATTGGCTTCCTGATTATCAGCATCAGTGGAATAAAGACAGCATTCAAAGTCAGACTCCTGTTTGGCAAGTTTCTTGTGCCACACAGCTGAAGCACAGGGGAGACAAACCTCACACTGTTCAGATCACGATCAGTATGCTATTGTAACCCTCTACCTGCAATTTATTAAAGCACTAAAGACACTCTATTGAAAAGAAGCATACGGGGTGAAGGCAGCCAGGAGTCGGAACACTACTTGTGTATGAGGCTGGGGATAAGCAGCCAGTTTTCACAAGAGGTCCTGCTCCCTTTCCCAGCCCTGGGGGGAAGGCAATACTCCTCTTCAGCTGTTAAAGCTGTACCTGCAGTGTAACCTGGACTCTTAGCTCAAAGTAAACCTTCTGTACAAGAGAAGAACAACTCTCCTCACAGTTTGCTGTTGAAATTTGCCTCATCATACTGCTAATAGAATAACCTTCCTCCCATTAGGGCTCTTGCTATGGTGCTTCTTCACAGCTTACTTTCCCGTGTTGCTTCTTATCTCCCACTATGATTTTCTACATTTTCTCCACTGCTTTAATCCCAGTTTCCATTCCCTCCTAAATGTTGCTTCCCATCCCCTTTTGAAAGGCTATCATAATCAAACAGTAAACAGTGCTGCAGTTACCCTTGACAACTGCCAGAGTGCCAGAGTGTTTTCAGTAGGCTTCCCAGTGAACAGCTCAAAGGGGAGTAGGGGAGTAATGAAGCTGAGGGATGAGTCAACAAAACAAAACAAAACAAAACAAAACAAAACAAACAAAGAAAACAACAACACCCAGAACAACAACAACAACAACAACCAAAAAATAAAAAACAAACAAACAAACAAAACCACTTCACACTGAGCTTCAAAAGCTCCTTCAAAGCACTAGTTTTGCTATCAGGCTTGCAACCCAAAAATGCCAGGTTCTTCTCTTCCTCCCTTCCTATTTACTTAATTATCCCTTACAGATACAACAGCACTGATCCAGTGGTAATTTTTTCCTCATTCATCAGTAATGAAACAGCTATCAGAACACAGAAAGACTCTACCCAGTTCCCTTGTGGTTTTGGGAGAATTGAGTCCTATGCCACAGAGCTGGGCAGAGCACTCAAACTGCACAACAAGCTCCAAGTTTGCACCAAAAGTGCTGAAGACCTCTCTGTCTCTAACTGTGGCTACTGTACAATATTCAGTGTATATTTGCTAGGCCAAAAGCACAGTAATGAATCACAGGAGATACGAAGCATACAATTTTACCTAAGGAGAAAGAAAACTGCATACTAACATAGAGTAAGCAATAAATCAAGATATTAACTCACTGTACATTTACATGCTCTGTTTCCAGAGGGGGGGGGGAAATACATGTTATTATTTAATATAAATGTGTGCAACAGCTTAGCCAGATCATGCTCTGCTCCCCAAGAGAGTTTTGGGCAAGCCCAGAACTCCAATTCATCTGATTGCCAGGGTAGAAGAGATTCTGCATCCCCTAGTCACAGATTGAAGGACTTCAAGTAATCAAAACACAAGGCCCTATAAGTGAATACCATGGAGTCATACCTCAGATTTATTGTGCTCATAAATCCATACTATTGTTAACAAACTACAGTGACTTCACAGGGCTGTCGGAGATCCATTAGGCAGTGCCTGTTCATCCAAGATATCATTAAAAGTTAGCTTCTAATGTTGGCACATCGTGCAAAACTACCTGCTTAAACTTCAGGTAGTTATTTCTTCCTGCTAGAATCATAGAATTGTTTAGGTTGGAAAAGACCTTTGAGATCACTGAGTCCGACTGTACCATGATCACCACTAAACTATGTCCCTAAGAGCCACATCAACACACCTTTTAAACACCTCCAGTGTCCAGGACTCAACCACTTCCTTGGGCAGCCTGTTCCAATGCTTGACAACCCTTTCTGTGAAGAAATTTTATGTAATATCCTAAATAATCTAAAACTATCTTGTCCTGTAACCTGGGATAAGAGACTATTACACTCCTTCCAGGTAGCTGTAGGGAGCAATGAGGTCTCCCTTGAGCCTGCTTTTTTCCAGGCTAAACACTCCCAGCTACCTCAGCTGCTCATCATCAGCTTTGTGCTTCAGACCCTTCACCTGCTTTGTTGCCCTTCTCTGGAAAAATTCCAGCACCTCAATATCTTCTTACTGAACACAGTAGTCAAGGTGTGGCCTCATCAATGCCAAGTACAGGGGGACAACCACTGCCCTGGTCCTGCTGGCCACAGTATTGCTGATCCAGGCCAGGATGCCATTGGCCTTCTTGGCCATCTGGGCACATGCTGGCTCATGTTCAGCCAGCTGTTGACCAACACCCCCAGGTTCTTTTCCTCTGAGCATCTTTCCAGACATACTTCCCCAGGTATGGATTATTGCATGGGGTAGCAGGACCCAGCAGTTTGCCTTGCTTAACCTCATACAGTTGGCCTCAATTATCCTCCACACACTCAGGAATCTCCTAGAATGTTTCCTCTCTGCTGTACCATATTTCCAGCTGACAGTTGGTAAGTTCAAAGTGTCCCACACAAACAAGAGTTAGAGATCTTGGGATTTCTCCCAGATACTTGTGGAATATTTTGCCTGCATCTTTATCCTGGTTGGGTGGCCTATGAAATTTGCCTCACTGATCTTCATCCTGGTCCTTACCCATTAACACTCAATCCTATTGTCACCATTACTAAGCTTTGGGCAGTCAAAACAATCCCTAACAAACAGGGCTACTGCACTACCTCTACTTCCTTAAGTATCCCTTGTAAAGAGTTTACAGCATCCATTCCAGCACCCTGGCTTCTGCTAAAGCTGTCATTTGAAGTTAGTAGGATTTCTGTGGAAGAGGAGAAGAGTTATTCCCTTTTAGGAAATAGACAGAAGACCAAGAAAGAGAAGAGACTAATGAAAATATGTACTATAATGGATGCATGCACCCTCTTTCAGTGGACTATCACACAAACTCACGATAAATCCAAGTTTTTTATAGTCTCGAGTGTACATAGATTTCCGTTTTTCCATACTGCCGCTGCTGTTGTTGGGTTCAGATTCAGCATCAAATGCAATTCTTCGGAGTTCAAATATGATATCCCGCTGAGCCTACGTTAAAATAAAGTTAAAAAAATTGGTTAAAATAACTGATCTCTCACTTAATTAAGCAATACTATAAAAGGTGTTTTAAAACACTGTATTCCTCCCTACTGCCCAAAGTTTTTGTGTCTAAATTCCCTACTTTATACTTGGAGAAACAGTCAGCAAGAATGACCTTGTGGTTCTCACATTTATGAGATTCACACACGGGTGCTTAAGTGTCGACTTCCAGAAGCAGGACCCAGGTTAGCAAGATCTCTGACTATACAATTTTAACCACAGAAGCCAAAAAAATCACACACATTTCAAATTAAGCTGTTAATTAAACTAGTACTTAAGCACCTTGATGGATGAACACAAAATGACTCAGCACTCTGTGTTCATTTTGGTAACTATGCATTTTTGCTTCCACAGAAATAGGCAAGAGAGGAATTACTGCAGCTGGAAATGTCTCAAGACAGTGATAACCACCCTTCCAGCAATATTAACAACACTGTGTTAGTCACTCTGTATGGAGATGTGCACTAATTGACTGCATGTACATTCCCAAGAGTCAAACTTTCTCATCTCAAACTTAGGAAACATAAATTCCTACAGCATGATGTCACTTTTATGTTTACAGCTATCTCATTCTCTCACCTTCTCTTCTCCAAATTATCAGCAAGCCTTAAGATGACTTCATCCTAAAAATGAAATCAGGTTCTTCCTTGTACAGGGCCTAAATGAAGGCCACAAAAATTAAAGAAACAAAACTCATCATCCCAATGGCTCATTGACCCTATATTTAAATCTCTTTAATATCTTAGGGGAGTGTCACTTTTTGCACAATGAACAATATCAAAGTCAATGTCTGCACACAGTGAACAATAAACAAATTAAGTACTTTATAGGTTCCCAGTAACAAAACCAGGGTATATTGTTACACAGTTTAACTTCAACTTTAGCATGTCAGATAGTTTTCATGCAAACATTTAATTTAGCTCTACAGAAGTACTTTTTGGAAAGACCATACATTTCTAGTGCTTCTGAGAAGGGCACAAAGGAAACAAATGCTGGACATCTGCTCAGAGTTTCTGCTCAGGAAGACAGAAAATTCAGTTAATGGAACTACATGCTAAGGAGAATTGCCTGGCCATTTTGTTGTACTTTTGCACAAGGAATGAAATAGCCAGTGCATCTTCGTACAACCAAGTAACATAACCCAACTTCACAGACAGAGAAAATTAATGACTTATGTGAATGTTCCTAGCGAGTGTTTTTTTTCCTCCATGAACAATTTTAGGTACAACAGTAAGGAGTGGTCTTCCTGCTAAGATCAGATCATGCCAGATGCTTACCTGATCCTGTGGATCCATTTTTGTTATCATTCTGTCTTCCAGAAGATTAAAGGTAAGTACTTGCAGAACATATAGCTGGTGTGCCATTTCATTATTGATGGCTCTCTGTGCCCTGATAACATGCTGCAAAAAAAGAGAGACAGATTTTGGTGAATCAGAAAATTACAGTGGGTGCAGTCAGGTGCTTCCATTTCTATGTATGTTCTTGCTATTTTGTATCTATACTCCAGAAATGGAAAAAAAAAACCCTCAACAGAAAAGCCCCATACACAAACACAAATCCATCCCCACCCCCAAAAATCAAACCACTAGGACTAGCAGTACTGATTCAGATACTGTATTATGTAATTTAAGAAGACACAGCTTTACACTAGATAGGGTCTGTGCATATACTGAGAAGTAGCATTGAAAAAAACAGTGCTGAGAAGTCACTTCAAAGAAAAATAATTCTATCCCAATAGCTTTATAGCTCTCTATTTAATTTATTTTTTTTCTAAATGATTATATTAAGAAAATATTTAAGAGAGTAGCTATCTGAGCAGAAAAGTATTCAGGCTGCAAACACAAGCAGAAAATGCAGTGATTTGACAGAGCTCAACAGGGAGTCAGCATCACACCACAATCCTGTCTCTACTAGAAAACTCCAATCTGTATGAGAAAGACTGCTTAGAAATATATTAGTATATGATGCCCTATATGTGCAGAATTATCCCATTCAGAAAGCAGATGGACAACTTAAAAATCTCTGGTGTGCCAAAAACACCAAGTAGTTTTATATGGGAAACAGACCCAGGCCTCTAAACACAGCAAATTACATAACGAAGGAGTCAAGTGGGAGATGGATAAGTCAACTTATGTTGTAGAGTTCCAGAGAATAAAAGAATCTGTCTGTCAAAAGGCACTGGAGCATTTTATGACAATAAGTAAACACCTAAGAATATCATCCTTATGACTGTTTCAAGCTTCTTATGAACTTGCCTTCTGAAATAAATTCTGGGGGTATGCATGAATGAAATTATGATAGCAAATGAGAAAGTGCAAGGGGTTGTTTGTTGCTTGGCTTGTTTTACACTCACTACAGAGAAAGATTTTCCTCATTCCATTGAAGCTGTAATATACCCAAATATCAAAGGCAAAACCCCTGATCTTCTATGGTAGCAGATGCAGGTCTTCAATATTATATTCATTAAGGATTTCATTAGCTTAAGTTCATGCTTCTTGTGTAAAAGTCATGATGAATTGTGTTAAGACAAAATAATCAAAAGAACCAAAAAACACAGGAGTATTTAATACTATATTTTCATGAAGAAACCACAATTTCTGTGACTGAGAAAATAACCATTACAAAAACCAGTTTTGAGCCCGTTCAACCACCATTCAAAACTTATCTTCTATATTACAAGACTTCAAAACATATCAAAATACAAGTGCAATTAAAATACATTAAGATAAGACCTATGAACACCAAAAATTGAGTCACCTTTTCTCTTTTCTACTCAACAGTAACTGTGGCAACCATATACTTACAGTTAAGATGATGGAACGAAGCTGTTTTTGTGCCAAAATGTTTGCCATCTCCTGATTTAGTTTAAAAAAAAAAATAAAATAAATAGCCAGAAGCAGGTATTTTAGTGTCATAGCTAGAAAAAAACCCCCACACTGACTTAAAAGGTCTTACATTTCTGCATTGTTACTTATAAATGAGAGGAAGCAACATATCGGCATTATGACTGTATGCGTTATTTGGGGGATCACAAAGTCAGAATACTCTACATCACAAGCTGAGGGTTTTGGTGATCTAAAATTTGTGGTGAAATGCTTCAGATGTCTCTGTAAGTTCAAGAGAGTATTTACACACTTGTTCAAGCACAACCTTCCCCCACGAACAACACAGAAGGAAGCAGGGACTGTAAGCCAGCCAGGATTTTAAAACAAGGTGACAAATAAAATGCTTATTTATGTTAATATTTCAGCTGTTTTAAAGTGCTCTAACTTTCATTCAGTAAATCTACCTACAACTCAGTGCTGTTTTATTACAACAAATTATAATTCTCCCTTGTATTTTAGTAACATTGTTGACATTGATCCACTCTTTTGCTTTAAGTTGTCTTTCTAGACCTGTCTGAAATCACTATTGGGGTGAATATGCTTTTACTTTAATGCTTAAGCAGCTGATCCCAACTGTCCCTGCTGCAATCTGTCCTACAATGCATGTGAGGGAATATTTGACACTTTGCAAGCATGAGAGTCTAATCTTAACCATGCCTACAAGAGCATGGCCTGTTTTTAAGTTCCATGTGATTTTCCATCAGTATAGAAATATATGTGTGTGTGTATGTGTGAGAGAGATATGCTTGCACATGCAGTGCATTCCTGCTCAACTCTGTAAGAGCTGAAGACTAATGTAGAATACATACGAGTCAGTTTTATCAATTAAAAATCCCCCAGAAAACAGAAAAACTGAGACTATAACATTAAAAATATGAAGAATGGATGACTAAAACACATGTGCAGAAACAGTGTAAATGAAGTGTTAGGTGAGAACTTGCTCAGAAAAATAAAATAATTTTTACTGTGAGATGGGAGGCAGTCAGAGAGGTTGAACTCTTTTCTTTGTACCAGATAAAGGGTGCTGCAAAAGAACATGGGAGTGACAAAGAAGGAACAAGGGACCAAAGACAAGAGAGACTCAGCTTCAGGTTTTGTCTTTTCTGGCTGTGCAGGTTTCAGTGGCACATAATGGCAAAGGAGCAAAGGAATGGATGATATAGATGGTTCCATCTCTTACAGAAATGCACAACTGAGCTGCAGGGGGAGTGCCAGGCACATGATATACTGCAATGCTGCTTGGAACAGACTGATTGGATTTTTGTCAAACTATGTACCCACTGCCAAAAGATTAACAGGTACAGAATATAAGATAGTATTTCTGCATTCAATGCAAAGAAAATAATAAAAAGGAAATTCTTCTATTTTTACTTATATATTTATACTTTTTAGTAGATTATCAAATTGTTATTTTTTTCTTATATCTATCATTTAAAAAGCTGTTATCAAGATACTGATTTTTTTGTCACTGGACTAAACCTGATTGAAGCAACGATCTTCAAATTAAAAAACAATTCAAAAAAACAATAATTGCATCAAAATCAACTTTGTCTTCAAAGATTCATTTCCTAATGAGCAGCTAATAAGCTGGCTCTTCTAATATAAGTATTGTACTAGCTGATGAGAACAAGAATTATCTGACCAAATTTGCCATCTCAATGCGAACAAATGCAAAAGAAGTGTTTCAAACATTCACAGTATCACTTCAATGCTCAAACTCTCAGCTCTTTCCCAATAGACCTTTTAAATTTCTTTTCTTATTAGTAACCTAGGTTTCTTTAGATTATTTGGTCTGGCAGGGGCAGAAGAAGGAAAGAAATCAGGGAGTCCTCATTAAAAAGAAAAATCTTGGACTTCTTGGGGTTTGCATTACAGAAACAGAGGAAGGGAAAAAAAAAACAAAAGTGAAGGGAAAGAATTTAGATAGCAGTGCCAATTTAAATCCCTTCCTTAATTGCAGAGCAGCCATCCATATCATGCCTCTAAGTTGGCAACAGAGAAGGTGCCAAAGTTCCCTGAGTCATATGAGTTTTGGTGCAGCTTCTCACTTCTAACAATATTAGTCATGATGAACATTGAGTGCCCATCACCAGATAATTGCATGAGACTGCATCACCTCTGTTCATTGTCTTAGAAAGACAGAGTTCAGTCAGTGCCATATGTTAATGCTATTTGGAAGGCAATGGAAATGTACCTTCTCTATCTTATGGTTTACTAATTAACCGCAAGACAGATTTAAAGTGAAACCAAACAGATTCTGACTGCATATTCTGGGTTATTAAAGGCTGAGGAAAAAATTCTGCAAGTGTCAGAGCCATTAGCCTTCAAAGCCAAAGCAGATCATTATTTCCTGATGATCATGAACACCATGACTAACAATTTTGTGCGACAGCACCAGGCACTACACGTCAAGTCTGCCTGGCTTAAGTGCCAGCCTCACTAGGTGGTTACACTGTTACACTGGCAAGATACAGTTTTGCTTGCTGGCAATACAATGTGTTACTGTCATTCAAGGAACACAGGCCCACTGATTAACACTAAAGTCTTATCTACATCTGACATTGCTCCTCCACTTCAAATATGACAAGGCATACCTCTCACAGAAACACAGCAGCAACTCTTTACAAATTTAAAAAGCAAAATCTTTCATTTTTTTACAAAGATCTATTATAAATTTATTCCAAAATTGTAAGAAAAAATTTAATCTTCTTGCCTTATTTACAGAAGACTGTATTGGAGGAAGAAGGAAAAAAGAGGGGGGTGAGGAGTGGAAGAGCCTTTTTTCCCTAATTAAACCATGGTTATACTTTTCCCTTCTTGCAATGTTAAAAATATTTTTAAGAACAAGAAACAAAACCCAAAAAAACAACCAACCCTGCCCTGCCCCCCCCCCCCCCCCCCCAAAAAAAAAACCAACTAATTAGGGCTTTGATGTTTGTTTAAACAGTCTCCAACATATAAAAATGTAAATAAATCTAAGGAAAGTCTTTGTTGGAACTGATCAGCAGCTCTCAGTGAACTTGTTCTGGACAGTATGTCACCACAAGAATTATAATCACTGTTCCTGGTGACAGAAATGTAAAAAATAAATTACTAAATCTGTTTTGACACAGGCTAGTAACTTCATAAACACGGATAAAACTTAGCTAGTTCATAACACTTCATATTCCATCCCCATTTAACATCAAGTAGCAATCTTGAAATATTTCCTGGTGTTTGGTACTAAAGTTAACTTAAAATGACACACTATAAAAGTCATTAAATGCTTACACATAAGATACTTTTGTTTTCTAAGGAAACACACTTCTTAATAAAAAATCTGGTGGGAAAGCATTCTACCAAAAATAGCTTGGGTTTACAAGCTGTGCTGGCAAAGAGTTCAGTACAATAAATATTACAGTCAGCCACAGTCAATATGGTTCATATGAAGTCACAGAGGACTACAAAAGCTTGGAAGGATGCTTAATTCCTCCTAATACTGGTGCAAGATGGAGGTAATTCCATTAAAATTAATTATATCCCAGCATGAAACAACAAAACTAGTTTCAGTTTGAATTAGCTGCAGGAACAGTGTGACTGGGACAACTGCAGGCATGAATATGAAACACATTTTTATCCTAGAGATGCATAGGTATAGAAGCCCCATCAACTTACCTGCCTCTTGTCATCTGGTGCCTTAAGGAAGAGTGCATTTATTACTGCAATGGTGTACATCTGGATTTCTTGGTCTGTCCTGTTTGGAACAATGTTGTAAATGTGAGAGAAGAACAGAAATGCATGTGAGCTGTAGAAATTGATCTTCCAGCTGCATTTCTGCAGGTAGAAGCAGAGGAGCTGTTTGCACTTCATTTTTGCCATGTAAGTTAGGTAACCAAAGTTGGTCATGACCAGGCTGTATTTATTGTTGAGAAATAATGTCCCAAAGGGAGACTCAGAATTCAAAAAAGGTGGAATGAACTGCCCCTTGAACTGCCATTGACCCTCTGCTGTTCATAGCAAGAGTCTGATATCAGGTGCACCACATCTGGAGATAGGAAGAGTAATCTTCCCTAAAGGCTTCTGGAAATGAACCTGCTGGTATTCAATCTTTTCAGGTGCATTGAAAATGTTCCAGGTGGGAGACAAGCATAACTATGCACAATACATTACTCTATGCTACAAGAGGCAGCTTCCATCCATTTAAGCACTTCACATTACTATTTAAGAAAAAGCCCTTCCCTTTTCAAATATACATTCAGCAAAAGTTGAGCAATTTTTGCCTTACACACTTCCCAGAGTCTGGCAAGCAAAACAACCTCATCTGCATGCTAATGGCATTAAACATTCCATTATCACAGAGTGCCCTTCTCTTCATTCCCTACTTCCAAGTACATAGGTAGCTCATAGAAAAACAAACAAGTGAAAACATTCTAAAAAACCTAATGACCAGGCAACTCCAGAAAGTTTGTTACCAGTTATCCAGTCACTTGTAGGAGGCAGGAATCATAAAGGTGGTTGCTGGTCCTTATACCACTGTTTTTTCTCCAAATGTCATGCTATTTTTGGTGGGGAAAAATATCCAGCATATCAAGCAGTGGTCAAAGATACTCACCCCTGCAGGTGTGGAATTAGCTGCCCAATTGTGATCTCCTGTGCTACTTTCTGGTACAGGTCATGGCTATTGAGCACCATTGATTCCAGGATTGCCAGCGACCGCTGCAAGATAGAGATGTCCGAGGCAAATTTGTTCACGTAGCTTGCTATCTGCAAATACAGTCATTCAGAGAATTTGCATCTTGTCATGAAAATAGGGCAAAGTAAGAAAGAAAACTTTTGACATGGTTCAGAAAGGCATTAGGATAAAAGCTAGTTATGTCTATGTGGCAGTTATTAGTGAATACCTGAAAATGATCAACCAGTCACAGCATATACCATCAAAGAACACAGTGGTATAGGTTCTATAGCTGGCAAAAGTCATCAAAGGTTATTGTCAATATTCACATGACAGAAAGGTATGCTTCATTATCCCATTATAAACATGATAAATCAGCATTAAAAAATTAAACATTTATATTTTGTTGTGTAGAAAACTTTGGAAAAAAACAAGGAAACTAGTTGTCATTTTCTCCAGAAAAAAAATTGTGCAGCCAATTTTCTCTCAAAAAATATCTAGCCTTAAGGCAAATGCTTCCAAAGACAAACTTATAATCTAGCTTTCTGGTAAAATACAATCTAGAAAAACATGCCTTTTTCTTCTGCTTGCTATTACCAATAATGCTGAAAGCTCTTTCCAGGTTATCAATTAAAACTCTGTTGATGATCAGGACAACTTGTTCCATAATTCCGTCTAGAGTCCAGCTTTTCATTAATAACCTTCCCTTTTACTGCAAGCTGCCACAAGCAAATGGCACATTAATTAAAACCAAGTTTGACCTCTGCTATTTTTCAGTGCGGCAATGACAACCTGCATACTCATCTGTAGAGTCAACACAGCTGTGCAGTAAGATGTGGCAACATGCATTCTCCTGCATGTTGCCCAGCCCATGTATCCAGCTTCCCGGGAAGAAACCTGCCTTCTGCTGATGCAGGAAGCAAGAACTACACATGTTTTTTCGAATACACCAACACCAGCAGAGTCAAAATGAAAGGCACCTAAGAAAGCACAGACAGAAGTGCAGTGTGACCATGGTTACTTCCTCTCCATAGCCAAGTAGCAGACTACAGTGGCCCTGTTTCAAGTGTGACATGTTCCTTCCAGAAAATCTCACACATCTCTTCAGTACTCCTGCTACAAGACAATACTCTAGTTATACTGTTTCCAATTCTAGATGCTTGCTGAGACCTAGCAATTATTTCCCTTTAGGAGGAAGAAAGGCCTGCCCTATGCTTGGAAAAGCAGTCCAGCTCCCTGTAAAAGTCACATTAAACTGCTGACACATGGACAATGGTATTTTTTTGCACTTGTGACATCTTAACTTGTTCTGAAGGAGTAAAACACCCAACTTTGGCTGGAGACAAAGAACAAGGGACAGATTTTTCTAAGCTATTACAGCACTTTTGCTTTTTGCTGTTTGCTCTGCTACTTAGTTTGCATTGCCACAGAAGGAACATCCTATACCAAATGAAACTCAATTGAGAGAATATACATTTACTTTCTTTTCTGTAAAGAACCAAGCCATGAATGTATAGCAAACAGGAGAGAAGAAACTCAATTAGCCTTTTTCTATTTTGGACTTTCAGTATCTTCTCCCAGCAAGCCCTGAAACAAGTAGTTTTTACAATAGTATACAAAGAACAATGTGCTGTTTAGAGCAACAATCTGCATGTCAGAACCACTGTGCAACTCTGCCTCTCTTAATGGTAATCCAGATGTGTTTTGATCCATTGCAGCCAGAGCTGCCAGATCTCCACAGGGCCCATGACAGTGACAGTGTACACACAGAGCAGTTCTGCCCTGCTCACACATTAAATCAAATGCCCCCTGGATGCCTCAGTTTTCAGGCATCCGTGGATTACTTGTGCAGTAGAAATACAGTGCGTTCAGACTGTGTCCCAAATTGCCAGATTTCTGTCACCACTTTAGGAGCCCTGACCTTTAGGAATTATTCTTGGTGCAGCAGCTCCTTCAAGTGGCAGTTAATGCTTCACTGGAATATAACATTTTCATATCAGGGATCTGCAGAGATGTAACAGCATAGATAACTGGAACCTCTGTCTAGGAAAGGTTGCCTTAGCCTTATTTATTCTCCTGACCGTGGACCATAACATCTTTTAATCATAAACACAAACAAAGGTATAAAGCTGTCTTGTGTTTTTAAAAAGACATATCACACTGAACATAGACACAAAATATGTGCTGGGTAACTTGTATGTCAAGCAATGTGTATTCATAACCACCTTGTTGAAGTATAAAGTCTGCCCAGAAATAATGTGCTTGTCTACCTTGAAAAATAAGTCATGCAAGTTCCACAGAGAACAAGATTGCATTAAAAAAATCCTATTCCCACACTTGAAGTTCTGGATGTGGGAAAAAAAGGGGCCCTTCTTGGGAAGAGACAGGAATCAACAGAAGGTCAAATTTGTGTTAGTTGGCTGTTTTCTGATTATTAAGCACCATACACAGAGAGGGCTTTAGATATCCAGAAATAATCCTGCATTCATTTATCAAAAATTTGGTTGATAAAATAATGCAAGCTCGGTGAAATACTACACAGCATAGAAAGTGGGAACCATGGCCATACTACCCCAACCCAGAACAATTCCCTCCCCCGTCTCCAGAAAATGATGTGAGGTGGTACAGAATAGCCTCTGGGTCCTAGCCATGCCCACTTCTGGGTACTGCAAAAATTAACCCTGTCCTGGCCAGAACCAGGACAATTTTGGTAACCAATTATCACAACTTTTTCTAATTTGGAATCCAAATCCTTTAGGCAACTATGGAATCTGGAAATGAACTATATATTATCATAAGCAAGAAAAAGGTCTTGAGAAAATTTTGCATATCATAAGGAAATTTTCCAAATGATGCAATTTCCCCTTAAAATAAGAAACTAAGTTTTCATTGAAAGTGTCAACCTTACTTCTTGCAGTTGGAGTAGCATTCTTTAGGTTCTTAAAGGATGGGAGAGAGTCTGCACCTAACAGTTATTTATTAGAAAGAGTCAGGTGTTCTCCTTGAGGTTTCCTTCAGCTTCTACATTTTTAAGTTGAAAAACTACTCAAGAAAGAATTCAGACTAATTCAACCCCATTCAAGTTTAGTTTTAATTTAACATGAAAGACAGCTTCAAAAGGGAGAAGCACTTGATTGCAAGTTCCCCCTCAGCAGAAATTTATCAGGTCCCTTATCCATCCTGTCAGTCACTTGAGTAAGCACATCAAGGACCTCAAGTGGCCTGTCAAAAGCCAACATCAGAGAAGCAAGTGAGGATGAAGCTGTAAATTGCTGCCACAGAAATGAGATGGTCCAAAGGTGCTCTGCTAGGTTTGCCCTATGTCCACACTGCACCACTGAGTGCTGTGCTTTTCTGGCACCCAGCCACATGCAGGTCAGAACACTCCTGAGCCTCTTTCCTCAATGTCTGTCATTCTCTGTCCTGCTTTTTCTTCTAGCTCTCCTAATGCTCTCCTTGGTCCCTTTCTTGCTCAACTGTTTCATTTCTGGTTTTACTTGCCACTTTTGGTTTTCATAGGTACTTTGTGAAAAGCTTTTGTTTGTGTCTTTTGGTTGTTTTGGTTTTGTTTTGTTTTTTAAATTGGGTCATTATCCAGGGAAACTTACAGAAGTGCCTGATGGAAGAGATGAGCCATTAACAAGGGGAACACAATTTCTTCTATTGTTACAATAGAATCCACAGGACAAAAGTTGGACAAAGACATTTGTTTTGAGCCTGTAACAAAGTAAATGCTCTAAGCTAACTTTAGCAACTTTCTTCATATGCTCCATAGTAGGCTCCCCTAGAAAGTAAAGCATTCTGGACTTGATTTTGTGCCTCCTGTAGTCAGTTAAAAGCAATTGTAGAATTTTCTTTGTCATTAGAAGATAACAACAATCATCATCACAACCTATCTAGACAGTGAGATTGGAAAAAAAAAATTAAAAACCAGACCAAAACTCAGATGAGTTGCATTACTCTTTTCTTATGAGCAAAACTGAGATTTAGTATCTAAAGTATGCAATATTTTTTTCATAGCTGATCCTTCTTTCACTTTTGGCAACAAAAGTAAATTTCTGCTTTCCTTCAATAGTAGGAATTTTCTAACTAAATTTAAAGACCTTGCTCTGACACACTGTGCTAAAATGAAGGTTTCTTTGCCACAGGTTATATTAATTTAATTACTACTTCTGATGTAAGTTTGGTGAAGTAACTGATAGCTTTTGAACCTGTACAAATGCACTTTAAATTAGGATAAATTCAATCAGGTTGGAAAATTCTTTGTAAGAATTATGTGGTTTGGGGGTTTTTCTTCCCCAGTAACTAGAAAGTCTTAAATCCATAACAAAAACTTTTTCTGAAGTCTTCTAAATCTCTGTACCTAAGAGTACTACCATGGTGCTGCTGCTTTTGTGCATCTCCAACGTGTAAGTAAAGGATATGTTGCAAATCATGGACAGATCTGTTTCAAAAGGTACCACATACTTTAACTGCAAGATTCAGAGGGGCAAAGTTCAGATTGATTATCTCAGTAGATATCAGCCTAATTTCAAATTGTAACCTAACTAATTTCTCTTCTATCCCAAAGGAAACATTTCAGTACTGCATTTTTTTCCTAGAAACATGGTATTCCTCATTTCAGTTTATATTACATCAAAATACAATTTAAATTTTTTTGCTTTAATTGTATTTTATCTACAGAGGGAGGTCACAATGTAATTGAACAAGAAATTTCTACGTAACAAGCCTGGTACTATGTCGATCACAATTCACTCAAACTGATTTCTACAGAATTTCAACCAGATTCTGCAGCTACAAACATTTATAGTTTGAAACAGCATTTTAAACTCATTTTCATGTACATTTTTAGACTAATCACCTAAATAAAGTACCTGGGGAAAAAAGGAGAAGATTAAAAAAAACCCGCAAATCACAATTCACCACAAATATTTAAGCTGATATAGAACAGATAGCACTGATTACAGATTTACCTTTTTAATGAATGCCACAGAGAATGTATCCCATGATACAATCCCATGATCCATCAGCTCAACAAATGCAGTCAGTGTAAAGGACAACATATCTCCAAAGCTGCAAGAGACAGGAGTCATGACAACATTTACCAGTAATACACCAGGACAACAACTGAGGGAATAAAGCATCAGAAAGCTTTCAGAAAGGCAGGAAAATGAAGCCAATTATGGACTAAGAAGTAGCAGAAGAGCAAGAGAGGCCATGCTACAGGCAGTCTCTGAAACAATTTAGCGTGGATAACAAGAATAGTCAACTGGAGGAAAGCAGTTGTAAGAGAAGAAGTAATTCTCAGGAGAACACTGCATGAAATGCTTAAAAAATATCAGTCAGTCCAAATTAAACTTCTCTCATAAATTCAGAGCTCTAGATCTAACAGAGGAAAGAAGTGAACTTTTTCCTTAGCACTTATGAAATCCTCCTAATTGAAGGGCACACAGAGGTGTCACATTTTGGTACCTCTGCATCCAGCAAATTGGTGAGAAGTTATAGCATTATTTACTCCTTCTCTTACAAGGAAGCAAATATATTTTCAAAATGCAACAGAAGAGATTATATATCTTGAGCAGCAACTTTCTAACAGTTAATGCCTTGATTTCTTCCTTTAAACCTGAAGGTGCATTTCTTTTACTTTGTCTATGAGCAATAAAATTGCAAAGTGTGCAGTTCAAATTATTTAGGTTTTGCAGGCCACTACCCCACATTTTACACATGTAAATTTTAAATTCAACACATCTTTATATGAACTCAAGTAAATTCAAAACAAGTTTAAACTCATCAGGGATAATATCACTAGATGCACAGGAATTTTTTCATGTTAAAAAGCAACTTTTAAAGACTCGCTTCTTTTTATACATAGTCAGGGCACCAAAGAGCTGGCAGCCACAATGATTTCAGTGAAGCCCTTCCGCATGGTAACTACTCAGTACAAACAGCAGTGCAGAGATCCTGAAAGGGAGCAATGAATTATCTTTCAGGGCATGTCAAACTGCCTGCAAGGTACTCTGCCAGGATGCCATTAAAAAGCAAAATCATACAATCAAACACCATGAATAGTCTCAGTAATTTTAATACAGCAGCTTACACCTAATAAAAAGATAGAATTAAAAATCCCCTCCATCACACTGGAACTGCAGTTTACTACATTGGGAAGCTGAGTCCAATAGTACAGCCATAGTTAATTAATGTAATTAACTGGTGTTCCTTAATCTTTGGTTTATCCTACTATCCTGTATGAACTCAATGCAAAAAAAAATGAACACCCACTCAGATGGAAGATATTTACAGCAGCACAGAGGAATAAGGCAGACAAATTTCCTTCAAGGCAGCAACTCCAGTAGCTGGATTTGGTTTAATCTGTCATTTAGGGGTATCTGATGGCAAGATGCAGCCTTTAATTGACTCTTCATTTAAGAAAGGACATTTTGCCAGAACTGAGATTTCCTCCACCAAAAATACCCTTGCCATTCCTGACATTTTGTGAGTAAAATCCAAAAAAACTCCAAAACACCTTTCCATTCAGTAAATACAGGTATGCACAGTGGCTTTGACTACTTAGGACACAATGAAAAACCTACAGCAAAGTGCAAACAAGTAAAATAACGTCTCTAAAAGTCCTGTGATTTCACAGGGAATACTTTGTTCTGCAAACAAATGGTCTAGAAGTTCTGGGTTTTGTTTGGGGGGGGGGGGGGGGGGGCAGAGAATGCTCTTTTGCCTTTTGTTATTGTTGTAGTAGTTGGTTTGCTTGTTTGGGGTTTCTTTAATATTGAAAATCATTTAAGAACTACATTAGATTTAAAATGTCATCATTAGCATTCCAAACACCCAAGGATTTTATATTAAGATGACAGTAAAACTCTGAAGGAAATTTAATCAGCTCCAGTCCTGTCATGTTCCCCAGTTCATTCCATTTGCATAATATAGTTATTTATGAACCCACAAATAAAACAGCAACCATAGGAAGTGCTTTGTTATAAAAGCTTGGACCAAATCCTAATGCATCTTCATGACAGAATGCATCTACAAATAGAAGGAATACTATTATTATTATTAAATTAATTTTTAATTTAAAAGGTAGGCCATATAGTTTGAAAAACAGATAAGAATCTCTCCCTGCATTAAACTAAGTGCATAAGCTGGCAGAGATAAATTTTCTCATCTACTGTTTTAAAATTTAGTGAATTAACCTGTATTTAGTATATGAATGCTCTTCTATAAACAAATTGTACATGAAAACTAATCCACATCAACAAAAGGTACAGTTTAGAGGGCTTACTAAAACTACATTAAACTTGTGCATGGATATTCATCTTCAGAACAGCAGTGGCTAGAATTTAAAGGGATTAAACTAACCTGGATTCACCTGTCTCATTAAGTCTTCTCATCAAAACTATTGATCATTCCTACCAGATTAATACTGATTAATCTATGCTTCTCCACAGCTCTGGGGAACAAACTGGGCTAATGGATCTGACAATTCTGTTCTGAATGTATAAACCTAGTTTTAGTGGATCTGACAGTGATACAACCATTTGGAATCCAGAAGGGAAAAGTACTTTTCAACTTAAAATGAACAGACACCTCATCAGATGGCAGTCCAGTGACTCTGCTTCAAATAATAAATGACTGAAGAGGTGCAATACTAGACTAATCAAGCAGCAAGAAATACTTCAGCTGTATTATTATGCAGCACCACACATACACACTATGTCCTTCTAATTATTATGCACCTGCCCACACATATATACATCATGTGCCATTGCCAAAGTCAAAAGCCAGACTTAAGGGATAGGCATTAGGAATAGCACAGCTAAAGATGAAAGCAATCTGCAGGGTAACTAGGGCAAGATAAGGATTAAAGCAACTGTAGGTGGAGGGGAAGGGTGTTGATTCATTGCAAAGTGGTTAAACCAAGCAGATAGGTAGAAATAGACTTTCAAGTAATTAGTTTCAAAATACACAGACTCACTCACACTATGAAGAGCAGCAGACAAAATAGAGGCTAGAAATTTCAAGGGAATCAAAGCTTGTTCATAAAATTAGCAATCTTCAAAAAAAACATTGTAAAAGCTGTTTAACTCAAGGTCTCTATGAGAGTTTTGATCATACAAAAAGTAAAAAAAAAAAATGGGGCCTCTTCAAAAAATCTTTTTAGAATAATCCATAGCACAAGGCATAACAGTTCTTTAACTATGAAACCCTTGTTGCTCTGGCTAAATTACTTAATAGTTCAAGGGTAATTCCTAATGAAGGTGCTTTTTAATACAGCAAGAGAGGGAAAATTATCAGAAAGATGCACTGTGTAATTGCAATTTTGTATCTTATTAACACTGACATCTTAATAAACTTTGCTCTCAGGCAAGCTACTTCTACAAGCCCTCCTGAACACTGTTCTGGCTCTGGCTCTTGGATGCCTTATACTGGGACAAGTGTTGAAATTTCACTGTTCTTTGCTGACTCCCCTCTTCTAACCCTTATTGTGAGAGCTGGTCATGAAGCATCTCCTCACCCACAGCATGTCTTGGCAAAAGCCTGTTAGGCAGCAGACAGCTGAGGTTTGCAATACCATTAGCTGTCCCAGCCTGAGCCATTCCAGTTTCTCTGTATTCTTACCTCAGGACACTGTGAAGGAAAAACAAAACAAACAAAAACAAACAAACAAACAAAAAAACACAAACCAAACCAACCAACCAAACAAACAAAAACAACAACCACAACAACAAAAAACCACACTCCGCACGTTCTGATACTAGTTTTTCTTTCCTGAAAATAAAAATTACAGGAATGTGCATGTGACCCTAATTACTATACCTGTCTCTCACATGCCTTCATGCCTTCCTAGTATCATTTCTACATGCTAAACCATCTTTTATTCTGTGTGCTTATTTTGAAAGATGCCTAGAGCAACTTGGATTACTTTTCAAAATAAATTAATACAGTTTAGCACCCAAATCCCTAGATGTTTTTAAAAAAGAAATTTAAAAAATCTCAATCCATGTTTTGCACACATTAAAAAAATGAATATTTTATCACTCTCATGGAGCGAAAAGTACTTGGCTGCTCAAATGATTACATAAATCAAGATAATAAATCTGGCTTAACTATCATCAGGTAACAAAGGAATACCAGCTTTTACCAAGCTAGATGGAGTGTCTCATGTTTTATATGAAAAATATCTTTGTTTAGTAGAATCTGGAAATTGTTATTCCTCTGTCATAACCAGCATACAACCACCAGCCCATTGCTAGAAGCCAAAGAATGTACACCTTTATACAAACCACTTTCATGGGCAAAACAGAACCAAAGCTGAGTTCTAATTTCGCAAGAGAAAGCAGCAAAGAAGCAATTTAATTGGGTAACAGGAGAGTAGCAGCCTAGTAGCAAATGCAGGAGTGGTTAACTAAGTCCCTTATCTGGGCTCACTGCCTAATACTGGGCAGCCGAAGCATCTGACATCACTGAGGTCAACATCAAAGAGTAAGAAGAGTTTTTTAAATTGGAACTGTCAAGGAAAAATGGCCATGAATAAATTTAAACAGGGGAATAGAATATACCTAATCATCAGAAGTCAAGAGCTCTGGAAAAGCCATGGGGGCGAGAATCTAAGTATAAAATGAAGACTGATGATGCAGCAGGATGCTTTGCCAGCACAGTGTGAACTTTATATTGCTTTGGCTCCACTTCACTGCTTCTACACTGCCTTGTTTCTTCAAGCAACCTTTCCAAGGGAAGAACTAAGCCTCTGTCTAATCAAAGCAGGAGCAATTCACACCTACTTGGTACTTGGAACAATCTGTATAGTAGCTGCTGCTATTTTTCTAGAATATTACAGAAAATGCACTTAACTGCTCCACAGCAATTGACACAGATTTTTTATTTTTCATGATGTTAGCTAAGCACTACCAAAATATTTCTTCTTGGTACAGTTTCACTGCATCATTAAAAGAGGTCAGCCTTACTGATTTCAAATCCTTTGCATTCCAAGAATGTGAAATAGCTTTGTAAGTGTTGTATCAGGGTTTCACTATGTTTGAAAATTAATTTTTATTAAAGAAAAACAAGGTGTGAATTTAAAATATAACTGTAAATATTCTTGAATAAACCCAAGTATAGATACTCTCACTATGGAGTATGACTAAATCCACTTAAAGGTACATTAAGCATGGGAAACTAGCCCAGAGGAACTATTACACACTGAAGATGTGATTAGAATTACCTCTTTTTCTTATTCCCCATTTTTAAAACTCCTGGTTTTGTTCATTTCATGGTAATTTCCTCAAATGGACTACTTTTCTTAAAAGCCCAGGTATCACTATACACAAAAATATCACCTTCCAGTCAGTTTGCTTTGACTACAATTTAACACTGCAATGCAGAAGTCAATTAATAGAGATGTTTCATTGGATTTTTAGAAAATTATTATGTCATCCTATACATCCAAAGTAACTTGTTGGGTTTTTTTAATTAGCATTTAGTTCCTTTAAATATCTTTAGTCAAGAAGACAGGAAGTGGATGCTAAGAAGTTTTATAGTTTGGTTCATTATATCAAGCTCTGGGGCTTTTTATTATTCTTATTTCACTAGATCCTTTCACATTAATATATGGGTGAAAATAGTCAGGATGTTGGATAACTACATTCATAGACCACTAGTGTAAGCAAGCCAGTTTTGAGAACTATTGGTTTCACATCCTCAAAAATGGCTCTGGTATCTTTTTCAGTACAAGTCCCAAATTCAATAACTTGTGTTATTTAATTGTAGTATCTCACATACTGCTGCTGGAAATCAAAATATTAAACTGAGTACCCTCATGTAAACTGAAGTTTCTACTGGCAGGATTTAAATTCCAAAGTTAGAATAAACTTTAGTCACAGGCACGTTCTTTACTACTGTATTCACTGACGTGATACATCTACATTGACCAATAAGGATCTTCTCAGTATCTTAATAAGGATCGAGTGGGTAAAACCTTGTTCTCATGAGTAAACAAAGCTAAACTGTGTAAAAAATAAATTCAGGTCATCAATCAGATTAGATCCTAAAACGAGGGTGTGATGCAACTGTAAGTCAGTATTTTAGTAGTCCTGAGGACAAACTTAATCCAGAAGCTGACAGTGCAATAGAATTTGGGAACAGAGAGCTGCTGAAAGACTCTAACCATTCTTCCTCAAAGAACAATTTTCACAGCAGTGATGAGATAAACGCCATCTAAAAGGACAGGAGATACCTAGTCTCAGCAGGGGTCACCATAGAATCACAGAATTTTAAGTGTTGGGAGAGACATCTGAAGATCATCTGGTCCAAGCCACCTGCCAAAGGAGGATCTCCTGGAGCAGGAGCAGGGTCACTCAGGAACCTATGTGGGTTTGGAATGTCTCCAGAGAGGGAGACTCAATGAACCCCCAGGGCAGCCTGTTCCAGTGCTCTGCTGGCCTCAATGTAAAGAAGTTCTTTCTCATGTTGAGGTGGAACTTCTTGTATTTTAACTTATAGCCACTGTTCCTCATCTTGTCTCTGGGAACCACAGAAGAGTCTGGCACCTGCCTTAGAGATATTTATCTGCATTAATGAGATCCCCTCTCAGTCTTCTCTAAACTAAAGAGGCCCAGCTCCTGTACTCTCCCAAGAGAGATACTCCAGACCCCTAATTATCTTTGTGGTTTTCCAGTGGGCCTGTCCTAGGAGCTCCATGTCTTTCTGGTATGGAGGAGGCCAGAAATGGACATAGCACTCCAGACGTGGCTTCACTAGAGCAGAGTAGAGGGGAAGAATCACCTCCCTCGACCTACTGGCCTCTTCTTATTCTTCTCAGGATACCATTGGCCGTCCCGGCCCCAGGGGCACTGCCAGCTCATGGTCAAGTTGTCATGTTCCAGAGATCCCAGATCCTTCTCTGCAGAGCTTCTCTCTACTAGGTCAGTCCACAACATATACTGGTGCTTGGGGTTACTCCTCCCCAGGTACAAGATCATACACTTCACTTATTTGAACCTCATTATGTTTCTCTCGGTTCAATTGTCCAGCCTCTAATAGTCCTGGTGAATGCAGAACAACCTCCAGGTCACGTTGCCGAGTTGATGCTGCCAAGAATTCCATAAGCCTCATGCCACTTTTAACAATTTTCCTCATAATCTAAAATTTTCTATTATTAAACTAGTTACTTTGTATTAGATTAAGAAAGCAAACTTAGAAGAAGGATTTAAATTTCCTGCCAAATTTATTCTTACTGTATAATTTATTTATTAGGCAATGATTTAAAAATAAATGTTTCAGAACTTGGTTTACAGCAGATTTATGAAAGCATGATTTAATACAGATTTGGATGGGGAGCTGCATTTCCTACATGATATACCACATCAAGCTCTCAGAATGACAGACATATGCTTCATTGATTGTTCTTTTGCTTCCTTGGGTTTAGCTATACTTGACATGTCAAATTTGCAAGCCAATCAAGATATTAGAACATCTCTTGAGATTCAAATTTATCAAAGCTTGTGCTTAACTCTGAGCAAACAGAAATACTCTGTTCAAAATCATCAGAGAAATAGGCAGGGAAATTCTGATATGAGGCCATTTACTATTCAACAGTTTTCCTTTATTCAGCTATCTGCAGCAACTAGCATTACCTGGGACCAGCAAATAATAGGAATTCAGACTGGGACAATGACCTTACTTTTCATCTCACTAACACTGACCATTAAAATTGCCAGCGATTCAACCACATAAGCCAATGAAATTCTAGAGGGGAATTGAGAATGGTGGGGAAATTAATCTTTTGCTGAAATTAAAAAAACAAAGCCAAAACCTTACTTCAGAAAGAGTAAAAGGCCCTGCTGAAGTTACAGAAATGAGGCACTCATTCTACAAGCAAAGAAAAAAAGGCTTCAGCAGAAAATTTTAACAGGCATCAAAGAGCAGAAAACAGAGAAGACTGAAGACTTGCTGCTGAATATGCACAGTTATGTTTACATATAAAGATTAGTGCAAGGGCCTGAGTTCAGTCATGCAAAGAATACAAGGTGATGATCTAATCAACTTCTTACCAGGGCTTCATTATCTTCTGCAATTTCTGATATCGTCTGCAAAATTAAAACTTGCATGTGAGGAAAAACACTTTAAAACATCTTACTATCTTACTCTATTCACTGCATACACTCCCCCCCCCCCCCACCCCCCGCACTTGAGCCATAAAATTCAAGGACATACATACAATTAGTGGCAAATTGCTAATAATTTGCTGTGAACAGAAGCAGTTCAGTAACTGGTAAAGAACACTCCAAATCCATTTCAAATATTTGTTCAGAATACGTGTGTTAACTTCTGTTAGGAAAAAAGCATATCTAGACCTTCTAAATTGGTAAAGCATTTGTGTGAAAAGCTTTTGATAAAAAACAATAAAGGTTTACACATTAAGCATCTTCTGTCCTGTTTCAATGACATGTAACCCACTGCCTGAAGAACTTATTTACTTGTAGTCTCCACCACTAATACTGATGTCAGAGTCATCAGCATTGTTGAAAGATGTGTAGCTAAGGATGGAAATAGTAAAATGTCACCAAAGATAGATATCCTCTTTTTAAAACACCACTTAAACATATAAAAAAGAAGGGAGCTAGAAAGAAATTTTAAAAAACCCTCTCTCTTACTTAACCCCCTTCTTGTGCCTCCTAAATCTATTTCACAGTCTTATTTTAGAGGTTTGGCTGCAGTTCCACACTGGGCAGACTAGTGTTACAAAAGGACAACAAGGAGGTCTGTCTTTCCTTTCTGCACCTTCTCCCCAGGTCCCCTGCTTTTCACTTTCCCTCACAGCAAGCTGCACAGTAGTGTCATTCAGATAAAAAGAGCTCTAGGACTACAAGCTCCCCAATCACTGGTTCAATTCTCTAATTCTGTCCCAGAATATGGCTAGTTTTGGGGCTTTTTTTCCCTTTTGGTAAAGCAGTAATTCCTCCCATCTTTTCAAGAGGAACCAGACTCAAAGAGGGCTGGCTTGTGTAACTGTCAGTGGAGAAAACACAGAGAACATTAAAGGAACAATGAAGTCGTCTGCCAGCTGTGAGCTGCAATACTCATGCCTAAAAATATTGCTGGCACAGTTTCCCATATATCCAAGCACAGACTGGGCTACAGCCTTACTCAAATCAGAGAAGTGACAAGATTTTCTCCTTGGATTTCATGGCCTTGGTTCTTTTATGCTACAAACTGTATATGTGTAGCCAGTAATAAAGACTAAAAAAAAACGTCCTGACAATCAGAAACCCTTAAAAGCAGGGGGAAATATCTTCAACATGTTTTTATGAGCAGTAAAATTCAAAACATTTTCCATAGTAGGAGATCCAAGCTTCAGCAGAATGCCATTTCTGTGCTTCTGCAGACTAAGTGCTTCCATGCTGTGGCAGATTCTGCTAAACCACTAAGAGCAATCAGAACAACAAATGGGTTTTGCCACCTCCCAAAAATGCTTGGATCCTTGCAACTTTCTGCAGCATGTCGGCCAAACTTAACAGCACTCTTCCTAGGCCAGTTTTTAAAATAGCTGCTTTCTTCAAGGTGCTGACTTTCGCTAAACAGCAAACAAACTTGACATTGGGGAAGACAGAGAAACAAGTGTGGTGTTTGCAAACTGGTTGTACTTCAAAGAACAGACTCTGTTTTGTCAGAGTTTTTCACAACAAGATCTAATCAGGACATTTTCTCAATGACTGAGACAGGGAATACAGAACAAACATCTGAGTCCAAAACAAAACATTTAGACAGCAACTCTCTTAGTATTTACAAAACTTATCCATCCTGAGTTGATCAGCAATCAATTAACCTGAGGTCAAAAACATGTGCAAAGTAAAAGAAAATATAAATTTAGAGTAATGTGCAGAAATAATTGAATTATATAAGACTTTTCTGGTGAAGTATTACAAAGACAAAATTTTGAATTCAGAGGAAAGACAGTCATTGTATTAAATCAAATGAATTCCACTGATTTTTGTTGCTTTGATGTGACTAGAGCAGCAATCAATCAAGGACATCAAATGTTGCAGCAACACATGATTATAGATTGACTTTTACTACTGAAGATGTGGATGGAGGCTGTTCTCTAAAGCAACACATGCTATTTTCATTCATTATTGAAACAAAACATAATAGAGAAGGAACTGGCATGAGCAGGAGTTCCTCTCATATTTACCCACAGACCATGCAAAAGTCACCAAGGAGGGGCCAAGATGATTCTTCCAGCAAGTCAGGCTGGAAAGGAACTAAGTACAATCTGCCACTTCCATCAGTTTTCCTCTTTCTACATATACATAACTGTTTTGGTTTCTGGGGGTTTTTTTTGTTTGTTTGTTTTTTTTTCCAGAGGGCTGACTCTGTGGTAGCAAATAAGTCTGTAGAGCCCTTCTTGTGAGTTACCAAGGTAGGGTTAAAAATTCAGAAAGCCTTACTGATCTAGACACTGCATTTAGCTCAATACTTATATTTATATTTTTATGGTTTTTTATTTTTTTTTCACTTGTATGCATAGGAACAAAACCATGGCCAAAAAGAAAATTTTATAAGGGCAAATTAAATAGCAATTGTGAAAGGTTGAGATTCTAGAGTGGTGAAAGACAAAATCAGTGATTTTTACACAGGCATGAATCCCAAAATAGATGCCAAAATAAAGTAAAATAACATGAATGACAAGTTTCCAGGTTAGACATTTTTCTACCATAATATGTTTCCTGTCTGGCCTCAAAGGGACTTTGTGATACGTTTCCAAATGAATCCCAAGGACCAGCATTTAGTTCTTTTTGGACTTTCTCAAGCACACAAACTCACTACTTGCTCAAATACTCCAGGTTACACTTTGAACAGCTTCCAACAGAGAACAGTTTAGTAGTGACCTGACTGAATCAACTCTAACCTGTTCATGTGCCAAAACTGCTGCACAAACACTAAAGATACCACAAATCTAAACCCCAGCTGGAATAAATGTACTGGTTTGAACAGCAAAACCAGTGAGACTTCAAGTCAGTAATACAATATTTAATAGGGAAGAGGAAAAAAAAGAGAAAAAACAAAATACATGCAATAATAAAAATAAAACCACTGACAGAGTCAGAATACAACCTGATACCCTGTCAGTCAGGGTGCTGGTGCAGTTTTCCTCCAAAGGGTCCAGCGATGATGTGGATAAGAACCTGGTTCTTCCTCTGGAATCCAGTGGAAAAAGGCTGCATTTGGCGTTCTAAACCTCAGTTTTTATCTAAGTAGGAAAGGCTTGGCTCATCTTCCTGGCTGGAGCATCTCCCAATGGGATGATGTAATCTTATCAGTTATACAGTAGGACTCAATGGCCCATTAACCATGGGGTTATACTTCCCACAGAGATAAGGATGATCACCATTCTCAGATGGTAATAGAATATGTATGTTGTGTTGTAAACCAGGACATAATCCACCCCTTATTCTATTACCATCTACATTATACCCAAACCAATACCCTATATATACATATATATACATATAATACTGAATGAAACCCTACACACAGTTCTCTCTTAAAATAAGGTCTCCTTGTGGTACACAGCGGGTTTCCCCATCTTTCTGCATTATCCACCAAGTGTAACCAGGTCCTTGAGCAAAAATAATCCCACTGATTGGTTTGCCTTTGCCTGTGGTGGGATTGATCCAAACAGTCTTTCCTAAAATACCTTTCATGTGTACCACAGGGATTTTGTCTCCATCCACTGTGTGCAGGGGTTCAGATTGGGCAGGACTGGCTCGATTGATGGACCCTCGGGTGTTGACCATCCAGGTGGCTTTTGCCAAGTTCATTTCCCAATTTCTGAAGGTTCCCCCACCGAGTGCCTTCAGGGTAGTTTTAAGGAGTCCATTGCACCGTTCAACTTTGCCGGCAGCTGGTGCGTGGTAAGGGATATGATATATCCATTCAATACCATGTTCTCTGGCCCAGGTGTTGATAAGGCTGTTCTTGAAATGGGTTCCGTTGTCTGACTCAATTCTTTCAGGGGTACCATGCCTCCAAAGGACTTGTTTTTCTAGGCCCAAGATAGTGTTCCGGGCAGTAGCATGAGGCACAGGGTAGGTTTCCAACCATCCTGTGGTTGCTTCCACCATGGTCAGTACGTAGCGCTTGCCTTGGCGGGTTTGGGGAAGGGTGATGTAGTCAATTTGCCAGGCTTCCCCATACCTGTACTTTGACCATCGTCCACCGTACCACAGAGGCTTCACCCGCTTGGCCTGTTTGATTGTGGCACAGGTCTCACAGTTCTGGATGACCTGTGAGATGCTGTCCATAGTAAGGTCCACCCCTCGGTCACGGGCCCATCGGTATGTTGAATCTCTCCCCTGATGACCAGAGGCATCATGGGCCCAACGAGCTAGGAATAATTCTCCCTTGCGCTGCCAGTCTAGATCCACCTGTGATATTTTTACCTTGGCCGCTCGGTCCACCTGCTCGTTGTTGTGATGCTCTTCATTAGCCCCACTTTTAGGTACGTGTGCATCCACGTGTCGAACCTTCACGGTTAGCTTCTTTACTCAGGTGGCAATGTCCTGCCAAATCTCAGCAGCCCAGATGGGTTTCCCTCTGCGCTGCCAGTTGGCCTTTTTCCAGCGATCCAACCATCCCCACAGAGCATTAGCTACCATCCATGAGTCAGTGTAGAGATAAAGCCTTGACCACTTCTCCCGTTCGGCAATATCTAAAGCCAGCTGGACGGCTTTTAACTCTGCGACCTGACTCAATCCACCTTGTCCCTCGGTACCTTGTGCAACTTGTCGTGTGGGGCTCCATACGGCTGCTTTCCATTTTCGGTTAGTGCCTACAACTCGGCAGGAACCATCAGTGATGAGGGCATATCGTCTTTCAGTCTCTGGTAGCTCATTATATGGTGGGGCTTCCTCGGCACGTGCCGCTTGCTCCTCTTCTTCAGAAGATAACCCAAAACTCTCACCTTCAGGCCAGTTTGTAATTATTTCCAGAATCCCAGGGTGATTTGGAATTCCAATACGGGCGTGCTGAATGAGGAGGGCAATCCATTTGCTCCATGTAGTGTCAGTGGCATGATGTGTGGAAGGAACCTTTCCCTTGAACATCCAGCCCAGTACCGGTAGTCGAGATGCCAGAAGCAGCTGTGTTTCAGTGCCAATTACTTCAGAGGCTGCTTGAACTCCTTCATAGGCAGCCAAAATTGCTTTCTCTGTCGGAGTTTAGTTGTTTTCAGACCCTTTGTAGCTTCTGCTCCAAAATCCCAGTGGTCGACCCCGAGTCTCACCTGGCACCTTCTGCCAAAGGCTCCAGGATGGACCATGATTTCCAGCTGCAGAGTAGAGCACGTTCTTTACCTCTGGTCCTGTCCTGACTGGACCAAGGGCTACCGCATGAGCGATCTCCTGCTTGATCTGGGTGAAGGCTTGCTGTTGTTCAGGGCCCCAGTGGAAATCATTCTTCCTGCGGGTAACCAGGTAGAGAGGACTCACAATCTGGCTGTACTCAGGGATGTACATTCTCCAAAAGCCTATGGCACCTAGGAAAGCTTGTGTTTCCTTCTTGTTGGTTGGTGGAGACATAGAAGTGATCTTGTTAATTACCTCTGTTGGGATCTGACGATGTCCATCTTGCCATTTGACTCCTAGAAACTGAATTTCCTGAGCTGGTCCCTTGACCTTTCTTCGCTTAATGGCAAAACCAGCCTTCAGCAGAATCTGAATAATCTTCTCTCCTTTCTCGAAGACTTCCCCTGCTGTGCTCCCCCATACAATGATGTCATCGATATACTGTAGGTGTTCTGGAGCCTCACCCTTTTCCAGTGCAGCCTGGATCAGTCCATGGCAGATGGTGGGACTGTGCTTCCACCCCTGGCGCAGTCGGTTCCAGGTGTATTGCACGCCCCTCCAGGTGAAAGCAAACTGAGGCTTGCACTCTGCTGCCGGAGGAATGGAGAAAAATGCATTGGCAATGTCAATGGTGGCGTACCACTTTGCTGCCTTGGACTCCAGCTCATACTGGAGTTCCAGCATATCCGGCACGGCAGCGCTCAGCGGTGGATTCACTTCATTCAGTGCACGATAGTCCACAGTCAATCTCCATTCTCCATCAGACTTGCGCACAGGCCAGATAGGGCTGTTGAAGGGTGAGTGGGTTTTGCTGACCACCCCTTGGCTTTCCAGTTTACGAATCATCTCATGGATGGGAGTCACAGAGTCTCTGTCGGTACGGTATTGCCGACGGTGTACTGTTGTTGTGGCGATTGGTACCTGTTGCTCTTCAACTCTCAGTAGTCCCACAGCAGAGGGGTCATCTGAGAGACTAGGTAAGGAATTCAGTTTTCTGATGCCTTCCGTCTCTACAGAAGCTATCCCAAAAGCCCAGCGATATCCCTTTGGGTCTTTGAAATACCCTTTCGAAGATAGTCTATGCCAAGGATGCATGGGGCCTCTGGGCCAGTCACTATGAGGTGTTTCTGCCACCCTTTCCCAGTTAAACTCACTTCGGCCTCTACTACAGTCAGCTGCTGGGATCCTCCTGTTACCCCAGAAATAGAGATTGACTCTTCTCCTACATACCTTGATGGCATCAGGGTACATTGGGCGCCGGTGTCAACCAAAGCCTTATGTTTTTGTGGGTCGGATGTGCCAGGCCATCGGATCCACACAGTCCAGTAGATCTGATTGTACCTCTCCTCTACCTGGCTAGAGGCAGGGCTCCTCTATACCTAGTCTTGGTACACGTTGCTCTCTTCCTGCAGATAGGTTCTTGAGGTCCCTTCAAGAGGATCAGTCATATCATCGTTCTAATACTGTTTGGAGTTCTGTGCACGAGAGACTGGAGCAGCGTTGACTCTAGATGAGCTTCTTGTGTTCGGTGTCCCTCTTTTCAGTTCACATACCCGGGCTGCTAAGGAGGAGGTGGGTTTTCTATCCCACTTCCTCATGTCTTCTCCATGCTCCTGAAGGAAAAACCAGAGGTTACCTCGTGGAGTGTGTCCTTTCTCCCTGGCTGGGAAACGCCGGCTCCTAATGGCAGAGACTCTTGTTGGTTCTGGTGAGATCTGGTAGTTTTCTGCCTTAAGTTCTTTTTTAAGCTTCTGATGGCCCTCTTCAATCAAGCTCCGGACTTGCTCAACCAGCCTTGTTTCCACGGTTGAGACATGGGTACGAAATCGGACAGTGACAGTGTCCTCATAAATTCTTAGTTTATTGGCCAAGACGCCTACCACGTTCGCACCTTCCCTCCATTGCAGCGTTGCCAGATAACGGGAGTATATCTCTGGTCCAAGCCGTGCGAATCTCAACCACATCTGTGACGTGCACCGGACACAGTCTGGGCTCTTAGGAAATCTCTCATCTTCTGAGAAAATGATCTCCAGCACAGCCAATTCCCTCAGGCATCGGATACCTTGTTCCATTGTGCTCCATTTTCCTTGGTGCACCTGGAGATCTTCTTTACAAAGGTATCTGTCCTTCACACTTGTCAGCAGTCGCCGCCAGAGGCTGAGGGTGTCTTGGGTTTTCCCGATCCCCTGGTCAATGACCACATCCCGGGACAGAGATCCCAGTTGCCTGGCCTCACTTCCATCCAGAACTGTGTCATTGCCTGCAGCGTCCCAGATGCGGAGCAGCCAGGTCAGGATGGACTCGTTTGCCTGGCGGGTGAATTCCCTCCGCAGGTCACGCAGCTCACCCAGGGATAGAGAGCGAGTGATGATTTCTGGCTCTGTCTCTTCTGCTGGGTGCGAAGGTCCTGCCACGTCCTCATCAGTGACTATGCGAACTGATTTGCTCTTTGATTTCTTCTTCTGAACGGGGGCAACTGCTACCGGTCTGGGCTGTTCTGGTTCGGTGCCAGTTTGTGTGGAGATGCTGATGGCAGTTTTGGTTCCTTCTTCCTGGATAAAAGTCTGTGTAGAGACGGATGCTGTTGCTTTTCTTTTGGCTCTTTTCTCCTTTGTGACAGTCTGTGCAGACATGGACGCAGTAGATTTGTTTCTTTTTTCCTCTTCCTCAAGAATACGCTGCACTATACCATGTAGTGTTTTGTTTCTAAGCATGTTGCAGGCTGTGAAGGCTGTGCAGAGAAGACAAAGCAGAACTAACAACAATATTATGCTGTCCTTGGCATCCAGAGAGAACTCAACATTCCCAAAAACTGCTGTGCCATGCCTGAAAGATTGGAAAAAAACATCCTTTTCCCCTCCCCCCAGGGGCTGGGTGGGATTGTTGAGACCCCAGATGTAGCAGCCTAGACTAGGACAAACAAACAAAGTTGAGTATATATTCCGAATGATGTTCATTGCCTCAGAGGTTATCATGCAATAGACATAATAGACCAATAAAGCAATTTTTATACCATACCCTGGTCTACACAGGAGCATTACAACCAGCAGATAGTTCCCCATGTGCGGAAAAATATAGAGAGTAAGATATAAAACCCACGTAAGCATGTTGAGAATCATGGTGAATAGGTGGCTGGCACAATTCAAGATTGTAATGCTGACTTTTTTCTCAGTACCTTCGTGCCCCACATTGGGCGCCAATAAATGTACTGGTTTGAAAAGCAAAACCAGTGAGACTTCAAGTCAGTAATACAATTTTTAATAGGGAAGAGAAGAAAAATGAAAAACAAAATACATGCAATAATAAAAATAAAACCACTGACAGAGTCAGAATACAACCTGATACCCTGTCAGTCAGGGTGCTGGTGCAGTTTTCCTCCAAAGGGTCCAGCGATGATGTGGATAAGAACCTGGTTCTTCCTCTGGAATCCAGTGGAAAAAGGCTGCATTTGGCGTTCTAAACCTCAGTTTTTATCTAAGTAGGAAAGGCTTGGCTCGTCCTCCTGGCTGGAGCATCTCCCAATGGGATGATGTAATCTTATCAGTTATACAGTAGGACTCAATGGCCCATTAACCATGGGGTTATACTTCCCACAGAGATAAGGATGATCACCCTTATCAGTTATGGCCCATCAACAGAAGACATTTCCCACAGAGATAAGGATGATCACCCTTCTCAGATGGTAATAGAATATGTATCTTGTATTGTAAACCAGGACAGTAACCCACAGTGAACAAGAAGGAGTTGTCTGAACTGGGAGAAAAAATGAAAATGCCCCATTTTGGAAGACAGTGTGGAGCCACAGTAGCTAATGATACCAAGATCTAAAGTAGTCACATCAGCACAATTGTTTCTGAACCTGCACCATTTGAACATGAGCAGAATTCTGTGAGAGTACCACTGAGGATATAAGCCTTCCAGAAGGCCACTGTTTCCAGAGGTGGAAGATGTTCACAAAAATTTCCTCCTCTGCAGAAACATTGATGAGATGATGGATGAACGACCTGCCAACCACATTAAAGCACCATTTGGCTATTGTTTCTCAGGCAAACACAAAGATAATGCACGTTCTAGATCAGTCAGAGTTTAGGAATATAATAAGAAAACTCCAAGAGTACATATTCCTGGCTTCTGTCTATAACAGGTGTGGCTATCATAAGCATATGAAATCTGGGAAGCTCCTTGACCTGGAATAATCTACAAAATCACTATTGTTATTAAGTTACACAGCAGCCCTCAGACTCCTCACAGCCACCACAATATCCCACAGCTATACGCAGTCCAATAGAAAAAACATCCTGGACAGCTGCAGAAGTGGAGGTTTTAAGCTCTTTGCCTTACTTTTCTTGGTTTTTCAATTAGTACAGTTTTGTTTGGAGTTAACAAGAAATTAAAAATTCATTTTTCCTACTTTCGTACCCTGGAGAATAATCGTAAATATAAATCCACTGCTGGAGTCACTCCTTCTATAACATTTTACACAGAAGGTTGCCAAACAAAACCCAGTAAAACTGTCCCCTCTCATCATCCCTGTTCCAGTTAACAGGGTGTTGATGTCACTATTTAAAAGGGGTCATTTAAATGCTAATATTCTCAAAACATAGGCAAAGTAAAATATCAAGCCTGGAGAAAGAGCATTTAGGACAGGGAGACCAGCAACTCTCTTCCCTCCAAAATGTGATCTTCAACAGTTCCACCTTCAGATGACTTTGAGATTGGTTCAGTTGGTTAAAGCATGGTGTTAATAACACCGAGGCTGTGGGTTCAACCCCTGTAGGGGCCATTCACTCAAGAGTTGGACTTGATTATCCTTCTGGGTCCCTTCCAAGTGAGATGACTCCATGATTTTATCTAAAGCCTACAGGCTTCTGCATATAAAGATATAAGAAAAATTGTACTTGCATGTGCTGAGAGGTAGGGTGCAATCCAAGCCTGAAGAATGATGGGGAAACAAACCCAAAACTGAGCAAGCAGGAGAGAAGAAAAACAACAACAAAAAAAAGCCACTCCAGAAGAAAAATCCTATTCCACCTTCTTTGTTTATGGAAACTGCACAGAAAGATGGAGCTGCAGCCCTTTCACATTTTCCTCCCATTACCATCTCCACAGTGGTGTAGTAGGATTACCTGATTTTATATACTCTTTTGGATTTCTGCCTCACAGACAATAGTCACCCTCTCCCAACATTACAGAAGCACTAAGAAATGAAGATTGCATAAAACTCCTGTTGGACAATAACTGATTTTGGAAGCAATTTCAGATTAAGTAATCTATGCTTCCAGGTGAAGCTTCACAGGAATAGCTGAGCATGTTTGAAGTCCTGTGCTGTCAAAAATACAAATTAATTTCCTCCCTCCATTGGCAAGCTGAGTTTTTGACAGTTTAGCAAATTAAACTGCATCACTGTGGAGTCAAATAAGCATTGGGACTGAGCAAGAGAGGGAGCAGATACAACATAGCCAGCAGCCAGGAAGGGTGAAAAAGGAGTACTTTATATAGTGGCTAAAACTTACCAGCTAAGTATTGTGTTTATCTTCTGGAAATTCATTTTACATTTATCTAGTGAGTTGTGCTTACACAACTGTTTTCTGGGGCAATGCTGTGAGCTTAATCAGGGAACTAAACTGGTTTAAGGAATATTGTATTAAAAGTAGCCTCTACTGTCACTTTTCATAACCTACACCAGTTTTCCAGTCCAGCTTGGCAGAAATAGCACTGGTATAACTCTTCAGATGAAACAGGACAGGAATAAGTTACTGTTCGCAAGGGCAGCTTAAATGTTTTGACAGCACTGCTGAAATACTCATCAGTCTGGGATGGAAGAAACCACCAGCAGGTATATGAGCAACTGTCCCAAAAAGTGTGCTAAAGTCGGAATAACTCCAAACCAATCTGTCTTCATTTTTCCATTGGGCTGGTATACTGTATTATCTCTGCAAGACAAGCCAAGAGCTAGAATTTCACTGAACAGTGCAATTTGTCCTTAAAGCATGCACAATTGATTTCTCAGAGACTTCCAGCTGTACACCAGCCAACTCTGCAACTGCATGGGTTCAATAGAAGGCTCCATTTAGTCAAGACACAAAACCCATACAAATATACATTTATTTAGTTTTTAAGAATGTAGATGCATTTATTATTTCCAATAGGAAGATAGCAAAATATACCACCTAACACAATTAAAAGCAAGGGTTTTTTTTTTTTCTCCAATATGCATGGTAAGCTATCACAATTCTCTTATAACTGTCTGCTACCAGGCTATCTGCTACCTGTCTTAGCAGCATTAACTAGCATGTTTTTGTGCCTTGGCTGTATGACAATAAAGCTGCTCAGCACAGCCCTACCAATGAAGCAGATGTCTGGAGAACAATCTTCTCAACAGCAGCAGAAACAATTCTGCTCTGGTTACTTTCAAGACAGCCAGGCTTACTTAGCACAGTCTCCTTTTTTTTTTTTTTTTTTTTTGGCAGAAACTGTGTTAATTCAGCCAAATGGCAAGTCATTGAGGTCAGGACAATGCTGAAAATTCTGCAAAGACCTTCCTCCCTTCCCTCCCAGTCATGAGATCATCCTTATTCATATTACTAGTAATAACAAAAATAAATATAAATAATATATTATAAATAATAGATTCCTTTTATCAACTTTTGGTCTTTCAATATTTACAGTGTGTGATATATGTTTTCCTTTCCTTGCCTTATAAGGAATTATGAGGAATTTTTTTTCCTTTTAAGGAAGGCTGAGGGTCTGTTCCAGTCATGCAACTATTTGAAACATCAAGAAAAAACCCCCACAACTTTAACCGTCTCCTGCTACATCAGAAAGACTGTCTGTACAGACATGATTTTCTGAAACACAAGTTCTAGGCTTGACTACAGAATACAGCTCTGAATGAGCGAACTATGTTATCGCAGTTGGAGTCGCATGAAGACATGATTCCTTCTTCCCCCTTGGTACCTGAACATATTTTTTGTCAGTCATTAGGATATATAAGACTCAGTAGCATTGCTCACTTTCTGCCCCATTTTAGGGTGTTTCACTCTGAGGGAGGACTGGAAGCAGCACACCCTTACACTTCCCCTTTAGACAGTGTACACCCAAGCAGATGCACTGCATAGTCAGCTCCTCTTAAATAGGCACGGACCAGCTTCTGAAAAAAAAGTTTAGCATCAGGAGTGCCGTGGAAATCAAGTTCTGAAAAGTGTCAGAAAAGAAAAATACCTGCCTGCACACATCCACCTACTCTTTGGTGATATAAATGCACAGTCTGAGAAATTACTGGATATCATGGATAATTATAGAATGGAATCAGCATTTTCTTGTATTTGCACTGAGCATGATGGCACTTCTAATGAGCAGTGCCGGGCCCTTCAGGGAAAATAGAGAATATAGCTTGAATTAATAAAATTTATCAATTTTTAGCACAGCTGCAGCACACCATGAACAGAGGCACCACTCAGTCTGGGCTTACAGATGTAGGGCTGTTCCCAGCTGCATCAACCCATGGGCAGCTGACATAGCACACAGAAGGAAACCCTGCAGAACACCAGCAGCCACCCCACAGGGTATGTCCTATCCCCACTTTCCCAGAGTCTCAGTGCCAGTCCCTAGGGTGGAATACATGAGCAGAGACTGCCACCACCCTCATACTGTTTCACAGCACAACTGCTCTCAGGTTGTGGCTCAGGGACACACCTAGGCCAATGTAATGGTCTGTTGCCACAAAAAAAAGGGCTTTTTCTGCATCCACTCCTGACCAGTTCCTTTCTTGTTTCTTCAAATCCATAACTGAGAAGAAAACTAATTTAGAGAGTCAGTTTTCCAACAGAATCATGTACTTTCCAGCAAGTGAACAGGCTGGATTGGCTTTGTGTAACACACAGTCACTGGAACCAACTCCTGGAACCAGTCCCTGGAAAAAAAAGCAGGACTGGGCCGAATGTCTTAGGTTGCAATACAGGATGTGACCAAAAGTATGTATTCTATCACTATTTGTTGAAATGTGATGTGGCAGAAATCCTTATCTCCGTGGGAGATATCCTTTGCTAATGGGCCATCTGTTAAAACCTGGTGGGGCAGTGTTCTTTATCTTTTCCACATCCCATCCTTCCTCCAGGAAGATATAGCTGTTAATGCACCATGAATCCCACTGCATGACTGATAAAATTACAACATACCATTGTGAGATGCTCCAGCCAGGGGGAGGAGCCAAGCCTTTCCTACCTAGATAAAAACTGATTTGGAACACCAAAGCAGCTTTTTTCTACTAGATTCCAGAGGAAAACCAGACCTTTCCACATCATCACTGGACCTTTGGGGGAAAACTGCACCTTTCTACAGGACTACTCCTTCAACAGAACTACATCTCTCACTCCAGGAGGACTGCAGTCACCATTTAATTGGACTGCTACCCACACCCTGATTGACAGGGTGTCAGGTTGTATTCTGACTGTCAGTGTTTTGGGTTTGTTTTTTGTAATAGTGTATTTCTATTTTAATTTTTCCTAGTAAAGAACTGTTATTCCTATTCCCATATATTTGCCTGAGAACCCTTTAATTCCAAAATTATAATAATTTGGAGGGAGGGTGTTTATATTTTCCATTTCAAAGAGAGGCTCCTGTCCTTCTTAGTAGGCACCTGTCTTTCAAATCAAAACAGCTGAAGAACAGGAGTTCACACAGAAGAAATGGGAGAAGAAGGCAGGGAGCTGGGCCATCTCTCAGCACACCAAGACATTAGGTTTGTCTCAGCTATATAGGCCACTCATAGCACAATCAAACAAGGCTGGCTCCACAGGAGTGGCTAAGATAACTCTAGAGTGAATATATATCTTAAATGTGTCTTTATAAAATAAGTTGTCTTCTAAAACTGGGCTATGAAAAAAGTTTCTGCTCTATCTAGAAATTTCTGGGTCCTCATTCCTCCTCTAATACCTTCTCTCTGCCCTTCATTATGCTAGTGTAATTGTTTGTGCAGACTCACCTATGGACACTAAGAGAGCAATGTAGGTTCACCTATGGACACAGAGAAAAGCTTTATGTTCTGAAGCATTTTGGTGACCTTGTCAGCCACACAGTCTACAAGGTCACCTTGCTGAGGGTGCTGAGCCCAGGTTGGAAGCAACAGCAAGGAGGTCTTCAATTTGATTTATCTGTTCAGTGAGCATCTAGTGTGGGACCTCTTATTAACAGCAGTGCAGAGAGTCCAAGCAAAACCAAGAACAGACCATAAGAGGACAACTGATTAATTCCAGCTGCCTTTCTTTGACAGCTTGGGGCACTGAATGAAAAGAAAAAAATATGTATTTTCTTTCTTATGAGGAAGTAGTTTGTCTGTTTGCTTAGTGTGCTGACACAGCAGCGAGTGACAGACCCTGATGAAAAGGAATAGATTCAGTACCTTGAAGTGAGACGAGAAAGGAAAGCAGAAGCACCATGGCAGGCTTAGGCTGCCATACCTGTGTATGTTTGGTCCTTTCATTAAATCCCAAGTTCCGTTAAATATGCACTCATCAGCCAGTGATGCACAGTATAAAAGCGGACAGGAATGTACAGCACAGTACAGATGTCCTTGTATTACAACTCCCTTTGCAAAATCAGATTTTGAAAAACTTGATCTGCTGACACCTTCAGGAGCTGCAAAATGTCTAGGCTGCTGAACATGAAAGACTGCAGTCAGTATTAAGCTCATCAACATGTGAAGCTGCTGAAAACTCTTTCGCGAGTCTTTGTCCAATACCCAAACTCAAGAGTATTTCTCCCCACAGACATGAACACTGATAAATACGTTAGGCAAGTAGTTCAGTCAATGCATGTTTGGTGACACATTACAGCAGCCAAAAAAAATAAATCCCTCAAAACTCACAGCCACTGACAAAAATAAAATCAAATAATGAAATGAAATGAAATGAAATAAAATAAAATAAAATAAAATAAAATAATAAAAAGGCAGTAATCTCTGCTCCTATGTCCAGTTTACAAGCCTGCTGTGTGGTTTGAAAACTTATACTTTCAGTCAGGATTTATTACAGGGTATAATTTGCTAGGCAGTTCTTTCAACAGCAGTGTTGCCTTTAGTAGTTTCCCTCCCAAATAGTTATTTTTAATCCAGACCAGTCTTCTACAGCTTGGCTCATCCCACAGCCACAAAACAGCAGTACACGTACATCAAAATGGTGAGGAGGGCACTTGCTTTAGTCTTACCACAGCTAAAATAAAAGATTATTGAATGTTCCCTGACTGTTTCAACAGAAAATAAAATGCTTTAGTTTAAATAACTTCTGCAGTAGAGTAAGTTAAACCATTAAACCCAAAACCACAAGGACAGTGACTGTTAATTTTCCTATGTTCTGATCTTCACAGGCATATGTGAGCCTGTACATTTAGAATCCTTCTCATTAGTACAGCAAACTGCATACATGTATTTATATCCACTTAAAGCTGTCTTTGCTTTAAACTTCATTTGGTCCATAAACAACAAATACCACATGAATAAAAGACAAGCTGACAATTTTGGTAACTAGAAGTGTTTTTGTTGTTTTTTTTAAGTGGCATAACATTTGATGTGTGCCACAGATCACATCACTGCAAAAAATAAAGACAATAATCCCAAAGTGCTGAAGATTACACCAAAAGCTTTTGGAAATCTAGAATATAGCTGTAGTTAGACAATAAGGAATCAGAGTCCCATAAGCCATTAACCACACAATGGGCAGGGATCAAGGAGAGATGGTTTTTACACTGCCCAATCTGCTCTGCCCAATGGACTACTGGATTCTAGAAAGTAGTTAATTTTTCTGCAGAAAATACACAGTATATCTTATACAAGACCCTCAGAGACCATTTGTGTTCCATTTCAAAGACCACTTACTGTTTTTGCTTTATTTCGTAACACTATTTACTTCCTTGAATCCAAGGGAACAAAAGCACATCTTTGAGAGAATTTGAACTGATTTCAGTTTTCTTTCTCTCAGGAGATGGTGTGAGTATTGTTGACTTCTTCCTGTGTAGTAGAGCTTGATACTGAGTGCAAATCTCTTACTTGAAATCCAATGCTTATTATTAGAGCATAATTCAATAGAGCAATAATCCAGTAGATACTTTTCTGCTGCACTCTCCACATTAAGCCAATAATACTTTCTCAGGACTTTGGTCCTTAATTTCACCAATCATGAAATTTGGTAAGGTATTCTGGTAAAGAATTAGAGTATTTTTAGAGGTCAAGTTTCAATTTAATGTCTGAAAAGCCAACTGGTATTAGGAAAAAAAAAACATTCAGAATCAAAATTATAAAAAATGGAAATAAAGTAAAGCATTTTTTACACTTGGGTTTAACCACACATGTTCTCAGTAACATGAAATCTAAAACATAGTTTTTACGTGATAACACTTAAATATCAGTCTTCAAATATACTTTCAATGGTTTACTGAAATTCCAATGAATAGAGAAGAAATTAGGATCCCAATCTCCCCAAACTTTATGGCACAGACAGTACTTGTGACTTTCTCCTTTGCTCATTCCCAGTCCTGACCAGCTTATTGTTAGGGGAAATTTAAAAAACTATCTCACTGATAATTAATATACTATCCTAGCAGCCTGGACCTCTTGAGATATTTCATTTCTAAACTCAGAAAAGAGCATGAAATCACCCCACACGGAAGGAATGCCAGAGTTTAAGCAGAATACTTACTCTGTGCCACTTTCAACCATTTGCGTTAGGAGGGAAATCCCATCCAGGTTTATAAATTCTTGGGCAAATGTAACATCCCGTGAGTAGTTTGCTAAGTCTTTCAGTGCTTCTAATTTCGCATCCATACTAGAAGACTGGATCCTCTCATGGAGTTGCTGTGCATTTTGAGCCTATGAGAGAAACAAAACACACAAAACAAAAGTAACAAAACAGCTTTTTCATTCAATACAATGAAAATCATGAGTAAAATGTCAGTGTAAGGACAAGGAACAATGGCCATGTTTAACATTAATGATATTTAACTCAATGCTCAGAAAATATTAAGTAGCTTAAACACAAATTACTTTTGTAAAAGTATATTACTCATGTATTATTCCATTATTATCCATAATTATTTGGACTCTTGCAGAATCATTATCTGAGCAATGGATAGATGTCCCTTTGTCTCAAGCAAAATGTAAGCCTTACCAAAGAGAGCCCTTGGCTTGAAGAGTTTATGTGTCAAATCAATAAAGGAGAAATGAAAATAAAACAAACTTTTGTATCAGACAATCTCAGTAAAATAATAGTGGAACTTCTTTTCCTGTCAACACTTACTTAGGTTACACACTTCTGATCACCTTTAGCAACAAAGACCACATACTGTCCTAATCATGTTAACATCAAGAGACACCAACTTCAGACCTTCTGCTCCTTCCTCCCCCTCTCCTTTTGTTCACAGTCAGTTCAAACACTCACATATCCCCTTAACAAGGAGTGTAGAATAATTGCTTCCCACATAATACTATGATATTATCTGTCATACATCTTTTTACATGTTCAGTATCCTCATGCTATGCAATTCTGGCTACTAATGTTTCAAATAGAGGATGAGTTAGTGATATTCAAAATGGACAGTGATGATAAAAAGCTAAAGAAATACTTAAATAAACCATATTAAACTACTTCTCTCTTAAGCCATACAAATACTTTAAAATACATCTCATGTTTTCAATTTGATGCTTTCACTTACCTGAGCAGAATACCCAAAAGCATCAGTTAATAGCTACCTAGGTGATAGTTTCCTTAGAAAAATAATTCTCCTTCCTACATATAGAGATATTTGCAAAATTCTGTTTCCTAAAATTAATTTCTTACCTGCACCCAAGGAAAGTTGAATGAGAGGCTATGTGTCATTAAGGAAAAAAAATAAATGTAAATTTATTTTTTCTGAGATGGTGCTTATTCTTTCTCAGCTGGAAAAGAAATAGAGAAGGGCTCTGCTGACAGACAATTCCTTTCCTGTTCAAGTAATGAATGTACTCTTCACAGAGATGGTCATCTCTGAAGATCAAGATTCTGAGAAAGCAGTCATTTTCAGTGCAAGTGAACATTTAAACATGGAGCCCAGAAGAATAACTGTCCTGGTTTACAATACAAGATACATATTCTATTACCATCTGAGAAGGGTGATCATCCTTATCTCTGTGGGAAATGTCTTCTGTTGATGGGCCATAACTGATAAGGGTGATCATCCTTATCTCTGTGGGAAGTATAACCCCATGGTTAATGGGCCATTGAGTCCTACTGTATAACTGATAAGATTACATCATCCCATTGGGAGATGCTCCAGCCAGGAGGACGAGCCAAGCCTTTCCTACTTAGATAAAAACTGAGGTTTAGAACGCCAAATGCAGCCTTTTTCCACTGGATTCCAGAGGAAGAACCAGGTTCTTATCCACATCATCGCTGGACCCTTTGGAGGAAAACTGCACCAGCACCCTGACTGACAGGGTATCAGGTTGTATTCTGACTCTGTCAGTGGTTTTATTTTTATTATTGCATGTATTTTGTTTTTTCTCTTTTTTTTCCTCTTCCCTATTAAAAATTGTATTACTGACTTGAAGTCTCACTGGTTTTGCTGTTCAAACCAGTACAATAACCAACACAGTTTTGTTACAGATACAGCTGCCTAGCTATATAACTTTGATTGCCTCAAAATCATGAATAAATTAAATGCCCGAATCTCCTCCAATATCAACAAGGTTTGTTACTTCTTGTTTTTATAATGGTCATGGTAAGTGTATGGTTTCCAGTCAGCATTTGACCAGAACAAATGCAGTAAGGAGTGTGTATGTTGGAGAAGTACCTTCTAGTTAGTATGGCTGGGGTTAACATAGTATTGAAAAGAAATGGAATATCTTTAGTCCTGAGCTTTTTAATGCTTTAAGCATAGAGTGATGCAGCCATAGCAGTACCATTACCTATAAAAAGGCAGAATCCTGTCATCCAAAAGATCTTTCTGCCACTGAAGGTTATCTACTCTGTCAATGGATTTCAGCTGTAATGGGGAAACAATTGTTTATACAGCCTCTCTGTAATGGCAATGGCTGTCTAAATGGAAACTAAAAGGCTATTCTCTCAAGCTTAAGCAGATGATAAGGTAAATCGTTTGCTGAAGCCCAAGGAAGAAGTAAAAATAGATACCACTTACTTTTAATTTCCAGGATAACAAAATACTTCCCCCAGCCCTTTCCTTTCAACAAAGGGGTTGAAAAAAAGCTTTGCTAAAGTACTCTTGTATAATCAGCTACAAAAATTCACCGTTATTATTACCTGAACCAGAAGTTCAACAGCCAACTGCTACCTTACCAGTTTACATCCTTCACAGAACCATTCCTAACTCTAGACTCCCCACCATAGCAACCCAGGAAGACGCAGAGATGCAAAATATCCTCAAAACATTACTGTTTCCCTGACTACATGCAATGTCTGAATTCCTGCCCACCTTCAGGAAAGAAAAACTCTAGAAAAACTCCAATACTAGCATGGCAGCTGCATTTCCCAAACGATGGAAATGATTGCCCAGATTTAACCTTAAACCTATTAAATCTGTGCACATGGCCGTCTCCAACCTGCCATGGTTCTTGAACGTTACCACCCCCACTATCTGCCTACTGAAGGAAGTTCTACTGAACTCAAAGTTCTTCCAGCTTTCTACAGGAACCCAGTCCTCTAAAATCTCCTGGATTCAGTGAAAATGGGAAAAAAAAGGAAAGATGAACAAAACAACTGGTTCAGAGCGACTGAACAGCTCTCCTGAGCTGCTTTACCAATAATTCTGAGTGGGCAAACCTTGGGCAGCAGAGCTGTGGCCAGCCAGTTGGAGACTGTAATTGCCTGTGCATCACAATAGCAAGAAATCAAAACATGTGAGCTGAGCCAGGAGATCATTCTTCTCCAAACCCCTTCACAACACACTGTGCTGTATGTCTTGCTGTATCAAAACAACGCTTTGATAACAGATTATTTATGGTCAGGTTCACCCTTCCTCTTGAGGAGAGATCTTACCCCCAGCAGAAACAGCTGGGGCTGGTGAGCTGCTGCTGTCAGCCAGTCAGACATCCATTACACATATATTCACACCAAGCATGAAAAGAGCTAACCCTCCCTTTCACCAAACCCAAGAACACCAGAACACAAATGTATATTAGCAGCTCACTTACGCTGCACAATGCCAGCATGAGCAGGACCAACTAATCAACTGAGATATGTTAATCCTCTTTCCTCTGCAGTCAGTGAGAGCTTTGAAATTCACCAGACTAAAACCAAAATATTATCTTTGATCAGAGACAGCTTGGAACCCCCTACAGAGCACAAAAATCCGTATTACAAAAGTGATTCAGCCATGTTTTAAGCTCATAAAATAGTGCTTACTAGCATCATAGGCTTTATCTGATTATGCCAATCTTCTACCAGCAAAGTTTACACACAGCTGCAGTTTTCTTACATTAAACAAGATTTACAAGACACTGCATCCAATAAACCTTGCTCCTTCTACTCTTGGATGAGAAAAGAACAGACAAAGAGCAGAGGACATCTTAATTAAAGGGGTAAGCATATATTTGTCTCAGCAAGAGTGCTGGCACATGTCTCACTGGCAACATGGACAGAAGTCATATTGTCTGCTGTCATCCCAAATGCCTGATGTGTGAAAATATTGCCTTGGTTAACACCATGCTGCTCTCACAAGCCTTCTAATTATTGTTGCCATAGCACTTGTACATGCTTATGCAATGTATAGCTCACTTACAACTGCATTAAAAAATGAAACCCAGATGAAATATGCTCCAAATGCTTACCAGGGAGCTATTTTAATGATTTGCAAGACATGACTGGATAGAGAGAAAGAACAGCTCATTAAAGCATTAGCAGATCTGGCTGCCATGTCTGCATTCTTACTAAAATATAATTCAGGTAGGAGTAAATATAAATATATAAACCTCCACAACTGAGAATCATTAGAGGGAATTAAGAGAAATATGGCTGCTCAGGTAAATGAAAGGCAGAATTAACTGCTCTCCTCTTTAGAAAGGAAAGAAAGAAGATGGGAAGCTTGTAAAACCTGTTTTGTTGAAATCCCAGCATTTCAAAAGGCTGTCAGGTGGCATAAGGCACATATCTTGTTTTAAATTACTTGCTCCAAGGACATCCAGAAAGGTTGCCTTAGGGAGTAGCAGTGCTTAAAAGGAGCAGCTTCATGAGATCATCAGCTTTAAGAGAAAACTAATGACCTAAATCCAGGATGTGACTCCCTCAGAGACTCAAATAGCCATTTGGAGGTTAAGAATCTCAAGATCATCCTTACAAGTGATTCTAGAGATCAAATTATAATTTCTTTGCCATTGAATACTTTGTGCAAATTTTGAAAGCAACTTAGTTACCAGACATACACAGGGCTTCTGTACAGAATACAAAATAAAGCGAGCAAGGACAAGAGGGAGGACACAGAGCCAAACACAACCACTATCAAACATGATTGTGCTATGGAAGAAAGTTGGACCATTGATTTTAATTGCTGGTTTTCCATTATGCAATCAGTTGTCTTCTTTACCCTTTACAAAAAGCAAATAAGAGTATTGTGATCTACCCTGTAGATTTAGTCACATTAGTCAATATTTTGCTACAAAAAGAGCAAAGAGACCATCAGTAACTACCAAAGAGAGCTTTTTCCTTACCAAACAGGTGCATTTCTGTGGTTTAATTTAAAACATTCAGTGCTGAAACACCATAGTGGCTTAAAGTGCTACCTTTTCCTGGATTGTTATTGCCATTTCACCTATAACTGCATATATGTCAGGAATCAATGGCAGAGTGGATACATTACATAATCATCGTTGTGCATACACACATTCAGCAAACACACCAAGGCTGTCTTGCACTAAACCAACAACAAAAGCATTACAGATGCATAGCCAAATGTATTTCATAAATATGCCTTAAAATAAGTTTATGTAATCACTATCCACTTCTCAAGTATTTTTTTCCTTCTATATGCATTTGAACAATCTCTTCCACTTAACTATTCAAAATGTGCCTTTTGAAACCTGAAAACATGAGATTAAACCTTTCTCTATAGAAAGGCAAACCCCAACTCCACTTCTCAAATCTATTATCATCAGATAGATATAAAAGTTACTAATTGATCCCCATGGTCAGTGCTCCTGGTATTAGGTTTGTTTAGCAATTAATTCACCATTGCACAATAAATATAATCACAATCACAGGGTAGAACTGCAAAAAAATTATGCATTTACAGAAATTCAAATACACGTTCAAGCAATTGTAGATCAAAAATTATAAACCAGATCCTCAAAATTTTACTTAGAGGATTCAGATGTATAAGCAGAAACAGGTTAAAAATCTCTTTATACTTCCTTGTCTGTTTAGATCCCATATAAATAAAAAGAGCATTTCTCCTATCTGTAGAAGCATTTATAGAAAATACTATGATGACTATTATTGAACACCTTTATTTACATGATTACTCATTGTACACATGCTAATACATCTGCCTATAAACAAGTTACATGTTTGAGAACTGAACTATCTCTGACCTACAGATAAAAAAACCAAGAAAAACATGACAAAAGCAAATGATCAGGCCCCACAAATATCACATCAGAAAACCCCCCTTTACCCAGGGTTTACGTTATATACAAAAAAATGCCTAGCTTATGAGGTAAGTGCCCAAGAATCTGCTTTTAATAAAAAGTAAGTGCTCAAATAATCAGTTCTGTTTGAAAAGCATGAAATTAAAAAAAAACCCCAGCACTAGTTCCTTCAATCTAAATTCCCCAGTATTTTAGTACATTTTTAAAATGATCAGTCATTTAAAAAAAATGAAAAAGGATTTGCAGGATCTGATTGAAGGAATCCTGCAGCTTTACACACTAAAAGGCTGGACTTTGCTTGCTGCATTGCAAAGGACGCAAAAGTCTTTGTGGATCAGCCTCACACTTGGTAGCAATTACAGCTCATTTATACACCTACCTACCATACACTGGAATAACACAAAAGAGACAGTAGCAATACAGCATTTCAAATGTCACATATGTTCAAATACAAAGAAATGTTGCATAAAAATCTCTTCATGCATCCCTTCAGAAATGCTAATGGACAAAGGGGAAAACAGGTCACAGAAAACTGCAAAAACACACAATAGCCCAAGAATTGGTAAGAAAGATGATAGGAGAAGTTAAAATAAATAAGAAAGATGATATAGGTACGACGATAATATGGGAGAAATTCAATCTGCACTCAAGTTACCTAGGAAACAGAGAGTCTGTGTGGTGAGTAGTTCATAGAGAAAAAAAAATAGCATTGTTTAGAAAAAAACAGTCTTTCAGAGAATCTCACAAACTCAACCAACAGACCTATAGAAACAAAGAAACTGTTCAAATTCCCACCAGTCCTAACAACTAGCATTTGCAAACTTTTAACTCAAAGACACTTAAAATAGGCACATTGTAAATATCTCAATGCAAGCATTTATAATGGATTTAGCAGCACATCATAACTGTAGCTGTGCCCTTGCAGTATTAACAATGGTTTTCAGACAAAGATCCCTGCACAGGCACACAAAATAATCTAAATTCAAAATTTAAAAAGAGAAAGAATTTTACATTAATATTCATGGAGTTAGATTTCAAATCCTCATTTTTAAAAAGTCAGCCCAAAAATGCTCACTTACTATTTCTAGATAAAACTATCTTTCTTTCCTCTCTCTTTTTAATCTTTAAAAATACTACTCTGGGTACTACTACAAGCAACAAATAATTTGAGGGTAATAACAACAAAACTCATAAAGATTGCATCTCATCCTTCTCACCCAGTTTTCTATGACTTGGGCAATGCAACCCTAAAGGGTCAGTCATACTACTGGCTGTCACAGTTATAAGCTGCATAAAAATTAAGGACTAGAAAAGTATTTTAAGTTCATTCAGTCTTCAGAACCAGCCAACACAACTCCTATCAGCTCTTCAAGGAAAAATGTTTCCTCCAAAGGCTTGTAAAGTTCAGGACAATTTTTTTTCCCCCACAACAGCCAGGAAGTAGGCAGCTCAGGCCTCTCTGAAACTACAGGGACACATCCTAGAAACTGTATAATCCATATGTGGCTTCTCTTAATTTCTTTCAGTCTTTCTCTCCTTTCCTTAATCCTCTACCTTTTCATAAAGCTTTTTTTTTGGGGGGGGGGGTATGATTTTGGTTTTTTGGGGGAATTGGCAAGATAGTTTCATCTTTATCCTGTTGTGGGATAGAAAAAGCAGAGGGGATGGGGGGAGTTCAGAACCTTGATGTTTTCACATGATGAGAAAAACATTTCTCACCCAGCACTAACAGCTAGGAAAGCATCTTTTCCATTTTGTAGGGGTGTATCATGCAGCCTGTTCTTCACATTATGTCTTCCAACTACTGTTGTTCTCATAATTTCAGAGGAAATATGAAAACAGTTTGCCTATTAGCTTTTCAGAGTAAACAATAACCATTGTGTGGGTCACCAGTTTAAGAGCCACAGCTTGGAGGCCTTTATCTATTTTAGGTACTGCTATGATGACCACTTTGACAATACCTTAAAAAGTAAAGAGACTGTTGTAGGGTGAGGACACACAGAAATTCAACTTTTACCTATTTAAAGAATACAAATATTTGCTAATCTGACAAAAACCAATCCATTCCTCCTTCCAAGATACCTCTTTGATTCTGAGAAAAGTTAACACAAAAATTTTAAAACACCAGGAAATATTAAAACAAGCACTGGTTCAGGCATAAATATCACTACTGGAGAATAGAGAGTAGACCAGCCTTCTATCTTAAAAAAAAAGGATGGCTGAGTCACTCATAACTGCAGGCCAGTGCCAGAGCGATCCATAATTTGCTAGGTAACAGGCAATATCTCAAAATCCTAACGACTCCTGCCTTGATTAACTGACGCTGAGGCAAATCCCCAAAGAAACAGAATAAGCAGATGATAGTTCTTTGCAGCTATCATCTTGTGCCCTATCTTCCTGACCAAGTACCAGAAATTGTAGTACATCCAAGGACTGTATTTTGTTTTTGTAGGTCCCATATCAATTGCGCAAGTGACCATAAATCCAGCCATCTCCACAGATCAGTGACAACACAGCCTCTCTTCAGTGAGGTTGCACAGTGCAACTGGTTGTGGATTTTGAGATGGGAAAACTGCATGAGTGTCTTATGGGGTTATTCCATGTTATGGTTATGCCAACACATGACAAAATGTATTTGGACTACGCTGATTCTTGATGAACCATAGATCCTATTTTGATTTCAAGAGATCCCAAGTCTGGGCAGTACTGGAGTGGATATTTATTATTAAGAAGTCCCAGAGGTTAGAAGGAGCTGTTGCTGGGGCTGTCTGTTTCTGAGGAATTTCCATCAAATGGGGTTTACTCCACCAAAAGTGGTTTTCCCATGCATAAGGCTGTTTTGGTGATATATGCCAAGAGGCTCCAGATTCACACAGACCCTCTCTTATAGACCCATGGTCTTAAACTGCTGGGGTTTTTATTTTGGGGTTTTTTTTTGTTTGTTTGGGGGGTTTTTTTGGTGTTTTTTTTTGTTTGTTTGTTTTTTTGTTTTTGGTTGGTTGGTTGGTTGATTGGTTTGTTTTTGTTTGGTTGGTTTTTGCTGTTGTTTTTGCTTTTATGTCTATAAAGCTTTGAATATAATGAACATTGAAAACATGATGAAGAGTAATGGAACCTCTTGTCTTTGCTCAGTTGGCTGCTGAGAAGTGCTTTCTCTTGAGAAGCTACTGCGTGGCAGAGTTTGGCCATAAGAATGCTTCAAATCTGCAGAGGCTAGAACACCACCATGAAGAAGTAAACCATTTTAATGGCACACTAACTACATTTATCAGCAAGGAAATGGGATTGCTGCTGGCTTAGACATTCCAGGACTAATAGTGGCTTTCAGCATGTGGTAGCAGTACTGCTCAACTCAGCGGGAAAACAAGCCATTACAGGGCAACCAGCAACTCTGCCACATGCTTTTTAGGAGCTGGCAAAGAGACGGTGAAGGGGGAAAAAAAAACCAACAACAAAGAAACTCCAGTAAAATTTCAACATTATAGTTGCTACTCACTCAAGACAAGCCCAGAGATCAGGAAAGCTCGGACCTGAGCCACCCAGAAAAGCTCTCCATTATTTAAATCCCTGACCTTCCTCCTGGATTCCTGGTTTTTAGTTCTGAGGCACAAAAAGAGCAACTTGAGTGAGGCTGTAATATCAGCAGGGAAGCAGGGATATCTTGCATGTGAAAACTGTTCCCAGTGGAAGTGAGACACAAAAAACCCACCCAATTCTGCCAACAGTATCACAAATGTCACTCAGAGCTATTACTCCTGCCTCCATAACTCATAACTTTTGCTCCTGGAGAATTGTGGGATACATTGTGGATCAAGCTTAAAAGTACACACATTAGTTTGCAATTATTTACTAATCGAATATTCACTTTGAAGGAAGAGAAGAAGAGTGACTCACCGGAGATGTTGTCAATCGGAGGATGGCTCCATTTTTTATTTCATTACGATTCTGAAAGAGAAAATTCCAAAGGTTTTACTTAAGACTCACTCACATAGAAAGATGAAGCATGCATTGAGCAGAATGTCATGCTAAACCTGCAACAGTGCTTTCCCCTGTTTGCATGCAAAAGCTTCCCCCTTTCAGATGTAAGCTAGCATCTGTTTTCCTCACTGAGGCATATAAAATAAGCGTCAACAAATAGGTTGAATTCACATGACACTCAAGCAACCTGAACTCTTTCAAGAATGACTTCATATTTTTCAAAGTTTAGCTTCCACTGGCAACTTCTAAATATTTTTTTTTTTTTTTTAATATACAGTCCATGGTGTCTGGCTCTGGTATTGTACATACTTGAGGAATTCGTAAGTTTGTTGAAACCCGTCATTGAGTGTCTACAGGATTCCAAATACATCCTACCGGCTCTTTATTTTCTACAGCAAGAACAGGCTAACTTAAACCACTGGAACCTACCCAGTGAGTTCTGCCACCACGACTTTGCATTCTCCCTCAAAGTAAAAAAAGCATAACTGCTAGCAGAGTGAAGTTCAAACATACCATAGGTCCTTCTCCTTGCCCAGCTGTCAGAAAGAAAGGGCATTAAACATTTCCTTTTGGTTAAGCTCACATAGCCATGGTGTAAGCTATGGTGTACACTTAAAACATTCTTACAACCTTGTGGTCAAAGTCCATGTGCACCATCTCCCCATGGAGTATGTGTAAGGGAGCTTCCCCTCTTTCAACAACCTCCTATTCACCACAGGGTAGGTGCATAAGGTACCTACAGCAATGAACATACTGAGAGCTACTGGCTGTGTACAGCACAATGTACAGTCACAATGCCAGTCACAGTTCAGTAGCTTGTTCATGAGCTGACACCCTAATCTGTCAGAGGAATTGGAGGAATTCCTAACAGTTTGAGAGAGAAGAGCTAATTTTGTACTGAAGACCACTCTGCAGGCTTTCTGCAGGCTGGTGTTCAGCCAAGAAAAAATATGAAGGTGTATTTCTCCTCTGGCAGTTTTTCCCAAATTTATTTCATCCTTGTTCCCATTCTGATACATCTCAAATCCAAAATCTAAAAACCAGATAAATCTTGCCTGAAACTAGGTCAAGTAGTCCCAAAATAAAACTTCAGTACATTGTCCCATTCTTGGGATCCAAGTCATCTGTGGGATTGGTTTTAGCTACTTCAAAGATCATTCTCCACCCACAAAGACTTCTTCACTCTAACTGAAATAAATGAAGTGCCAGACAACACAGGGGGTACAAGACAGAAGCTTTCTTACAGCATCTTTGCCTACATATGCAACTCTTCTCAGCCCTCAGCAGTCTCCTCCTGCCAGAACAGCCTCAAGGAGGCCAGTCAGATTGTACTCAAAAGAGGAGCAAAGAAGAATGAGCAGCTAAATATTGGGTGACTTCCCACAGCACTAACAAAGTGCCAGATTTTCTCCACTTGTAGTGGAACAGCATCAGACTCAGGTACGTTTCATCACATCTAAGGAATCTGTGTGAAGTGGCCATAGTGCATTTGTGTGGTTTAATTTCAATCAGTGCTGAAACAAGTCACTTCACAAACAGTTGCTGTGGTTGTTACCATAACCTGGATTTGTGGAGCTGAATAAAAGTAATTTCTTTGGGACAGACAATTAGCATAAGATAAATCTACCTCCATCAGCAGCTTAGGCTAAGCTACTGAACCTCAGCTGCATTAGGCCAGAGGGTTTGTATGTAGACATACAGAAGGTTCCATCAGCTTTGCTTGGAAGGCAGCAAATCCAAGCATGCAACAATATGAAAACCAGGAAATCAATGAGATTTAAACAACAAGAACTGTACTATTCACATTCAGAAGTTCACTGAAATCTGTATAAAAATATTGGAACTCAGAAGCAGACTGCTCTTAAACATAAGTAAGAGCACACACAGAGGCTTTTTTTTAAGCAAAAAAATTTTAGGCTTAAAGTTTCTCATGTTTCCTGCTGCAATTACTATGAACTACAAAATCAAATATACAAATGAGCTCGTGGTTTGTGGTTGGTTTGTGACAAGTTAAGTCACTTCCTCTGGGCCACAATAAGCATCTCTGCAAACATTCTTAGTTCACTGCAAATAAGAGGCACTGGGCATAGCACGAGAATGATGATCTCCAGAGACTTGAGGAGGAACACACAGAGTAATTAAAAGCACCACTGGACATTTTCTTTGGAGTCTTTCTATTTAATCATGAAGATGAATCTAAAACACCAAAGCTTTCAGATTCAAAGGTGTAATGCTTGTCAGAATCCACAACTAGCCTATGGACCTTTCATCATGTCTGGCTCAGAGTGAGGTGTGTGCATCTGCCCTATACGGTAAATTCAATAATTGTATCACAACAGAAAGAGAGCTCATCTTCAACTCATGGTTTAGAAAAGGCTTAAGGAAAATTGCCCACACCTTATCTCTGAAAGTATTCAAAGCATAATGTCTCTAGCACAACAAACCAGCCAAAATTTGAAAAAGATTAGCAGTTACCCAATTAAAAAAATACAATTTTGTTTATCCATTCTAAATATTGGCTTAATCACATACCAGGAAACAGTGTGTAAGAGTACAATTAAATTAAGAGGCTTTCCTGCATTAACTGCATAATGCAGTAGTCAGCATGCCAATTAACTTAATTGCAACATTTCCACACAGTTAATCCTCTTAGCATTAAGGATAGCATCCTGTGGATTTCTTTTCCAGGATAACAGAACATTATTACAGCAGTCTAGCTTTGGCAGTCATATGCATCACTGCTATTCAGAACAGAACTCCCACCAGTAGGAGACAATTAAAATAAAATAAAAATAAAGATAAGAACAGGACAAAAACAAACAAACAAAAAACCCTCTTCCAAGATATTCCCAACCTGTTTCTCAAGTGTACATGAAGCTGGTAGATATTGTTCATGGTATTGATCTGTATTAGAAAAGCTTAATCCTGAGCAGTGAAGGAACTAATGAAATGGTTCTATCCAAAATGTCCCTAAAAATCTCCATAACAGGAAAATAGATCTGCTATAAATGTTATCCAGAGCAAAGACAGCAGTTATATCAAGGGTACAGATAAGCCCCCTCTGCAATATTTTACCTAGGAAGATATAATATATCACAAGATTATTTTTTTCTAATACAGTGGGCAATATTTCCAATATGAGATTTCAATCAGGCTAAATACTTCCATGAAGACACACAAAGAACATAACACAGGAGGAAGTAGAGGATACCTGGAAAGCTCATCTTTCATTCAGAATTTAGGACCCTTTGCCTTCTGACTTCACCAGCTGGAGCAACATGAACCTAAATGACCATAGAAGCTTCAGAAGGAGAAGAAACAAGGAAGGAGAGGCAGTGGGGTAGTCCTGTTTGTCAGGGAGTTTTCCATTTTCAGAGAAGTAAGGAGGGAGTTCAGAAAAATTGCTATCCTGGAATTATGGAGGGGAGATTTGTGCCTGTTTAGGAGCCTGGTTGACAGAATCCTTTGGGAGGCAGTCTTGAGAGTCAAAGGAGTTCAGGAAGGCTGGACATCTTGCATGAAGGAAATCTTAAAAGTACAGAAGCAGGCCAATGCAAGACAAGCAGTGGGAAACACCAGCCTGGCTGAGCACAAACCTTTGGCTGGAACTAAGGAAAAAGGAGATTATGACCTTTGCAAGAAGGGGCAGCACACTCAGGAGGGCTGCTGGGGGTGCTGTGAGGTTACTCAGGGAAAAAATTAGAAGGCCCAAAGCTTAACTAGAACTTAATCTGAGGAACTACAGGCCTGTCAGTCTGACCTCAGTGCCAGGGAAAGTTACAGACTACCTTGAGTGACATAATGAGTGACATAATGAGGCACAAACAAGACAACTGGATGATCAGGCCCAGCCAGAAGGGCTTTATGACAGGCAAGTCCTGCTTGACCAGTCTGGTATCCTATGCAAAAGTGACCTGCTCAGTAGATGAGGCTGTGGATGTTGTTCACTTGGAGTTTAGTAAAGCATTTGACACTGTCTCCCACAGCATTCTCCTGGGGAAAATGGATGCTTATGGCTTGGGCAAGTCCATTGCTTGCTGGGTAAAAAAACTGATTTGATTGCCAATCCCAAAGGGTGGTGATGTGTGGAGTTACATCCAGGTTGTTATATCTAGCAACTGGTCATCAGTGGTGGTCCCCAGAGCTCAGCAAGGTAGAGGTCAGTCTCATTTAAGTAACAATCAATACGATAAGAGGAAATGACCTCAGGTTGCATCAGGGGTGTTTTAGATTGGATAGTAGGAAAAAATTCTTCACAGAAAGGTTTGCCAAGCACTGGAACAGGCAGCCCAGGGAAGTGGTTGAGTCACTATCCCTGGAAGCATTTAAAAGACGTGGCACTTAGGGACAGTTTAGTGTGGACATGATTATCTTAGAAGGTCTTTTCCAACCTAAACAATTCCACATTTCTATTACTATCTGCCAGAAGATTCTGCTTAGTCTCAAAGCTCTGCTTTTCTCTGCCATAGACTACTTTGCCTAAAACAGATGAAGGAGACTTGCATCTAGAAAGCAGTCCTCAAGCACTAACAGAGTCCACCAAACCATGCAGAGGGGTGAAGGTAAGCAAATTCACTTTTAGAAAAATCCTATCAAAATAGTGAAGCTGTTCACTCAGAGCTTTGCTGCAGTGACACTGGAAAATTCATCAGGTAAAGTAAGTTATTTTACCACATATTTGTCTTATTTTAATGATCTGTTATACCCAGCAAAATGCCTTAAGATTCAGCTCACTCTAACTGGTTGGAATTGAATATTTTTTTAACTTATTTGAGGAAGACCTAGAAACATTGGTTCCCATGCTTATAGCTCACTCAGCCTGTTCTTAAATCTTGACCAAAGAGCTTTCTTCAGACTTCTCTAATCAGCCTAGACAGTAACAGCCAAGAAATCTAAAATTCTTCTTATGTTTATTACCTTCAGTAATAGATTCCTCCCTATTTCCATACTGCTATTATTTTGTTGCACCTTCCTCCAAATGGACACAAAAACAGAAAACTAGAGCTCCAAAATACCCTTTAAGTTTGTTACTCCATTACATTTCCACAAGGATGAGTTTGTGCAAGTTGTAAATAAGGACAAAATGACACAAAATACTAGAATTATAGAGTTCATTACTAAATTAACAGCTCAGGCAAGAGAAGCAAGGTTCTTGCTGGCTGATGTCCCTTAAAGCACAGATTCAGTGTGCTACAGGATCCAGTGAACATTGGGTGTCATCAGAAGTAGAACCAGGAAAAAGACAGAGGGCGTCATTTTGCCACAGCACAAGAACTTCATGTACCCACATACAGGGCACTGAATGCAGTTTTGATCTTCACATCTTACTAAGGGCACGGTAGTTTCTGAGAAAATGCGCAGAAAGGCAAGTGTCAAATGGCAGTTTGCCTCAAAATGCAGGGTCTCTTTAGTTTGGAGGGACAAAGAACACAGGAAGGAATGTAGTGGACAATCAGAATGCAGAACTGTTTCTATGAAACCCTGCAGGATGAGAACTTAGGGGCTCTTGATGAAATCAGCAGCGAGTCAGTTTAAAGCAGATAGAGAATATACCTCTTCATTCAGGAGGCAGTAAACTCTTCAAACTTGCTGTCAGAGGTTATGAAAGCAGGCCATATCAGCAGGTTCAAGAAGAGATGAAAGAGTAGCATAGCCTTTATGCAGGATATTAAACAGACTAAGTGTAGGTGTAGCCTCCAACACCTGTAGTACAACAAATGGGAAAACTGAGGAAGCATAAAGAGACTGAAAGCCATCATCAAATGACTACCCTGAACAGCATTTGCTACTACTAGAGCTGGAGACAGACTATGAGATGGGATTTCATTTGGCTGACTTGGTAGGATTTTTTTAAGTTTATTTTTAGTCACCAAAATATTTTATCAGATGTAAGCTAAGTGATACAGGTAATTACCAACACTGTACTACTTAGCATGACAGAACTTGCATTGTTTTAGAAGAAATACTGACACAATTAATCTTGTGATAAAATTTCTTTTCTGGGAAGCTGTTGAAAAGAAAGGACAATGTTGTCTGTTTTTTCATGTTATAATTCAATTATAACATTTTCCTCAAAATAATAAGTAGTTTGTCTGAAGTTTCTAAAAAGAGGATGTTTTCTGCATGTTGTTTATGTGCCTCTATTCAAGGATTACAGAAGCTGGTAAATAAATCAAGATAGACCAGTGGTGTAGTTTCAGGCTGTATATTAGCCAGTGTAATTCTACAACCTACAAGAGGCACAATTCTGCACAAATCCCTCCAGTGCATGGGCCCCCAACATTTCCCCTACATCAGATCTACCACCACACAGCAGCACAGTCAACCACCTGACCTTAAAAAGTTAGCACTTCCACTCCCCTTCATTCATGAAAAAGAAGTAATCCAGAGTTTTCTTTTGTCAGATTCATGACTTGAACAAACTCACCATCCAGCAGCAGTCACTAGGATGTTAATGAAGCAAAGAGAAGGAAGAAACAGAGCAGAAGAAGAATGCCTAACTACTTATTTCTCCAACAACCCACAGAAATAGAACTTGACTGCCACTTAAGCCACATCCTAAGAAAAAGACTAAACTTTGCATGATTTATCCATCTGCAACTGGAGTGATCTACAAGGGCAGCATTACCAGGCACCACGTGTTCTGCAGAGCAGCAGTGGTATCACACTTCAGGCAGATACTCTTCTGACACATTAAAAGAAGTTACAAGTTATTTTTAACTGGGATCAGTTCCCCAATTCAAGCAACCACACAGACACACAGAACAGTTGTACCAGCAAAACAGAAGGGATGGGCCAATGATAAAGCAGCCCTATCATCCTCTGGTAAGTTTCAACAGAAGAGCTGCATCCTGAAAAATAAACACCAGGAAATGACTGACTTATCTGTGCTCATACTATTATTAGTAAGATTATGTGGAGAAATCACAAGAGGGTTGGTATGGATATGAAAAAAAAAAAAAAACAAAACAAAACCTACCAAACCCAAGTAAGGATTATTGAAGTCAGCTCTTCAGCACAGGTTACCCACCATATTCACTCATAACACCACGGAGGGTCAGCACAGGAACAGTGCCTCCTTAAGCAGATGCTTAGAGAATATTTGAATGCTAAAGCTGAGACTGTTGCTCACAGTGTGGCTCACTTCTGCCAAATCCAGGTACAGTTGCACAGTTTACTACCACAGAGTCTTGCTTTTCAACATCTCACTCATTCCAACTACTGTTATATGTGGCATAAACAGTTGTATCAGTCAACAAAGGAATTAACCAGATGAAAATTTTATCATTTTGGGGGTTGCCTGGTTTGCACAGTAGAAGACAGGAATAAGCAGTATAGTATAAGGAGAAAATTGGGCCAGTTCATTTTGCAAGCACCACATTTGGAACTACAATACCAAGATTTGTTTAAGGGAAAGCCTGCAAGTTTTTGTGCTTCTCTACAAGGGTGTGCCACTCCTACACCCTTCCTGTGCCTTTCCTCTCACCCACAGAAGGACTGTAGGTAAAATATCCCTTTTCCATTTTTGACTACAGTTGGAGCTTGACAAAATTTTGTTCTATGTCAGCTTAAGCC